>NC_073262.2:107795000-108497500 GCF_029289425.2 Pan paniscus
TGTTCAACTGCCACTTATGAGTGAGAACATGCAGTATTTAGTTTTCTGTTCCTGTGTTAGTTTGCTGAGAATGATGGTTTCCAGCTTCATCGATGTCCCTGCAAAGTTCATGAACTCATACTTTTTTATGGCTACATAGTATTCCATGGTGCATGTGTGCCACATTTTCTTAATCCAGTCTGTCCTTGATGGGCATTTGGATTGGTTCCAAGTCTTTGCTATTGTGAATAGTGCCACAATAAACATACGTGTACATGTCTCTTTAGAGTAGCATGATTTATAATCCTTTGGGTATATACCCAGTAATGGGATGGCTGGGTCAAATGGTATTTCTGGTTCTAGATCCTTGAGGAATCGCCACACTGTCTTCCACAATGGCTGAACTAATTTATACTCCCACCAACAATGTAAAAGTATTCCTATTTCTCCACATCTTCTCCAGCATCTGTTGTTTCCGGACTTTTTAATGATTGCCATTCTAACTGGCATGAGATGGTATCTCATTGTGGTTTTGATTTGCATTTCTCTAATGATCAGTGATGATGAGCTTTTCTTCATATGTTTGTTGGCTGCATAAATGTCTTCTTTTGAGAAGTGTCTGTTCATATCCTTCACCCACTTTTTGATGGGGTTGTTTTTTACTTGTAAATTTGTTTAAGTTCCTTGTAGATTCTGGATATTAGCCCTTTGTCAGATGGATAGATTGCAAAAATTTGTTCCCATTCTGTAGGTTGCCTGTTCACTCTGATGATAGTTTCTTTTGCTGTGCAGAAGCTCTTTAATTTAATTAGATCCCATTTGTCAATTTTGGCTTTTGTTGCCATTGCTTTTGGTGTTTTAGACATGAAGTCGTTGCCCATGCCTGTGAGCTGAATGGTATTGCCTAGGTGTTCTTCTAGGGTTTTTATGGTTTTAGGCGTTATGTTTAAGTCTTTAATCCATCTTGAGTTAATTTTTGTAAAAAATATAAGGAAGGAGTCCAGTTTCAGTTTTCTGCGTGTGGCTAGCGATCTTCCCAACACCATTTATTAAATAGGGAATCCTTTCCCCATTGCTTGTTTTTGTCAGGTCTGTCATAGATCAGATGGTTGTAGATGTGTGATGTTATTTCTGAGGTCTCTATTCTGTTCCATTGGTCTATATATCTGTTTTGGTACCAGTACCATGCTGTTTTTGTTACTGTAGCCTTGTAGTATAGTTTGAAGTCAGGTAGCATGATGCCCCCAGCTTTGTTCTTTTTGCTTAGGGCTGTCTTGGCTATATGGGCTCCTTTTTGGTTCCATATGAAATTTAAAGTAGCTTTTTCTAATTCTGTGAAGAAAGTCAATGGTAGCTTGATGGGGATAGCATGAAATCTATAAATTACTTTGGGCAGTATGGCCATTTTCACTATATTGATTCTTCCTATCCCTAAGCATGGAATGTTTTTCCATTTGTTTGTTTCCCCTCTTATTTCCTGGAGCAGTGGTTTGTAGTTCTCCTTGAAGAGGTCCTTCACATCCCTTGTAAGTTGGATTCCTAGGTATTTTATTCCCTTTGTAGCAATTGTGAATGGGAGTTCACTCATGATTTGGCTCTCTGTCTGTTACTGGTGTATAGGAATGCTTGTGATTTCTGCACATTGATTTTGTATCTGGAGACTTTGCTGAATTTGCTTATCAGCTTAAGGGGATTTTGGGCTGAGACGATTGGGTTTTCTAAATATACAGTCATATCATCTGCAAACAGTGATAATTTGACTTCCTGTCTTCTTAGTTCAATACCCTTTATTTTTTTCTCTTGCCTGATTGCCCTGGCCAGAACTTCCAATACTATGTTAAATAGGAGTGGTGAGAGAGGGCATCCCTGTCTTGTGCCAGTTTTCAAAGGGAATGCTTCCAGCTTTTGCCCATTCAGTGTGATATTAGCTGTGGGTTTGTCATAAATCGTTTTTATTATTTTGAGATACATTCCATCAATACCTAGTTTATTGAGACTTTTTAGCATGAAGCAGTGTTGAATTTTATTAAAGGCCTTTTCTGCATCTGTTGAGATAATCATGTGGTTTTTGTCATTAGTTCCGTTTATGTGAAGGATTACATTAATTGATTTGCGTATGTTGAACGAGCCTTGCATCCCAGGGATGAAGCCAACTTGATCATGGTGGATAAGCTTTTTGATGTGCTGCTGGATTTGGTTTGCCAGTATTTTATTGAGGATTTTTGCATCGATGTTCTTCAGGGATATTGGCCTGAAATTTTCTTTTTTGGTTGTGCCTCTGCCAGGCTTTGGTATCAGGATGATGCTGGCCTCATAAAATGAGTTAGGGAGGATTCCCTCTTTTTCTATTGTTTGGAATAGTTTCAGAAGGAATGGTACCAGCTCCTCTTTGTACCTCTGGTAGAGTTCGGCTGTGACTTTGTCTGGTCCTGGGCTTTTTTTGGTTAGTAGGCTATTAATTACTGCCTCAATTTCATAAAGACAGATATGAACTTTTTCTTATCACTTGCTTTTGTTTCCTAAACCATTGTTCATATTTAAATGAAATTCTGTGTTTCTTTTTTTTTTTTCTTTTTTTTTATTATACTTTAAGTTTTAGGGTACATGTGCACATTGTGCAGGTTAGTTACACATGTATACCTGTGCCATGCTGGTGCGCTGCACCCACCAACTTGTCATCTAGCATTAGGTATATCTCCTGATGCTATCCCTCCCCCCTCCCCCCACCCCACAACAGTCCCCAGAGTGTGATATTCCCCTTCCTGTGTCCATGTGATCTCATTGTTCAAGTCCCACCTATGAGTGAGAATATGTGGTGTTTGGTTTTTTGTTCTTGTGATAGTTTACTGAGAATGATGATTTCCAATTTCATCCATGTCCCTACAAAGGACATGAACTCATCATTTTTTATGGCTGCATAGTATTCCATGGTGTATATGTGCCACATTTTCTTAATCCAGTCTATCATTGTTGGACATTTGGGTTGGTTCCAAGTCTTTGCTATTGTGAATAATGCCGCAATAAACATACGTGTGCATGTGTCTTTATAGCAGCATGATTTATAGTCCTTTGGGTATATACCCAGTAATGGGATGGCTGGGTCAAATGGTATAATAATGGGAGACTTTAACACCCCACTGTCAACATTAGACAGATCAACGAGACAGAAAGTCAACAAGGATACCCAGGAATTGAACTCAGCTCTGCACCAAGCGGACCTAATAGACATCTACAGAACTCTCCACCCCAAATCAACAGAATATACATTTTTTTCAGCACCACACCACACCTATTCCAAAATTGACCACATACTTGGAAGTAAAGCTCTCCTCAGCAAATGTAAAAGAACACAAATTATAACAAACTGTCTCTCAGACCACAGTGCAATCAAACTAGAACTCAGGATTAAGAATCTCACTCAAAACCGCTCAACTACATGGAAACTGAACAACCTGCTCCTGAATGACTACTGGGTACATAACGAAATGAAGGCAGAAATAAGGATGTTCTTTGAAACCAACGAGAACAAAGACACAACATACCAGAATCTCTGGGACGCATTCAAAGCAGTGTGTAGAGGGAAATTTATAGCACTAAATGCCCACAAGAGAAAGCAGGAAAGATCCAAAATTGACACCCTAACATCACAATTAAAAGAACTAGAAAAGCAAGAGCAAACACATTCAAAAGCTAGCAGAAGGCAAGCAATAACTAAAATCAGAGCAGAACTGAAGGAAATACAGACACAAAAAAACCCTTCAAAAAATTAATGAATCCAGGAGCTGGTTTTTTGAAAGAATCAACAAAATTGATATACCGCTAGCAAGACTAATAAAGAAAAAAAGAGAGATGAATCAAATAGATGCAATAAAAAATGATAAAGGGAATATCACCACCGATCCCACAGAAATACAAACTACCATCAGAGAATACTACAAACACCTCTACGCAAATAAACTAGAAAATCTAGAAGAAATGGATAAATTCCTGGACACATACACTCTCCCAAGACTAAACCAGGAAGAAGTTGAATCTCTGAATAGACCAATAACAGGAGCTGAAATTCTGGCAATAATCAATAGCTTACCAACCAAAAAGAGTCCAGGACCAGATGGATTCACAGCCGAATTCTACCAGAGGTACAAGGAGGAACTGGTACCATTCCTTCTGAAACTATTCCAAACAATAGAAAAAGTGGGAATCCTCCCTAACTCATTTTATGAGGCCAGCATCATTCTGATACCAAAGCCGGGCAGAGACACAACCAAAAAAGAGAATTTTAGACCAATATCCTTGATAAACATTGATGCAAAAATCCTCAATAAAATACTGGCAAAATGAATCCAGCAGCACATCAAAAAGTTTATCCACCATGATCAAGTGGGCTTCATCCCTGGGATGCAAGGCTAGTTCAATATACGCAAATCAATAAATGTAATCCAGCATATAAACAGAGCCAAAGACAAAAACCACATGATTATCTCAATAGATGCAGAAAAAGCCTTTGACAAAATTCAACAACCCTTCATGCTAAAAACTCTCAATAAATTAGGCATTGATGGGACGTATTTCAAAATAATAAGAGCTATCTATGACAGACCCACAGCCAATATCATACTGAATGGGCAAAAACTGGAAGCATTCCCTTTGAAAACTGGCACAAGACAGGGATGCCCTCTCTCACCACTCCTATTCAACATAGTGTTGGAAGTTCTGGCCAGGGCAATTAGGCAGGAGAAGGAAATAAAGGGTATTCAATTAGGAAAAGAGGAAGTCAAATTGTCCCTGTTTGCAGATGACATGATCGTATATCTAGAAAACCCCATTGTCTCAGCCCAAAATCTCCTTAAGCTGATAAGCAACTTCAGCAAAGTCTCAGGATACAAAATCAATGTACAAAAATCACAAGCATTCTTATACACCAATAACAGACAAACAGAGAGCCAAATCATGAGTGAACTCCCATTCACAATTGCTTCAAAGAGAATAAAATACCTAGGAATCCAACTTACAAGGGATGGGAAGGACCTCTTCAAGGAGAACTACAAACCACTGCTCAAGGAAATAAAAGAAGATACAAACAAATGGAAGAACATTCCATGCTCATGGGTAGGAAGAATCAATATCGTGAAAATGGCCATACTGCCCAAGGTAATTTACAGATTCAGTGCCATCCCCATCAAGCTACCAATGCCTTTCTTCACAGAATTGGAAAAAACTACTTTAAAGTTCATATGGAACCAAAACAGAGCCCGCATCGCCAAGTCAATCCTAAGCCAAAAGAACAAAGCTGGAGGCATCACACTACCTGACTTCAAACTATACTACAAGGCTACAGTAACCAAAACAGCATGGTACTGGTACCAAAACAGAGATATAGATCAATGGAACAGAACACAGCCCTCAGAAATAACGCCGCATATCTACAACTATCTGATCTTTGACAAACCTGAGAAAAACAAGCAATGGGGAAAGAATTCCCTATTTAATAAATGGTGCTGGGAAAACTGGCTAGCCATATGTAGAAAGCTGAAACTGGATCCCTTCCTTACACCTTATACAAAAATCAATTCAAGGTGGATTAAATACTTAAACGTTAGACCTAAAACCATAAAAACCCTAGAAGAAAACCTAGGCATTACCATTCAGGACATAGGCATGGGCAAGGACTTCATGTCTAAAACACCAAAAGCAATGGCAACAAAAGACAAAATTGACAAATGGGATCTAATTAATCTGTGTTCCTTTTTAAAGAACTTTTGTATTCATATAAGAACATCTTCCTAAAAATATGAAGCTAAGGATGCTTATTCAAAGAATGGAACAAAATACTTAAGTTCTCCTTGCAAATATGAACCAAATCCATTTTAGTTTTTTGAAGTGAGAATTTCATTAGTTGAAAATGTTATATATAATGTGCAATTAAATATACAATTAATAATTAAAATATACAATTAAATAATTAAAAATATATGATATAAATATAGGTTAAATGAAGTTTAGCAGTTTCATAATTATCCCTTCTGAATATTTTGAATGATAAAATTTGTTATTGGCAATACTTTATGAAGTGATTAAAGACACTGTAAGGAGAGACAACTATCTGATTTTTAGATGCAGTAGTTGCAGTTTGTTCTTTAAAAAGCAAAATATAAAAAAAAATTAGAATGAATGAATAAGGCCTAGTATTTGATAGTATGACAGGGTGACTATAGTCAATAATGATTTAATTGTACATTTTAAAATAACTAAAGGAGTACTGGATTGTTTGTAACGCAAAGGATAAATGTTTAAGGGGGTGATACCCCACTTTCCATGATGGATTATTATGCATTGTATGCCTAGATCAGAACATCTCATGTATCCCATAAATATATACACCTACTAAATACACACAAAAATACAAAATAAAAAATTATCTTAAGGGATAAAACAGGGCCAGTCATGGTGGCTCATGCCTATAATCTCAGCACTTTGAGAGGCTGCGTTGGGAGGATCGTTTCACCCTGGGAGTTTGAGACCAGCCTCGGCAACAAAGCAAGACCCCATCTCTACAAAAAAAATTTTAAAAATAAATAAAATTTTTTAAAAAATAAAATAAAAAGCAAAACACCTTTAGTCTTACATATTTTTATTCTCTTATATACCTACCTGTGTTCTTATATTCTAATTTTTCTCAAGTGATTGTACCAAACATATTTCTTTAAATTTGTATTAAAAACAGTCTAACCTAAACATTGTTCTCTGGATCTTTACTTCTACAACATTATCTTTTAGTTGTAGAGTTTGCTCTGGAATAAATGTAGCGTGATTCACTTGACTAATATTATACTCTTTGCCATAAAAGTTGTTTCCAATTCTTCACTTTTAGAAACAGGAATGCATTGAGCCTGCTAGTACATCAACCTTTGTAAACAATCATGATTATGTTATCATTTTAATTTCTATACGTGTACTCCCCAGCCAGATGATGTATTAAAGATATGAGGCTTTTGATTCATATGACCAGTTGCCCTGCAGAAAAGCAATTTTGCTCCTATCAGCAGTATATGGAAGAATCTGGGTGTCATCATTTTTTTTTTCATTTTTGCCAGTGTTATAGGCTTAAAAAGGTTATTTTATTTTACTTTTAAAATCACTTCTGTGGTTAAACCTCTCCCAGCTGTTTGACTGTATGTTTTCTATTGTGAATGATCTGAGCATTTCCTTTATAGGGCTGAAAATTTCTAAATTAAATATCACTTTTTGGAATTAAAATGTTACTCTACATTAAAGATCAAATTTCAGCCCTTGCTCACAGGGGAAAATAGATACTTTGCTTTCATTTAAATGTTACCCTCTCTGAAGTACATGCTAATGAATACATTTGTGTCTTTCATTAAGTGTTCAGAAAAATGTTTAACTAAACATGAGGCAGAGGCAGAATTCAGATTTATTTATGATAAAACTGCTTAATCTGGGGCAAGTCAATTAATCTTTTTAAAAATAATTTATTTTTGGTTTTTCATCAGAACCCCAGAAGCCAATATACTTGACATACAGCAGTGCTGGCTGCTTTAGAGCATATTAGTACAAAGACTGGCATCACCATAAACACCTACTCTGCTTTTATAAGACTGAAAAGTGCTTGAAAATACAATTTCAGCTCCATGTGAATGTATGTATCCATACATACAATAGATGTATGGATGCGAAAGTCATCCATACATCTATTCCCTCCTTCCTTCATTCATCATTTATTGGGTGCACTGTCTATGCCAGGTAATGTTCCAAATATTTGAGACATATCAGTGACAATAGACAGTATCTTATTTCTGTAGCTTACCTTTCTTTAGTGGAAATACTCTCATGAACAAAGTTTGAGCGATGAGGTAAATAAACGATAATAACGCAATAAGTGAATAAAGTTGCGGAAAGATATCCAGTAGGACAAACATAACACTACAAATTGTGGAAAGAGGAAACATGACTGGAAAGGCTAGTGTTTCAATACCCACTTGGTTTCTAGTGTTCATAAGAAAAGGTAACTAGCAACACTATCCAATGAAGGTATAAAAATTAAAGTGAAAATTAAAATAGAGATCAAATTGGAAACTGACTAATCAAGACTGATGGTTTTAAGTGGGCTGGGAATAAGCTAATCTGTCCTCTGCTGATCCAGAAACTAACTGGCATAATCCCCAGTCCCCAAACGCTTCAGAATTGTCTTGAAAGAATTGTGAGAGCCTGAAAAGGTTTCAGCTTGGAATTCCTTAAAAGTAAAACAAGGGGATACCAATGAATTGGAGAACATTTAGCATGTTTTCAAAATTTGGAATAAATTATCATAGCACCCAAATTGAAGGAAAAATGAGTTCCATTAGAATTTTTTTATTTTCAGCTTTAATAAATAAGTAGATGTCAGGTAAATGATCTCAGTGCTTTCTCTGTACCCAGAAAGGCCAGAGGGAAATCTTAGGTGCCCAGTCCTCTCACTTGAGGCTAATAGTACTACCTTATCAAAGATTGAAGAATATATTTGTTAATATAAACAGTATTCACAAAAATGTCACTGAAACTTAACAGATTGGCGGTTTTAGTAGTGACTTTAATGATAAAAGTCTTGGAAATGCTGACAAAGTTAAACAGGCTTCTTAAATACAGGATTGCTCAAAACCATTAGTGCATGTTTTGTACGTTTCCAGGCTTCAAGAATCTTCAGGATGTAATAAATGCAGCATTTCCCAAACTCATTTGATCACAGAAACTTTGAATACAGACTATCTCATAGGTCTCATCCTTTGAGGAATGTCCTTAGCAAAGAAGATGTGAGTTTGCTTGTGAGATTTAAAGGTGATGTGCAACAGCCAGAGTAGGGTGAGGAAGGATTGCCCACAAGCTGGGACACGTGGAGCAATGCTGTGAAGTGGGGTGTAACCTGAGAGAGAATCTCCAGGGCAGAGAAGTGTCCACAGCCACTAAGCAAGTAGGAATTAACTGCAGAGCAGCAAGAATGAACAGGGCTGTAATCAACTAAGCATACATTAACTATGGACGGTGATTATAGAATGTAACTGACAGCACTGCAATATGCCTCCAAAAGAATGGCAAAAGAATGGTAAAGATAACCTCTGATGTTACTGATTATCTGTGGCCAGAAACCTTTGACTCTCTTTTACATATGGTAAAAAGATCAAGCCCTAATATTTAAGCTTCAGTGCCTATTAATCTAGAATATGAAGATTAAAAAGAGGAAAAGCATTAGTAGTAACTGTAATCTTCATAGCTATATGTCAGGCATAGTTTTTTTGCACAGCAATTCCATCGCCATTTTACAGATGGGGCAATCAGGGCTTAAAGATGTTGACTTGTATAAGATATCTCAGCTAGTAAATGGTGGGGCCAGGATTTGAACTCAGGCACATTTAACTTTGATGGTTGGGCTTCAGACCATTATGGCTGTTTCAAACAAGGCTTGTCAGTTTCCCAGTCTTAACTCAAAAACAGACGACCTATTCTCTCTCCACTCTTTTTTAAATTCTGTCTTTCATTCAGGACCCATTCAAGTCTTGCCTTCTCTAGGGGACTGTCATTTTTTTTTCCAGCTCCTTTTCTGAATTCCTAAAGCAATAAACTATTGGTTATTCAACTTCACAAGTAATTAAGAAAATTGAGATACTATATCTTAGCACAGAATGGCATAGTCCTTTGATATTCTTTTGAGTGAGCATTTTTTTTTACCATTCCAATCAGGTTATAAGCTTCTACAGGTGATACTGTATACTTCTTGGGCACCTCCCTTCACCACTTAGCATGTGTAGGTGCCCACTAAATCCAAGATGAATGAGTGAATGAATAGTGTTGGAGCAGTCTGGCTGCAATCTCAGAAACCCCGTGGACCACGATGATTGATTTGGCTCATCTTACTATCTAGGCAGGTTCCCTTTTCCTACATCAAAAGATTGAATAAATAAAAGTAGAAACAAATGATTAAATGACAAGTGAATAAAAGTGCAAATTAATGTTTTGTTTGAGTAGGAAAATAGAATGAGGATAAAGGTAGTCCAGAACATAGCACCATACGCTCATATTCACTTACCTGGTTTTGTCCACTTAAAAGGAAAGTGTTTGGGAAAGGCTGATAAAAATGAACGTATTTAAGGAAGGAACCAAACACAGGAAATAAAGAAGGTCAAAGGCTTCAATTTCATTAAATAAAGAAGAATGAAAGCAGTTGTTTAAAACTTGAAGAAAAGGGCTGTGTGCTTTATTTCCTAATTGGAGGAATCTATGAATAAATTAGGCAATCACTTGACATAATTGATTTAGGTCATGTGAATTCACTTGCACCACAAGAGAGGGTAAATTAGATCAAATTGTTTGTGGCCCCTCCTAGTCTTCTGTTCATTACAGGCATTCTTTTTTCCTTTTGTATTCCTCTGTATCTTCCTTTTAGGTTTTTTGGTTGTTTTTTAATCTCAAGAAGTATGTGTTTTTATTTATATTATTTTAATGTATAAGATGTTTTTCCTTTTGGTTGCAGAACAGAGTAGAAGATAATATTCCTGTAATAAAAAAATTTGTGTGCTTCTTATTTATTAATCCCATTTTGATTTTTTCATAAAACTGTTTGCACAAAAATAACGTAGTCTGTACATAAACACAGTGCCATGGGAATTATATTCAAAACATGCTTGAACTGCTTGCTTTTACCTGAAGCAACATGAAATTGAATTACATTAGTATAGAGCAATTTGGTTGCATGTCACTTGTGGCAAATATTGTGTAAGCTGAATATTTAGAGATTTTGTTCACCTTGGGTCACACAGTATTAGTTGTCACGAAAAATACCCCAAGGTGATACCAAAAAAAAAAAAAAAAATCCTGACTCAAAGAAGACAATTGGCTCAAAATAAATTGAGAATATTCCATTCCAAATGGTTTAAATACTTGTTACAGACCCAATGTAGCTTCATAATTTATGCAAATTTTTATCTGCAAAGCAATTTTTGTATTTAGGTTTAATCAAAGAGCTTAATAATGCAAGTACAATCTATTTACTGTCACCTCATATGCTAAGACAACTGAGAAACATTAAAAGGTCCTACGTTCGCATGACCCAATTTGTACAGTAGCCAGCATAACTTCTTGATGTTGATGGATATGTGAGTTAACTCTAAAATGGGCTAAATTAACTAACCCATTAGATATCTAAATGTGTATCCCTTTAAAAAATAGTACTTACTTAAAGGGCTTATCCATAACCAAGCTATAATTTAGAGATGTTGTTATATTGAAAATGTGGTCACAAAGTCATTAAGGGCAAGAACTTCTAAAGGCGGCTCAGTCTAATTGTCCACCCCACTGGGAAAACTGATGATATGCTTCGTCATTAATGGATTGGGAATATCATATCTGTAAAAGAAGTTAATAGCCTTAAATTGTTGTTTAATATGTTATTACCATGCACTTTTCTAGGTGTGTTTTAGAAGGTTCATTTTAAAAATAAAATGCTGGTGTGTAAGAGAAATACTTAGAGAAGCTTATTTCAATGAAAAGAGAAAAATTTGTTTAAGTTGGAGAAGAGATTTACTATGGATAATATATGTAAAACCAAGAAGTGATCCTAAGAGTTCACTTTGGATTACATTGTTCTTTTTTTTTTTTTAATTCAGCAACATCCTGCAAAGTTACTTGATTTGGAAATGCCAACATTCTTAAAATAGGATTAAGAGACACTGCTTTAATAATCGCTCCCTATTATCCACATGTTCTTTGTCATTCAAGAGAATAAAGGAATAATTAGAAAATACTTGACAAAAGATTAACATCCTTAACATATGAAGAGCTCTTATAAATTATGGGAAAACAAATATTTCAATTCAGAATTGGAAAAGTATATGACAATTCACAAAGGGCGAAAGAAATTTATTTGGGACATAAATATGAAATATATTCAACCTCACAAGTAATTAAGAAAATTGAGATATTATATTGGCAAACATTGGCAAATGCTGAAATATATATGTTCCAGTGGTACAGAACATGCTTGTTGGCCATTTAAATGAATGCTGCTTTCTGTAAGGCAGAGTGGTAATTATATAGGCACCTTAACACTATTTTCATCTTCTACCCAGTAATTCTATTTCTAAAAATTATCCTACCAAAAAAATAAAAGACTTGACCAAGATGGAATATAAAAATTTTCCCTATAGTTAATTTTCCAGTAATAAGAGAATTAGTGAAATTATATAATATTAATCTAATCTATATAAAACACTATTATGCAACTAATAGAAATCTTCAGAATGCTTCATGAAATAAAAAATGTTAATGGTAAAATGCCAGTTAAAAAAAGCAGAGTATACAATTATAGTAGTGTGTATGTATATATATAATCATGTACAATGTAGTATCATTTCAGTCAACTGCAGACTGCATATTAGTCCCATGAGCTTATAACAGTCTATGTTTACTATATCTTTTCTATGTTTAGATTTGTTTAGAAACATAGATACTTACCATTAGGTTAAAATTGCCTATAGTATTCACTATAGTAACATGCTCTATGGGTTAATAGCATAGGTACCATAGGCTAGACCATATAGCCTAGGTGTGTAGCAGGCTAAACCATCGAGGTTTGTGGAAGTACATGCTATGATGTTCACACAATGATGAAACTGCCTAGCAATGCATTTCTCAGATCCTATCTCAGTCATCTAGTGACGCATGGCTTATAAATAAAAGAAGAAAGTTTGGCAAAATGTTAATATTGACTTTCTCTTAGTGGAAGTTACGTGTATAATTTTTACTTTATTTTTTATATGTTTCTGTATATTTCAAATCTTTACCACAAATATG
Organism: Pan paniscus; assembly: GCF_029289425.2. Taxonomy (NCBI): domain Eukaryota; kingdom Metazoa; phylum Chordata; class Mammalia; order Primates; family Hominidae; genus Pan; species Pan paniscus. Next base: position 107,807,820 of record NC_073262.2, read on the forward strand.
TATTACACATATAATAAAATCAATTGGCAGTATAAAACTAATTTTAAAATAGAATAAAAAAGCAGAATCCTGTTCATGGTAAAAAGAAATGCAGATATTTAACTACAAAAAGGACAAAAGGGGTGTGAGGTATGTTTAATGCTTACTTCATTGAGGACTTATCACCTGGAAAGACAAATAAGAATATTTATGGGGCAGAATGATATGTTTGTTAAGAGGTTTTAGGTCAACACAGAACACTACTCTTTATCGGTTAAAATAGCATTAGCTACGAGCACATTCCACTGCAATGCTCAGGGATCCATACCAAACAGTGTTGTTGTAAGCAGGAGTTCATTTGTCTTATGTAACGTGAAGCCTGAATAAGGCCAATCCAGGGTCTCCATGAAGGTATCAGAGGCCTAGGCTCCTTCTCCTCTTCACTCTGCCACTCTTGACTTTCTGGCTCTCGTACCCATATTTGTCACTGCGGAGTGTACAGATGGCTTCTATATCTTCAGCAATCACATCCATGTTTCAGGCAAAAAAAAAAAGTAACAGAAGGCAAAAGGGTACGCCAACATTCTTCCCTAATTCAGGAAATCCAGTATCAGCTAAGAATTGCTGTCCAGCAAACTTCTACTCTTATTCATTGGCCAGGACTATCACATGTCACATACTGTCTAGCCAGAAAGTAGCTAGGGAAAACAGGGTTGTAGGTGGCATTGGATCAGTCAAGCTACATGTCTGCCATAGCCACCCAGTGTGTCTGTAAGTTTCTGGTCACTGCATGTGTGCAGAAGTGCACAGACAGCCTCATTAGTTAGGCAGAATTTCTGAGTTGCTTTAGATCTTAGTCCTGAGAGACTATTATTTTAATTTTGTTTTGACAGAATTGTAGAATAAGTAGAAAAATGATAAGAGAGCAATGTCCTGATTCTCTGTCCACTGCCAAAGTCAAGCTTGGCCAATTATATTTAAGCTGGAACAGAGGATAAGAAGTGAGAGTTGCTTGAGAGAATCATAGTACCATCTTCAAACAGAGAAGCTAGTGAAGGAACAAGATGCAGGAAGGAGACACCCAGAGAGAAAAATAACCAGAGAAGCTAGTGAAGGAACAAGATGCAGGAAGGAGACACCCAGAGAGAAAAATATAACAACAAATTACTATTTTTTCTTAATGTCTCTAACCTACTGGTTTTAAATTTTATATATATACACACATACATACATATATACACACATACATATATGTGTATATGTATGTGTGTATATATGTATGTATATAAGTATATATGTATATATATGTGTGCATGTATATATGTGTGTATATATGTATATATGTGTGTGTATATATGTGTGTGTGTATATGTGTGTGTGTGTGTGTATATATATATATATATATAATTTTTTTTTTTTTTTTTGAGATGGTCTCTCGCTCTGTCACCCAGGCTGCAGTGCAATGGTACAATGGCTCACTGCAACCTCCACCTCCTGGGTTCAAGCGATTCTTCTGCCTCAACCTCCTGAGTAGCTGGGATTACAGACGTGCTTCACAATGCTCAGCTAATTTTTGTATTTTTAGTAGAGATGGGGTTTCACCATGTTGGTCAGGCTGGTCTCGAACTCCTGACCCCATGATCCACCCACCTTGGCTTCTCAAAGTGCTAGGATTACAAGACATGAGCCACCGCGCCCAGCCCAAATTTTCTATTTTTATGTCCTAAATTGTTGAAGCAATTCTTCTGATCGAAACAGGCAAGGGTTTTATTTTTCTTATGAGTCACTATAGGCACAAGGCCTAGATCCTATAAGCTTTACAAAAACCTACTGAAGTATGTGAGATATGAACAAAATTATTGGCTGTAATGTATGAACATAAATCCATGTGTGAAATTAATAAATGTTTATCCCTGAAATGGAAGCTTATGCCAATTTTAGTAATTATTACACTTAGAATTTATTATTTTAAAAAATATCAATTGCAAAAAGGTTACACTTTTGGTTTTTTACAACTCAAAAGAATTTCTAAGTATGCAGAGAGATTGCTAAAAAAATCAGTCAATCTATAATTAACTCATAGGCAAATAATTGTAAATAGATTTTGTAAATCTCTTTCAAATTTTTATAGCAAAAATTTCATTTAATGTAGGAGGGGGATGGGGAGGAAGAGAGAGTAGCAGGAGAGAACACACTATGGGTACAGCCCATTGCTTTTACCTTTTCCCTCCCTTTATTATTTGCCTCTGAGATGTCCAAAGAAATCTCTGGTCTTAAGAAAAAAAGATTTTAAAAATTACTGCCTGTGGCTGGGCATGGTGGCTCATGGCTGTAATCCAAGCACTTTGGGAGGCTGAAGTGGGCAGATCACCTGAGGTCAGGAATTCAAGACCAGCCTGCCCAACATGGTGAAACTCCATCTCTACTAAAAATACAAAAATCAGCTGGGTGTGGTGGCACGTGCCTGTAATTCCAGCTACTCGGGAGGCTGAAGCAGGAGAATTGCTTGAATCTGAGAGGCGGAAGTTATAGTGAGCTGAGATTGTACCACTGCACTACAGCCTGGGGGACAAAGGGAGACTCTGTTTAAAAAAAAAAAAAAAAATGCTGCCTGTGAGGTCACTCTGGACTCTGGGTCTAGCCACTGTCTGTTTGTCCAGTTAATGTTTTCTATTAGCTCAACTTTGTTCGAGATTCTTAATATACCTCAATACTTTCCAAAAAGCTAGAGATATTTAATATGTATGTGTAATCGCCTGTTCTGCAGAAAGGAGCGTGATTTAAGTGAGCTCATCTAATAGATCAGTATAAAATACCAGATGAGTTCACTAGAGTGTGTGAAGAACTTTGTGCATCCCATTTAAGTGAATGGTTGTGTGCTCTGAAATGAAGAGACAGCACATAAACCCCCAAAGTTAATAACCTCTAATAAACAATGAATCTGGATGACAACTTTTCAAAATCTATTACACAGTAGTAGCCCTGGTTTTGCACAGTTTGCATATTAAACAGATGATAGTAGATTCTGGGCAGAAATATAGACAGTATTATGTACTTCATGCCAGAAGAGAAATTTTTTGATAGCACTTATTGTAGCCAAGAACAGAAGCAGCTATACAATCCCCAGCCAGAAACCAGGTGCCAAAATTAATTCATGCAAGAATAAAATGGGTTGGCACCTTATGGTAAAGTCATAAGCTCTTGAGGAAATGCACAGGAAAGTTCTGGGTAGCTTGAGTTACTACGTCTTTATGGTTACTTCCATTCTGGGCTGGCTCATTAACTTTGCAATAAGAAATACCATGGAATGATCAGAAAATGTTTTCACCCAGCCAGGAAATCTCACAACCACAGGCAAAAGTGCCATGAAGAGAGCAGACATGGTTTTCAGTAATGTAAGCCCTGCACATGATTTGGATAGAGCAGGCTTACTTGTCACGTTTGTGGGAGCCACGTAACTTGGTAGGTTAGCAAATCACATTGGATGACAGAATCAGGATTCAAAAAGGTCTCAACAGGGAGAACTGTTGAGCCGTAATTCAGAAGATTAAATTTAATAGGGATGAATGTAAATTCCTGTATTTGGGTTCAAAAAAGGAAGCAACTGCTTCCTGCCTTACTCCCATCCAATTTATTTTCCACGCTGCAGCCTGGGTGATCATTTTAAAACACAAATCTGATCATGTCACTTCCTTGCTAAAAATCCCTTAACAACATCCCATTGCCCTGAGGATAAAGACAGAACTCATTAATGTGGTTTTTGAGATTCTCTATGACTGGCCCCTTCCTTTCTCTTCCACCTGTTCTCTCTCCAGGCTCCCTCTCACACTGAGCACCCCAGCCAAATGGAAGATCTTAGGGTTCCTCATTTTAGGCTGCTTTTAGGTTCTCATGTTTTCTTTGCCCGAAACACATCTTCCCAATTTCCTATACATTTCCAGAAAAGCCCAATCCATGGGCTACTGTTAGGTGCCTCATTACCAACTTTCAAGGTTCTCTGACCAGCCTTTTATTTAACAAATATGTATTGAGTGCCTACTATGTTTCAGACATGTTCTAGGCTCCAGAGATAAAACAGTGAACAAAGTAAAGCTCACGTCCACGTGAAGCTTGTGTTTTCGTGGGGAAGATGCCAGGCAGTACCAAGTCTTTTGAAGAAAAATGGAGAATGATAAGAAGATAATGATGGAGAGTCAGGGTTGGGCGGCCTGCTTTACATAGGGTGGCCATGGGAGGACCTCTCTGGTAAGATGACGTTTTTGGCGATATGATCAAAGGAGGTCAGTGAACTTTGTGGCTATCTGTGAGAATAGCACCACAGTATGGAAAAGAGCATGTTCCAAAACCTTGAGGAGGGGCATGGTTTGCGTGTCCTAGGACTTGTGGTGAGGCTGGATTGGGTGAAGTACCCTGATCCAGGGCAGAGCTGTGCAGATGATATTGGAGGGGCTGCTGCACTCAGCCCAGGCAGGGCTTGGAAGCTGTGGAAGCCTTTGGATTTTCTTCTAAATGTGGTTGGAAGCTAACTGGGAGGCTTTAAGCAAGGGACTATTATAAGATTTTTGTTTTGGTTTGGTTTTAGTTTTTAAATAATTACAGTAGCTTTGTTGTGGAAAATAGACCATAGGGACTAAATGCAGAGTCCCACAGATTAGTCAAGAGATGTTACATCTGTCAAGGTGAGAGCTGGAGGTAGCTTTGGCCAGGTAGGTTTGCTAGCACTTACTCCACTCTTTGTGATTACTTGTGTGTTAGAAGCCCTGCCAGTGCAGGGCTCAGGACTACCTTGCTCCTTTTACAACCTCAGTGCCTAGCATGGTGCCCGATGTACCACCGGCTCTCCGTAAACATTCATCGGATGAAGATGATCTGGTTTAACAGCAGTTAGTACGAAAAACGACTTCAGGATTTTTAGCTGAATGCACACAGTTGATGAGCCAGTAGTAGCCCAGTTCAGCTGCCAGGAAAGCTAATGCTGTCTTAGGTGGCATTAAAAACTTTGGTGAGGGTGGCAGTGAAAGGGAGATGTGGGTCCTAGGGTGCTCCATGCTGTTTATGCTACATCTGGACTGTTGGCCTGATCCTACACTATTTTTTCCCTTGTGTCTTCTTTCTAATAATGGCATATTTCAATCACAAGGCCACACACTTTGGATTCATCTGTGGTTCTTTCTGTTGCTTCATTACCATGTACAAACAATAAATTCTCTATGATATCACCTAGCACTGTCTCTCTCTCTCTGTCTGTCTGTCTCTGTCTCTGTCTTATTTTTCCCTTTTCCCCTGCTCTGACACAATGCAAACAGTAGTCCATGCCTGTCTTGGTAAAAGTTTCCAGGTGCGTGAGACTCCAAACAACTTATTACAACTCTTATTTCTGAGAGCATCAACAATTATTTTTAAAAACATTATATGCTGGACACATAGAGGGGAACAACACACTCTGGGGCCTATTGGAGGGTGGAGGGTAGGAGGAGGGAGAGGATCAGGAAAAATAACTAATGGGTACTAGGCTTAATATTTGGGTGATGAAATAATCTGTCAACAGACCTCTATTACACAAGTATACCTAGGTAACAAACCTGTACATGTGCCTCTGAACTTAAAAGTTGAAAAAAAAATCCCAGTAATTTTCTCATGAAAAATACCCAGAAAGTTAATGAACTATTAGACCTTCCAATATCAAAAAAAAGAAACACATATGCTGTTTCATATAGGTTGGTATGAAATTCTACTTTAGTAGATAGTGTTAAGTAGTAGAAATATGTAGTTCTTGATGGCAAAGTCAGTAGCAAAATCTTCTCAAAGTCACACAGTAGAAGGAATTTGTGCTTTGAAGTCAGGAACCCTTCAGATCCCTGCTGTTCCACGTACAAACTTTATGACATAACCCTTCTTAGCCTAAGTTCCCTCCTCTGTGAAATGAAGATAATAAAACCCAACTCAAAGAGTTTTTGTAAGGATTAAATGAGATAACACATATTGAAATGCTTACCATGATTTCTGACACATGCTAAGTTGGTAATAAGTTTTCATTTCCTTCCTATCTGTTAAAAAAGGGGTCACTAGACAATGTGAAAACATACATTATAAATAGTGGAAACAGAGGTGTGTTTTCCATCGGTTAAGAGTGAATAATGGCCGTTTGCCTTAAGGTAGCCTGTGCCCCTTTTATTGATGGTTTAGTGAGTATCAATTTCTTGCTGATAGCAGAAATATTTGTCAAAGGTCTGAGAATCATGAAAGCTTTTATAATTCGAGTGGTAAACATAGTCCATCCCTGATAGATTCCAGAAATGAGCAGAGAATGAGGTTTCCTAGGAGCAATCTTGCACAAATAGTCTTTTCTCTGTGGCAGGTGGAAAAAAAAAAAAAAAAGATGGAGCAGAGACTTCATAGTATCATTGTAAACTGTAACTGTTTATTTTGTAAAGATGAGTAAAATGCTATCTTTGCCTTCATTGAGGTTGTCCGTAAATCAGTGTAGTACAGAGTAGAAAGTGGTACGTATTCTTGGAGGAAATGCTAAAGTGTTCTGCGGCAGGATCGGGAGCAGAGATGGAGAGAATATTCTAGGAAGAACAGGTCCCAGAAGGAGTAACAGTGCAGCATCTAAACATGTGAGATCAGAGGCATTTTCAACGAGAGATAAACACAAATGAGAAAAAAACAGGAATCACTCTATGTGACTTCAAGATGAATAGAGGATAATATAATGGGAAAGGTAAAAAGGGTACAAATCTGGGATACAAAGATAAAGAGAATATTATTCATAGGCAGTGAAATATTAGTGAAGGTTTGGAGTAGCTTAGAAAAATTATGAAAGTGATGTTTAGCATGGATGAATGTTGATGTGGTAAATAAGATGAGTAGTAGAGTTACGGAGACAGAGGTGGGTCAAGAGCAAGTTGGAGGCAATTGCAAAAATTCAGCCATGGAATAACAAAAGCCATAGGTCCAGGTATGAGAATTCTTGAAAGGAAGACCTGACAGCTGACTGGCTGTGACTGCTGCTCATGAAGACAGCATGTATGTTGTCAGGACAGGAGAATAACCCTGAGCCTAGATACGGTTTCTTTTCAGTCTGCCCACGCAGCTGCGTTCTTTTTATGGTCCTGTATTCAAAAAAACCAACCAACCAACCAACCAACCAAATAAAACTTGCCTGTTCTCAGCATTGATTTCATAATATCCTTATGTAGGAAAGAAGTGATGAGACTTCCAAAGGATATTGCCCTCAGCCACTGATCACATTCTTAGTTTAGTGTTCTTCCATTATGTTTCTTTTTAATTTTGTAGTTATGTGATAAGTATATATTTATGGGGTACATGAGATGTTTTGATACAGGTGTACAATGCATACTAATCACATCAGAGTAAATGGGGTGTCCATCACATCAAGCATTTATCCTGTCATTGTATTACAAACAATCCAATTATACTATTTTAGTCATTCAGGAGGCTGAGGCAGGAGAAATGGCATGAACCCAGGAGGTGGAGCTTACAGTGAGCCAAGATCACACCACTGCACTCCAGCCTGGCTGACAGAGTGAGACTCCATCTCAAAAAAAAAAAAGAAAAAAAATGGGCCGGGCGCGGTGACTCACACCTGTAATCCCAGCACTTTGGGAGGCCGAGGCAGGTGGATCATGAGGTCAGGAGATGGAGACCATCCTGGAGAACATGGTTGAAACCCCGTCTCTACTAAAAATACAAAAAAATTAGCTGGGCATGGTGGCAGGCGCCTGTAGTCCCAGCTACTCGGGAGGCTGAGGCAGGAGAATGGCGTGAGCCCAGGAGGTGGAGCTTGCAGTGAGCGGAGACAGCGCCACTGCACTCCAGCCTGGGCGACAGAGCGAGACTCCGTCTCAAAAAAAAAAAAAAAAAAAAAAAAGAAAGAAAGAAAGACAGAAAAAGTACAATAAATTATTGTTGACTGTAGTCACCCTGTTATGCTATCAAATACTAGATCTTATTCTGTCTACCTATATTTTTGTGCCCATTCATCATTCCCACTTCCCCACCGCCACTCCCCAGAAGCCCCCACCCCCAACCCCCCAGCACACACTAGCCTTCCCAACCCCTCTGGTTATCATCATTCTATTCTCTATCTCCATGACTTCAGTTCTTTTAATTTTTAGATCCCACAAAAAAAGTGAGAACATTCAAAGTTTGCCTTTCTGTGCCTGGCTTATTTCATTTAACATAATGACCTCTAGTTCCATCCATTTGTTGGAAAAGATAGAATCTCATTCTTTTTTATGGCTGAATAGTACCTGATTTTTTTTTTCTTTTCTCATAATTTTTTATTCCATGGGTCGAAAGAAAAAGAAAGAGATAGTTATTTTTGCCAACCCGGAACTGGCCATTCAAGCCAACATGCTTGAAACTTTCTTTCATCTTCCATAACCATATTTCTTTTCTATTTTTTATTATACTTCAAGTTCTAGAGTACATGTAGTACCTGATTATTTATATGTACATTTTCTTTATTCATTCCTCTGTTGATGGACAATTAGGTAGCTTCCAAATCTTGGCTATTGTGAATAGTGCTGCAATAAACATGGGAGTGAAGATATCGCTTTGATATACTGATTTCCTTTCTTTTGGGTATATACATAGCAGTAGGATTGCTAGATCATATGGGAGCTCTATATTGAGTTTTTTAAGGAACCTCCAAACCATTTTCCATAATAGTTGTACTAATTTACATTCCCACCAACAGTGTTTGAGGGTTCCCTTTTCTCCACATCCTTGCCAGCATTTGTTATTGCCTGTCTTTTGGATGAAAGCCATTTTAACTGGGGTGAGATGACATCTCACTATAGTTTTGACTTGCATTTCTCTGATGATCGATGATGTTGAGCACCTTTTACTATACCTGTTTGCCATTTTTATGTCTTGAGAAATATCTGTGCAGATATTTTGTCCATTTTTAAAATCAGATTTTTAGATTTTTTTCCTCTGGAGTTGTTTGAGCTCCTTATGTATACTGGTTAATAATCCATTTTCAGATGGTATATTAGTCTGTTCTCACACTGTTATAAAGAACTACCTGAGACTGGGTAATTTATGAAGAAAAGAAGTTTAATTGACTCATAGTTCTGCAGGCTGTACAAGAAGCATGACTGAGTGGCCTCAAGAAACTTACAATCATGGCAGAAGGCAAAGGGGAAGCAAGCACATCTTTACATGTCGGACCAGGATAAAGAGAGAAAAGGGGAAAGTGCCGCACACTTTTAAACAATCAGATCTCATGAGAGCTCACTAACTATCATGAGAACAAACAGCAAGGGGGAAATCCACCCCCATGATCAAATTACCTCCCACCAGGTCCTTTCCCCAACATTTGGAATTACAATTAAACATGAGATGTGGGTGGAGACACAGAGACAAACCGTATCAGATGGGTAGTTTGCAAATATTTTCACCCGTTCTGTGGATTGTCTCTTCACTTTGTTCACTGTTTCTTTTGCTGAGAAGCAGCTTTTTTTGTTTTGTTTTATGAGACGAAGTCTCTTTCTGTCACCCAGGCTAGAGTGCAATGGCACGATCTCAGAGTCTCGTTGTGTCACCCAGGCCAGAGTGCAGTGGCACAATCTCTGCTCACTGCAAGCTCCGCCTCCCGGGTTCACGCCATTCTCCTGCCTCAGCCTCCGGAGTAGCTGGGACTACAGGTGCCTGCCACCACGCCTGGCTAATTTTTTGTGTTTTTAGTAGAGACGAGGTTTCATCGTGTTAGCCAGGATGGTCTCGATCTCCTGATCTTGTGATCTGCCCGCCTTGGCCTCCCAAGTTCTGGGATCACAGGCATGAGCCACCACGCCCGGCCAAAAAAGCTTTTTAATTTGATGTGATCCCATTTGCCCATGTTTGCAGTTGGTTGCTTGTACTTGTGGAGTATTGCTCAAGAAATCATTGCCGAGTCTAATGTCCTGGAGCATTTCCCTGATGTTTTCTTGTAGTAGTTTCATGTTTGGGGTTTTATATGTAAGTATTTAATCCATGTAGATTTGATTTTTTTTTATATGGTGAGAGATAAGAGTCTAGTTTCATTCTTCTGCATATGAATATCCAGTTTTCCCAGTACCATTTATTGAAGAGACTGTTCTTTCCCCAGTGTATGTTCCTGGCTTATTTGTCAAAAATAAGTTCATTGTGGATATATGGATTTCTTTCTAGTTTCTCTGTTCTGTCCCATTAATCTATGACTCTAGTTTTATGCCAGGATCATGCTGTTTTGATTACTTTAGCTGTGTAGTATAATTTGAAGTCAGGTAATGTGATTCCTCTAGTTTTGTTCATTTTGCTCAGGATGGCTTTGGCTATTCTGGGCCTTTTGTGATATGACATAGATTTTAGGATTGTTTTTTTTTCTGTTTCTGTGAAGAATAGCCAAAGCCATTCTTTCTTAATTGATCCACTGGTCATTCAGGAGTGTATTGGTTAATTTCCATGTGTTTATATGTAGTTTTCAAAATTTATGTCTTTACTGATGTATAGTTTTATTACATTGTAGTCAGAGAATATACTCGATATAATTTCAGGGTTTTTTTGCATATTTTAAGACTTGTTTTGTAGTCTAATGTGTGGTCTACCCTTCAGAATGATCTACGTGCTTAGGAGAAGAATGTGTATTCTGCAGCCATTGTGGGAAATGTTCTATGAACATCTGTTTAGTCCATTTGGTCTATAATAGTGAGATTAAAACTGATGTTTGTTGATTTTTCTGTCACGATGATCTGTCCAATGCTGAAAGTGAAGGGTTGAAGTCTCCAGCCATTATTGTATTGGGATCTCTCTCCCTCTTTAGCTCTAATAATATTTGCTTCATTTATCTGGGTGTTCCAGTGTTGGATGCATATACATTTATAATTGCTATATCCTTTTGCTGAATTGAGCCCTTTATCATTATATAATGACCTTCTTTGTCTCTTTTCATAATTTTTGCCTTGAAATCTATTTTGCCTGATATAAATATACCTACTCCTGCTCTTTTTTAGTTTCCACTGGGATGGGATATCTTTTTTTATCTATTTATTTTCAATCTATGTCTGTCTTTTTAGGTGAAGTGTATTTCTTATAGGCAACAGATTATTGCATCTTTTTTTTTAAATCTATTCAGCCACTCTGTGTCTATTGATTAGAGAATGTAGTCCACTTACAATCAATTTTGTTATTGATAAGTAAGGTCTTACTCTTGCCATTTTGTTATTTGTTTTCTGGTTGTTTTGTGGTCTTCTCATCCTTCTTTCGTTCCTTCCTATCTTACTTTTAGTGACAGTGATTTTCTCTGGTGGTATGATTTAATTTCTTTCTTTTTGTTTTTTGTATATCCGTTGTATGTTTTTGATTTGAGGTTACCATGAGGCTTCCAAATACTATCTTATAACCCACTATTTTAAACTGATGACAACACTGACTGCATAAAGAAACAAACTAATAAACAGGCAAAAAGAAGACTAATGAAAATTCTGCACTTTAACTTCATCCTCCTGCTTTTTAACTTTTGATTGTTTCTGTTTATATCTTATTGTACTGTGTATGTCTTAAAAAGTTGTTGTAGTTAGTATTTTTGATCAGTTTATATTTTAGTCTTTCTGCTCAAGGTATGAGTAGCTTACATGGCACAATTACAATGTTTTAATATTCTGTGTTTTTCTATGTACTTAACATTACTAGTGAGTTTTGTACCTTCAAATAATATCTCATTGTTCATCAATGTCCTTTTCTTTCAGATTGAAGAACTCCCTTTAGCATTTCTTGTAGGACACATCAGGTGTAGATGAAATCCCTCAGGTTTTGTTTGGGAAAATCTTTATTTCTCCTTCATGTTTGAAGGATATTTATGCCAGATATACTTATTCTAGAATAAAAAGCGTTCTTTTTTTCCTTCAGCAGTTTAAATATATCCTGTCACTCTCTCATGGCCTGTAGGGTTTCCACTGAGAAGTCTGCTGCAACACTTACTGGAGCTCCATTGTTTATTATTTGTTTCTTTTCTCTTGCTGCTTTTGGGATCCTTTCTGTATCTTTGACATTTGAGGATTTGCTTATTACTTGTCTTGAGGTAGTCTTATTTGGGGTAAATTTGCTTGGTGTTCTATATCTTTCTCTTGGTTTGGGAAATTATCTGTTACGATCCCTTTGAGTAAAAAAATTTACCCTTTGGGTAAATCCCTTTTACCCCTGTCTCTCTCTCTGCCTCCTCTTTAAGGCCAATAACTCTTAGATTTGCTCTTTTGAGGCTGTTTTCTAGATCTTGTAGGTGTGCTTCATTGTTTTTTTATTCTTTTTATTCTCCTCTGACTGTCTTTTCAAATAGCCTGGCTTCAAGCTCACTGATTCTTTCTTTTGCTTGATCAGTTCTGCTGTTAAGAGAATCTCATGCATTCTACACTATGTCAATTACATTTTTCAACTCCAGAATTTCTGTTTGATTCTTTTTAATTATTTCAATCTCCTTGTTAAATTTATCTGATAGGAGTCTGAATGACTTCTCTTTGTTACCTTGAATTTCACTGAGTTTCCTCAAAACAGCTATTTTGAATTCTGTATCTGAAAGGTCACTTATGTCTGTCTCTCTGGGTTTGGGTCACTTGTGCCTTATTTAGTTCGTTTGGTGAAGTCATGTTTTCCTGGATGGTCTTGAGGCTTGTGATTGTTTATCATTGTCTCAACATTGAAGAGTTAGGTATTTATTGTAGTCTTTGTAGTCTGGGCTTGTTTGTACCCATCCTTCTTGGGAAGGTTTTAAATCGGTTCTTGGGGTCATCAATTCCACGCTTTGGCTCTTCAAGGGAATTGAGTGTTGTGACCTTAATCTTCGGCCCCTGCAACCATAACTGCATTAGGGGGCACCCCAAGCCCAGTAATGCTGTGACTCTTACAGACTTGTAGAGGTGCCATGTTGGTGGTCTTGGATAAGATCTGGGAGAATTAATTCCCTGAAATTACCAGGTAGTGACTCTGCTCTCTTCCCTTATTTTCCCCCAAACACATAAAGCCTCTCTCTGTGTGCTGAGCCACCTAGAACCAGTGTAGGGCTGACACAAGCACCCTGTGGCCACTACGACTACCGCTGGTACTGTTTGGGGTCAGACCTGAAGGCAGCACAGCACTGGGTCTCTCCCTAGGCTCACAGTAACCACTGCCTGGCTACCACCTACATTTGCTTAGGACACTAGAGCTCTGCAATAAGCAGGTGGTAAAGCCACCCAGGCTTGTGTCCTTCCCTTCAGGACAGCAAGGTCCCCCTGGCCTCTAGTGAGTCCACAGATGCCGTCCAGGAGCCAGGGCCTAGAGTCAGAAACCTTAGATGTCTACCTGGTGCTCCATTTTCTTGAGTCTGAGCTGGCACCAAGCCCCACTTTTCCCTCTTCTTTCCACAAGCAGAGGACTCTCTCCCCACAGCCATCACCACCACGTCCATGGCAAGTACTACCTGTCTGCCACTGATGCTCATTCCAGGTCTAAGGACTCTTCAGTCAGCTCATGGTGAATGCTGCCAGGCCTGGGACTCTCTCTTCAGGGCAGTGGGCTCTCCTCTGGCCCAGGGCAGATCCAGAGATGCTGTCTAAGAGCCAAAGTGTGGAATTGGTGATCCCAAGAACCCGCTTTGTGCTCTATACCACTACGGCTGAGCTGGTACCTAAGGTGCAAGACCAAGTCCCTCTCCTTTTCTCAAGCAGGAGACCCTCTCCGTAGCCACCATAGTTGGGAATGTGCTGGGCCATACCATAAGTTAGCATGTCTCTGAGTCTCACCCAAGACCCATGGCAAGTACTGCCTGGCTACTGCTGCTAATTATTCAGGACCCATATTTTCTTTAGTCAGCAAGTGATGAATCCTACCAGGTCTGGGTTCTTCCCTTCAAAGCTGCGAGTTTCCTTCTGGCAGAGTGTGTGTCTGGAAATGTCATCCAGGAGCTAAAGCCTAGAATGGGGGCCCCAGGACTCTGCCCAGTGCCCCCTACTGTGGCAGAGCTAGGATTCAAGTTGCAAGATGAAGTCCTCTTAACTCTTCCCTCTCTTCTCCTCTAGCAGAAGGCAGGAGTCTCTCCTGGAGCCGTGAGCTGCACTGCCTGGGGTTGGGGGACGAGTGGTGCAAGCACTGCATTAGCCGCCCAACTGCTGTCTCACTAGGTTATGTACCCACCAAGTCCACTTACTCCAAGCCCAGCACAGCATCAAGACTTGCCCAGTAATTGCAGTCCTTAGGGCCTAGACTACCTTTCAAGTCTGTTTAGGACCCCAGAGCGCTTTAGCCTGCAGTGCCGAGGCTTGGCAGAACTCAGGTTCTGACTGCTGGGATGGGCAATTTCCCTCTGGCTAGGGCTGGTCTGAGTGCTCCCTCCGTGGACTCTGGCTGTGTTCTGCCTGGTGTTGCTTTCCACCATGACAGGGTGGAAAGCACTGAGTTCCAGTGCAAAGTCTCCAATCACTATGCTCTCCCTCCCCAGGGTGCACAGATTCTGTCTGTACCATGTGTCTACTTCAGGGGAGTGGAGGACGTGGGAGTGGTGGTGTCGGCAAATCAAGACTGTCTTTCCTATCCCCTTCAGTGCCTTTTTCAGTGATATGAAGTAAAAATGGTTACTGTGATCACTCACCTGATTTTTGGTTCTTATGAAGGGGCTTTTTTGTGTGTCTAGTAGTTCAATTCGGTGTGCTTGTGGGAAGGATTATCAGTGGAAGCTTCTATTTGGCTCTCTTACTCCTCATTACGTTTTAAGACTTAAGTGGTCTTAGGGCCATTGGTTGTATGATTTAGAAGGCTGTAGTTATAAGAATAAAGATGTTTCATATGTTAAGTAGATTAACTATTTTTTTTTTTTGAGACAAGGTCTCACTCTGTTGCCCAGTCTGGAGTACAGTGGTGCAATCATGGCTCACTGCAGCCTCGACCTCCTGGGCTCAAGCAGTCCTCCCACCTTAGCCTCTTGAGTAGCTGGGACCACAGGCACATAACACCATGCCCAACTAATTTTTGTATTTTTTTTTTTTTTTTGTAGAGATGGGGTTTTGCCATGTTGCCCAGGCTGGTGTCAAACTTCTGGACTCAAGTGATCCACCTACCTTGGCCTCCCAAAGTACTGGGATTACAGATGTGAACCACTGCACCCAGCCAGATTCACTATTTTTAAACTTATTTCTGGAAAATTAATACCATACTATGAAGCTTGATGTAAAATTAATATCACAGTTTTCAGTTATTGAGTCTAAGAGATGGAGCTATGAGTCAGGGAAAGCAAGGGGGTTAGAGTGTATAGAGAAACATACCAGAGAAGAGAGATCTGCATAGAGTGAACTCCACGTATAGTTGGAGGGTTTTCCTTAAGTATTACACAGAGTATTCATCAGAGCATGCATGTAGGGAACTACCAAGGCTAGGCCAAAAGGATTCAAGAAGCAGTACCCAGAGCACACTCAAGAGTGAGACCAATGTTTGTTCCCACCCACAAGATTGGAAAAAATATCTCATAATCCGTAGGACATTGGATAAGGTATGCAAGAGGCCATTGCCTCTGTTGTACAGCACAATCAGCATAGAGTAAATGCTGCTATAGTCCTGCCTAGCAGATCATAAAGGCAAGACTCAAGAGGATCACTCTTTCCAAGTAACTATATTCCAATGACATTTTAAAAAATTACAGGAAGGGCTAAGCACAGTGGCTCATGCCTGTAATTCCAACATTTGGGGAGGCAAAGGTGGGAGGATTGCTTGAGGCCGAGAGTTTGAGACCAGCCTGGGCAATATAGTGAAACCCCTACGCACACACACAGAGTGTAAATATTAGCCAAGCATAGTGGCACACACTGTAGTCCTAGCTACTTGGGAGGCTTGAGGCCAGGAGTTCAAGGTTGTAGTAAACTGTGATTGTGCCACTGTACTCCAACTTGGGTAGCAGAGCCAGAGCTTATCTGTAAAAAAGTTTTAAATACAAAAAGTGTATTTAAAATTACAGGAATATATATGACACAAAAAGGTAAAATTTCTAATATCTGGAATCCAATAAAATATTAATATGCATGTAAAGAAATAAGACATATAATAAGGAAAAAAATTAGTTAAAACCAGAACTGACAGAGATGTTAGAATTAGCAGACAAAGACATTTAAATTATTATAGTTGTATTTAATACATTCAAAAGCCTAAAGGAAAATTGAACATATTAAATATAGCTATGGAAGATATAAAAGAAGACCCAAATCAAATTTCTAGAAAAGAAAAGTTTAATATCTGAGATGTAAAATACTCTGGATGAGAGTAACAGCAAATTAGACATTGCAGGAAACCAGACAAGTGAATGTGAATACACACAGTAGAAATATACAAACTGAAAGGAAAAAGACACACAGAATTGAACAGTGAATTGTGGGGCAACTTCAGGTGGTTTCAGATACATGTAATTGGATTCACCAAATGAGAGAAAAACAGGGACAGAGAAAAAATATCTGAGAAAACAATGGTCAACATGTTTTCAAATGTAATGAAATCTGGAAACTCAAATTCATGAATCTCAAATGAACCTCTAAGTACAGACACAAAATTGAGGAAACCACACCAAGGCACATTATAAACAATTTGCTGAAATCATGGTTAAAGAGAACATCTAAAAAACAGGACGACACATTTCATACAGAGAAAAAAAGAGGAACAGCAGCAGATTTCTCACAGGAAAAATACAAAGGTGTCATCGTGTAACAGTATCTTTAAAATATTGAAAGAAAAATACTATTCAACTAGAATTCTTTAACTAGCAAAAATATTTTTCTAAAACAAAGAATTTTCCAGAAATACAAAAGTTGAAAGAGTAAATCACCAACAGGTACACTATATGACATGTTAAAGGAAGGCTTTCTGGTAGAAGAAAAATGGTACCAGATAAAAATATGGATCTACATAAATGAAGATAATCAGAAATTATAATTACTTGGATGAATGTGTTTTAAAATTTTCCTTATTTAAATATAAGGTTAATTGTTTAAACAAAAATAATGACAATGTAGAATGGGGTTTTTAAGACATATAAAAATATATTATTTTTATATGACAATAACAGTACAGAGGCTGTGAGGGGAGACATTGAAATACAGATCCCTCTCTATTTATGATGGGGTTACGTTCCAATAAACCTATCATTAAGTTGAAAATAGTATAAGTAAAAAATGTGTTGCTACCAAACATCATAGTTTAGCCTAGCCTGCCTTACATGTGCTCAGAAAACTTATATTACCCTACAGTTGGGCAAAATCATCTAACACAAAGCCTATTTTACAATATACTGTTGAAAATCTAATGTAAGTTATTGGATACTGTACTGAAAGTGACAACAGAATGGTTACGTAGTTACTTAAAATATGTTTCTACTTAATGCATATGACATTGCAAAGCCAAAAAATCATACGCTGAACCATTTTAAGTTGATGAACTGTCTGTAAGTCTATATACTATTATAAGATATACATAATAACAAAAGAACACTCTAATAATAATACAAAAAATACCCAAAAGAGGCAGAGTAGGGGAAAGGGAAGAAAGAACAGATAGGACAACAGCAAGATGGTATGTTCAAGATCAACCATAACAATAGTCACATTAAATATATATGTTAGACCATAAAAGGCAGAAATGGTCGATTGGATTAAAAAGGCAAGTCATGGCCAGACATGGTGGCTCATGCCTGTAATCCTAGCACTTTGGGAGGCTGACGCAGGAGGATCACTTGAGCCCAGGAGTTCAAGGCTACAGTGAGCTGTGATCATGGCATTGCACTCCAATATGGGCGCCACAGCAAGTCCCACTTTAGAGACACAAGTAACTTAAAAGTAAAAGGAAGGAAAAAGACATACCCTGCTAACATTAATGAAGAGACTACTAGAATGGTCACATTGATATCAGAGAAAGTAGATTTCAGAAAAATATTACCAGAAATAGAGTCCTTTCATAGCTTTAATGGAACCAAATCATCAAAACAATGTAATTATTCTAAATGCTTATGCACCTAATAATAGTGCTTCAAAAAATGAGAGAAAAATACATCAAACAACAGGAAAAATAGGCAAATCCAAAGTTATAGTCAAAGATTTTGACACTATGTCTCAATAATTGATAGAACAAGTATACCAAAAAATCAATAAGGCTATAGAAGATTTGAACAATATTATCAACTATCTTGACCTAATTAACGTTTATAGAACACTCTGCACAACAACTGAATACACATTTTTTTTCAAGAGCACATAGAACATTTAACAGGACATACCGTATTCTGGACTATTAAAAAGTCTTAAAAGTTTTGAAAGAATTCAAGTCATACAACATATATTCTGTCAGCATAGTAAAATTAAATTAGAATTCAATAGCAGAAAGAAATCTGGAAAATCTGCAAATACTTGGAAAATAAATTATATACTTCTTAATAACACATGGATCAAAGAAGGAAGCCAGAGATAAATTAGAAAGTATTTGAACTAAATGAAAATAAAAACACTTCCTATAAAAATTTGTGGGATAAGAAAAATTGTGAGATGTCACTAAGAGGATAATTTATAACACTGAACTTAGAAAAGGAAGAAAGATTTCAAATAAATGACCTCAGCTTTCACTTAAAAAAATGGTAAGAGAGGCTGTGTGAAATGGCTCACACCTGTAATCACAGCAATTTGGGAGGCTGAGGTGGGCAGATCATTTGAGCGTAGGAGTTTGAGACCAGCCTGGGCAACATGACGAGACCCCATCTATACTGAAAATACAAAAAGTTAGTCGGGCATGGTGGCATTTGCCTGTAGTCCTAGCTACTCGGGAGGCTGACGTGGGAGAATCACCTGAGCCTGGGAAGTCGACGCTGCAGTGAGCTGAGATCACACCACTGCACTCCAGCCTGGACAATGAGAATGAGAACCTGTCTAAAAAGAAAACAGAAAAAGAAGAGTACAGTAGTCTCCACCCCCCTTGTCTACAGGGGATATGCCCCAAGACCCCCAGTGGATGCCTGAAACTGAGTATAGTTCTGAACCCCATAGTGCTGTAGAGGTTAGTACTATACACCACATTGGATCTGATAACCAAAATGCTTACTAAGTGACTAATACACAGGTACATATACAGTGCGGCTACTGTGCACAAAGGGGATGATTAATGGTTTGAGTGCAATGAAGCAAGATGGCACAAGATTTCATCACACTACTCAGAACAGTACACAATTTAAAATGTGTGAATTGTTTATTTCTTGAATTTTCCATTTAATATTTTAGACCATGATTGACCATAGGCAACTGAAACCAAAGACAGCAGAACCATGGATAAGGGGAGGCTTTACTGTAAATTCAATCCAAATTAAGCATAAGAGAAATAAAAATTAGAGCAGAAATCAATGCATTAGAAAAAATTTGGTAAAGTCATAGAAACCAAATGCTAGTTTTCTTATAAAGTCAATAAACCATTAACCAGACTGATTAGTATAATATAAAACAAGACATGTGAACATTATTAGGTTTGAGAGAGGGGACATCAGTACAGATTTCACAGATATTCAAAGGATGTTAAGGCAATATTATGCACAATAAATTTGACAACTAAAATGTAATGGACAAAGATTTTGAAAGATTCAAATGATCATATTCGTGCAAGAAGAAATAAATAGTGTGGCAACCTTGTAGATGTTAAAGAAACTGAATTATAGCTAAATACTTTCTCACACAGGAAACTCCAGGTACAAATGACTTCACTGGCAAATTTGACTTGTTTCATAAAAAGAAATAATAACAATTCTACAGACATTCTTCCAGATAAATAAAGAGGAGTGAATATTTCCCCAACTCATTCTATGAAGCCAACATTACTCTGATACCAAAATCAGACAAGGACATTAGAAAAAAAAATTTAGGTTGATATCCTTCTTGAATTGATGTAAAATTTGGCACACACACAGATGAAAGACTGTGTGAAGACACAGGGAGAAGACAGCCATCTACGAGCCAAGGAGAGACGCCCCAGGAGAAATCAGCACTGCTCACAGGTTGATCTTGGACTTCTATCCTCCAGAAATGTGAGAAAATAAATTTGTCCAAGCCACCCTCAAAAATAAAAACTAATAAAAATTTAGTGAATTGAACCCAACAATACATAAAAAAGATAATATATCATGACCAAGAAGATTTTATCCCAGGAATACAATGTGACTTTAACATTTGAAATTGATCAATGGACAAATATTAACAGACTAAAACTGAAAAAGCATAACCATATGATCATATGGGGGACACATCACGTTACTGACATCACTGATCAGTCGCAGTGACATCAGTCACATCAGTGGACACAGAAAAAATACTTGATAGAATCTAATGTCATTTAATGAAAGATACACATTTAAAGAGTACTATTTGGGGACAAATTTGTGGTATAAAGAAGTGCAAGAGAATTATAAAGTACAACATTCAGGATTGTGGTTACCTCTGAGCAAAGAGGGAAAGGAATGGCACTGGGTTGAAACACCCATAGTGCTTCAAAGGTAAAATAATATTTTTCTTCAACACAGTGGTTGATACACAGTGTTTGCTTAAACCCTTTGTTTGTTTGTTTGTTTGTTTGTTTGTTTTTGAGACAGAGTTTTGCCCTTGTCATCCAGGCTGGAGTGCAATGGCGCGATCACTGCTCATTGCAACCTCCGCCTCCCAGGTTCAAGCAATTCTCCTGCCTTAGCCTCCCAAGTAGCTGGGATTACAGGCCTATACCACCACGCCAGGCTAATTTTTTTATGTTTTCAGTAGAGACGGGGTTTCACCATGTTGACCAGGCTAGTCTTGAATGCCTGACCTCAGATGATCCACCCGACTCGGCCTCCCAAAGTGTAGGTGGGAGCCACCACACCCGGCCGGTTGTTATCCTTTATACCTTACACATATCGGTACTTTTTCATGCTTTAATATTTAGTAAAAGCAATTTTTAAAGCTAGTATTTCTGTTCTTGGCCTTTTTCTGAAATTATCATACCAGAAAGACTTTTATTTCCTGTATTTACAGCTTTGGAAACTCATAACATTTGCAGGTTGAAAGAAGAGCTGTTTGTATGAAGTATTCAGTTTTTTTTAGAAATATAGTGTGATTTTTCTATAAACAGAGGGAACTGGTATTTCAAGTATACTACGTGAAGAACAAGAGTGTGATTAGAGCCAACAAGCCAAAAAATAGAGAGGAATCACTACCCTAGTGGTCAGTTATATATAACCGAGAGAAAGACAGCAAAGTGAGACTAGCCTGCTAATCATATATTTTTCTACATTTCTAAAGTTCATTACTCAAAATACAAGTGAATTATATTTATTCCAAACAGTTCTGTTACGTTTTGGTCTTTATTTAGACCTGTCCCAGAATCTGACCCCAATTACCTTCTCCTACCCTTCCTTGCTAGGAACTTGTCTGAAAATTCTGCCACAAGAATTTTACAGTGTTTAAATACATTTACACTACACCATTCCTATAATTATATATATCTCACAATGAACAGTTGTCTCATTCATGAGTCTAGAATCCTTTGCTGAATGGACATGCCCAAATTTGGTGTCATTTATTTATTCTTACACATGCCGCATTCACTCAGCAGACATTAATGAGTACCTGAGCGGTGCTAGACATGGTACTAGGCTAAAATGGAAAAACAAGACATATGCCCTGCTGAAGGTGTTTAATGTGAAACAGACCCGTGCACAAATAATTGAGATATTTGCAATTCAGAAGAAATAGTATGTGTTACTTAGATTTTGTACCTAAGTACAAAGTTGCATGGCCTACTTAAAAACCTACTTCTATAGCCAGGTGCAGTGGCACCGGCTGTCATTCCATCTACTTGGGTTTCTGAGGCAGGAGGATCACTTGAGTGCAGGAATTTGATTCCAGCCAGGGCAACATAGCAAGATCCCTGTCTCTAAATTTTTTTAATAAATAAAAATGTTTAAATTTGTATAATGTAAAAATGTTTAGTGTTATGTAGTAAGGTAAAATTCTATTTAAAAACAATAATAAAAAATATTTCTGGGCTGGGTGCGGTGGCTTACGCCTGTAATCCCAGCACTTTGGGAGGCTGAGGCGGGTGTATCACCTGAGGTCAGGAGTTCGAGCCCAGCCTGACCAACATGGTGAAACCCCGTCTTTACTAAAAATACAAAAATTAGCTGGGCCTGGTGGCAGGCGCTTGTAATCCCAGATACTTGGGAGGCTGAGGCAGGAGAATCACTTAAACCCAGGAGGCAGAGGTTGCAGTGAGCCAAGATCGCACCATTGCACTACAGCCTGGGCAACAAGAGCTAAAAAACTCCGTTTCAAAAAAAAAAAAAAAATATATATATATATATATATATATATATATGTATGTGTGTATATATATATGTATGTGTATATATATATGTATGTGCATATATATATATATCTCTCTGATGTGCTAGAGTACAGAAAAGCTGGCAAAAGTGGTGAGATGTGAAAGGCTATCATAATCTATTTGTGAACACCTACTTCTGTTAGGTTTCATGATAAATTTTTACATCAAGTTGTCTCATCCTATGAGGCTTTATCTACATTTTACAAATAAGTTCAGTAAGCTTGAAAAAAGACTCAGTAATTAAATCATACTCACAGATGTAATTAGCTTCAGAATCCAGGGCCTTTTAAGGTCAAAGCTTGGGATCTTCCTTTTTATTTTCATGCTACTCCCTTCCCCAGGAGTAAAGGTGTTCTAGGTGCTAAAAGTCATTTTTGCTCCTCCCAGATCAATTGATGCAAATAATTATTCACCTAAAACCTTTATTGTCCTTATGAACCTTCATGTCTGTCTGACCTTCCACTGTTCCTGAAGCATATCTTTTTCTTAATGAAACTATTTAACATATTTTATTCTAACAAATATGTCATTTGTATCTCCTCATTAGACCATGGGGTTGAGTATCTGATTCTTTTAAGAAAAACAGTGTGTACTGAATGGACTAAAACAAATTAACAAATTTATGAAGGAATTACTTGGATTTTCCAATATTCTTTAATGAGCTAAAGATGACAGTGTAAGAACATATGAAAAGTATTGGATTTTCGCAACTTTCAATTTAAGACTTTCTAAGGTTCATGGAGAAAGAAAAGGAATTTTAAAGAGATCACTAAAGAGTTGTGAACATATGGATAGTTGGATAATGATGAAGGGAATAAGCCCTCCTTTTTTACCCTATGTCACCATGGCTGAGAGATGCATTATGATATTGGAAAAAAATTTCAGCTGCTGAGTTCTGATTAGCTCACTCTCAGAGCTGCAGCACATTCGAGATGGAACACAGTGCTTTTGGGAAAGCTTGCTAAGATAAATGAGATAAATGTTTGCACCATTATACTAATTCCCTAGCCCCCTTTTCAGCAAAAGCCTTGTTTTGTGTGTGTGGGTGTGGGTGTGTGTTTGTGTGTGTGTGTGTGTTTCAAGAGATGGAAGAATTTTTTAACACATGAAAACTCACATTGCTGAAAACTCAAAAAGTCTTCCTAAGCAGAATCATTATGCCAAATTGTCATTGACATACGAAAACACTATAGATTAATGCAGTAATAGTTCATGGTTGCTCAGGAAGAAACTTAATTTACAATTTGAAACAGGTTTGCATTCCTTAGAAATTCTGGAAATCAATCAGTGGCACAGAAATTGATCTGCTAAAGGAGAGGAAAATTGATTTTTAATATTGGCAACTACATCAATTTTTTTAAGTTCTGGAGGAACAACTCTTGAAAACAAATTTATTAACTGTTAAGGGATTACTTGATATTTAGTTTCCTAGCAAACTATCCAAAGGGAAGTATTTATGGCCTCATTAGAAGATGTATTTTTATTGTGCCAAACATCAACTTCAAAATTGCAGTCTCTATTATTTCAAAGATATGGAAATCAAAAATTAAATGAAATGGAGTTATCTATATAAGACTACCATTGCATCATATTTTAGAGTGGTACTTTCCCTCAAAGTATCTCAATATGAATAGTGAGAATCTGAACACATTTGCATATTCCCCATTCGTGATATAGTGTTGGCATTCTAAAAAAGAATAACTGTAGCTGATGGCAATTTTTATCTGAAGAGATTTGTGCATGATAGCAATATACAATCTTCTGTCAGCATAAGAAGAGCATCTGGGGCCCATTAACTCACCAAATCTGCCACTGTTCTGCAAATTTTTATTAAGCAAGTGTAGTCCCTAATAGTCACTTATGTTATAGAATGCGTATCAAATGCTATCAATAAGCAAGGGGATTGTTTTCCCCCAGTGAGAATGCATTTGAAGTGTATAAGAAAGCTTGACAAAAGAATAAAACACTTTAAGTGATCACTATATTAATATAAATATATCCTACTGGGAAGCCAATGTGTGTAAGTATTATGTGCACTTTGATGTTTGCCACTAACTAGTTCTCAGAGTGCCATCTTTTTCATAGATTTTTTCCCCTGTATTTTCTTTCTCTCAATTCTAATGATGAACTGGTTGAAATTAAGTGAAAAGACACAGACTGTTTATTTATGCTTTTTAAAAAGATGCCATTGATGCTGGGCAGTTCTAATTAGCTTCAAAGGCTTACAACCATGAGAATTAGAAACATAGGCCATCAGGCTGCTGTTTCTCAAACAAGTCTTCCTGAATCAGAGAACACACCAGGAAATTAACAAGCATCCAAGCCAAAGAGTGTCCTCTTTATTAAGCACCTTATGATAATTAGGTAAAATAATGTACATCAATCTTGAATTGAATATGAGGAAGCATGAGGTTAGTGTAGAAATCCTATTATCTAAATAAATCAGAAGAAAGATCAAGAGGAGGCAGTCCATGGTACTCTCTAAGTATGTAATAATGGTTATAATAAAATAACAGTTATAAAAATATTTATGAATTGCAGCTTCAGAAACCTAAGCATTTCACTGGTATCTCTTCAATTATTGTAATATCCATTTATGATAATCAAGAGCAAGTAGTACCAGTCCTTGGGTAAAACTGAAGGATAAGAAAGGGAATGAAATAACCTATAAATACAAATACTTTTTTAAAAAAGAAAGAAGAAAGAAAAGGAGAAAAAATTCTGTCATCAGAACGAGAACAAGAAACTTAGACTCTTGCTCCATCAACACTCTCTTACTCAATGCTTTTAATTAATACTTTACTGTTTTGGAATCAAAGACCTTTCCCACACCAGGCCCATTTATTTTTCAATCTCTTGTAAATAAGTCCTTTGTTTAAAATGACACACCTGTCACATTTCATATCACTACCATTCCAATCACTGTGCTAAATATTATGCAGTGAAACTACTAGACGTAAGCTTAAGCCCCAAGAGATAATTTTAATAGTAGCTCTAAGGTAATGTGAGTCATAAAGGAAGTTGGTATTAATTATAACACTTGCCATTTAAAAAAAAAACTTGGTGGCATGTGTAATTTTACCTCATTTTCTCATTTGCTACTGTTATTTAAATTATTTCCCAGCACTAAGCATGTGTATAAAAGATGATTGTTCCAAATTTAACCTTTTAAATAAAATGTATTCTATCAATTAAGTCATTATAGTTCCCTCTCTTTTCCATTATGTTTATTCATTTATCTTCTGTCCTAAAGATAGACATCTGTGTCAGTGAATATTTCGGAGAAAGGCCTCTAATTTTTATGCCTATCACCCATTTGGGTTTTCTACAATGTTTTTCAAATAGTTTATATTAGTGTTTGAGATAATTTCAAATTGTCAATTAAAATAATGATAAGTATAAGAAATAATAAATATTATTCAGCCAAAAAGTTAAGAAGATAATTTGTTAAGCCTAATATGGCCAGGGAATTTGCAAGTACTTAAATCAGCTTAGATTTTTTAAAAAAGATAAAAACAAAGCAGCAAAAGCCTTACCTTTGTATGAATCCCTTCTTCTGAATGACTATACATAATAAAATCGTACAGTCTAGTGTACTTTCATTGCCTTTCTTCCACTGCAGGATGATTTAGGAGCCAGGTAAACTGCTAGGTCATATCTGTTGTGGTTGTGGAATGATCCATACAATAACAATGTAAAAGTACCTAGTGCCCTGCTGAAGCATAGTATGCTCTCAATTATTTTCTCTCTTTAGTTCTTTATAATCCTGAGCAAATTAAATCACGTACCCCACAACCGTCATCAAATACACCACCTTTACCACTCTCACAATTTCCATTTATCAAATGTTTTCATTTATTGAGAATTATGTGTCTGGAACTGTGCAAAGTGCTTTTGTACATTTTTTTTTCATTTAGTTCCAACTCTGTGTACTGTTTTTTCCCCCATTTCTCATATGGAGAAACTAAAGCTAAAAAGAACTTAGTGGCCGGGTGCAGTGGTTCACGCCTGTAATCCCAGCACTTTGGGAGGCCAAAGCAGGCGGATCACATGAGGTCAGGAGTTCGAGACCAGCCTGACCAACATGGAGAAACCCCATCTCTACTAAAAATACAAAATTAGCAGGGCATGGTGGCGCATGCCTGTAATCCCAGCTACTCAGGAGGCTGAGGCAGAAGAATTGGTTGAACTCGGGAAGTGGAGGTTGCAGTGAGACGAGATCGTGCCATTGCACTTTAGCCTGGGCAACAAGAGCGAAACTCCGTCTCAAAATAAAAAAAAGGAGCTTAGTAACTTGCCTGGTAATGCTGGCATTCAACCCACATCTGTCTGATTACTAGCTATGATGTTAGTCTGTCTTTCTATTTTGTTTCTCATTAATGATGATGACAGTAGTTCATATTTATTAAGTACTTATTCTGTGGTCTTCTAAGTACCTTGCATATATTTGCACATGTAATCATCACCACAAACCTGTGGGGTAAGCAATATCCTCTTATGATGAGACTGAGGCCACAGAAAGTTAAAATGATTTGCACAAAACTGTTGTTTCCAAACAAGGATTCCAATTCAGAAAGATTATTTCTCATCTGTAGAATGAGAATGGATATTTTAGCTTGAACCCATCAGAATCATCAATTTCAAAACATGTTAAACAAAATTATAGCTAACATTTAGTAAGCTTGGTCACCACAGAAAGATAACTATTAATAGCATATATTCAAATAAAGAGAGTAGTTTTCCAGCATATAGTTGGTTGCGTTGTCTTATATTCCAGGTTTCTCAGGTAATGACTCTTCTGTGACTCTTATCACAAGTGTAATGGAGTGGTTAAGAGTGCCATATTTAAGTTCAGGCTTCTCCATTTATGAGGTGTATGTCAGTTTCTTTATCTCTAACATAAGGATAGTAATAATAATACTTTCCAGGTCGTTGTGAGAATCGAATGAATGAATAGATACAAAGTGCATAGCATAAAACCTGTGTATTACAAGTACTCAGAAAATATGAGTTGCTATGGTTCTTTTTAATCATTATCATTGTTTTCTAATGCTTTTCTACTTACAGTGTAGATTGATTCTATGTAAGTGCTTTTTAGGCCTGAGAAAAACAGAATTTGGCTCACAGCTGGTGCCTTATAAATACTTACCTCCCAACTAGAAATAAAACAAAAAGTTTAACAATATTTTTAAGCAGTTGGGAACAGAATAATCACAGATATGTAGTGCTTTTATCTAGAAAATAAAGAAATAGCTTAGAAAAGGAGGGCCAGGTGGGAGTGGGAAGATTATGTATAGTAACTGGGTCAATTAAGACTGAATGTTGTGGGCAGAGAAAAAAAGGGACATGTTACTCTGAGATCAATCTAGTGTTAGGCGAAATGGAAGAGATTCTTCTTGTTAGCAAATTTCCCCTCGCCTTGCTTCAACCCTTGAGACAGTTTTATGTACTAACATAGACAGTGGCACATGGTAATAAACAGCTTTTGTTAAATATTAAAGTGATGATCTATGCAGAGATGCTTAAGGATTAAGAACTTTGCATCTGTGTTCATGAAGGATGTGGGTTAGCAGTTTTCATATCATGTATTTTTCTGATATTAGTTAGTATCTGGGTAACACTAGCCTCATAGAGTGGCTTGGGAAATCCTCTCTCTTTCTAATACATTTTCTGTAGAATTGGTCTTATTTATTTCTTAAATGTTTGGTAGAATTCACCAGTGAAGCCATCTGGGCCTAGAGTTTTGTTTGTGGGAAAGTTTTACTTATAAACACATTTTTTTTTCAAAAAACTACTATAGGACTACCCATATTATCTAATTCTTCCTATATGACCTTCAGTAATTGTGTCTTTTAAAAACGAATCCGTTTCATCAGAGCTCCATTAATCTAGAGTTAGTTTTTCCCCACTGTTGAGGCAAGACCCTTCTTCACATTCAAATGGATGCCCTTCAGTTATGAAGTTTTCTACTCTGGCTGTTGGAAATAGGCACTATTCCCAGCCCTGTGTGAACTTCGGATGCTGTTCCTCTTCCAGTTTGGAATGGTTCTTTGCCAACTCTTGGGTTAATTTTCTTACACACATATGATCATCACTATTCAACTACATATATGAGGAGATTTTTCTGAAGATAGTATTGCTCTTTCCTCTCTGGTTCTCTGCTCTGCAACCTCTGTCTGCTTTGGCTTCCTGGGATGCCCAGAACCGTGCCCTCAAGCTGGGGCCATCACTGTTCTGCTTGGGTGTTGGCTTTCCCGCACGGCTGCCTGGAGGCTTTCTTCAGAGAATAAGCTGGGGCAATTGTAAAGTTCACGTCATTTGTTTTCCATCTCTTGGGATCACTGCATTTTGTTGCCTAATGTCTAATCTGTTGAATGCCATTGTTTCTTGTTTTGTCTAGTTTTTAAAATTGTTTCAAGGGGAATTACAAATCTGTTCCCTTTTACTCTATTTTGACTAGATAACAGAAGTCTAATTCTTAAGTATTTACTATACACACAGACACACGTATTGCTCTTATGCTGAAAGAATTTTATTATATTGTATACATCCCTGGGTCTAGGAATTTGGTTTCTCCTCTTGTAAACGTGGAAGAAACAACCCAGTTAAAATAACTGAAAGTATTGAAAATTATGAGAAAATGAAGTTATGTTCATAAAAGATCTAATAAACATATATTTATTCATAGCTGTCTTCAAGATATCTACCAATAAAAGTGAGGTATCCCAGGGTAGGCTGGGAGAAAAAAATGTTTCTCAAATCTCTGCCAGTAAAAGATTTAACTTATTATGAATCTGCCTTAATTTACTGTTTAAAAATTGTCTGATTTACAAGCCGGTCTGATCCTTGTCTCTTTTATTTCTTCTCCTTAGTGCCAGATGAAAGCAAGGTTCACTCATTGGCTGGACAAAAATCGGGTAAGAAATTCCTTGTAACTGACTATATTCCCCTTCCTGGAAATCACTGGCTGTGTTTTAGTAGCAGTTGGAACCTGTTTCTATCCACTAGTCACTGAAAGGCTTTCTAATTAATACATGAGATGTCTCTGACTTCCACAAAGATGACTTATTGCTTGGCTGTGTGTATAGTGGCATAATGTATGCTGACTCAGAATGTTGGGGAGGAAAGAATAAAGATTTCCAAAAAAATATATAAAACCAAAAATCTTAAATCTGTAGTCTAGCTAAACACTTAAAAAAATTGCAAGAAAACCCAAGAAAGTTCAAGATTCTTTCCCATGATGACTTTCATATTTAAGTGGCAGGACAGAGAATTCCAGAATAAGAAAGATATGATCATTTTTTTCTCCTCAAAAAAGAATAGGATTTTTTTCTTTTTTTTTTCTGCCTGTCATCAAAATGGATTGTTCCAGAGATGTATGCATTATTTTTATTTAGAGACATGAATGAACTCCCTAGATATTCTCTAGGAAGTCCACAAAAACTTCTAAGGATCTCTTAGGTCTTTATCATGTGTGAGTTACCTTCACTCCTAAAATCCAAGCTGTTTTTTCATTGCCAAGTCGACTGCCTTCTATTCCTTTTTCCTTCCTCCATCATCATTTATTCACATTAGTTGAAAACATTTAAAGCTACTAAGCTAGCAAATAGTGGAGTAATCCCTTTCCTCTAGGGGCACATTATTTTGGAGGAGAAAATGTCCATTTTGCTCATAGCATTGCCCCTCTAAACAACAGAAGGATTATGATTTGCTGGCATCCCTCCATTGGTGAAACAAAGAAGTCTTTCCCATCACCAGTGTCTCCCATGTTTGTGTGCCAATTATGTTTTCAGCAGTAAGTGGCCTTGATGCCTCATTACCTCCATCATGTTCCAGGGCAAGATTATGATTTTTTCCTTTCTTCTTTCTCCAGATTCTCTTGTGATAACAGCAGGGAAGGGCTGGTTCACAACTCTTAGATTTTTTTTTCTTGCTTTTCCTAATAAAAAGCCTAAGAGGTTAGATCACTGTGAAAGAGATTTCTATGGGAGTGATAAATTGCCACATGCTGCTTGTTCCCAACATCCTCTTCCATTAAATTCTCTACTACTGGACATACTTTTAGGGGCTTCAGAAGGAAGTTCTCAGGACCAGGGAACCCCAAGGATAATCTATAGTATCTTCATCTTAAATACATTCTGCTGCTTATAGTTCTCTTACACATATTGTTATAATACCTGAAGATGAAAAGCCTTTTCTTTGTACTGGGATAGGCTTCAAGGCAAAATGTTGAAGTCCTTTTCTGGAATTTTTATCAATTTGGTTCTTGAAAATGAGCAAATAATAAATCTTCCGGCTTTTTCCAGGAAATCAAATCTTATTCTAACCTTAATTTCCAAGCACACTACTATTAGGTGGCAATTAAAAGTCTGTCACTCTTTTTAGATGAGAACTTTGTCATCTTTGTATATTGCCATAACATTTTATGTAAATTTCAATGATCTGGCTTTGCATAGTGTGATATAAAATATTAATAAAGAATTATGCTAAGTGCAAAATTTGAAATAATAATCTTCCAAAAAAGTTTTAGTCAAAAATGGCAGAATTTTAAAGTTGTCACACAGGTTCATTGCAAATTCCATACAGCAGCTTCACTTTAGCTGATAGAAATAGTTCCAGCAGTCTTTATGTCACATGAACCACACTGTTTAAATACTTCTGATGTTTTAAAGAATATTTCTGTTACTAATTAGTACTGTTATTCCAACATGCACTATTTTTATATTTTTAAGTGCTATTATAACGTTATCACTACTTCACGTTTTTCATTGGGCATCTGTAGAAATGCTGAAAAATAACCAGACACTTGATAACTTTGGAGCAAAAGTGGCCTGCAATGAAGAGGGCTAAACAATCACCAAAAACCGTATACTGTAGAGTCACATTAAATGAGAGCATCTTGTAAAACACTAGAAACGGTTCTGAGAAAGCACAGAGCAGCATTAGAGGAAAATACTCAAATAAGGTTCAAAATTTATGTACTCTAAGAACATACCCTTCCCCATTTTTTGTTTTTTGTTTTTTGTTTTTGTTTTTGAGACAGAATCTCTCTTTGTCACCCAGGCTGGAGTGCAATGCCATGATCACAGCTCACTGCAGCCTCAACTTCCCTGGCTCAGGTGATCCTTCTACCTCAGCCTCCCGGATAGCTGGGACTACATGTGCATGCCACCATGCCCAGCTAACTTTTATTTTTATTTATTTTATTTTTTTGTAGAAATGGGATTTTGCCTTGTTGCCCAGGTTAGCGTCAAACTCTTCTGGGCTCAAGCAATCCACCTGCCTTAGCTTCCTAAAGTGCTGGGATTACAGGTATGAACCACAGAGCCTGGCCACTCCCCCAATTTTTTACATTTCTTTCTTTTGGAAAATTAGTCTTGAATTATAATGATCCTCAGGAACTCACCCCTCACATAAAACATAGCTCCCCTCTGTGCGTTGCATTTACGTGAAGGGATATCTCATTGGGATTTGGTGGTGGTGGTGTTGGTGGTGGCAGCAGCAGCAGCAGCAGCAGAGGGTTAAGGGTTCTCTTGATTCTAACAACCTCTTTCAGTTACAAAATCATTTTTTAAATTCATCTAAATTCACCTGTAGTCTCAGTCAGCTACAGGTCATCTGTGACCACTAAGCAAGTTACCAGGTTGTATTTTAACTTATAAATCTCTACTTGTCTCACCATTCTTTTTTTTTTTTTTTTTTTTGAGACGGAGTGGCTCTGTCTGCCAGGCTGGAGTGCAGTGGTGCGATCTAGGCTCACTGCAAGCTCCGCCTCCCGGGTTCACGCCATTCTCCTGCCCCAGCCTCCCGAGTAGCTGGGACTACAGGCGCCCGCTACCGCGCCCGGCTAATTTTTTGTATTTTCAGTAGAGACAAGGTTTCACCATGTTAACCAGGATGGTTTCGATCTCCTGACCTTGTGATCCGCCAGCCTCGGCCTCCCAAAGTGCTGGGATTACAGGCGTGAGTCACCGCGCCCGGCCTGTCTCACCATTCTTAAAAGGAATCAGTTAACTTCTTTTTGTTGCGATATTGTCCCCTTTTCCAAATTCTTTCTTCAGAATATTTAGGTTAAAATAAGAGTTTTTTTTTTTTTTTTTTTTTTTTTTTTTTTTTTTTTGAGACAGATTCTCCCTCTGTTGCCCAGTCTGGAGTGTAGTGGCACGATCTCTGCTCACTGCAACCTCTGCCTCCCAGATTCAAGCAATTCTCCTGCCTCAGCCTCCTGAGTAGCTGGGATTACAGGCACGTGTGTGGCGCCCGGCTAATTTTTTTTTTTTTTTGTATTTTTTTTTTATGCTAAGAGTCTCTCGCTCTTTCTCTTTAACTATAGAAATGTGAGCAGCTTTTATACTATCCAAGACCAACAGGAAGTTAAACAAATTAAATTGTATATACTGACCTAAATCTATCATCCAGCCTCTTATTCAAGATGACATTCAACATTTTAATAAATTCATCTGAGTTAAAATTTCTTGAGTCAGCTACTTAGTCTGTAAAGAGCTATTTCGTGCCAAGTTCCATCTGTTGGTCTGGCTTGGGTACCTCCCAAATTTGTGACAATATTTTTGGTACCCTTTTCTTGGCTTAATTTTTAAATGGTTGATCCTTCGGAGCTCAGATCCAATCAAAGGCCCAGGTAAAATAAATCTTTATAATATTTTTGACCCAAAAATGTAGTGTTCCCCTCACCCCTTCTGGAATTAATCCAGTACTCTTGAGATTTCTCTAACCCCTATTTCAGGGGCTTCCCCAAAAGGGCATTGTATCTCATTACCTTGGCAAGGAAGATAGGATGATTCTCCTGTTTCTGAGTTGGTAGAATCCTCCTCCAAATATGAGAGATATTTAAGTCTATGGTATGGTAAGACCTGCCCAGAGAAGTTAGAAATAAAATACCCTTTGTTTGGTTCCTTGAAGAAAAATCACAAGTTTCATAGAGCCTTGAAAAACCAAAAATGTCTTTAACCTCTTTCCTTGTTTCACTAATTGAACTCTGACAAAATTCAAATTCTAGCAATGCCTGGAGAAAAAAAAAACAGAAAAATGTATTTTTTAACAATAAAACCATTTTTAAATGATTTAAATATTCTGAGGGAACATTAGGATCCAGAGAAAATGACATCAAATTGAGCACAGCTTTTTTTTTATTGTTATGCTTTAATTTTGCTTATACTCAGGGTCTTAAAGTGTGTCTTTAAGAAGGAATTCTTTCTTATTTTCTTTCTGTCTACTAAAATGACACCTCAACCAATAGTTTAATGCTCCTTTACGTTCAGACAGAAAGGGCTTATAAATTTTACTTTTTTTAGTGTCTTCTTTTTTTTTTTTGTTTTGATTTACTGCTTGGAACTGTTTTAATATGTATTGACTGTCTGCAGAGATCTTTGCTGACCCAGCTCTTTAAGATGATGCAGTACTGAAGAAGGCCGATGAGTTCTTCTTTATGAGCTCTGACATATTAATTAGCAAAATGGACTAAAAAGCTTGGCTATTTCTGTTTTAATTTCTTATATTCTCAAACACCTGTCCATATAGCTGTAAAACAGGCAAGTCTGTGAAAGTAATGGTTGGCAGCAAGTCCAGACCTTTTCTGAGACAACTTTATCAATTAATGAGCAAGTACTCATTAACAATCTAGGGAGCTATTTCTATGTGAGGCCACTAAGTATGTTTGGTATCCTAACACAGTTTGATGAAAAAACTGAAGCTCAGGTAATTTAAATACTTGATCTCAGCTGGGCATGGTGGCTCACACCTGTAATCCCAGCACTTTGGGAGGCCAAGGCAGGCGGATCATTTGAGATCAGGAGTTTGAGACCAGCCTGGACAACATAGTGAAACCCCGTCTCTACTAAAAATACAAAAATTAGCTGGGCATGGTGGCCCATGCCTGTAATCCCAGCTACTTGGAAGCCTGAGGCAAGAGAATCGCTTGAACCCACGAGGTGGAGGTTGCAGTGAGCCAAGATCACACCACTGTGCCCCAGCCTGGGCAACAGAGCAAGACTCCATCTCAAAAAAATAAAAAATAAAAAAATAAAAAACTTGACCTCTCAGCTGGTAACTAGTTTGGGGTAAGGATATGAACCCCAGCATTGTATGGTGGAGCTTATGCTTTGGGGCAATTTATATTTCACTAGCACGTGCCTTATGAAAGACACAGCCCCTACATGACACACACACATATCAAGCTATCTGATACATCTTTACTTGCGTTGTGTAACCTCAGCCAGCTGAACTAGGAACACAATAGCTATAATTTATCTACCAAACTACTGTAGTTCCTTGAGTATGAGAGGGACATCTAATCTGATCGTTCTTGCCTTTGTTTCCTTACATGTATGTGTGCATGTGTACATGTATAGGAGTGCGTGGGCCAAGTTGAGAGCTGTATGAGAGAGAAGATGTGCATGTGACGTGTATAAATTATAGCAAAGGCACACGTGCAGGTGTTGTGTATCCTTATAACAAAGGCCAAGAGTTTAGTATGGAAGTTACTACTTCAGCAGGCCTTACATTTTGTTCTAAATGCAATGTGTATAAACCTCAAATCTAGAGTGTTCAAATGTGACCTAAGAAATTTCTAGATCCTTGCAAAAGAACAGAGCTTTTAAAACCATAGGGTGATTGGATAGTCACTTTAATTCAAGAGCAATGAGTTATTAAATGACATTTCATAAATTGTGTTGAGTCTTATTCCATACTTTTATAGAATATTAAAATTTGAATGTGCATTTACATTTTGGAACACCAGTTATGGCCATTTAAAAAATATTTGCATCTTCTAATTGGATTGCAAATTTTCATGAATTTTTATGGTTATTATTGATGAGGAGCTAAAATTTTCAAGTTAGTGGTTAGTGTACTTGAACTCTTTCTTTCCTCATCGACTCATTAAGATATGACAGCATGGTTCTCTATTTGGACAAACATCTTTATTGGATGCTTTCTAAGCTTTTGTCATTTGTTATGTTGGATAAATACAGCTTTCGACACAAGAAATATATACATTTCTCACATGCTGCAGCCTTGGTTTATATTTCCATGGGATTCAGGAAGTTGTCATAAAGAAGTTAGCAATATGTCTAGCGTTCTTCCTATACAAAGTTGATTGTGAAGCAACTCTAGTATTTCCACATTTGCAAAAAAAATTACTGAATAATGTGGTCTGTAAAATTCAATGAATTAAACTGAATTATAAACAAATATATCAGTCTTTTCCTAAAATTCTTTACTCCTCAAATATGGAGCAGGTGTATGCATCTCTAAAATTCATGAGTAAATAAAGAGACAACATATGTTTCCAAATCAAGTTTCAAAATAAATTATTTTAGTTCCACTCATGTTTATTAAATGCCCACTCTACACAGATATTGTGTTAAGTGCTAGAGATACAAAGTAAAATAAGTTCTCAGCCTTATAAAATGTTTATAATATGGTAGAGGAGAAAAAATACAAATGCCTAATTCAGTATTTGTTTGACACCCTCATGCTAAAGAGTTCAATGCAAAAACCTCACAGAGGAAATATTGCTTAATTCCATTTGGAACTGGGGATGGCTGTCACGTTTCAGAAAGGATATGCTTCCATAGCAGGATCTGAAAGCAAAATAGAAACTGGCGATATAGAAAAGGTCAATGAGCCAACACATTTCAGGCTTCTGGAAAGTTCTGAGAACATGAAACATCATGGTATATTTAAGAAATTTTAAGCAGTTCAGTGTGGCAGCAGTACAAAGAGAAAGTGACAAGATACCAAGTTAAGCCAAGCAGGCAGAGATTAGACCATACAGACTCACACCAAATGAAAAAGTGCCATTTTATCCTGTAGGCTCAGATAATCTAAACAGATTAAATAAGAGGTCACTTTTATATTCTAGTAATATCAATCTTTTGGTTGTAGGAACCTGAAGGGACCGCCCCCCCCCACCAAAAAAAAAAAAAAAAGGAGAGACTAATAGTCCATATAAAAGATGATGTTGGCATAATTGTCAGTGATTAGCAATGGAAGGGGAAAGAAAAGTAAGAAATATTTAGGCAAGAAAGCTTTGAGTATTTTTTTTAAGTTAAACTTAATAGGTAAGTAAAAAAGGGTATCCAACTTGATTTTCATTGTACTTGTCAGCTATTGCTGCAACTATGCTGCATAATAAAACCAACAGTAAACATTTATTTCTTGATCACATATCTCCAGGTATACTGGAATTTGCTGGTATCTTCAGTGTTTGGGTTTAGCTCCAACTTACAGGTTAGGACCAGCTTTTCTGCAGGTGTTGACCAGCAATTTCCTGCGGCATTTACTTCTTGATAACAAGAGTGAGAAGATAGAGACAGGGTAGATAGACACTTAAGAGTGAAATGTATTAACACAAAGGCTCTGGCCGCCCCCCTACAAAGGAGGCCATGGAGCCGATGGAACTGATGGAGGAAATGCTGGGACTGTGGGTCAGTGCTGACACACCCATGGCCATACGTTTGGTCTTCTTGGCCTTGGCTGGGCTGGTGGATGGGAAGCCAGTATGGATCACCTTGTGGATGTATGCAAAGAGACCAAACTTGGCGGGCACTGGAAGTACCTGGGGAAGCAGGAGAGACTCACACTGCTGTCATGGCCCCCCCAGCCTGGAGCCTCCCCTGCCTCCTCTGCCTCTTCAGAGCCCAGCAGAAAGACAGAGAGAGAAGCCTCCTTGGGGTTCCATTACCCACACTGCAAGGTGGAAATCTTTCAGATGGTTAGATGATGAAGGTAGTAGAAGGCAAGGATGATTGGGAGTAGAAGGAAGAGTGACAGGCTAGCATGAGCTGTGCAGCAGCAAGATTCCATATGAGCAAAATGCAGAAAGTGAGAAAAAAGGACCAAGTTGGATCTCCTCCTAACCCTGACCTGCATGATATGGGTGTGAGAAGCTTCAATTGAGAAAGCTGCTGAGAAAGTAGAATTCATAGTGGAGAACTGCATTTCAATTAAGAAAACAAAAACAAAAACACCACAGAGGTGGTTTGAAAGAAGAGGTTGGGTTGAAAATGAACAGTATTTTGTCAACCATGGAAGGATAGTTGGACTCAAGAAGGCAAGGTAGAAGAGTCTAGGATAGAGGGGAGAAGTAGGACAGCAAGTCACATTGGAAGACACACAGAGTGGTATCATTAGTTGTAGAGAAATTAAAAAAAAAAAAAAAAAAAAAGCTGAGATGCTCTGATTCTAGTGACCAAGGGAGATTATAAGCTACCTACTTGCAAGACGTTTCATTTTAAACATCTTTGGAAAATCTAGTCTGCCAGTATTCACCAAATGGCTGTCTAGCCATTCTAGCAATGTTTTAAATCTTAAGTTTTTTCAGCCAAATCGTAGCCGACACCTCATATTGGAAGTACACATTAAATACTCAACCTGGAAAATCTGAAGGTGAGCTCTTACATAATGGACCTCCCAGTCTATGTTGAATAATGTATGTCAAGCTGAAATTTTATTTCTAAAATCTGATAAAGTTATAATATTGCCAGCTAATGTTGAGAAATATTTTAGGATGTATTGGTTTTCATAATATTGCTATTACTTCATGTAAGATGAAGGGTGTTTAGGTGTACGAGTTTCAAACATGAATTGAATACTGTTTATTGGAGGTAAGAGGAAGCCTTAAAAGACATATATTTCAAGAATACTATTGCCTCCTTACAAAGCACTCTTTTGTTCCTACATTGAGGCTCCAGTAATGTGCTGAATTTCAGTGTTTTTTGTTTTGTTTTTTTTTTTTTTTGAGATGGAGTCTCGCTCTGTCGCCCAGACTGGAGTGCAGTGGCGCAATCTCGGCTCACTGCAGGCTCCGCCCCCCGGGGTTCACGCCATTCTCCTGCCTCAGCCTCCCGAGTAGCTGGGACTACAGGCGCCCGCCACCTCGCCCGGCTAATTTTTTGTATTTTTAGTAGAGACGGGGTTTCACCGTGTTGGTCAGGATGGTCTCGATCTCCCGACCTCGTGATCCGCCCGCCTCGGCCTCCCAAAGTGCTGAGATTACAGGCGTGAGCTACCGTGCCCGGCTGAAGTTCAGTATTATTAACCAGTTATACGAATGCTTCCATCACCTTGTCATGACCTGCCCTTCCAGCCTTGTCTTTTGCCACCATCACCCTCCATCTACAGGTTCCCAACTCCCAGCTAGTCACAGTTACTCTCTGACCATATTTTGCCCTTTTATGCCTCGGAGCGCCAGTTGAACTCTTGAAGACGCACCTCCCAGGGAAACCTTCCCCTGCTTTCTCAGGCAGGCTCTCTCTTGGTGCCCAGGATTGTTTAACTTCAGGTGTCTCTAGGTTCTATTCTTTCACACTTTCTTGCCTCAACTCACACTTCTGCTCCAGAGCCAGTCAGTTCCTCTAAGAGATAGGGAGAAAAACAGTTTTTTTCTATTCTCACACATACAACACAGAATACTAAGCACAGCACAGAATGCTTCAATTCTGGTCACCAAAATATGTATGGTTTTTCCCCGCACACACTGACCAGTTCTCCAGTGGACAGCAACTCGGTGTCCTATAATTCAATTCAATTCTGACACTATCTACCTGGCGATAGAGTCAGAATCCACAGATTAAGCTCTTAGTTCCACAAGCCTGTCCCATTCAGAAGCCAGTCCCACGTCCTAAGTTGTGACTTGGGCCTCTGACCAACCAGCTGTAATTCACAGTTCCCATGACTCTCCTCAGGTTCAATTAATATTCTAGAGTAGCTCACAGAACTCAGGCAAATGACTTACTTAGGCTTACTCATTTATTGTAAAGAACATTGCAAAGGATACAAATGAAGGGCTGGATGGAAGAGATGAATAGAGCAAGGTTGTGGGAAGGTTCTAGGAGCTTCCATGCACTCTCTCCAGGCATCTCCGTGTGTTCAGCAATCTAGGAGCTTTCCAAACCCTGTCCTCTTGGGCTATTATGGAGGCTTCCTTAAGTAGGTAGGATTGATTACATTATTGGCCATTGGTTAGCAACTCAACTTTCAGCCCTTTTTCTCTCTCTCGGGCTTAGAGGGTGGGACTGAAAGTTCCAACCCTCTAGTCATTTGGTTGATTCCCTTGGCAGGCAGACCCAAATCCTGAGGCTATTCAAGAGCTTTTGTTCATCAGTCATCTTATTAACGTTCAAAGATACTTCACTTTGGAGATTCCAAGGGTTTTAGGAGCTGAGTGTCAGGAAATGAGAGGAAAACCAAATATATATTTTATATTACATATCACAGCCTCAGAGATCCCTCTCAGGATGTTTTTTCTTTAAAAAATCTCCTTTGATCAATAGTCATGGCTCCCTTATATTATTAATATTCCCCCAATCCAGCTTTTTTTTCATACAGGAAGGAAAACTCTTATCTATTGCATAGAGGGGGGCAACCAATGATAAACTCATTTAGTAAGCTAGTATTTATTGAACATGTACCGTATACCAGGCTCTTTGCCAGCTGCTACAAATACAAAGTGGTATGGAATATGGATTCTGCCCCTAAGGTTCTCAGTTTAGTAGCAACAATAGGAATGCAAACAGTGACAATACCATGTGCTTATGTATAAATGCAAATGCATAGAAAAAGTAACAGTGGTTATCTTTATTGAAGAGGAAGATTATGGTTGCGGGTCAAAGGGACCTTCTGCTTTATCTGTAGTATTTGAGTTTTACATTCAGACTATATTTAATGTACTATTTAGGTAACAAATAATTTATGGATTAAAAAATAACATTTTTAAACATAAACCATCACGTACAAAACCTAGTAATAGAAATATTGTACAAATGGAAGGCTCTAGCATGGGGACTGGCAAAGATTATGGGCAGAAGAACCACAGGAAAAGGGAGCTTCTAGTTTCTGGGAAGGAGATGAAAGGCTGAATCCCGGAGTCATACTGGAAACCTATTTGGGAACCTGTTTGCAGCACAGAAGTATTTTGGAAGAAAAGAGAATGGAGAAAGGCTTAACCATGAGACCTGTCATTTATGGGTTGCTGGAAAAGAAAAAAGCCATAAGGAAAAACATAATTAGGGAATATTAAA
This sequence comes from Pan paniscus, assembly GCF_029289425.2. Classification (NCBI taxonomy): domain Eukaryota; kingdom Metazoa; phylum Chordata; class Mammalia; order Primates; family Hominidae; genus Pan; species Pan paniscus. The sequence continues at coordinate 107,848,220 of NC_073262.2, forward strand.
CCCCCTTGTCAATTTTTAGTATCCTAGAGGGCAAAAACTTAGTCCTAGTAATTTATTTAATAAGGTACCCATGCAATGCCATGTACAAAAAGTCCTTTTTTAGAGGCCCATGATGCCCAACTGTATCCAATAAAAACAGACTTATAATTAGGGGGTTAATGAAGAATGTGTGAAATGAAAGAGAAAACTTAAAGGAACCTAGATTACTTCTCCTTGCTAAAATAAGCAATGCAGAATCATTCCCACTCTACTGATAATTAGAAACCGCATACCCCTACAAAACAGTTTACAAATTCCACCCCATCTAAAGAGAACAAAGCCATTCAAAGTTACCTTTTGAATGAAAACACTTTTATTAACCAATCAGTTTTTTTTTAAACCAAGCAAACCAAACCACAACTGCAAAAGAAAAAAAAAAAGACAGTTTGGTTTTAGTTTTGTAAAATATCATGGCATGCCCTCAGTGAGCTGTGAGAGATATTTGGAAATACTGGCATCAAACTGGTGACAGAGACATTTTACTGCTGCACTAACAGGCCTCACAGAAATACTACTGTAGGTTGATTTAGTAGTCTGGTGGCCCATACCCTATTTTAAATGGTTTATATGGGCAAACACTCTTTATTTTGAAAAATTATATATTTAAATTAATGTACATTAGTAAAAGACTGATTTTTCACTTACAGCGCTGCTACATGTTTTTTGCAAATAAAATTTTTGTTCAAAAACTGAGTTATTTTTAAGGAAATAAGAATATAAAATGCTATATGAAAATGGCAGAATATTATAAAATGGTAACACTAATTGTTGAGGTTTGAAAAACACTGATTAATTCTGTAAGCTTCTATCAGCATTTCCATAGTTTCTATCATGCTTCTTTACAAAGTTCAGGGAATCTTAGTTTGAGCAAAGAGTCTCTACCCAGACCTTCAGGACACATTAACAATGACCTACACCCTGGGTGCCTTTTCCTGTCTGTAGTCAAATGCCTTCATTTCTGGTTGAACACTGGCTTCTTCAGTGCAAGAAATGTGCAAAGCTTCACCTTTTACTTACTATAAACTTCTCTCAATAAACTCTAACTTGAGTTATATTTTCAAATATAGTCCCCCAACAGGCCATTTCACTGGAGAGAGAAACGTAACAGATGCAATGGTACACTTCCATGTGGGCCTGGAAAGCCTTACCAGATGCAGACAGCTTTGACTTTTTCCTCTCTTAAGCCCTGACATTTACCAGCAGGAAATCAGGTTGATCCCACAAGAATACATCCCAAAGCCTCACTTTCCACCCTTTCCCGAGCCACCGTCACCTGGAGAGTTTCAGTGAGGAAAACTCTCCTCAGGCCTTTGCACATGCATTCGATTAGCCCAGTGTGATCTTCCACTCTATATGGCTGATTCACTCTGATTCAATTCTCAGGTCAAATGTTCTTTCTTCAAAGACAATTTCTGTGACCACCCTATCTAAAATAGTCACCCAACAAGAAGCCAGTTTCTCTCACCTTACTGTTTACCTCCTTATAGAGCTAATCACAGTCTGTAGTAAATGTGTGTGCATTTATTGATGTATGTAACCTACTGTCTGTTTCCCCTGCCTCCAGAAGTGAGCTTCATGAAGGCAGAGACTTTGTATCCCCAGTTCCAAAAGCAGTGTGTGGCACACGGCAGGCATCCTTTACGTAGTACTTGCTAAATCTTTTTTCTTGATACGTCTTTTTGCATATTTTTGCTCTCAAACTTTGTGTCCTTAAGCTTTATGTGTATGTCTTGTCCTAATAAATAGCTAGATTTTGTTTTGATGTTCAGTGTGACAACCTGAATTGTAACTGGGGTTTAACACATTTACATTTATTGCAATTACTAGCATATTTAGATTTATGTTTTATTTTCAGTTTTAAATTTGGACCACTTTTTAATGACCTTTTTTCCCTCTCTTGTCATTTTAGGCTGAATTGCTTTTTAATCCCATTTTTTTCTGATAGTGATTTGAAAATTATACACTGCATTTTTGGCATGCATACCTAACAAAATCTAAAATTAGTCTGTATCTAATCCTTCTCCCAAACAATACAAGGAACTGAGAACCCTTTAGCTTTCCTAACCTGCTTCCAATTTTTATATGATTTCCATTTTGTTTTATTTCTTATTTTTTGGTCCCACAAATTATATATTAATTTCAGTGTTTTATGCATTCAATATTTGTTCAGACTTCTCCAAGTATTTACCAATTTCTTAACTCACCATTCTTCTTTGAATCTCTGACCTTCCCTCTTGGGTCTTTTTCCTTCTTCTGAAGTATGCCTTCCAGACATTCTTTAATGCTAGTCTAATGATGACACTGTTTTGTTTATTAGAACATGTATTTTCCTTGGCAACTAGTTTTTGTTGGGTATATAAAGTTAGACTTATAACACATTGGAGATCTTATTCTATTGTCTTATGGCTTCTGCTCTGAAAAGTCAGCCATCAGTCTAATTGGCTTCTCTTTACCTTTGATAAGTCTTTTATCTCTGGTTACTCTTAAATTCTCTTTGTCCTTGACGTTCACTTTCACTACAGTCTAGGTTTTGGTGTAGATTTCTTTATATTATCCTTCTTGGTATGTGGTATGACTCCCATGGCTTTATATTAATTTTTTTTTATCACTTCTGGGATATTATGGCTGTTACTATGCCTCTTGCTCATTCTGTCTCCTCTTTGTGGAATTCTTACTATTTAGTAAAATGATTTTTAGGCCATACTCTCTCAACTGTATGTGTTAAATCCTTTTTGATATTTTTCTGTCTTCTTGACTCTGCACTCCATTCTGAGTACAAGTCAAGTATCTCTTATCTAAAATGCTGGAGACCAGAAATGCTTCGGATTTCAAATTTTTCTGGATTTTGGAATATTTGCATATACATAGTGAGATATTTTGGGGATGGGACCCAAGTCTAGACATAAAATTCATTTACATTTCATATACATGTTGTACACATAGGCTGAAGATAATTTTATATAATATTTTTACTAATTTGTGCATAAAACAAAGTTTGTGTACATTGAACCATTAGAAAGCAAAGGTGTCACTATCTCAGCCACCCATGTGGTCAATCTGTGGTCGTTTGGCATCACCATCATTCCCAACTCTGAATTTATATGCTACCATTAGGCAATCATTTTTTATACTTACACATATGAGTAGTTAATGACAAAAAATAGGAATACCATTAATACAGTAAAAAATAATGTGTTCAGGTAAAAAAGCAGCACAGTGGCATCACCAGAATACCTATGTCAGCTGCTCAACAACAGCAACAACAAACAATGGCATGTGAGGTCCTATGTGGAACTTTCCACTTATAGCATCATGTCAGTGCTCAAAAAGTTCTGGATTTAGGAGTATTTCAGATTTTGGATTGTTGGAATAGGGATGTACAACCTGGACTAATTTCTCCAGACCTACCTTCTAGCTCCAGTTTAGTGTCTAAATCTCACGTCTCTGCTGACTCTCATTCATGGTGACTTTTTCTTTATAAGTTTGGTAATTTCCATTTGGGAGGTCATATTTGGTTGGCTTTAATGTATGAGAATCTTGGGGAGCCTGATTTGCGTGTGCTTTTCTTCAGAGAGGATTTAGATTTGCTTCTTCTGGAGTACTGGCAGGACACTGCTAACCTGGGATCACTTTCATATAATTTCTTGGCTGACAGTTTAATTGATTGGGAGAAAATAAACTTGATTTAATACCTCTAAGAGGTCAGTATTATGGCTGCAAGTTCTCAAAGGAATATGGTGATTTTTTTTAATTGTTGTTTTTCCTATCTAGAGCCAGAGATGAGACAGATTTTCTTAGACTGGCTTTGCTTAAGGAAATGTATCAGGGGATGAGGCTTTTCAGCCCAGTCTTCTACTAAAGTTGTAGGCCCCTTGAGGGTCACTGCTTTAACTCTCCTGCTTTTGACTTTGACTCCCAGATCCTCCAAGATACCACCATTGTGTCCCCTCCCAAGCTCCAGGTTCCTAGATTCAGCATTTACCTAAAAGGCAATCTCAAATTGCAAGTTTGCTTGCCTACCATCACTCACTGTTGGTTTTTTCACTTGTTTTTTTGTTTGTTGAAGGGCTTTCCTTTAGGATTTCCTTTAATTTCCTATGAACAAATCAACCCATTTAAATGTACATTTTTAATCTATCCAAGATCTATTTGTGGCATGTGAGGTCACGTGCAGAGTTTTATTCATATTTTGAGAATTGATATATTATTGGAAGCAGAAGTCTAGAGTCTAATAATTGTTTGTTAAGTGAATGAATGAATGAATATTCTTTGTAAAAGACTGAATTCAAATAAACCATTGGGTTTAATGCAGATTTAACTCTCCTACATTTGACTTTGACTCCCACATCCTCCAAGATACCACCATTGTGTCTTTGCAGAATGAGTGAATGAATGAATGAATGATTATTCTTTATAAAGGACTGAATTCAAATAAACCATTGTGTTTAATGCAGATTAGAGCACACATGAAGCCAGACATGGTTTTATTTCACTGGATCTCTTTTGACAAGACAATCCAATATAAAATGCTCCTTAGAAATATATGGAAAGCCATGTGACATAAGAACAAAGTGGGAAATGATGGTCATAATATGCTGAGAAAGTCTGAAATGGAAAATTCCTTTCAGTAAGAAACCACATAATAAAAAGTTCTGGTTATATTTGTAGTTACACGCTATGGTTTATTACTCTGTCTAGAGATTCTTGTAATGATTCATTGTTATTGGAAGAAATAAAATAGGGTTCACAAAGGAGCTTTTATCAGATTATAATGTGCCCTATCATAAAGTGGGGAAAAAGAGGCTTATCTGGCTATTTGTAGTCCTTGCCCATGTGGCCATGGATCAGATACTAATTAGAATTCTTTTTGAACCCCTGGAATGCTCTGCAGAGTGAATTCCATGTCATGACCACACTTGAAGAGTAGTGCATGAGAAGGCTGTTTGATAAGTCCTTTAGGTACTGAAACAAATCAAAACCAGTCCTATTTATTCTAACAAAAGCCTCTCTCCTCATATGTTCTCTGCTTTGCACCAAATGATTTTTGGCTTTTCATCTTTCTAAAGTCTAGATATCCTGATACTTTCATGGAATTTTTGTGTAACTTACCAGTCATGTAAGACTGTTACCATAGAGTAAGTGGTGAGTTTGGCAAAGAGAATGGATTGAGAATTTGGATCAAGACAGCCCATAGTCATATTGCTGAAGAGCTACCTTTCCTATTGGAGTTTACAAGGGTTAAAGAAACACCACTATTTCTCTAGGATACTACCTTGGTCAACTTTAGTAAAACAGATGATGTACTAGTTGTGTATTGTGGCTGAAGATATCAGTAGGCTTTTATTTTTCTTCTTCTTTCTCTGTGCTTTTTTCTCCTTTGTTTCTATAAATTAAAATTTCTGGGCATGGCCTCCAGAACTGGCTTTGCACACACAATACCCTTGGCTCCAAGGAGGTCATGGATTTGGATCATCTCCCAGATTATACATCTGCCCCTCTAGCTTGCCTTTCAGAGCATATGGCTGTGGCAGAGGGGGCAGATTACAAATCACCTCTGTGTTGTTTCAAAAGTATAAGAAAGGGGAAGCACCTTTTCCTATGACCATAAAGTTGTTACTTGAGTGTTAAAAGACAACGATTTTCTTGTGAATTGTCTTCAGTGAGTTAAGATGCAGTCAGTGCATTGCAGTCATAGAAGTCACACTAAGCACTATGTAGGGGAATACATGACATGAAAAGTCCTGACCTCTGTTTTTGGGAACTTACATGTCAGCTGAAATGGCTACAGCAACACCTGCAAAGAGGGACAACTCAGAGGGTCCATTTATTGCTTTACATTTTATTCTCAGGTGCTGACAAATAATTTTTCTTAAAAATTATATTTCTGGATGTGAATACATATTGGAGCAATCAATTCATTTCAGAATACATCAGCCGTCAGGGCTTCTTTTGAAATTGCAGGCATTGAAAATTCTGGAACTAGGCATAGAATCCTACCAAAAGACAATACAGAGCTAGATTGAAAGCCCAAGGTACTGCCATGGGGGTAATTTATGAATCTGGAGAAATAACAGAGTAAGAAGAGATGAAGGAAAAGAGGTGGATATTAGAGAAGATATGTTATTCCCTTTTCTAAGCTCATCTGTGTTCTGAATCTGTACCCAACTATTTATTTCAGAGCCTTGTTCAATTAGTTAATGGTTCTTTCTCTTCTGTCTTCAGATTTTCCCTCTTGATTGGCTCCTTCCTTTAATCCAAGGAGAATTAATCAAGGTGACAAAGGTGGTGGGGCAAAAACAGTGGGAATATATGGAAGCAGCAAGGAACATAAGAGGAGGTCCAAGCAAAAGCAGTGGATAACAGTGCAAACAGGAACTATTTCCTGAAAGTCCTTGCTAAGGAGTTTCCCTTTATCATTTAAATAGCAAACAGAATGAACATTTTAAAGTAAAATTATGTCATTTCACTTCTTATAAACCTTCAATATGGAACAATTATATGTCCACATGCAAAAAGAAAAGAAAAAATAACCTCCGTCTATACCTTACACCATATAAGAAGCTAATCTGACATGGTTCACAGATCTTAAATGTGAGCACTAAAACTATAAAACTTCTAGAAAACAAATGGGAGAAATTTTAGTTACAGTGGGTTAAGCAGAACTTTTTAGAGCACTAAAACTAGGAAGTACAAAAAAATCAACAAATTAGATCTTTTGAAAATTAAAAATGTTTACTCTTCAAAAGATACTCTTGAGAAAATGAAAAGACAAGTCACAGACTAAAAATATTTGAAAAACACATATCCAACAAAGGATCTGTATACAGAATATATAAAAGTTCCGAACCCAAGGAATTGCCAAAATTTAAGGATAAGCAAAGGCACAAGTAGACTATTTACTAGGTTATTTTAGACAAAGAGTAATGAGAAGTGGAAGAAGATTGTCAGAGAGAATAGGACACAAATGATAAATGTATTATAAAATGTGGCAGAGACAGGTGGATAGGACTTGACACTTTTTTATATTTGGAAACAAGAGACAGGAAGGACCCAAAGCTGACCTGAGACTTTGAGGCTAGAAGATCAGAAGAAAGGTAGTGCCTTTAATAGAAAGAATCATGAAGAAGGGTCAAGTTATGAGAATGAAAATATGAGTCTGGAGCTCCAGAGAGATCAATCAAGGTTAATGATACAGATTTAGAAGTCATCTGCATTAGAGGTGGTAGTTGAATATTGAATTTGTCCACAAGATTGCACAGATTAAATTAAGTAATAATTCTTTGATGGGGGTAACAGCCATTAGTTTTTTGGTTAACTAAAAGCCTAAGATGAAGGCAAAGGCAGTTACTAGAGTTAATGATCAGTCTCATTTTTGCTATTATCATGTTCAGTGGTTTGAAACAACTAGAATTTTTCTGTGAAAATTAGCAGCTGCATGGAAATGCAAAGTTTCTAGCAGTTACAAATTGGATACTAAGTTAAATTGACTTATATATTTATATTTACAGAGGATCTTAAACAGAAAAATGAGATATTTGTTCAAGTTTTTAAATATTAGTGAGACATGAGAACATAGAAGTCATACAATGAAATTTGCACTGATTTTGTGAACATAATCTTATGATTTCTTTTAAAATGCAATTATATGCTTTCTTTAAATCATATTAGTTGTCTGTTTTGATCAACTGACAAAAGTCAGCTTATCCACATTTTTCCATTTAGTAAAAATAAATTTTGAATAAATGATGATATGGTCTTCCTAAAGTGATTAGTAATACAAATATAGGGTTTTCTCTTTTTGTTGTTTTCATCTTCGGAGATTAGTAAAAAATTTTTCTTGTTATTTGAAAATACTTTTTTTTACACACATACATATAAATTACAGGTTTGCAAAAAGTGACTTCATTTTATCTATTGTAAACTGGTGATTCCTGTTTATGTGATCGTAAATCTTAGTTTGCCTACTTCTTGCTTGTGTTTGTTGGCATTAATGCTGAAGTTTTGACAAAAATTACTTTAACTTTTGCTTTCCTCGGAACAACCAGGGAAAAATATCAACAGTGAAACCGGGTAGAGGTGGCACCAATAGCTTACTTCAAATAAATTAATACTTCATTTTTTAGGCAAGAACGGTAATCGGTTCTGTCCTGTTAGCCTCAGTGGTGTGAACATAGAGTTTCATCACATTATTGTGTGTAAGATATATTTACAAGAGACTTAGACAAAGCAAGGTCTTCCAACAATAAGCACAAAATGTCTATACACACACGAACCTTCAGGGAAGATTGGGGTGATACATGGAATCGATGCACTTTCAAGTTGGCAGATCTGATCATCAGTCTCTAAATGTTAGTAATCATTTGGTTTATTTACTTTTGAAATTAATGTGAAGGGCTCTGTAGCTTCTTTTTCTTCCTTGGGTTTTGATGTGCTGATGTAATTTGGACATTGCTTTTCTGCCTACAAATGGGATGATTTCTGATATGTGTAGATTAGGGTGAAATCTCAGGTGCTTTTTGATTTTCTACTTTCAGAGAAAAAGTAGAAATTGCTGCTGATATACCGAGACTTCACCAAAGAGATGTTCAGTGTAATATAATTATTTTGATGTCACTTTTCATTGTTTTATTCACAAAAAGGAAAAACAATATTTTATAGGAAAACATTAGTAATAAGAGAGATATCTTAATTTTTAAATTAATATTCAGTGCTCTTTTTAACACGATATTTATTAGGTGCAAGTTACATGCTATTGTAGTAAAGTTAAAAGATTATTCAAATCTTTGGAATTTTCAGAGGTGAATTTTATCAAATACATATTTTTAAATTAAATGGGCTATCAAGTAGAGTTTAGAAATCTTCTGTTCATACAGATTTGTATCATTTTAGTACTTCATCTGTGATATAAAACATAAATCTTGAGAGAAGGGCTTTTGATTTTTGTTAAAAGCAGCGTGCACATCCTGTAAGGCATCAGTCAGAAGACTCATTAGAAACATCATACTAAAAAGTTAAAATGTTTCTTATGCTAAGATTATATCACCAAATCCTTGAAAAGACATAGCTTCTTATCAGATTGTTCTTTGCCTTTTAGACTTCCGTTTCAAGGGAGAAAAAGTAATTTTTGACTAAATGTCTATTGATTTAATGTCTCCCAGACCCACCAAATAGAGTTTATTCAACACTAAAATGCAGTTACCTCTAGAATAAATTTTGAAAGCTGAAATGGAATTTGGCAACTGTTTAACTCGACACAGAAAATTCACTGAATTTAGAACAAGAAGTAAAGTGAACATTATTTTATTTAATTCAAGATGCAGTTGTATTTTAAGAAGACATAATAATGAGATGGCAAACCAAAATAAATAAATGAAAATGAATTCTGTTTTCTAAGCTCCTAACTCCATGCAAACATTATAGGTCAAAAATACAATTATTGTAGTCTTAATTGGAGTCATAGCAACTTGTTGCTTAATTTATAATTTCTCTGTAGTCACATATACAGATATATAGTTTTGAGAGAGTTAATACATGGAAAATACTTAGCTTAGTGCCTAGAACACTGAAAGTACTCAGTCAGTGGTTGCAATTACTGTGGTGTTTGTTGCTATTTTCTGTTGCATTCTTGTGTCTCTTTTGACCTTTCTCCCTTGCTTCACTCTGAATAATTTCAAGAAACATGATTTTGGCTTAACTGCTTAACTAGATTTGAACTACTGATTCTATTCTTTTAGCAATTAAAGGATTCTTTTCAATATTTGGTCTCTGATTCAACCAGGAAAGAAGAGATGAGAAATGGTGGTGTTCTTTTTGTTGATTTATCTAAAACCTGTGGTTTTCAGACTCAGGTTGAGGGAATATAAGTGATTTTCAATAAGATATGCCAGTTTTAGGGCTTGTTATTGACTTGCCCCTGTAGTCAGGGCTGTTAAAAGGATTTTCAACAAAAACGATCTCATCCTCAATCTTAATGTGCTAAAGAAGAAGACAATAAAAGAAAAAAAGGCATTCCTCTCAAACAATTTGAAATATCTGCAGTTATTTTTTCAGAGTTTTTACTAAAACTCAAGCTAGTCTAGCTCATTGTGAAATTTTACAAATGCATACTTACGGATTTATTTTCAAAGGGGAGAAATCATTCTAAACTTCCCTGTTTCTTATTTTTCTTTTACAGTCCCCATGCTGTTTCTCCATTTCAGCCAACACTGTTAACAGACTCTTTTAACATTTATATGCTCTTGCAAATTATGGCATAAAAAACTATTTCTTGACTTCTTGCTATGTACTGATATTGTATAAGGTACTGTGAGGATCCACAAAATTAAAAGGCATAGATTTCAGAGAGGGTAAAACTTACACATGGGAAACAATTAAGATCAAGTGATTTATAAACAGTAACCTCTGAAATAGAAGGTGCCAAATTGTGTGACACAGACAATAGGGCAACAGGGCTCAGAGATGGGCAAGATCAGCGGGGCTGTATTCATCAAGGAAGGATTTGGCTTGAGCTTCAGAAGGATTGGTTGGATTTGTATCACTGTAGAAGAGAGGGGAAGGCATTCCAGGCAGCAGGGAGAGCAAAAGCAAGCTCAGAAGCAGAAATGTCATGCAAATGTCATGGTATGCCCTAATTTTAATGATTCCACAGTCCTATGAGGTGACTTTGATCTCATTGTAATTTATATCAGCAGCAAAGGATTTGAGTTTACAAGCTGGCTTCATTTAAAGAAAAGGCAGATAGAGGGGTGAAGATAGAATAAATACATTCAACAAATAGTAATAGTCAATAAAAATATGAAATTTTAAGGTTCTAGCTATTCTAAGCATGTCCTTCAGTCTGATGTTTGGTTTTAAGAAGGTAAAATTCTTAGGGCATCATAAAGAACCTCAAACATTTAAGATAACTCATCTAATCTCTAAACCAGAGGAAGGATGTTTTTCTTAATACTGTAATAAAAGAGGCTGCCACCATATTTTATATGGCACCAACTGTATTGGTTATTAATCAAGTTCTTAGGCTAAACTTCAGGCCTTCTCTCATCCCAGGACCTTTAGCTAGTGAGCCCTAGTGAACATAGCCATCATTCAACTCCTTGCCTCCTCCAATGAGAAAGAATGCTGACACAGAAATGTTTTAGAGTCAACTGCAAGAACTCATTAATACCAAGCCCAAGAAGGAACTGCTGATCATCAGGGATCTGATCACAAAATAAATTAGCAGTTTTGCATCACGATGTCTTGTGACATACATGCATTAGTGAAAGTAAATAAGCATGAAGACAGACTGATTAAGCTCACTCATATAATTGGTTTTTGAGAACGCTTCCAATATATTGGGAGAAAAATAAGCATCAACTTGGAAATCAAATTGACTTTTTTCTTAACACTGAACAAAAGAATTGTTAGAGGTTTGAGGTAAAAGATCGTGGCAGAAGCCAGTATTGATTCACATTACTGGTCAGCCCTCTTAAGATTCTGTGCTTCTCTGGGTGTTAAAAGTCCACTGGAAAATAAGAGAAAGAAAATTGAGTTTCAAGGACGTAGAAAAATCTGATTTGAAATCAGGTGGAAAGTGCTCTAATGCCACTAGTATTAGGAGGCAGTAATTTGCAGATAAAAAGTAAAAATACAGGTCTGGAAGTGGTATATTTAAAATTTTACTTCTGAGATATATGATGAGTCCAAAATAAGTTTTAAAATAAAATGAAGTATAATTTTGAGGAATATAGCACCAATTTGACAGAAGAGACTTCTCAGCTCTTTGGGGAAAATATTGAAATGCATGGTTTTAAGTGATGCTGGCTAGAACAAAGGTGGAAGGAGGAAAATAAATTACCTCATTTTAACAACCTCATTAATAAGGTAATAAGAGACTGTCTTACCAGTGATGTTATTTGCAGACTAAAGTTTCTCAAAAGGAAGAAAAGAGTATAGTCTTGAATAAAAGGTGTACCCAAGTATGAATAAAATAAGTATAAATCATTCATTTTTCAAAAACCTGTGAAGCTCAAAGAATAGGTATTATTCCATTTTGTAGATGAGAAAATTGAGGTTTTGAGGCAAATAGTAGGGAACAGAGTCTAGATTTGAACCTAGGTCACTTTAGACTTGTTTAAATATGTAAATCACTCAAAACTCAGAATTTTTGCATTTGACTTCAGATAAACAGACTGGATAAATTCCTACCTAAACAGAAACTAACTTTATTGTAATTTTCTAATTCCTCAATGTTAAGTTCTCAATGATTAAAGGTGCCTTGAGTATTTTATTCAAAACTTTTTGGTACTTAATCCTATAAAAATAATGACATACTCTTATAATTAAATAGACTTATTTCAAATTGTTTCCCAATTTCAATTTATTCATCCTTTTTACTAGTGACATCATTCATTCATGATAAAGGAAACAAGGAGGCTTTTTCAGGTAATGTCTTAGGAGTAAGGAGAGAGAAAGCAAAGTTAGTACCTTGTTAAGATTTCCAAGAACTTTTATATTCAGGAATTTATATTCAGGAATTTCATTGATTTTTTTTTAAAGTTCCTTCAGGGGCAATTGGGCTGCTGGGCTGCTGATTCTCAATAACCACACTTACACCTGACAAACAAAAATGCATTACTCTGTGACAAGGCATAATTAGTAATTTCCCACTGAACTGGAATAGTCATTTTAGCTGTCAGAAATATTTCTTTTCCTAGTAAGAAAATTCACTTGCAAAAACAAATTAAGATCTGAAGAGTACTTACCAAGTTGAGCAAGCAAGGGGAAATGGATAAGCTAAAAGGCAGCTATGTGCTTCTCTCCTACTGGCATGTATCATAGACTCAGTATTTTCTAGAGAATTATCTGGATACTCTCATCAATATATCCTAATTCACCAATATCAGTATAACATGTAATTTTTTCCCTAGAATACAGCAAATAATAACTGAAGATTTTAAGGGACAACTTCAGACAATAATACCTAAATACATTAAAATGACTAAAGGAGTGTAATTGGCTTGTTTGTAACACAAAGGATAAATTCTTCAGGGGATGGAGACCCCCATTCGCCATCATGTGATTATTTCACATTGCATGCATGTATGAAAACATCTCATGTACCCCACAAATATGTGTACCTACTATGTACTCAAAGTTAAAAATTTTTTTTTAATTTTAAAAGTAAAGAATATCCTGTCAGTAATAATAATATCTAAATACAGGACTAAATTAATTCATAATACAATTTGTGTTGGTTAGGAATGCTCTAGGCTGCAGATAACAGAAAGCCCTACTATTGGTGGCTGGGCATGGTGGCTCACACCTGTAATCCCAGCACTTTGGGAGGCCGAGGCAGGCGGATCACAAGGTCAGGAGATAGAGACCAACCTGACCAACATGGTGAAACCCCGTCTCTACTAAAAATACAAAAATTAGCCAAGTGTCATGTCACGTGTCTGTAATCCCAGCTACTCAGGAGGCTGAGGCAGGAATATCGCTTGAACCCGGGAGGCGGAGGTTGCAGTGAGCCAAGATCACGCCACCACACTCCAGCCTGGGTGACAGAGTGAGACTCCATCTCAAAAAAAAAAACAAAAAGAAAGAAAGAAAGAACACCCTACTATTGGTGACATAAAGAAGTAAAGTTCCTGTTTCTCACCTAGTAAGTAGTATAGAAATGGGCGGCTGCTAGCAGGGAAGAGGAGGGAGATTTCAGTGGATATCAGATTGGTTGTATCTCTGATTCTCTGGGATTCTTCCACTTGACCATCTTGCAGTAGATCTAGGCAAAACAGGAAGGGATAAAGGGAGGGAAAAGAGCGTGCCAGCCTTATTTATCTTACCAGTAAAAGCTAAGGTCTTCCCCCAGATGGCTTTAACACATTTCCACACATAGCTCATTGTCCAGAATTGGCTCATTGCCAATCCTGGCCTCAAAGGCTAGGAAGTAAGAACATACTGGATTTTCTCGCCTCTCCTCCAGAGGCAAAAAAGGAAAAAGGTGTCTGGAAATGGGGGTGGGATGACCAACCAACAGAGACTGCCATGCCACAAAAAATAATACATTCTGCCACTAAAAGGAACTTTACCATTTATTACATTACTCTGTTACCATGAGCTTACCTGAAGTGTACCTTAAATAATGACTTGAGGAGAATTTCTATATATCCAAAAACAAGCAGAGAAGAAAAAAATCATACTCTTAAGGATTTCAGAAGCTAGGCTTTGTTCCAGGTGTGCTTTCTGCAAAGTGTTTTAAATTCAAGCCTCAGCAAAATATCAGATTGCTGCCAGGCAAGGACCTTCAGAGTCACTTGATAATATAGGAAACCACAGTGTCATGCATTTGCTACAGTGGATGATGGTGGGACACCCCCATAATCCCCTTGTTTGAAGGATTTTATTCACTGATAAAAGTCACTGCTATGTGATCATGATTGATTGCTCAACTTTTAATTATTGACATATATTACAAGTAAATATGCCATACATATACACACACACAGACAAATATACACAAACACGCTAGAATTTCTGATTTACATGAGATAACTATTACCCTTAATTGACATAATTTCAGCCCAAAGCAGAAATATTTGCTCTTTTGGAAAGTATGTGAGCTTAGTAAGATGTATAGTTGTGAATCTTCATTTTGATACTTAGCAATAACTTTTCAGATCTTCATTATTATTGCCTAGTATTTCCTTCAGGGGCCCCCAAATGTAGATTGGGAATCCAGGTTGGAAACCACTATCCTCAGCTTTCCACTGATGCTCCCATATTGCTTTTAAAAGAAAACATATCAGACTTAAAAGTTATTTAAATCTTAAATTAGCTACATCTTAACAGCATAATTAGCCTTTTATACCAAGATTAGTGAAAGATGCTCGGCTGGGTGTGGTGGCTCCTGCCTATAATCCCGGTACTTTGGGAGGCCGAGGCGGGTGGATCACTTGAGGTCAGGAATTTGAGACCAGCCTGGCCAACATGGGGAAACCCCGTCTCTACTAAAAATACAAAGATTAGCCAGGCATGGTAGTGCGCACCTGTAGTCCCAGCAACTCAGGAGGCTGAGGCAGGAGAATCATTTGAACCCGGGAGGCAGAGTTTCCAGTGAGCTGAGATCACACCACTGCACTCCAGCCTGGGCAACAGAGTGAGACTCTGTCTCAAAAAAAAAAAAAGAAGATGCTCTATTTTTGTCTTGTTTTCTGAATGGGTGATAACAAGATTGATACCAATAAAATTTTGCTTAATTTGATTTTTCAAGGTAAATATGGCAATATATATTTTACCACTTTGTTATTTATTTTCTTAGTTCTATTTCAGATCACCTGTCCCCTCGTTTCTATAATTATTTTCCCCACAATTATATTTGTATCTGATAGACCGTATTTGCCATAAATAAGAAGCACTAATAGCTGGTGTTAAAATAGGTAAACTTTAGTATATTTTATATAAGGACCATTGAATACTTATGATTACTTGTTTTAACAATTAGGATGTGTTTGACTGCAAATAACAGATAATTGATAACAGTGGCTTAACTAAAAAAGGGTTTCTTCTTGTCTGGCGTCAAGGACAGAGGAGGCAGGCAGGCTAGGGTTGGTACAGTTGTTCAAATAAGTCATCAAATACCAGACTTCTGGCCTCCTGCGTCTCCATCCATACCATGTAGCTTCCAAGCTCATGTTTGTGGGATGGCTGCTGCCCCTCCATGTGCCAGGCAGGAAGAAGGAGGACTGGTGAAGGGCAAAATACATAATTCTGTCCCTTTTATTTGGAAAATAATAGCTGTCCAAAAACTTAACCTCAGATGCTTCATCCGTGTCTTATTATTCAAAACCATTACATGAAAACAAAAAACCGCATGAATATCTGGAGAGATGAATATTTTTAACTAGTCAGGTTACTACTCCAAAGTCAGGATTTTGTTAAAAAGAAGCTGAAAAACTATTTGGCATAAACAATAAGTAGTTATACATGAGACAGATAAGTTAGCCAAATCAAAATCATTCTCTTTATATCAGTTTTTCCCCTAAATTTAACTTAAAATACCTGAAGTAATTGGAAATAAAGTAGTTTTCCAATGTAGACATTGAACATGATCTGTAAACTAGTTCAGTGTTCTCTGAACAGCAACTAACACATACATTGCAGAAATTTCATGAATATTAGATTGTGTTGATTGCTTCAATGTTTTTTCTTAATCTAAATTTTCACTTTAACAGTTGCAGCTAACTATTCATATATACAATCAACTCTCAATTACCAAAGGGTGAATGCCCTGAATTCCCACTATTGTTGGAAAACCTGGCTATCCATTTCTTCTTTGCATTGTCACCCAGTGGAAAGAGTTCACTCCTTTGTTATACTTACTGTGAATTCCGCTCCTTCACCTAACAAAACAATGCCAGAGCAGAAGCACGTGTGAGTTTTTTCTTTATAGTCAGATCAGCTGCTGTGGAGGGCCTTTCCCTCTAATGACCAGCTCTTCCTTCAGCAAAAGTATAAAGCATGCAGGCAGCTATCTAAAGGAGCAACTACTTTGGAGCCAGACTTCTCAATCTTGACCATGAATCCAGGTGAGAAATACTGAGTAAAAATATAAAATGGATTTGCGTAAGAGTTCACTAACTCCTCCTAGATCAGCTCTTCACTTTCTTCTTTGAGATGTCATGAGTTTACAGTATGGAAGACACTCTATTTGTTTATTTCATCAGTCATGTGTTCACTTGGCCAACACCTGTTAAATGCCTACCTTGTGCTGTGTATCATGCTGACTCACAATGTATACAGTCGCACCGTATTCTGCGGCCAAATTGATTAATATTTGTAAACATAGTTAGAAGTTTTACTTTTGTAAGTTATCTATGATCTTGAACTTTTGTTACAAGTCCACCAGGTTGTACAGCTCTATGGTGGGGGTGAGAGTCATTTATAAAGGCTGCATGTGAATCATATCAGGAGTCCCCCAGGGGTTGCAGAGCACACACCACCATGAGTGTGTGTAATTACTCTGGTTACTTCATTGCACATTTGAGGATTGGCTCCTGTTTTGTGTTATCCATATTATTAGCTCAGCTCATCTAGATCTGGACAAATATAGTTTTTTTTAAAAAGTCTATTTTATTTTCCCTCATATGTATATATATCTTAATCTTAGATAAATTACTATTGCCTATAATTTTCATATATATTATAACCTCTGAAGAGAATTTAGTACCTATATTCTTTCTACTCTTTATTTTTTTGTGTGAATAGGCAACATGTTTACCTCCCTTCACTATAGCATATTGGTATTAGGATATACTGTATACTTGAAACTTAGAAAATTTGCAAGAATAATCAGCTGATTTCATTCCTGATGTATAAAGGAAAATATTCCATTCCTCAAGTGCTTTTAGTAACTTATATTGCAATGACTTTAATATTACTGAGGAAGAAACCTGTAGTAATCTTATTCACCTCATTGGTAAGTTCTTGCAATATTTATTATTAAACATTAATTATTAAATATGAATAGTATTAAATGTGTGGTACATTGCTTTTTTAATTAATAACCCCTTTCCTGATATCCCTTAATTTACATGGTATACTTTTACATTGATTTTTTTATAAATCATTTCTACTTACTTTCTATCTGAATATTATCTATCTGAATATTAATATCAATTATCTACCTGAATATTTCTATCTGAATATTAATTCTTCAGTTAGCACCAAATGCAGAATTTATTATGCAACTTTTAAGCCCTCTACAGAAATCATTATATTATTTTATAAAGAATCCATAACATTTTCTCTTCTTGGCTTTTCAGCAAGTTGTCTATAGTATGTATATCATAATATTACCTTGTGTTTTAAACCACTCAGAAAACTGTGGTAAGAAGCAGAATTGTCATTTTACTAAATATTCTTTCTTCAGCCAATTCCCATGTTTATCATTTCCTTAATTTTTATTGTCCTGTGTTGTAAAGTGGTCTGTGGCTTCAAAGGGCTTTTAGTTGCTTTACTTGCTTCTAGGTTTCTAACTGCTTGTGTGTCTTTTGAATACATGTTTAAACATAAGAGAAAAAATGTGAGTAAGGCTCGCTTCTGATTTCAGACTGCTTGAGAGGGAAGTGACTGAAGGGGTAATATATAATCACAAATCAAACCCAAGGCCACTGTTAGGCTTCTTTCGGTGCCCTGTTGAACGGGGAAAAAAAAAAAAAAAAAAAAGTCTCTCGAGTTTCACAGATTAGCAAAAACTTCCTTGTATTTACCATGCACTGAAAATACAATTAACGTTTGTATGAGAAGAAGAAAGATAATGAAAAGAGAAATTAGTCTCTGAAAAGCACATTCTTATGAGGTCATGAATTACAAGTTCATGTGTCTTATGGCAAAATATTTATCTAAGAGATTCGGCTATAAAAATCAGGAGTCACCACCCTCTTTAGATTACCCAAAAGAGTTGATAATGACTTCATAATAGCATTAAAAAACTGGAGTCTTTATTGTTTTTAATTCTGATTTCTATATTTTATCTATTGAAAATCAAGAGCTGTGGATAAAAAGTTCATTTAGGGCAGGGTGTGGTGGCTCACACCTGTAATCCCATTTGAGAGATCAAGGCAGGTGGATCAGCTGAGGTCAGAAGTTCGAGACCAGCCTTACCAACATGGTGAAACCCTGTCTCTACTAACAATACAAAAAATTAGCCGGGCATGGTGGCAGGCACCTGTAATCCCAGCTACTCGGGAGGCTGAGGCAAGAGAATCGCTTGAACCTAGGAGGCGGAGGTTGCAGTGAGCCGAGATTGCACCATTGCACCCCAGCCTGAGCAACAAGAGTGAAACTTTGTCTCAAACAAAAAAAAAAAAAAAAAGGTTCAATTAGATGTCCTAATGAGAGAAAAGAAATTTAGCAGGGATCTTTTCATATCAATATCAACAGTTGTTCAAATGCTAATACAGGTTTCTCTTAATGGTTATGAGAATGGTGTTTGCATTAATGGAAAGCAGACACAGTAATCTCAGGTGTGTTCATATTATCATTATTTAGTCTGAGAAATCTATTAAGAGTTAGTCTTAATACAAGTAACTGAAGTTGTTGCCTTCATTAAGGATTTCTGTTCCTGAAATTTGTAATGTACACAGTGAATTAAATATGGCATACATTAGCCGCTGATACAGGAAGACATATTTGAAAGAAACAGGGGAAGTAGAAATGTGGATGGGAAGAGCATTTAGCAGTCTCATCCCTCTGCCATTCCTTCCTTTTGTAGTGAGCCAGCAGGGCGCCTGGTGCCGACAGCCTTGGCAAACAACCTAGAGAGAAAATATGTCTTCTGAAAAGATCACGAAATCTCAAAGACCTCCAGTTCCTTGGTATTTATACAGCATTTGTGGTATTTTCCTCCTTTCTTTTCTTATTTATCCTTAACAGAAGAAACAACAAGTAAATCTGGTGAAAAGCTTCACCAAGAAAATGCTTTCTGAAAGAATTTAAAAGAAGACAAAGGAGTTGCAGGGAGAAGCAGGTTGGCAATGAGGAGCTAGGCGGGGCCTTCGGGAGCGGGAGCAGCACCCACCATCTCACAAATGGCCCTTCTCGGCAACGTTGGGGGATATTTATTCTGGGGAAGTCAGAGAAGCTCCAAAGTGTGGCTTGCAGCGCTTTATCAGCCGACATTTACACAGAAACTCCTGCCTCTGAGCTTCATGTGAAATCTATAGGAGGAGAAGCCCAAGGGACTCTGGCTGTTAGAAAATTTGTCATCCTGCTAGAGAGACCTATAGATTGGTGGTTAACCACATGGATATTGCTGTCAGACCTGGGTTTGAGTCCTGGCCCCATAGCTGGCTCTCTGTGTGACCCTTAGTCATGCTGAGCCTCAGCTTATTTAGCTTTAAATGATGGGTAATAATAATATCCACCTCACAGGTGGAAGTGGGGTGAGAGCATTTGTGTGGAACACCTAGCTCCATTTCTGGCACCTAGGACAACCTCCATACCTGCTAGTTGTTATGTTTGAGTGATCTTCATATTTGTAACAACAGGGATACAATTAAACAAGAGTCCATGCTCTTCAGGAATTAAGGAGAGGCAACCTTCTAGGTTACAGTCAGGAAGGTTCCATTTGCCAGACAACGAATAATCCTTGAGTATTCACTCCGCTGGCCGTTGATACAAAAGTGACCGTGACTTCATCACTGCCTTCAAAAAGCTTAGCAAGGAAGACAGGTATATACACAAACAATGTACAGAATGGGGAGTGTGCTTGGGTTCAAATCCCAGTTTTGTTGTTCATTAGCTGTGTGACCTTGAACAAGATATTTAACCTCTCTGTTCCCAGGTTTTCCTCTATATAAATGACAGTAATAATAGCACTGACATCCAAGAGTTGTGGTGAGGATTAAACTTGTGAATACTGTACAGTATAGCACTTAGAATAATGCTTGGTACTCAATAAATATATATTAGTCATTATTATAATACATTGTGGTAATAGAAATGAGAGATCTGGCAGCTTTTCTCTCCTAATTTCTTTTTTGACATAGAAGTGGTTAGGAAAGGCTTCCTGGTAGAAGTGATGTCTAAAAAATGGCCAGTAAGGAGAGGAGAGAACAGAATCTTAGAGAGAGAGATGGCAGATGCAGAGACCCAAAGGAGGAGGGAGGGAACTGATGTCTTTGAAGTATGGCAATTTGTTCAAAATGGCTGGAGTTTGGACTGTGGGGGGAAGAACAAAGGAAGGAGAAGAGAGGTGAAGTAAGATGAGTGAGAGAGGCCAGGTCAAGAAGGCCTTTGTAAATCATCCCGAGGAGTTTGGACCTTCTGAAAGCCAAAGGGAGCCCTACAGGAGTAATTTGACCAGACAATCAAAAATCCTGGAAACAGATGCCCAGAGGGAGAAAGTGTATAAATAAAGACAGTATTGAGCTGAGAGTTAAGCCTTGGAGAAAGCCCACATTTGGGGGAAGGAGAAAGAAAGGGCACTGGTACCAGAGACCAAGAAGGAATAAATATATTGTGAGAAGAACCAGGTAGCACCATGCTTGGACGCGGAGGGAGGATAGGATTTCAAGTAGGAAGGGTTAAGCAAAGGTAGCGAGTGCTGAGAAGAGATCAAACAAAATAAGGACTGAAAGAAGTTTATTGGTTCTGGCAATTAGGAGGCAACTGGTGACCTTGGAGCTTTAGGGAAGCCTTGGAGCTGGAAACCATATGGCAGGGGGTACAGAGAGCAAGGAGAAAGTCGACTTCCTGGATGACACCTCTGGGTTCTCCAACTTGGCAATAAAAGAAAGAAAAGGATAGAAGTGAGAGTACTTGCAGGGTTTTTAGGAGAGACCCAAGGGATGATTTCAGTGAATAGAGTTTCAAGATTTCGGGGACTAGAGAGAACTGGACGACTGATAGGCTTGGGAGGGAGAGGGGTCCCTCACACATGAGGCTAAGAAGACAGGTTGGATGCAGAGACCATTTTGAGGTTGAGGAAGGAGAAAATTAGGGAATTTTTTTCAAAGGTCTGATAAAGAGAAATATAGAAATGGGAGGCTTCTGTTTTGGAAGGTTTTGAGTTAGCTGATGTGGGAGAAGCTTTAGGGACTTAGAAGTAAATAAAACAATTGCTGAGCACTCGAGAGACTTGTGTGCCTCTTCCACAACAAATTAATGAATTTAATTTTTCTACAAGTCTTCCATAATAGAATGAAAAATTGTGCCTACTTAACTCCTTATGAAACTTCAATTTAATTCTAATTCAGAACTTTAAGAAGCCACTAAACTTTATAATAACAGTTGTTCATAGGCTGAGTGCTGTGGCTCACACCTGTAATCCCAGCACTTTGGGAGGCCAAGGCAGCTGGATCACTTGAGATCAGGAGTTCGAGACCAGGTTGGCCAACATGGCTAAACCCTGTCTCTACAAAAAAATATAAAACTTAGCTGAGTGTGATGGCGGGCGTCTGTAATCCCAGCTACTCGGGAGGCTGAGGCGAAAGAATTGCTTGAACCCAGGAGGCGGAGCTTGCAGTGAGCCAAGATCATACCACTTCACCCCAGCCTGGATGACAGAGCAAGAATCTGTCTCAAAAAAAAAACAAAAAAAAAAAACAAACAGTTGTTCATTGCCCAATCTCTTTAATTATTATACTAAATTTTCCCGCCAAATTTAACCTTACCTTTTAAAAGAATTGCCGAAATAAGTGGTCGTGTTGCCAACACATCCTCTCCTTCTACTTCCAATATTAGTAGCATTTCAGAATTCTTTACTTCTTGAAATGTTTCCTCTGGATTTCCCAAAACATTGGGACACTATAGCCTCTATCACCTACACGTGCTGGAACTATACCTCACACGTGTTTGTGCTGTTCTCACTGCCTCTGAGGCTAACTAACGCCATTGGAGGACTCGTCCTATTCATGGATTTCATCCATGATTCATTTTCCTCATTATATTTTTACCTATTTTCAGCTTTTTGCCTTGTTAATTATGTACATTTGCCATAATTTCACAATGGCATTGTTAAAACATCAGATTGTCCAAAGGGGAAGCTACATGGATGTCATACCATTTAGAACAGAGTTTCTCCTTCAATCACTGATTTTATTTATGAAGTTTAGACCTTAGAATCGCCTCTGTGCAATGTGAGAGTCCCCCCCTAAAACTCTGCAAAGCTTCTTCTGAGTCACGTCATGGCATGCAGGAGTCTCCAAGCGGGAAAGGTTGCTTTGGATGGTTCAGCCAGTTCCATTTCAGTGAAGGGACATCACTTCCCTAAAATGAACCCCCTCTTGGTAAACGTTCTCCATTTTCTAGCAGAGTCAAACCAAACCAGAGAGAGGCACGTTCTGGGAAGTAAGTTCTCCAGTGTTTCTAACCATAAAGCTGGGTTTCTGAAATCCAAGATTACTCCCAGCAGGGAGCCTAAATACAGCCTGAAGCTACAAAAAATAAGTATCCCTATTTTACCTGTGATGTCTATAAATTGTGACCACTTATTTTCATTCAAGAGTCATACTTTGTGCTGAACCATGAAAAGCAAAGCTACATTTAAAATTTTAAACCATAAGCTATTAGAGAAGGGTAAAAGAGTCTCTTTGTGTTAGGATTTCTTCTGTCTGAAGGTAAGAATAGCAGTTGCCATTCTCTGACATAAATAGCTCTCATATAATACCTTTCAGGGAAAAAAATTGCTTTAGGACAAAATAACAGTCACTACTCCTTTTTCCCGTGCATGAACTTTGGAACAGAAAAATAACATTAACAGGTTATTAAACTGTTTGTCACCAAAGAAAAGTAGATGGTATTTTTGTGCCTTGGATAATGTTAAGTGAAGAAAAAAATCATCAAAGGGATCATCTGTACTTGCCCTGCTTTCAAAATTACTTTTCCTCTTTTCAGTGGAATTCACGACTGTTCTTGGTTTTCAGACTTGTGACTTTGTTCATTAGAGCAAATGGTTTAATTTTTATTCCAAACTCTAGATTAAGTTTCAGAGTTCAGCCTGGGAGAAAGGAACTATTGAAAACCTTTTCTGTTTCCTTCTCTTTTTTCTTAAGGGAGGGCTTTGGTTCTCAGAGAATATCAAATTCCGATGTCAGTTTTGAAAATAAGTATCTGTTGTCTCCCCAGATCAAGCTGTGTTTGTCTTATTTGTGCATTTATAGTAAAGTAATCTACAAGTGGTTCCTTGATAAAGTTAACACTTAGTTAATTACCCAGAGCCTTGACATGTCCTATAATTGCCACTTGGCTAACAAACATTTGATACTTGTCTTGGGTAGAATTTGTTGAGGCCTAAAGAAGTAAGCTCTTGATGGATGGGGAACAAACCAAATAAATACAGTATTTTATGTTCTTTTAATTCAGGGCCAAGTGGATTTGGATGAAGTGTTTATTTAGTTTGCTGGCTGTTTCAAGATGCTGTGGCGTATTGATTCCTTTTATTACTAGCAGCCGTTTAACCTGACCTCTTCCAGATCCAGTATTTTAAAAGCCATAAATTTTAACTTTACTTATGAGCAAAGGCTGAAACGCTGTGAAAGCCTTTTTATTAGTCGAGCTCTGCCATTTTCGATGCTCTGGTGTCACCCATGGCAACAATATTTAGGACTTCTTAAATTAGAGTGGCTGCTGGGCTGCTGGGGAGGGGCATAGGCAGCCATAAAATGAAGCCGTAAACATTTCAAGGGTGTAAGATTCCATGACTGTGATAGCAGACAGGTGCAAGAAAGAAGGGGCAGGTCTAAAGACAAAAGGGTTGGGGATGATCATGTTAAATAAACATCTGCTTTAGCATCTCAGGTACTGAAAAGAATTTGAAAATTAGAAACAGAATACCAGGTAATCATAGAGCAAGGTGGAGCCAGGGACCAACTCGAGTGGCCCATCTTGTAGGTCCCGCACTGCCTAAGTCATTGTCTGGTCTTCATATTGCACACAAAAGTTCTCTGAAAAGGAAGTTGAAAGAAAGAGACCTTGTTCCAGTGAACAGTTAGCAAACTAGGGAGATGCGGTATTTCTGTCCCAAAGTCCCAGGCACACCCTTAATCTCTGCAATTGTAACAAACCAGGAAATCCACTTTTTTTCCTAAGTTGGGAAAATATATGCCTCACATCATAGACTGATTTGTACAAAATATAGTAAAAACTTTCCAGAATGTCAGTACTTTACTTTTCTAAGACACTATATAACCTGCACTCAGAAGGCAGGCAACTGTTTTGTATCAATCAGCAAATCAAAACCATTTCATCTTCAAATAGCCCAGTGATGAAACTCCTGGGCAGGTTGTCTACATTAAAAGTACCTATTTTTCCATAAAAAAGAGGAAGAAAAAGAAATTTTATACATGAGTTTACCCCTGAAATGGATGAGTAGATGAGAATGCCTTGTAGTTGAAGAGGAAGACAAAAAGAAACTAATTCTACTTGTGTGGCTTCCTGGTTTTAACTTACACACATCAGTAGCTTTTGTTCACTTTGTTGAAAATTTCCCATTCGTTTTCTAATTATCAAAAATATGTGTTTAAACAAATTATTTTTGTCAACACTAGCCCTCTTTTTATTTGATCATGTGGCAAAACTCTTAATACAGCATTAGGGAGGTATATAAGCAAAGAATGATCATTTCACCATAGGAGAAAAATCCAAGATATAAAAGGATATTGAAAGAATTTAAACAAAAACGTCAACAAAAGAGAGATACTGAATGAAGAGATGTTCCCCCCTTCCTTCACTTTATATTTCTTTGCAGAGAAATTTAATCCAAAATAATCTGTGATTGGACTTGGATTATTATTTCATCTTCCTGGTCTCTTTCTTTTCATTCTTGATAACAGTGTACTTGAGCATCCTTATACTACCTATTGCCAGAAACTGCCCTAGCCTTTTAAGAAGCCAGGTACTCATTAATTCAAGTGATGTTTACAAGTTGGCTCTTAATATTTGTCTCCTCTTCAGGTATTCCAGTGACTTAAATTAATATATATATATATATATTTATATGTGTGTGTATATATATATATTTATGTGTGTATATATATATGTACACACACACATATATATTTAAATTTCTTGCTTTAAATTGTTTCCCCAATCATGTTTCTTAGATTGCTGAAATAGAAGAAACTTTGTTAAGAATTTGAGAAAGTATAAATCAGGGCTGTAACATCAGGATTTTATCTCCTTTCAGTTTTATAAAAATGGCCCAATCTCAATTAGATATAGGTCCCACACTGCCTAAGTCATTGTCTGGTCTTCATATTGCACAGAAAAGTTCTCTGAAAAGGAAGTTGGAGGAAAGAGACCTTGTTCCAGTGAACAATTAGCAAACTGGGGAGATGCAGTATTCCAGAGAACAAAAAGAAGGTTTGGGTTTTATAGTAAAAGTTCCCACCCAGGTTCCCAGTCAGGTCTGTTTATGCAAATGAGAGATTCAAACTTGCTTAGTTCTGACTGATCAATACAGCTGAG
The DNA here is from genome assembly GCF_029289425.2 of Pan paniscus. Taxonomy (NCBI): domain Eukaryota; kingdom Metazoa; phylum Chordata; class Mammalia; order Primates; family Hominidae; genus Pan; species Pan paniscus. The sequence continues at coordinate 107,874,206 of NC_073262.2, forward strand.
CCCTGGTTGGTTGATACAGCAAAATCCTGATTGGCTGAGGCAGGTGAGCTATGATTGATTAGTTCAGGCAAATTCTGAAAGTTCCAGAGTTAAAAAGGTGTGGGGTTTTGGGGAACCCAGAGTAAGAAAGTGTATAAACTCTATTCAGCAAATGGCTGCTCGGCTCTATCTTAAATACAGGCCCAATTAGCCACTCAGAATTCATCTTGAAGGATTGGTTCTTTCAGATTCACATTTGTTCACAATATAAAAACTAAACCCTTCAGAGTGTGAGAATCCTGAGACTATTCCTATGGCTAGAGACTTTTGTCCTAGCAATTCAAGAAGCCAAACTTTTTTTGTTTGTTTGTTTTTGAGACAGTCTCACTGTGTCTCCCAGGCTGGAGTGCAATGGTGCAAACATGGCTCAACTGCAGCCTCAATCCCCTGGGCTCAAGGGTTCCTCCTGCCTCAGCCTCCTGAGTAGCTGGGACCACAGGCATGCATAACCATGCCTGGCTAATTTGTTTTTATTATTTTGTATAGACAGAGTCTCCATTTATTGCCCAGGCTCAAACATTCTTATGAATTCAAGTCCCTAAATGCAATTCAATTCACTAAACAGCAGCATAATGTTTAGTCTTTTCTTTTTCTGTGACCTTATTTGAATCAAAATGGACCTGAACACTTTCATGACCCAAACTATGGTCTGATCAGTATTCTATATCACACTCCTCCTATTGAATAACAGTATGTAGAATTTGAAAATTGTTAAAAATACTTATAGCAAAATATACAAAAACAAAATTTAACCTCTTAATCATTTTTAAGTGTACAGTTCAGTAGTGTTGAATACATTCACATTGTTGTGCAGCCAGCTTTTACTGTACCAGACATGCTAATAAACTCCCCTCTTCCCTGAAGTAAGCCAGCGGCCTTTCCACCCAGAGCAGCTGGTGAATTTGATGATCTTGGGCAGAATGCTCCCCTCTACCCCCACAAGAGGGAAAGCAGCTCTTACCTTGGGGAAGTTACTCAGATTTCTAGAAAAACTTTCTGTAAGGTTGGCTGTCATGGTGTGAATTAAAAGGTTATGTCAGAGGTTAAACTATGCAATTAAATCAAGAAAGCAGATTATTCTAGTAGCTGACATTAACGTTTGAAAAGAGACAGGATTAGCTGTACTTAGTCACATATAAACTGCACAAAGCGAACAAAGGGGAAAAAAATTATTTCACCAAGCTTCCCTTGAAAGAAAATCGTTCCATCTTGCACCTCTAATTTTTCAGCTTAATTCTGTTACTTCATGAGGTTCATTATCCTTTTCCAGATTTGCACACGGTGACTGATGCTCTGTGACGGGTTGTTTTTGTTTTTCTGCTTTAAAAAATATTCCCTCCCTCCCTAAATAATTATGTGCAAATTAACCTTTTCTCTTACTGCAATATTTGTTAGAATAGAATATAGAAAATAGAAATGTGTAAGCAAGACTGTTTAGACAGGAGATAAATTCTTTGAGGCCACAAGGGTATCATTTATTAAATGACTGCTGCAGTCCTCTAAATGGGCCCCTTTTGACCTGAAAGAGTTAATGCTCTATTGAAAGTGGCTGGGTTGTCCCCAGCCTTACTCCCTTGGAAGGCTCTGACCCATTAATGGCAGTAATAATAATAATAGAAAACAATCCTGCTTTGCTTCCATTACTCTGAAACTGTTAATGGTATCCTAATGTTTTTTATTCTTTTAGTGTAACTGAAAACTGACATTCTGCTCAGCTAAAATTTCAAATGTAGTATTTTTTTTTCATTACCATTTTTACATGCCATGCAGGATGCTGAGTAAGGAATAAGGCAGAGGCTTATAATTGGTCTTTTAAATCATCATAAACATTTATTTTTCCCCCCATGGCTATATCTAGTGCCAATAACTCAGTCATCAAATGATGGGAAAAACTATTTAATGATGCATCACAAGCTCCTTCCTAAATTTTTACCCAGAACAAGGCAGGGAATATAAAAATAAGTCACATTGCTCAAAAGTTGATTTTAAAATAAGCACAAAACAGTTATTTTTTTTTTGTGGGAGTATTAGCAGTGAACCAAGTGTTCCTTTCTTTTTTTGATATAAACCCTTTTTAGAAAAGCCTTGTGTTTTTATATTTTTATTGTAAGTAATAATGAAAAGTAAAATAGGACTCTGCAATGTGTGGGGCAGAACTGTGGCTTCTGTTTTGGGAGGCTGACGTTTGTAAAAGGCAGGTAACGATATTACCCCTCTGTGGGACTGTCAAGACAAGGCAAAGCATTTGGCACAGAGACTGTACCATGGGAAGTTCTAAATAAAGATTAGCTATCATTATTATTATTGTTGTTGTTGTTGTTGTTCTGCCAGAGCAAAACATCCATCCCAGTTTAGGGTACTGAGGCAATACCCACTCAGAGCAATTGAATCCTACCTAGGGCATGGTATAGATAGAAGTCCCTGCCTTGCCTATTGTCTGTCCATGTGCATTAGAGTGACTATGTTTGGATCCAGGGTCACTGACTTCAGAGGCCCCTTATTGCCAGTGGGTGTCATAAACCTGTTTATCTGGCCACTAAGGTCCTTGTTGGTCTTTTCCCATTCTCTCTGTTCAACCTCATTCCTATACTCCCAGGCCCCATGAGCACTCTGCAGTGGACACATGGCTGGGCTTGCTGCCCCTTGGCAGGCCGATGTTCTCAGCTCTCGCCCACTCTATCTCCAGGACCATCTCTGTTTGATGCTGCTCATATTCCAAGGATCTATTTCAGCCTAGCATCATCATTTTCTCCTCTGACTTCTGCCACTCCCTCTGTATCTTGCCACATCCCACCTTGTTTGGGATGCTTTTGAGTTTTGCATTTTGACCTTCATGTAGATTGCTTGTTCCTTGAGAGCAGGTGTTCACAAAGAGATACCCATGTTGTCTTTTAATGAGCTGAGTCCACACCCTGCAGATGTGGAGGAAAAGATCCTCCGTTTTAATTAGTAGCAACATATTACATGTATATAGAGTACATTGCAGCTTTGTGAATTTTTTGTACATACATAATTTCATCTTATAATAACAAATGATGGGAAAAACTATTTAATGATGCATCACAAGCTCCTTCCTAAATTTTTACCCAGAACAAGGCAGGGAATATAAAAATATATCACATTGCTCAAAAGTTGATTAAGAACAAAACAGTTTTTTTTTTCTTTTTTGGGGGAGTATTAGCAGTGAACCAAGTGAAACTTCTGAGATTGGCATCCCTGTTAACTTAGACAAGTTACTTTATCTTTGCCTCAATTTTCTCAACTATAAAATGAGGATAATATTAGTGTATACGTCATATAATTACATGAGTTAATAGATATATATAAGAATGTGCCTGGTACAGAGCTAGCTGCTGCTATTTTTATCATCATCATTATCATCATCAATATGATTTTTCCATTATCCCACTTTTACTGATGTAGAAACTGAAGCCCAGATGAGATTAAATAACTTCCTTAGATTCTAAACCTTTCAATTCCAAGTCCCCACTGAACATGCCTCCTATATCAAATCTTTGTTATTAAGCACCCTAGACTGCTTTTAGTCCATCATTTCCTTAGAGTCAATTTACAGAAAAGTTTCTAATTCACAGTTTGTCTGGAAATTTCTGTGAAAGGGAAACTTAAAACAAACACAGTGATAAAACACAAACCCTTCTCCAGAAATAGATACCCTCTTCCTGGGAGACAGGTCTGTCTCCTCCTAAATGAGAGGCCTCTGTTGAGTAGTCATGAGAACACATATGGGAACACCTAGCTCTTAAAAGTGATGTCAGATTTCCTCCAATCTCTCTAAAATTCAGACAACATATTTAATTAATGTCATTGTAGATAGGTTGTTTGAACCCCTGGTCAACCATAGCAAGAATTGATTTTACCTCTCTTTTGAAAGCCATTCTATTTTTCTAAATTGTCTAACCATTGGTAGTATGTCTCTACTTATTACTAATGATCTGAAGAATGGTCCTCTCTTCACAAAGGAGTCAGGGGTCAAGGTGAGCAAACCAATGTAATAAAACTCTTCTTGATGTAGAAGATTTGTCACTTGTAAAATCCATGCAGCCACAGACTAGAACATGCTTGTCTATAAGCTGGTGTCAGACACACTTCTCACTGGTGTGGTCAGCTCTGTACTCACCATTCCTTCACCAGCAATCTGCCCTGTTACTCAAGTGTCTGACCTGAGTAGAAACAACTGGTGGTAACATGGATTGTTATGTGGATGAGAGATTGGAGAATAGAATATGAAGTCAAGACTGTGAGTTACAATGGAAAGAAAACAATTTCAAACTAGTTTTGCAAAGATAATTTCTTGACTCCTGGCAACTAAAATGTTCAGAGGAACATCCTCAAAGAAATGTAGCTGCACCCAGGGTCTCCATGTCAGCAGTACTCTCCCATGCAGTTCTGGTTCCTCTCATCGGACTTGATTCTTACAGAAAAGCAAGATGGCTGCCAGAAGCTCCAGGCTTAGATTCTCCCAGTAACCCCAGTAACAAAGACTGCTCACTCTACCAGGCTTAGTTCTAGTTAGCCCTGTGTGTGTCAGTAGCTGTCCCAGAGCTCACCAGGGGGAAGAAATGCACTGATTAGTCATGTCTGGGTCGTAGGCACACTGAATGAGAGTTGAGGAGGCGTAGTACACCAAGGAAAGCCAGGATGCTCATTTTAGATAGAATAATGGGTGCTGGCTAGGAAACAGAATGGATGTCAGCACTCGGGGGAGAAAAGAGAGACAGTTTAGGATAAGTGGAGAGTTGTGACACTCTTGCTGTTTCTCTGTGCGCTTCTCTGAGGTAGAGTAAAGCAGTGTTTCCATGTACCCTGACATCTCAGTACAACCCAGCAAGAATTTCAGTACAAGAAAGACTGATCATAGAGTTCCCTGAGGGAAGGTTATTAATGGAAGTATCACCTTCTTGTAACCTTGTTTCCCGCTGGCAAAGATTCCTCAGGCTGAGTTATTGGGAAACTCCAGTATGCTGTCAGATTTCACAACAACATTAAGTGGTACTTCCTTTCCATATTTGCCACCTCATTTATTTTGTGTGTCCCCATGTTATTAGTTTTACTGCCCATTAATCATTATATATTACCAAATATAGTAAAGCATGCTTACAAGGAGATAGCAAAGGATCCGGCCATGACAGTCACAATGAAGCCATGCCAGGAGGAAGCCTAGGGGTAGCAGGCAGTGTCCCCTGTCCCGTCCACCCAGACACATAACCCTGAGCACCTCCTGGCTCCCAAGTGCATGAAGATATGTTCCTGCACCCTATCCCTCCTCGTCAGAGAAAAACCTGGGGAAAATAGTTCTGTTCATTTTGAGGACAGATGACTAACCATGCTAAAAATGTATATGAAGAAATGAGAAGAAATTTGAAATTGTAAAAAGAAAGGAAGAGCAAGAGATTTTATTAGCAATGAGTTCCATTGCTGCAAAATATAGCACTCTCTTTCCCTTTAATTTCTTCTATGTGTGTCTTCCATATTATTTTTTCTCTGAATACCAATATCATCAAGGGTTTACTCTGGTAAAAACACTTAATGGCTTTCTATTGTCCCCTAATTTGGGCCTTGCCTTCTTAGCCAGATTTCAAAGCCCTTCATGCCTTTACTTTATCCTTTCTACTCATGTTTATTTCCCACCAATCTCTACCACATTGTTTTTTGTTACTAGTCACTCCATCCTCCCAGTGTCCCCACCCCCCAGTAGACGTGTTTGGACTTTTCCTCATGCCTTTTCCTCTAAGTGGTGTGCCTGTCCACCTCCTACTTCTCTTACCTATATATCATCCATCTTCAAGGATATGACCCACATCATGCATAAAGTCTTACTCAGTGACTTAAAGTCACACTGTGCTTTCTTTTCTCTGACTTCTGCAAGCCTAAAATACGCCAGCCCTTAACTGTGCTCTATGTCAGCATTCTTGGTACGTGGTTTGCAGAGATACCTGCTGGCCAGTGATCCCAAAAGTCCACGACCTTGTCTGATTTGTAATTTTGTTGATGGTGTCATGGGTTAATCTGATGGAGAAGAGTGAAAGAAACTAACTAGTTCTTTACTTGCTGTCCCTGGCATGGTTATTCTCAGGAAATTGTTTTAGCATGTTATTTCTTCATGAAAAATATCTTTGCAAGAAATAAACAAGTTTATTTGGGCTACTAATAGAAGTAAAGGAGATAGAAGATGATTTGAAAAGTGATAAGAAATCTTAGACCAAAAAAAGTAGAAGTTTTCAATAAACAGTGAAAATTCAGAGCTAGTAATGACCCTGTCCTACAATGTATGAATAGGGAAGCAGAAATCCTCTTGCCATTCTGTTGGTTATAGAGAATCCTCCTAATGGGTGTAAATTTTCTTCACCAAAAAAAAATATGATGCTAAGCGGTGACATTTACTGAATATTTGCTGTGTGCCAGGTATCATGTTCAAAGTTCTGTATCAGATAATCTTCCAACTACCCCATAAATGAGGTTCTATCATTATCTTTGTTTTACAGATAAGGAAACTGAGGCACTGAGAGGTAAGAGCCTCACCTAGAGTAACACAAATAGTATATGGGTGGAGCTGCGGCATAAAACTGCTATGGTTGAGTGTGTCCCCAACAAGTTCATGTGCTGGAAACGCAGCTCCCAGTGCAGCAGTGTGGAGAGAGGTGGGACCTTTGGGAGATGACTGAGTCATGAGGCCTCTGCCACCATTAACCCATTCATAAATTAGTGGATTAAACCATTCATGGATTGATGGATTAATGGATTATTGAGGGAGTGAGTTAGTAATCATGAGAATGGTGTGTTATAAAAGCTAGTTTGGCCATCTGTCATGAGCCCCCTCAACGTGTGATGCCCTGTGCTGCCTTGGGACTCTGCAGAGAGTCCCCACCAGCAAGAAGGCCCTTACCAGATGTGGTCCCTAAACCTTGGCCTCCCCAGTCTCTAGAACTAAAAGAAATCAATTTCTTTTCTTTATACATTACCCATTCTCAGGTATTCAGTTATAGCAACAAAAAATGGACTAAGAGAACCCAAGATGTCTAATGTCAGATTGTGCTTGTAATAGCGATTGCTTTAAAGAGTAAATTATGAGTGAATGCCAGAGATGCAATTAATTAGCTGAGTAAACAGGTAACATGGCTACCATTGGAAATATGAATCCAGATAAATCCAGGTGTATGTACGAACAATTTATTTTCTAAAATTTGGGGACTTGTATTCCCCTGAGATGGGTCCTTCTTGAGCTTTAAGGATCTCCTGTACATTCTCTGGTGTTATTAGTTCATGTGTGTTTATCTTTGCTCTACACGTAGACTAGAATGTCTTTGACTAAGCTAGGTGTTTAATCTTTTATTTCTGAGGCAGCAAAGAAAATGGGAGGAATTTCAGCTCAAGGTTTGTCAGACCAGGAAAGCCTCATATAGCATCTGAGTAGCCTTGCCAAGTCAATAGGATGACATTTCCTTGTATGCACTCTCAGGGAACTTAAAATAAGAATTGAAAGAAGGTTGAGTGTTTGTTCTGAAATTTACATGAGATGTAGGACTGAGGCACTGCCTCTCAGGAATGTGAAGGGAAATCACAAAATACCATTGGAAATCCCCTCAATTCACCATAGAGAATACAAAGTTATTGTTTCAAAGAGATAGCCATTTCATCAGTCAAACACCAGATGAAATAGTTGGCTTGTGTTTGAAGATAGTGACACATTGCTATAGACAAAATGTTTGTTTCCCCCCAAAAATCATACATTGAAATCCTATACCACAATATGATGGTATTAGGAGGTAGGGCCTTTGAGAAATTATTAGGTCGTGATGCTGGAACCCTCTTGAATAGGTTTAGTGCTCTTCTAAAAGAGGCCCCAGAAAGCTCTTCCACATGAGAATGTGGCAAGAAGATGGCCATCTGTGAACCAGGAAGTAGGTCCTCAACAGACACTGAATCTGCCTGTGCCTTGATCTTGCACTTCCCAGCCTCCAGAACAGTGGAGAAATACATTTCTGTTGTTTGTAAGCCAGTTTATGAAATTTCATTATAGCTGCCCAAATGGACTAAGACAAAAATTGGTACCAAGAAGTAAAATGACACTATAACAAATACCTAAAAATATGGAAACAGCTTCGAAACTGGGTAATGGGTGGAGGCTGAAAGAGTTTTTAAGTGCATGCTTAAAAAAGCCCACATTGTCATGACTGAACTTTTAAAAGGTGATTCTGGCAAGGGCTCCAAAGAAAAACAAAAACAAACAAAAAAAGCAACAGCAACAACAAAAAACACCAACACCACAAACACCACCATCACAAGAGGAGAGCTGTAAAGAAAGCCTCGATCTCTGAGTCTTCTTAGATGATACCCACATAATCTTGAATAGAACGTTGGTAGAAATATGGATGGTAAAGGCCATTCTTATGAGGTCTCAGATGGAAATGAGGAACATGTTATTCACGGAAACTGGAGAAAAGACCATCCTCGATATAAAGTAGCAAAGAACTTTGCTGAAGTGTGTTGTTCTGGTGTATTATGGAAGGTAGAACTTGTAAGTGATGAAATTGGGTATTTAGCTGAAGCTATTTGTAAGCAAATTTCTCTGATTTCTCTAAAATCCAGATAGCGTATTTAATTAATGTAATTGTAGATAGTTTGTTTGAACCCATAGGCACAGCCTGGCTTTTTCTGACTGCTTATAGTAAAATTCAAGATGAGAAAAATGACCTAAAGATGGAATTGTCCATCAAAAAGGAAGCAGAGCTTAAAGACTTAGGTAATTCTCAGCCTATCCATATTGAAAAGTCTGAAAAAGCCTGTTTGGGAAAGAATACTAAGGATGTGGTCAAACAACTGTTTGATAAGGAGATTAGTATGGATCAGCCATCTCAGCAGAAGCCAGGAGCTATTCTCCAGGACAATGGAAGAATGACTCCGAAGGCAATTCAGTGATCATCAGGACAATCCTTCCTACCAACAGGCCCAGAGTGCAAGGGCCCTGGAGACAGAGTGGTGTCAAAGGAAGGGCTGCTGGTGCCCTCAGGACCTCAGTGCATGCTGCATAGGGCAGCCAAACACCACTGGGTTCTATTCCTTGTGCTGTAGTGTCAAATTGCTTGGACACCCCAGGTAGAGCTCCAGTGGGACCCAGTGTAGCATGGGTCACAGAGGCTATCCCTCCCAAGGGCACAGGCAGCAACTTTGGTGGCATCCACACAATGCCATCTCTGCTGGTGCAGAGAGCTGTAGTAGAGCCCTCATGAATGGGATTAGTTTCCTTATAAAAAAAAGACTCACAGAGAGTTCCCTTGACCCTTCCACCATGTGAGGACACAATGAGAAAACAGGCATCCATGGACCAGGAAGCAGGCCCTCACCAGACACCAAATCTGTCAGCACCTTGATCTTGAACTTCCCAGCCTCCAGAACTGCGAGAAAATTCCATTGTTGATAAGCCACCCAGTCTATGGTATTTTTGTTATAGCAGACCACATTAACTCAGGCACACATGAAAGCTATAAATCTTGAAACACAGGAATCATACTCAGGGTGGTGAGATGCTCAGCATGAGAGAGGCAAGCAAAGACCCACAGAGAACAACTCATTTCTCCAAACTCCTGTTCTCTCCCAGACACACAGTCCCTCAAGGGCACACTGTCATTGAGATGGAAGGTAAGTGAAATTGCTCTCATTAAGTTATTTTATCCTGCCCATCCTCCCACCTTTTTTTCTAGTTTTCTCTCATCATGAACATACAGTTGAATTTGGGTAAGATCAATTGTGTGTGATTAGACTTCACTTTGTACAGGAAAAAAATTTAGTGAACTATAAAGCCACAGAAAATGTTAGTTATAGTCACATTTATCTTCCATTCCTCTTAGGACCAAGCACAGTTATGAGCCACAAAAAATACCCAGTAAATAATTGTCAACAGCTGACTTGATTTTGGCTTGACATTTTAACATTAGATTGAAACCTTGCTTAAAGTGTATTTATAAAGAAATTGTTATTCATATGAACATGAAACTGAAAAACCTCACTTTCTATCAGTTCTGTAAATAACTCAGTTATTGAGAATTGAAATGCTCTTTTTTTTTCAAGTACAATCGGATAGGTATAAAAAGGGGAAAAATACAAAAAATTATAAAAATAGCATTTAACCTTAAAAAATACAGGTGCCCAGGCTATGCAATATGTAAAGATACATTCATATATGTACCCTCCAAGAAATCAATCAAACTTTGACCTTTTATGTTATGCTAATGGTTTTTGAGGAAACATTAAAATTCTTTATATTATGCCTTATTTTGAGAGTACTGTCATATACAACCCACATAAACATACAAACCACTCAACAATCAAAAGCAGAAGAAACATTTACTGTTTTAGCAAGACATACAAAGAGTTAATGGCAAAAGGAAAGAGAGGGAAAAAATCACCGCAATGGTCTGGGTTTAGAATATAAAGCCTGTTACCAAGGTATACAAGGAGGAGCTGGAAGGCAAATAAAGGTGTTCTTGGCAGTAGGTAAAATTAAGACTATTTAAAGCACACATGAGGTGGAAATGGCAGAAAACGTTAATATTACAAAGATAAATTAAGCAAAAGGAACAACTAGTATGAAAAGAAAGGCAAAATACAGAGATGAATGAATAATTATGGGTAGGGCAGTAATTATTAAATCATTGAAAGTATGTAAAAGAACCTAAGGGTTGTATTAACAAAGAAGAGGAAGCTGTATGTGGGCTTTGAGGAAGTGAAGCAATTGTGGACTGTTTCTCCATGTAAAACTTTGTTCAGTCTCACAGCACTGAAGAAAAGGGGCATCCCAGTGTTGTAAGTACCCTTTACCTTCATGTTCCTTTTTTCCTACAACAAATATTTGTGCAGTAGATCTCTGTACTGAGGACAGAAAAATCAATAAGTCTAGGAAAGGTAGGTAACATTTTTTTGATGCTGTATCACAGGTAGGAAAATTTCCCACACTGGTCCATTTATTTGACCCTCAAATGAGTATTCTATTACTTATTTAAATAATAAAGGTAGTGTTTTCCTATAAGTACCCACATGTCTCTTCTGGAGACCAATGCTGTGTACTTAATTTTTCAGTTATTTTCTTGAATGCAGCTTTTTATTTGTTTTTTGTTTGTTCATTTTGTTTTTTTAATCCAGTAGAGTCTGTCTAAGGGAGGAAAGAATGAAAACAAAAGATTAAAACAAACCAGCATGCTGGGAATGGTGTTGTCTGGGATCCTCAGTTGCCCTACCAGAATCTACCCACAGATAAGGTTATATATGTATTTTTAGAAATAGTTTAACCATTAAGTTGAACCATGGAGTATATTTTCTTATCTGTAAGATAGAAGAAAAAAGAAAAAGAAAAATGTCAGAATATTTTTGGGGTAATGAATTCACTATTTGTTACATTTTGGGGACATAATCTGAGTTCAGGAAAGAAACCTAAACAAGACATAAAATTTTGACTATTTGTTTGTGAAAGAAGGAATTTTTAGTAAGGAAAATTAAAGTGTATAGCAATACTTGGCAAACATTTGAACACACTTGAAGGGCCATGCTTATACTCATAATCAAGGAATTTATTTGTTCACATAATCTTCCCATATTTTCTCTGGATAGTTTCACTTTAAAATAAAGTATTTGGAGATAGGGTAGGGGAGATTATGCAAATGTATGAATCTTAATGAGAAGTTCATTATTGAACATTTTGATGTGAATTTCAGGAAATGATAAAAGACCCTGGGATTTGTGAGACTTAAAAGAAAAATTCCACTCTTGGAGAACTTGGAAATTGCCAGTAAAAGAACTGAGACCCAAATGACAGCAGATAATGTAAAGCCAAATTGCATTATGCCCTATGGTAATGAATAGGAAACAGGGCACTGTGATAAGCTTGGAATGATGATCAATATTTGGAACACTGTGATAGGCAAGAAGGTAATTAGGCCCATTATGAACACAGTGAACACAGATAACATGGGAAATTATACATTTGGATATTACAGAGAATTTTTTAAAGGCTAATGGATTTGCAATGATATCAAGTAAAGCATATAAGACATTTTGCCTCTAGGAAATCTACTTAAAAAATCAAACAGAAAATTTTCAGTAAATGTTACCTAAAATGAAAAGACAAAGTGAAATATGTGGGAGAATAAAGTGGTATTGTGACTCCTACTTGGAATTTACAATAATTTTGTATTCAAAGAGTTTTACATTTATTAATTTCACATCACAACTCTCCATGCAGCAGGAAAGGCGTTTCTATTGTGTTTGTCCAAGTTGACTGCTCATAATAAGGCAAGGCCAAATTGATAATAAAAGCAAGCTATCTTGACAAGTTCTCAGCCTTCCCAGGTCTCATGCTGTGACTCCTGGATGGCATTATAATAATCTTGATCCCTAATTTATGATGGGAAACAATCCCTTTATTTTAGAAGGAAGGATTGTAAATTAATTAATTTTCACTAAGTACCGTGAGGGCCATTGATGTTATTGAAATGTACAAATTAATACATTATTTATTGTTAATTTATCATAAGTATTTGTTAATTACAAAGCTCTAGCTGGGAGAAAAACTTGCCATGTATCTGGAAGTGAATATCTTCCCTAAAATAATTTCTTATTTTTTAATATGGATGTATTGGAAGCAATTTCATCAATAATGGAAGATCCAATTACTGGTCTTCTGGATTAAGACATTCTTTTATTGTGAGATTTTTAATGCTAAAGTGGGAAGTTCAAACATTGCCAATTAAATCTCAGACTAATTAGGTGATTATAGCCTAAGGAGAAGGGCAACTAAGACTCCACTATTAATCTATCTTATCACAATGGCCTCTATATGTGATGAACAGATGAACATATATATACCTGTGTCAAAAGAAGAAATGTAAGGCATTGTTTGAAAAAACAATTTAAGGAGTTTAATTGTTTTAAAAAAATTTAAGGAGTTGTTTCCCTTTTTGAATAAAAAGGGAAAGCATTTTTTATGAAGTCCTTTTTAGCTGTTTGTAGAACGCATGATCATATTTAAGAATTCAATGATGGATTGAACCAAATCTAAGATTTCCCTCATTGAAATGTTTAGAGGTGGTACAAAAGTGACTGTGACAGTAATGATCACCATTGCTTTATGAGCACTCACGATGTGCCAGGCACCCTTCTATGCTTTTCTTATCCTCAATATGATAGCTGAGGGAACTGAGGCACAAAGAGGTTATTAACTCAAGAAGTAATTAGCAGGGCAGGGAATGTTTGGATATTCTACAGCCTCCTTTTAATCCTTCAGTATTAACCACTACCCTCTAGACAGTTTTATTCTCAATTATTCAAATCATCTGCCTGTGGAGAAGCAACAGCAGTGCTCAGCTGTAAGGCAAGGGCAGGAATCCAAGACTGAGTCAGAGAAACTGAGGTCCACATCCAAACTATCCTCCAGGAAGGACCTTCTGTTTCATAGCATGTTGAAGTGAGGCTTTCTGTAATACCTGGAAGGCTGGGGCAGCGGTTTCTCAGCATCTTAAGAATCAGTTTCATAGTGGCACCTCTCCAACTAGGTGGTAGCTCTCTCATGGGCCTCTTGCCACCCTTTTTATGCCTACAGGACACATGGGCATTTTGCCTGGCACAGCTTAACTCTTTAGTCTTGGAGTGTGTGTATGTATGTGTGTGTGTGTGTGTGTGTGTGTGTGTGTGTGTGTGTGTGTTCATTCTTTTCATAACGCTGTATTTTTGGGAATGGAGGGTAGTAGGGGATGTATCGGAGGATTGATCTGTGCAGAAGACATGACCCTGAAATTTCCCTCTACTCTATATAGGACCATGTCAAGCTAATCCTTCATTTGGAAACAGATGGAATCTTTAAAAGTGCTATAACATCTTTTTTTTAAAAAAAAAAATCTGTGGCATTTTTTTAATGAGGCCATAATTTTAAGAGAAAATTTGGCACCTGAAATTAAGAATGTTTTTATTATACCACCTTGAGAATAATTTTTATGTGAGATCCTTCTTTTAGCACCCTTGATAATTGTGTGTCATCTGTTTCATGAATCTTGTGTATGTTGAGCTCGTGTTTGTGAGGGGAGGATCCGTTCTTCTCGATCTTAAAGAACATGGACATAGAAGCCACAACCAATATCGCATCAGCTATAGATGAAAATATGAAGAGTCATCATATTTTAGGATAACTTCAATGGGATCAAGTGGCTGAGGTTTTGATTTTGATAAATTACTCACTTGAAAGAGACCTCTTCTTGAGACCCCTGGTTTTAGTGAAAGCCTAGAAAAAAATGTGATTTTTGTAAATGGTGAGGCTAGACATAGACGGTGAATCTTCTCATTTTAAAAGCTGTAAAATTTTCTAGGCACCATCAACCTAAACTGAAATTGGTGAGAGTAGGAGTAGGGAAGAGGGATTGAAAGTGGCAATTTATTGTACTCCACACAATCTTTACAGGGAGGGTATTTTATTCCAAGTGTTTTGTTGGAATTTAACACTGATGCCTGTCAATTGACATTATAATCCCTTACACAGCAGGTAACCTTGACCTTCTGTAGGAGCCCTCAAACATATGAAAGACATGGGGATCCCTGGAGAAGGTCCTTGTCAGAGCCCCCAGTTCAGTCAGTTCACTGTACCTGTAAATCCTTATAAGGACTTTCCTGATTTTGGTTCTCTTCTCTAACATGAGTCCCTACTCTACAGCTACATTCTGTGCATTCTCCAGGAATAAATAGAATTTTTTTTCCAATCCTGAAAACTCCAGAGTCCACATTTACAACCTAAGGACTCAACCACCCTTTTTGCTTTTAATATTACCATGTATTACATCCAATAGAGTTAGGTTGTAATATTGCCCAACATCAGTTAGTACTTCTACTTTGTGACTTCTATTTATATAGAGTGAATTAATTGCCAACTCTATTAATCTTGCAAAATCCATGAATCCTTAATGTTCAGTTTGCTTAGAATGAGGAACAGTGTATTTGTTTCTTCTTAGCTATGACTTCTTGCTGAGCTTCACATAAGCTCCTTTTAGATAATGTGCCTTCTATCTTGGACGATTTATTCACTTTCATGTTCCCTGGAATTTATTGCTAAAGGTTGACGTGAATGCTTACAGTTTGGGCTCTAATGTAATCTCCTGAATGGCAACTAATAAATAAAAGATGGTTACTATTGCTGACAGAGAATCAGGGCTTTCTCAGATAGTTTTCATCTTCATGTTTTCACCAAACTTCATGTCAGACATCCCTAGGGGCTGATATTATAAAATATTTTCGGTAAACTCCAAAGCTTTTACTATTGCTTCTATACCCCCAAACCTCTGTGATGCCTTTTGTTTTCTTGTCAGAAATGATCTTATTCAATTTCTGTTTCTTCAACTTATCTTCCTTCCTGGGAATATAAAAAATATGCCTCTTTCTGGATTTAATAGTGACATATCCTCAGTATTTATGACTTGCAAGTAACACCTGAAATTTGTCTCTGAAATTTTTTGTATTTTTTTTTGCTTAGTCTTATCTCTGTTGCATTTATTGAATATACTCTGTTGAATTTACTGAATACTGAATTGCACTTACCCTACATTAATAGCCAATAGGGTCTATAAAATGTAGTGTTTATTGTCATCCTGTATATTGTTCAAAGTGCAAAGTTGTCTCCTATAAGTTAATGATGAAACTATAACGCAACATCCAATTTTTGCAGTTTGCCTACTTGACGAGGCTCCAGGGTTAATCTAGCCTAATATTCTTATTTTAGAAATGAGGACAATGTAGGGCAGTTTAAGTTGTTTGACCATAATCAAATAGAGGGTGCAGAGCAAATACATCTTTAGACAGTAAAGTACATGGTACACAGCAGAAAAGCTGGAACTAGGCTGCCTCGGCCCAGCTCCTGGTTTGGATGCTTATTAAGTGTTTAACTTTAGACAAGTTATGTCAATGCTGTGTGCCTCAATTTCTGAATCTGTAAAATGGGGCTAAAAGTAGTACCAGTAGCACAACTATAAGGATTATAGTAAGTTACTGTGGGTGAGGCATTTAGAATAGTGCTTAACACAGACTAAGCACTCCATGCATTATTAGCTATTACGATTATTCATTATGTCGACTATTTTTAACACGTTCGGATCATAGGTAAAGGTGTGTATTGCTGTTTCACTTCACATGGGTATATATATACATCAGGGCTTTTTTGTACTTCTTTTGTATTCCTTAATGCTGTGTGCAGCTGCTAGTAGTAGTGTTCATAGTGGCAGTGATAATAGCAAAAATAGTGATGATAGTAATAAAAGGTAGTGCCGTTTATTGAGCCTTGCTAGGTGCTAGACATTGAAGTAGGTACTTTACATACATAATTCTTAATAGGTACTCTTGTCTATTGATAAATGACACAGTCGTTTTTTCCCAGAAATGCAAGTAGACTTCATGACAGTAGTCTCCTTCGTAACTGGAAAGGAACATGAGCTGTGGCCCTGGTGGAAAAGCTTTGACTGTAGAGACAAGAGCCCTGATAGAATTCCTTCCATCTTAAAGATAATCCTTGTGCTGCTAATATTTATATAACCTAATCCTGTTATTGATAATTGAGAGACTAGCTGGGGGTGGGAATGGAGGTCAAGGAATGGAGTGGGAGGGGGCAGGTAGAGGGCAAGGCAAACCGCACAAATGAAAAACATTATATACCAGAAAAGCAGTGATTCAAATTCAGTTGTGCTCTATATTTTCTGTTTTATAATTTTATATTGCATTAAAAGGTTGCCCCTTTTCTAGATACCAAATAGGAATACATTCAGAACTATAGCATCGACACAGAAAAGTTGTTTTCTTTCTTGCTTTGCTTGCTTGATTGATTGATTAAATAAATTGCAGTTACCATACATTAATAGCCAATAGGGTAAGGTAAAGTGTTTAATTAGAAAAATCACCGTCACTTCAATGTTCTTTTATTTCCATGCCCAGTATGTTCCTTACTAATCATATGAGCAACCATGGCAATGATAAAAGCTGTCAGGTGTGGGAGTGCTAGGATGATACTGCAAGAGAAGCTCTTGTCATGTTAGGTGCTTGGTATGTTTGTGTGTGTGTCTGTGAGTATGCATGTGTGTATGTGGGTATTCTCACATATGTGAAATCACTCTCATTCACATACATAGTCTCTATAAATAGCTACAGCCTTTCAAATTCATAGGTGTGTGTGTATATGCCTATAGACACACATGCATATACACTTCTGCATAGAGAGAAATGTACCTATAGTCATATTAAATTTTATCACAGCTTTAGAAAAGGAAACAGAGGCTCAGAGAAGTCAAACCACTTGTTCGAGGTTACAAAAGGTGGCAAAGCTGGAGTATAACCCCAACTCCCACCCACTTAACACCCCTTTTTTGGGATGTCCAGACAGAAATATTCTTAGAACAATAGCATTACACCACACTGCCCCATTAGAAGAGGGGTGACCTTTTGCCCTTTCTTTTCCAGAATCTCCAAGCAAAGATTTTGGTCCAACTCTGGGTTTGAAAAAGTCCAGCTCCTTGGAGAGTCTGCAGACTGCAGTGGCCGAGGTCAGGAAGAATGACCTTCCCTTTCACAGGCCCCGGCCACACATGGTTCGAGGCCGAGGCTGCAATGAGAGCTTTAGAGCAGCCATTGACAAATCCTACGATGGACCTGAAGAAATAGAAGCTGGTAGGACAATATGCTTCCTTAAATGGCTTCTTCATCTCATTATTATTATCGGCAAATCATGGGCAAGAATGTGTGCTCAACTACAGAAAAAAATGATTTAAGGATCACAATTATATTTTTGATATTAAAAGTAATTCATTTTCCTGATATGTTTTGCCCTTTGGCTTAATGAACATGCAATTGGAGAACACAATATGCAATTTATTTTACAGTGCAAGGCTAAAGAAATGTTCTCCTTCACTTTTCTACAAGGACCAACTGTCATTTACCCTTAGGGTAGGAGCACTAAGTATGCATTTCTTGACATTCTCATTCGAGTCATTAGAGGCAGCATCAATCCAAGGACTCTGACTGCATTAATTGGGTAGAAGCAGTTGGGATATTTTGTACTCAAAACTCTCTCCTCACCCTGTTTGTTTCCCAGCATGCAGGCTTTCTGAGCTGATCAAGGTTAACAAGGCAGCTTTCAGAGAGATTAGTGCTTGAACACATATCAAGCCTTTCATACCACCAGCTAAGCAACCGGTTGTCCCCACTCCCAGCATCAAGTCTTGCTCGAAGTAACCAGATTTAGGCAGTCAGATCTTCAAAGGGCGCACATAACCACATAGAAGGGTAGAACTACAGAGTGCTGTTATTCATTCTTTTGCATTTTACGTGTTAGCGTTTCTCTGTATACTAACCGTGTGTGCCCCTGACCATGGGTATTGATTATTTTTTCTCTGTACAGACGGTCTGTCTGATAAGAGCTCTCACTCTGGCCAAGGAGCTCTGAATTGTGAGTCTGCCCCTCAGGGGAACTCGGAGCTAGAGGACATGGAAAATAAAGCCAGGAAAGTCAAAAAAACGAAAGAGAAGGAGAAGAAAAAGGAAAAGGGCAAATTGAAAGTCAAGGAGAAAAAGCGCAAAGAGGAGAATGAAGATCCAGAAAGGAAAATAAAGAAGAAGGGCTTCGGCGCCATGCTGAGGTATGGGCCTGCTTTGAAGGCAAAGTTGGTTCTCATTTTGTCTCTCCTGGTAAAATCACTCCTTTGTCTGTACTCAGAAAGAAGCGCACGCTTTTCCTCGTCTTCAGCCAAATGCATACGGCTCTCAACTCTGTGCTCATTCTCTTTCTGCAGAGGCAGAGGAGCTTTTTGGGGAAAGTTACAGTGATGACGGGACACTGTCTTAAGTTTGTTGTCAAAGAAAGGTCAACACTATGCCAGGCACGGTGGCTCATGCCTGTAATCTCAGTACTTTGGCAGGCTGGGAGGATTGCTTGAGCCCAAGAGTTCAAGACCAGCCTGGGCAAGGTAGGGAGACCCTATTCTTTTTTTCTTTTTTCTTTTCTTTTTTTCTTTTCTTTCTTTTTTTTTTTTTTTTTTGAGACAGTCGCGCTTTGTCGCCCAGGCTGGAGTGCAGTGGCGCAATCTCGGCTCACTGCAACCTCCGCCTCCTGGGTTCAAGCGATTCTCCTGCCTCAGCCTCCCTAGTAGCTGGGACTATAGGCATGCACCACAACGCCCAGCACATTTTTGTATTTTTAGTAGAGTGGAGTTTCACCATGTTGGCCAGGAGTCTTGAACTGCTGACCTCAAGTGATCTGCCTTGTCTGCCTTGGCCTCCCGAAGTGCTGGGGTTACAGGGAGGAGACCCTATTTCTAAGAAAAAAAAATTAGCCAGGCACAGTGGTGCATGCCTGTAATCCCAAGTACTCAGGAGGCTGAGGCCAGAGCATGGCTTGAGCCCAGTAGTTCAAGGCTGCAGTGAGCTATGATTACACCATAAAAGAAAGGCCAATGCTTAGTAGAGGCATGGACAATGCCTGCAATCCTTTGTACCGAACTGTTATGAAAATAAATACTTTCTCTGACACCGCAGGGAAAGTGGGAAGTGGGGAAGCCCTATGTGTTACCTCTGGAATACCTCTTTTGAAGCAGGGGAGTCAGAGTAGATGAACCTCATCCCTCTGTGACTTTAGGTGTGCAGTGGCCAGGCCTCTGGGCACATCACTTGTCACCTCCAGAGGCACTGTGGTACAGGGGAGATGTCACTGGGTCTGGGCTCCGATGCCCAAGTCTGGATCTGTGACTCCCCACACATGAGCAATGGGGCTTCACACACATTGCTTAGCTTCCCTGAGCCTTACTTTCCTTACTTTTAAAATGAGGCCAGCATACTTGCTCTACTGACCCAGCACAGTTGTGGGATATGATTTCATATGCTATACATTCATTGACTAGACGGAGCTCAACATGGCACGGTCAGAAAACAGCTTTGTTTCTTCTCTCCCCTTCAAGTATACACTGTTGAGGCTGCCTCTTCCACACCCTGACATCTCAGCTTTCTGGCTGAGAGCTTTCTGGTCACTTTTGGGTAAAAAAAAGCAACTTGTTTGTCGGGGGCTAAAATATTCAATCCGACATAAATGAAAGCTTTCTTCCTTTCTGCCTGTTGGACCTGAACCACAAGGAGCATCCTATGGTATGGTGGGAGGCAGGATTCCACCTTCTCCTATTTCGCAGTCTTTGGAACCAGGAGACAAAGACAAGATTCAATAGGATAGGATTTTACTTAACTGGCATTATCTGGTATAATCTGGCCATCACGGAACCTTTGTGGCTACTTTTGTGGATTTTTTAGAGTGCTCCTTACTATACCAGTCACTAATGTAGGTGATTTTCCCACTAACCTATTTCCCTAATCCTCTGACCTCAGACATATACCCCTGAGTCTCCTTACCCCGGTTGGTAGACTTCTTGGACAGTGCCAGTTTGAGACAGCTCTAGCTTAACTTACAGCCACAGCATCTACCTGGCTTACTAGAGTTCCTGATCTCCCACCCTCCAAATGATGCAAGTACAGCTTGTTCCCACTGTACCACTCCTCCTCACCCCACCATAGAGATGTTCCAACCAGCCTTGCATCTTCAGACTTCTCCAGCACATCCCACACCAGCTCTGGGCCTCCTCACTCCAGAAGCACACGTCAGACTCTCCCAAGAATGCTGTCATGCATGGGGAAGGGAGGAGGCAGTCAATTTTTGCAAGTCATAAAATAAACAGGTAGGAAGTGGGGTGACAATCTCCTGTTATACAATTACCTCCAAATTCCCTGAGGGGTTTACTTGTAGCCCCCTCACTTATTTTGTTGGGTGTTAGAGGCAGAAGTACCCCTTTCTATTACTGTCTTTACTCCTATAATTTCTTCTCAAATCAATTGATCACTATACTTCTGTGGGCTGAAGATGAATGATGGGAGACGACGGTTTAGGGGCCAGTTTGGCCACCTCTTATGAAACCCTTAGGAGATACCTCATTTAAGAATGCTGTGTGTATTTATTACCAATTGTTCTCATTTTGGGATCATCAGCTGAAATTTCCACATAGAAAGGAAAGTTCCATCATTCCATATATAAGTGACATTTAGGGAATACAAATAATCCTCATAGCAGTGAGCCTTCCCATTACATTTCCAGTGCTCATGAAATGCTAAGCAAGGTTCCTCATGCTCAAAATCTTGGGAGCGATGTTGCCCCTGGATGTGTTATGACAAGACTTGCTGCAGTCCTGCTATCACCCGGGGTGAGGTTACCCCAGCAGGCCTGATGTCATAATAGCTATCTGAATATTAAAAAACAAAATTTCGGCCAGGCATAGTGGCCCACGCCTGTAATCCCAGCACTTTGGGAGGCCAAGATGGGCGGATCACCTGAGGTCAGGAGTTCGAGACCAGCCTGACTAACATGGAGAAACCCCTTCTCTACTAAAAATACAAAATTAGCCAGGCGTGGTGGTGCATGCCTATAATCCCAGCTACTCGGGAGGCTGAGGCAGGAGAATCACTTGAACCTGGGAGGCAGAGGTTGTGGTGAGCCAAGATCGCACCATTGTACTCCCGCCTGGGCAACAAGAGCAAAACTCCATCTCAAAAAAAAAAAATTCAGCTAGGCATAGTGGCTCAGGCATGTAACCCCAGCACTTTGAGAGGCTGAGGTGGGCAAATCACTTGAGCCCAGGAGTTATAAGACAAGCCTGAACAACATGGCAAAAACCCATTTCCATAAAAAAAGAAAAAAAACACAAATTAGCTGGGCATGGTGGCATGTGCCTATAGTCCCAGCTACTCAGGAGGCTGAAGTGGGAGGATTGACTTAGCCTGGAAGGTAGAGGATACGGTGAGCCATGATCCCTTCACTGGACTCCAGCCTGGGCAACAGAATAAGACCCTATCTCAAAAAATTAAAATTAAAAAGAACAAAATTTCAGCAAATTGAGTTCTAACAATTGAATTGGCTTTTATTAGTGATTCATAAATTGGTCCACATCCCATCTACAGAATAGAAGGGCATTTGAGTGAGATGAGCAGAAGGTGTGAGCTTCATAGGCAGAAAAAGACTGAAGAAAGCAGAAACAAGGAACAAAAAAAGGATTGCTCATTTCCAAATTGCATTCCTTATAGGGTTAAAGTAGAGGGATTTTATCATTCCAGTTCATGTCACTGGTCCTCCTTTGATTAGTTGCTGGGAATCTCCTATATTTTGGGAAACTGACCCATTTCTAAGTTCAGTTTGATTATGTGGCATGTAGCATGAGTGACTCCATTCTGGTTTGGTCTGGTCTGTTGTGGCCTAGTGCAGGAGCTCAAATAATGGCCTCCTATACATTTTATTGAATATGATCTATAGTCTAGTAAATGCCAGATTGGGACAGATGTCCCAGTAGACATTCGTCCTGATGGCCTCTGTAGACTCTGTCCTTCCAGTTGCCATTTTGAATTTTAAACTTGCCCATATTCTAGATAATTATTAGGATTGCCAGAATTTATGAACTGTGAGTTAACCATCTTGATGATAATGACAACATGTAATTGCAATATATTTAGATAAGAATTTTGTCTTTGAAGGGATGGAGTTGAGAGGTGAAAATTACAGGCTCTGCCTACAGACTTTCTGAGTTCAATCCTGGCTTCTCTAATTTTCACTTCTGTAACACTGAGCAAGTTCTTTAACTTCTGTTGTCTCAGTGTCTTCATCTGAAACATGAGAAGCATAATAGAATTATCATTTTTATGAGAATTATATTTTATTAGATGTAACATGGTTAGACCTGTGCCTGGCAAGCAATAAACATTCAATAAATGTTAATTATTGTAGTAAACATAATAATGACCCCTGAAGGTGTCTGCATCCCAACCCCCAGTACTTGTGTAAATATTTTGTCACATGACAAATGAAAATTAAGGTTGCGGGTGGAATTAAGGTTGTTGATCAGCTGACCTGAACATAAGGTGATTATCCTGCATTTTCCCCAATATACCCAACGTAATCACAAGGAGCCTTAAAAGTAAAAGAAGAAAAGGTGACTGTGTAAATGAGGTGCAGAGAAATGTAGTGCTGCTGGCTTTCAAGATGGAGGGAGGGGACCATGAGCCAAGGAATGCAGGCAGCCTCTAGAAGCTAGAAAGGGCAAGGAAATGGATTCTCTCTGGGGAGCACTAGAAAGGAATGCAGCCTAACAACTCCTTGAACCCCTTGGTTTTAGCCCTGTTGTGTTCTTTGAACCACTGTTTGTTGTAATTTCTTACAGCATCAAATCAAAAACTAATATAGTTATCATCATAATTACTTTTACTACTTTCGTGATATCATAGTAATGTATAAGGAAGAGTTTTTTCTTTAAGGTGTTAACGAAAAACACTATTAAAATATTTAACTAAAATAGTCTGTAAATATAAAAACTGTTAGAGCTTCACATATCCCATTTTCTAGAATATTACTAAATTAAACCTTAACTTTATATTTTATTTCAGATGATTTGATTTGGCATGTTCATACTTCATTGCCCATAATACAGTGCTGGTTCTTCCCTTTTATTGTCCCATATATTCTGTATTTTCATATAGTAGAAATCACAGGTCCTGGATCCTTTAGACATTTAGCACCTCGGGCTTTGTTTCTTTCCACGATTTTAGCAAAGTTAAGATCTGAAAGGTGGTGTTTGATTTTATCTTCCGTGTAAAAATAGCAACTGTTTTCCATAGCCTTTTGCATCTGAGTTTGTGAGCATATTGGAGTTACTGCTACATGCACATTTTCAACAACAAAGAACACAAAGCTGTTACCATTAGCCAACAGATTTTGCTTTAATTCTCATCTGTTGCTCAGATGCTATTGACTTAGTTTCTTTCTTATTTAAAAAAAGTTTGATCGCTTTAAGGTTCTCTTGGAGTTAGATGTGTGTTTTAAATATGTATTATTTTTTCCATTATCTGCGTTTCTCAGATGCTCTCCTGAAGATAGGGTTTGGGGATGGGTCATGCAGTTATACCATGTAGAATGGTACCTGGCCAAGGGGGTGAATGAAGATTTAAATCCTGCCTCCCTTTCCTCACCAAGGCTGGCATCATGAAAATGTGAATGCCTTAATGGTGTTCTTGTTCTTGTTTGTGAAAAGCTAAGTGTTTGCACTTTTCTGATATTAGCTGGTCCATTTGTGTCAATAATATGTAGTAGCACAGTTTAACTTCTTAATTTAACCTACTCTTGATCCTTTTGAAAAAATTACAGAGGATGTCTTTAATTAATATCTTTATACATGTTGTCTAATTCCAATATGCTTATACTTTGTTGATTTCAGAATTATCTCCTTGCATGATTCAAGTGTGATTCTTATATAGGCCATGAATTATTATTATTATTGTGGAAAAATATGCAGCTCAAGAGCCTACCAATTTTGTAGTTTCTCTGTATGCTCTGTGCTTAAATTTTTTCATTATGTGTTTGAGTTCCATACATATTGTGCTCTTTATGGCACTAACCTGCAGAAAGACCGTTCATAGCCCCTTTCAGCCAAAGGGTGAAGCTCCAGCTCCTTTAAAAGACAAGCCCATTGCTGTCAGTCCTAGGCCACCTTCCTGGGGCCTAGCAGATTTTTCTAGGAGCCAAAGAGAAATATCCTTTGACAAAGAAAATTTTACCTTGTCTAAAGTGGAAAACCCAGAGATTACTTTCTGATTTCTTACTTAATAACCTTGTCAATCCTTATGTTACTTAAACTAAATTCTGTCATAGATTTATGTTCAAATCCATTTTTTTTATATAATAGCTGCTGTTGTCTCTTTTTGATATTATAGGCCACTCACTTCAAAAACCTTTGAACTGTCAACTTATTTTGGACACTGAATGGAAAGGTTTGATATGGTTCAGATTCCCTTTTCTACAACTTTTATAAAATTTGATCCTAAGAGGAATTATGCCTTGCAAACTCCTTTTTACTAGACTAATGAAGAACCAAGTACAAACGCTGCCAATAGGAACTTCATCTTTGCTTTTAAAATGTGTTTGCCCGTATCATTTGATTAGTAACATTTATTGAAAGCCTTGTCTTTGCCAAGCACATTCATAATTATTTTTATGCTATATCTATTAATTTATTGTAATCAATAATTAAACTTATCAGTTAATTTATTAAAGCCCTGTTTTGTATCAGGCACTGTTCTAGGCACTTGACACACAGCAACCAAGTCCTGCTTTAACAGCACTTTTCCTGTCTTAATAAAGGAAGGAAGGATAAAAACTTTTGAGTTCATTGTGGTGAGATTAAAACAAAAACAAGCGGCCAGGCATGGTGGCTCTCGCCTGTAATCCCAGCACTTTGGGAGGCCGAGGCAGGCAGATCACGAGGTCAGGAGATTGAGACCATCCTGGCTAACACGGTGAAACCCCGTCTCTAGTAAAAAATACAAAAAATTAGCCGTGCGTGGTGGCGGGCGCCTGTAGTCCCAGCTACTCAGGAGGCTGAGGCAGGAGAATGGCGTGAACCTGGGAGGCGGAGCTTGCAGTGAGCTGAGATTGCACCACTGCACTCTAGCCTGGGTGAGAGCGAGACTCCGTCTCAAAAAAAAAAAAACCAAATAACAAAACAAAACCCCAAGACAAGCAAAATATTACATAAACATGTAAACTATTTGTAACAGTGTATTACCCAGGGAGTGAAGGGGATATTCACTAGATATTTCAGGGACAATCCAGTACCCCATCAGCTCGAGGGAATCAATGGTCAATTTACATGGTGTCAAGCAAGACATCCAGGCCATGGCTCTCAGGGAATTTACATTCCAGTGAAGGGAAGAGAATAAACAACTAATCCAAAATAATTGATACGATTCCAAATTGTAGTAGGTGCTATGAAAAAGGTAAAGCAGAAAGAATGGTGTCATCCCACCCTTGGTGATGGTCTAACAGCAGAATAGAGTGCACACTGCACACTGCCCAAGCTACACTGAATTTTCAGCAGATACGTTATCAGAATTTAGCACGCTATGCTACTAAAGCCAAATCACTTTATGCCTGCTTTTGTTTTCTTTTTTGCAACTTATAAATATGGGAAGGTTATTTTTAAACCAACTCCACATAGAGCTATAACAAAAAAGTAACCCAAACTGTGTCTGTTTTAGTACACAAAACCCTAGGATACCTGCAGTACACATTCTAAGACAGGTGGGCATTAATGTAAATGGTGAACTTGGTTTACAGGTGATTGGATCAACTCTGTTCCTCCTACCTCATCAGCTGGATATTCTTTATTGTTTCTTCTCAACTCAGATAATGCAAGCATACCTCAAAGATAGACTAGTTCGGTTACATAGTGGAGCATCAGACAAAGCTAAATCATGAACCCTTGAAGCAAAGGTATTTTTAACAATCTAGAGGCGTCAACTTTTTGTTCCTAAGCTTTGCAGATTTTAAGGCATATATGTTTACTTCATTTTATTCTAAAATATACTATCTATTTTATTTAAACTAGGGGAATTCTATATAAAGACATCCTGCTGTGAATTATTTTAAAAAGAACACTCCTACACACACATCACACCTACCACTACCACCACAAACAACACACCACCAAATTAGCCAAATTAACACTGAACCTAGTTAAAAATCTGTCCCTTAGAAGCTCTGTGGCCTTCACTACCACCAAATTGATGCTGAACCTAATTAAAAATCTATCCCTTACAAGCTCTGCAGCCTTCACGAGTCCCTTTGAGTTTCAGTCACCTCCTCATCAGCAAACTAAGTATAATAACACATCCTGTCCAGGTTGTTGTAAAATTTAAGTTAAACGGTTTAGGTAAGCAAAGCTGTCAGTATAGTGCCTAACTTGATAGACATTACTTCTTTATCTATCTATCTATCTATCTATCTATCATCTATTTTTAATTGGAAAGTAAAAACTGTCTATATATGGTATGCAACATGATGTTTTAATATATATACACAATGTGGAAGGGCTAAAACAAGCTAACATATACATTACCTCACATACTTATTTCTTTCATGGTGAGAACACTTAAAATCTACTCTTTTTTTTTTTTTTTTTTTGAGACGGAGTCTCACTGTGTCACTCAGGCTGGAGTGCAGTGGCGCGATCTTGGCTCATTGCAAGCTCCGCCTCCTGGGTTCACGCCATTCTCCTACCTCAGCCTCCCAAGTAGCTGGGACTACAGGCGCCCACCACCACGCCCAGCTAATTTTTTGTATTTTTTTTAATAGAGATGGGGTTTCACCGTGTTAGCCAGGATGGTCTCGATCTCCTGACCTCATGATCACCTGCCTCAGCCTCCCAAAGTGCTAGGAAATCTACTCTTTTAGCAAGTTTCAAGTACAAGACATATTGTTTTTAACTGTAGTCACCATGGTGAATAATAGATTGCTTAAATTTATTCCTCCTGTCTAGCTGAAAGTTTGCATCCTTTGACCAACATTTCTTCAACCCCTCCATAGCCTAGCCTCTGGTGACCATCATTCTATTCTCTCTTTCCATGAGTTCGACCTTTATACACCTCACATATAAGTGAGGTCATA
Organism: Pan paniscus; assembly: GCF_029289425.2. NCBI lineage: Eukaryota > Metazoa > Chordata > Mammalia > Primates > Hominidae > Pan > Pan paniscus. Next base: position 107,901,792 of record NC_073262.2, read on the forward strand.
CGGTATTTGTCTTTCTGTGTCTGGCTTATTTCACTTACATAATGTCCCCCAGGTTCATCCATGCTGCTGCAAATGACAAGATTTTCTACTTTTTAATGGCTGAAATAGTATTTCTTTCTTTCTTTCTTTCTTTTTTTTTTTTTTTTTTTTTTTTTTTGAGACAGAGTCTCACTCTGTCATCCAGGCTGGAGTGCAGTGGTGTGATCACAGCTCACTGCAATCTCCGCCTCCCGGGTTCAAGTGATTCTCCTGCCTCAGCCTCCTGAGTAGCTGGGGTTACAGGTGCCTGCCACCACACCCGGCTAATTTTTGTATTTTTAATAGAGACAGAGTTTCACCATGTTTGTCAGGCTGGTTTCAAATTCCTGACCTCGTGATCTGCCCACCTTGGCCTCCCAAAGTGCTGGGATTACAAGCTTGAGCCACCATGCCCAGCTGGCTGAATAGTATTTCGTTGTGTGTTTATACCACATTTCTTTATCCATTCATCTGCTGATGGGCACTTAAGTTGATTCCATGTCTTGGCTGTTGTGAATAGTGCTGCAATTAACATGAGAGTGCAGATATCTTCTCGACATACCAATTTCATTTCCTTTAAATACCTAATGGTGATATTGCTGGAGTATATGGTAGATCTTTTTAAATTTTTGAGTAACGTCCACACTGTTTTCCATGATGGCTGTAATAATTTACATTCCCAGCGGCGTAGAAGGGCTCCCTTTTCTTCACATCCTTGCCGACACTTATCTTTCATGTTTTTGTTAATAACCATTTTAACAAGTTTGCGGTGATGTCTCATTGTGGTTTTAATTTGCATTTCCCTGATGATTCGTGATATCACTAAGCAGTTTTTCATATATTTCTTGGCTATTTGTATGTCTTCTTTTAAGGAATGATAGACATTACCTCTTGTCTTCCCCCTCTGGCTCCACTTCAGACAGCCAAGACCGTCAAATATTACCTTTGTCTCAAGCAAGATACGTTTGGAACCCACTAACTTTTTCTTTCAGATTTTAGATTACCTCTAACTGCTGTTTTGTAATGTAGTTGGGCATGATGACTATTCTCTAGCCTAGCATAATAAACTACATAAAGAAAAGAAATGACATAGCTAAAATCATTCAATCATTTATATTTTATAAGCTTTAGGTCACCCCTTTCTCAATGTAACCATGAACTGTTTTCAAAGGTTATTTAATCACTTGGTGAAAAGCAAAACCTTCTATTGCAGAATACAAATAGAAAGGGACTCAAAAGGATAAAACAGTTTTTTGTTTTGTTTTGCTTTTCTTTCTTTCTTTATGTATTTCAGCCCAGAGTGTGTAGGTGGGTTTGGACTTGGTATTCTTAATGCGTGGCTCATAGTTATTTCATCAGGCTGCTCTGAGGTTGTCCTGTAATACATTACCCATAAAGATACATTTTGACTTGGTTTTTAAATTAGGTTAGATAGAGACTGAATACTTAAGTCACCAGGGAACATGACATCTGTCATACATTTCTCCTCTTTACCTTGATCCCATAACAGCTGTTACAGGTCTCATGTACAATAAATGTAATGTGGCCGCAGCCTGTCATTACCTCTTTCCAGATAGTGATTGTAAAATGCCTGGGTATCCCTTCAACTTTATGGGTATGAAGGGTAACTGAGCTAATGTAGCCAGGCCAATGAAATTTTAACAGTCATTTCCCCAAAGGCAAAAGGCCAACAACAGGCTAGAGTTAAGGTGCTTTGCTTCATGAAGTAGAGGCCGGTTTGAAACATGAAATTTCAGATGAAAAATGAAAGCCAAAGTGGGTCAGAGTTCTTAATTCAGCTTCAAGCTAGGTGGAGAAATACATTGACAACAGAGAGCCTTACAGATCAGGGTAAGACGGCTGCATACACTGAGACTGAGACAAATATATGACCATGGCAAAAAATAGAAATTTGCATGTCAAAGGCCACCACCCATGCAGCCATCCATTGTTCTCCATGGTTATCTACAATTACAGAGGAAAAGAAATCGATGCTAAACCATGTTGGAATTGAGTTAGGCTCAATTTTTATCTCTTTGGTAACTCTGTATTTTCTCTCTTCAGCCCATCTTAAATTATTTACTTTCTCTTTCACAATGTGAGCCATGAATATTTTGTTTCTTCATTTTGTTAATTTGCCAATTTTCCTTTGAGCTAAATACCCTAGCAGTTTTAATTTTTCATTTGGGTTGGAAAGAGCAATGACCCTTTTTTTCCATTATTACTATCACAGGCCTGGGCCCAGAATACTACTTTTTATGACCAGCAGTGTTGAGCCTATAATGGAATTGCAAAGTAGAGAGTATAATATACTGATGTTGACTTGTGTTAAACCCAGTGGTGTGATCGCTGATAATATTTATATGTTTATGTGTACACATCCTTGCTTTTTTTGGCTTGCAACTAAGCACCAGAGAGAAGAACTAGAACCATAATATGGATAGATTGTGAACATGAGAATGTAAAAAAATGAGAGAGAGTGCTATGTGAATAGGGCAAGTGATATAAAATGATGGCGATAGATGCAAGTATGATAACTAAAAAGTTAAGTATAGATTAAATTTAGATCAAGCACATTTAGGATTGTTTGGTTGGCATTTATTTCTTAGCTAAAAGAGGACCCAGAGACAGATGGGCTACTCATCTGATGGGCTGAGTACAAAGACAGATGAGCTGCCGTGGCACCCAGCACACAGAGTTCACTTAATATCTGAGTTTAATAATATTTTCCAGCTGTCAAGCATATCTGCAAATGTTTGTTTATCCTTCTGTTTTTTGAGCACATGTTCATGGAGGGGCAAGGGCATGGATGGGGTTAACTGGTATGAAAATGTACAGGAACCTTGTTTTCAAAATCATTTAAAAATCTGATTGTTGCTTCCATGCCTTCCCCTCCTACCCTATGTAATCTTGATTGCTGTGCAACTCTGTTTACGGCTGTCCAAAGCGGTAAAATGATTTTGTCATACTTATCACAATAAAAAATGACCACATAGAGTGTCAACCAAAAGGCTTATTTATTTGATTCAAACTCTCTTCTAATATGCATGCACAGCTCCCATTAACGTTAATGTGAATTACAAAGAACACTGAAGAAGGATAGACCCCTTTATCTCATTACTTTTCTTGGATAATGAGGTTTAGATTTGTTAACAGATCAGAACAGAAGTCCAGTGGATAAAATATTGGCTTAACTTTTAAAGAAATGGATATGTTAAAAGGAACTTTCATAGGCACTAAGGTAGAAGATACACTTTAATAAATAAACTTCATTAGCATTTGAGGTTAAATATGCTTATTTAAGATACTGGATTAATAAAATGCAAAATATTTCCTAATGGACCTATTTGCATACTCATATTAAATAACTAATAAAATATATTAACGACAGTTTTATTCATATACATGTAAACATTCCTGAGTTCCTGGTGGGACTGTATTTGCCTAATTTACCTTGTTCCGTGTCCAGGTCAATGTCATGTCCTTGTGGGATGTTTACTTAATACTATTAGATAATGACATGTATAGATTTAATAATTTGCTTGGGGGGCAAATGGAATCTGTTCTTTGTTTAGTACCTTTTATCTGAGAACTTCAATGTAATTTACTAACATCCATCTTCAAGATGCATGAGAGATGAATGTGGCAAATAGCTTTGCTTTGCATATAATAAAGAATGAGACACTGAGAAGCGAAGCAGCCTCCCGAGAGCCTGTGAACTGATAGTGATACAAAAACCCCTTTTGACTTTTGCTCCTATGGTGTCAGCATCTAAAAATGCATGGACACCAACCATGCTTCAGTGTATACTTTCTTACACTCTGTAGCACCCATACTTATTTTTGCCATCCGTTGGATTTTCCTGACAAGGCAACATCAAACCAGCAATTTAATAACATGAGATTGTTCCTACTGAAGCAAGGAGACCTGAATCTTTGAAATAATAACTGTAACTGTTTTCCTCACAGAATAGAAAAGAGGTTTCCCAGAACAATTAAAAGCAGATAAGAGATACATACATTGAAAAATAGATAGGAGATATACAAATATTTCATTGCACATTGAGGACTATTATCTCAATCCTGCTAAATAATATCCACCAGGATTTTGGAGACAGTCCAATTTTGCTTCTCCAGCTATCTGCTGATCATTTCTGCACAGTGGCCCTGCCACAACCTCAGCTTCAACATTTCTAAAATCTAATTCAGAATCTACCCATCTAAGTCACCAGCTCATCCTGACTCTCCCAATTCTGTTTGAGGCACTGCCAGGAATCCCATGATGTCCGGGATGCCTCCCCCTTCCCATCTCCACCCTTCTGTCAGTCAACAATCTTGATATTCACAAAATACTGTCTCTTATATCTGGCCCTTCTTTTCCACTTCCACTGCCACCACTCTAATTCAATTTGTCATTGATAACTGGATTGTTGCAATAACTTACTAACTGATTTGCCTGCTTTATTCATTTCTTCATTCCCGTTCATTCTAGGCATAGCTACCAATCATTCATTTGTTCAGTTATTAGATATTTAATGAATGCTTTCCACACAAAAATGCAATGTAACGTAGTAGCAAAGAGAGCAGCTCTGGAACTATTCTACTTAGGCTCAAATCCAGCTCTACTTCCTTCTAGCTGTTAGTCTTTCTGTCTCGTGCCCTTAATGAAATTGTAAATTCCTCTAAGCAGAGGGACTTCCTCTGCAATGTTTTTCTCTGTTTTGGCCCCTAATAATCTTTTGCTGAATGACTGACTGGTTTATATGGTGTGCTAATTGGAGTAGATTTATTTGGATATTAATGTGTTGTGCCCCTTTAGTCATTCTTGGTAATAGTATTGAAAATAATGAAAACAGTGGAAGTGGTTCAAAAATAAGAAAGAGGGTGAGCTGCATTGGGAGTTAATTATTTTTTTTTACCCACTCTGTGCCTCAGTTTCCTCTCTTGTGAAACTGAAATAATAGCATCTACCTAATAGAGTGGCCGCGAGACTAAACGAGATAATAGATGATAAATGTCTGGCACATAGCAAGTTCTTAAAACATAATCCATTCATAGTATTCTGCCTTGGGAGCCGAGATGTTTCCCAGGTACCTAGTGGTTCTCAAAGTCTGTCTGTACCCTAGGATCATCTACAGAGCTTGTTATAGATTCCTGGGTTTCATTATCAGAGACTCTAATTCATTAGGTTTGATATGAGGCCTGGGAATCGCTGATGATTGTAATGCAGCCAGTCCCAGGGACCTCTAGAAAAATCATACTATTTAGTTTGGCATTCAATGCCCTCTATATTCTCGTCCCAGTTTGTTTGTTTGTTTATTTTAGCATTTCTCTCTCCAACTTTCCACTCTAACCAGATTATTCACTCTTACTCTATTCACTGTTACCCAAAACAACCTTTGTGAAGCCTTAAGATAATACCATCACTTAGAATGACCATCTTCCTCTGAGGCCTGCCAGGCTTCTGAAAGCCACCTCAAGCCCCATCTCCTTTATGAATTCTTTGATTTGCATTTTCTTACAGTGTGAGTTTTTCCATTGAGTACTTCCCATAGGCCTGCTTGGTTTTTAGTTTTGAGTTTATACATCTGTCTCGTGCCCTTAATGAAATTGTAAATCCCTCTAAGCAGAGGGACTTCCTCTGCAATGTTTTTCTCTGTTTTGGCCCCTAATAATCTTTTGCTGAATAACTGACTGGTTTATATGGTGTGCTAATTGGAGTAGATTTATTTGGATATTAATGTGTTGTGCCCCTTTAGTCATTCTTGGTAATAGTATTGAAAATAATGAAAACAGTGGAAGTGGTTCAAAAATAAGAAAGAGGGTGAGCTGCATTGGGAGTTAATTATTTTTTTTTAATTTCTGCTTGAAGAAAAGGTTGAAGGATGAGTTAACTGGCAATAGTAACCAGCTGTTCTCCATTTCCACCGAGGACAGTGCTAGAGAAAATGGGCCAAAATCACTAACGGGAAAAAATGAGGTTAGATATAAAAAAGAAGACAGTTCTTAAGCACTGGAATGAGGTTTCTGAACAGGTTGTAGAATTGACCTCCCTGAAGTACTTTAAAAATAGGAAGGATAAATATCCATCTAAAATGATATGAAAAAGATTTGCCAATCAGCTCATTATTTGAATATCTATTAAGCACTACTCTCTGGGAAAACCCAGAAAAAATGTACAACATGATCCTTTTACTTAAACTCAGTATCTAATTAAGATGACCCATAAATATGAAATCATTAGCAGTGAAAATAGGATTTAAAAGTAAGAGCTAAACTGTTAGGTTATCACCATAATTGGAGTTTAAATTCAGATATATGCCCTTCTCTACCTCTCTGCTCCTGAAAAACCTACTCCAGGCCTTTTTTTCAATGAGTGAATTTTCAATGTCCTCTTTCCAACGGCATTTCTAGGTAAAATGGAGAAATCTCTGATCTTTTCTGAAATAAGTTATTCAATACTATTGAGCAAACAACTGCTAAGTACACAACAAGCATGTTGTGATAAATACGAAACTAATCTTTTATTTTTTTCTAACATCATCTTTCATTCATCCAACAAATATTGATTACCTAATAAGTATAGTCTTAGTACTTGGTTGGGAGATACCACAGTGAACAAGACAGATGTCTTTTCATTATACTCAAAATCTAGTGCCCACAACCTTTCCTCAAAGTGTGGTAGGGCATATAAGTTGTAATATTAAAATGCCATAAAATTGACTAAACCCCTTTAGATAACCAGAGCATCCTTGAATTACATAAATGATGGTTAAACCACTTGCAGTGTACTCAGTAAAGATACTGAATAGTAAGATGTCTGGATTTCCAACCTTAATTCTGTAACTGCCTTCTTGAATGAAAGTTTTTCTTCATCTGGAAGATGCATACTTCTTACCTACTTGCAATATGTGTATAAATTATCATCATGGTCATCATGTATTTGGTCACTGGTTGAAACTGATTACGGGGTAGATATGTCTATGGGCTAAAATAGAATGGGATTGGTTAGCTGGAAAGTCAGTTTCACAAAGTGAAATGGCACTGAATTCAGGAAAATAGACCAAGACTATTAACTTGTCAAAATGGAAAATATAGCCTTTAAATATAGTCATACACATGGTGCCCTTTGGTTTGAATTAGGGTAACCAACTCATCCCAGTTTGAACACTGAAAATCCCTTCCCCAGGAAACTTCTCAGTTTTAAGGAAACTGGGCCAGTCGATCACCCTATTCTGCCTACCCAATTTTATCTGATCCTTCCTCTCTCTTCTTCCTTCCCTCACCATTCTTTGTTTACATGCCAGTGTATATAGTCATAAAAATTCTCTGAAAAATAAAATGAAAGTTAAAAGTAAATATTTTTAATGCTACAAATTTAAAAACCATATACAACAAATTTAAAATGTATATGAAAGAGTGGACAGTATAAAAGGAAGCTTGAGTGAACTTTTCTGTTACCTGAGTTTTTTTGTGCTTTCTTTAACTTGAGCTGCTGTCTGTTCTCCTAAGGCTTTCTTGGTATTAGAAAAAGCCACATAGCTCTGGAAATTAAAGTAGAAATGTCTCAGCAGAGAATAACTAAAAGCAGCATCCCACTTGCCAACAAAAGAATTCTTAAAAATATTATATAATTCAAAACTCAAAAAAGAAAGAGCTGGAGGGAACATCGACCAGAAATAATGGTTGCAACTTTGATTGCAGACAAACGCACCAGCGAACAGTAAAAACCCTAATTCTAGGGCTTTTGGTATGAGGTTCCTCCCATTGATAGGTTTCTTCTCCCCCAGGGACCGTAATTTTCCACTTTAAATTTGAACTCTAGTCAATGTATAGTAAAAAATCAATATCATAGATTTGTTCTGCTTTCTTTATGCCTCCTGGAATTTTCAAAGTATGGGAATGAACAGCTTTTATGAAAAAGATGGACTATAAAATGAAAGATGGAGGACTTTGACCAATTTCCTAGACCTTTGACTCAGACACACTATACCAGACCAGGATGTCATAGTCCCCTCCCTAGCTCTGTCATGTCTTTGTTATTCCCATACTATGAGGGCATTAAATGTCGAGTGATATGACGACTATCACACTTTGGAGAGGATCTTTGACAGGTTAATTAGAACTTACTACCAGAATATTTGTCCTGTGTATCCTACCTTTTCATTTTAATTTTACTTTGCTGTTTTCAATACAGCTTCTTTCCCTATATTGTGATGGGGAGAGGGAGAAACTCACAGAAAACTAAAGGGTAATCCCCAAACCCAGGCATTTAACATTTATACAAACAATAGTTCTTGCATTGTTAAAAACGAGCAAAGGTGCCAAAGAATTATTCCAACAAATGCAGACATGGGGACACGGTAAGTGATTCTCATCCCCTGGGCTGATCAAACTCCCTTTCCTGAGAGTTGCAATCCTTTGATCAGCCTTCTAACTCCACCTCACCCAGCATCTTAGTGTCAACAACAAGCTCAGGCCACACTTTATGGAGAAGTCATGGCCAGGCCTGATTCCTCTAGACTGGCATTAGAGCTAGTCTGGATCATCTTGGTATTTTCCACCATTTTTGTCATCACTTGAAAGACAAGAACCATGTCTTACCATTTTTGTGTTCTCCTCAGTACCTCCGCCTTTGCCACATTTTCCCTTCCTCTCATATCCTCTCACATGTATGGCCTCATTTTCAGGTTCCTCCTGGTCCTCTGTGAACTAAACACAGAGACAGATTGATTTTCAATAGCCTCTCCCCTGACCTTGGCCAGCTTGGTATAAATGCTTTCTACATCTGGCATCTGGTCACCCAGCTACAGAATTCAATAAACCAGTAGAGCACTGAGCAACCATGCCTCTTAAACAAAGCACTACCTCCCTAGCATGTTGGCTTCTACTCTGGAATCCGCTCCCGTAGCATTGCCTAGAATCCTCAGTCCTGCATGAGCCCCACTCTGAAGTCCATGTTCTTAGACTAGAGCACTGGCATAGTAGAGCTTGCTTATTTCTGATGGGCCATCTCTAGAACACTTGATTCTGTCTTTCAACCCTATACATCCACAGTTGTAGGACCTTTTTCTTTGAACCTTGTGTATCTTATCTGACTTTAAAGTATTTATCTGTCATTTGCCTTCCTTACTGCTATGGTCTGTGTAGCTGGCAGAATATACCTGGATGGACTGCTTCTAGACTACCTGGCTGACCTCTCTAAGTCAGCCTCTGTGCTTTTGTGTGATTTTCCTCGCCATTTTTCATCCTGGTTAGTGGGACTCTATCTAATTCCCTTCCCCAGTGATTCTACAATGTTGGGCACCAAATTTGCTGCTATTCTTGCCTTGCTCATAGTGTACATTCAACAATGGATTGCTGAGCTAATTCTTGATTGTGAGAAATCCATTCTGGAAATAGTAACTAACAATCAATTTTTACTTACAGCTGCTTCCATAGGCTCATGTGACATTCAAATGACAATTAATGTTTTTTCTCCTGTAGTTTTTTTTCTTTTTTGCCCAAAATATTTATTTTGAAAAACTCAGCCGGGTGTGGTGGCTTACGCCTGTAATCCCAACACTTTGAGAGGCCAAGGCGGGCAGATCATTTGAGGTCAGGAGTTCAAGACCAGCCTGGCCAATATGGTGAAACCCCATCTCTACTAAAAATATAAAAATTACCCAAATGTGGTGGCATGCCTGTAATCCCAGCTACTTGGGAGGCTGAGGCAGGAGAATTGCTTGAACCCGGGAGATAGAGGTTACCATGAGCTGAGATCACGCCACTGCACTCCAGCCTGGGCGACAGAGTGAGACTCCATCAGAAAGAAAGAAAGAGAGAGAGAGAGAGAGAGAGAGAGGAAGGGAAGGGAAGGAAGGGTGGGGGGGAGAAAGGAAGGAAAGAAGGAATGAAGGAAGGAAGGAAGGAAAGAAGGAAGGAAGGGAGACTCAAATATTAATTCTAAAAGAGAGGAACAAGTCCTTGAACACTACCTTGATCACTGGAATCTCTGCTGGAAGGAACCCTCTTAATTTTGGAAATAATATGTGTTAGAATGTACTAGTGAGCTCTGCTCTTCAGTTTTGCATTTTAAGTGTTAAACTCTAAATCTAACTGTCTATCATGTTTTATTCCATAAGAGACGTATCAGCACATAGGGAAATAGTGGTAGGTTATAGGATGTAATAGAAATTCTAATAGACTGTTTAACAATAATATGGCAGGCAGATGCCATTTTAATCAGTATTGTCATTAACAACTATCAATAGAGAGGATAAGATGTTCTTCTCTTTGTGAATTATGATTTATGGCTGGCACAGCAGTCACGCTGAAGTATATTTATTTTACAATATAGAGACATTGATTAAATGCACATGGCATCTCAAATCCAGTTGACATTTTAAGTCAAAATTATTACAGACACACAGCCATTCATTTAAGCTGTTGCTTTAAAAATGTGTCTCAACTGATTGTTAATGGAAGAAAGTCTAGCTGGGCCAATATTTCAATAACTTGTTCCTTTATTTTGCTGATATACATACACTGGGGGAAAGCTGCCTCTTTTGGCCATACCATTTCTGGTGTATAGGCACTAAAGAGAAGAATACTCTCTTAAATACATACACTCAGGGTTTCTAGACCACTCAGAAAGCATTCTCTTACTAGTGTAAAATTATTTTTGTTCCCTTTCCATAGTTCTCCCTACCTTCTCTGAAAATCTTGCTTTCTAGCCTAACAATCTGCTTAGGAAGTAGGCCTTAAATAATTGATGATAACTGTAGCTAAAACATTAATATAGTTTAGACATGATAGTTTTTGTAATATATGTTGCCAATAGACCAGCCACATTAAACAATAAAAGTGTTTGAGTATTGATTGTTGATTTACAAGATTGAAGGAAATAGTAATTGTGTCTGAGAGTATATTCTTTGGTTCATTTTCTTATTTATGTCTTTTTAACCTCAAAACTTAGATTTTTTTAAACTTTGTTTTATGAAATAATTTTAGACTTACAGTAAAAGCTACAAAAAATAGCACAAAGAATTTCCTTATACCCTTCCGCCCAGATTCCTCAGATAGTAACATTTTTTCTGAATTAGCTGTAGCATTCTCTCTCTCTTTCTCTCTCTTCCTCTCTCTCTTTCCCTCTCTCTCTCTCTCCCCCCCCCCGCCCATATGAATGTGTATGCACAAATGCAGGCATGCATGCATTTTTCTCTTAATAACTTAACAGTGGTTGCAAACTTGATGTCTTTTTATCCTTAAATGTACTTTGAAGCTAGGACTATCACTGTATCATTTTATTATACTTTTGAGATAAGTCAAGAGTTGGCCCCAAGTAAACCTCAAAATAGCAAAATCAGAAATTAAAAACAAGGAAGGTGGTAATTTCAAATATGATTACAAGTCAAGAAAACCATTTTTGTGGGGTTTATCACTATCTAATCTAAAAACATAAATTAAGTCAGTGTTGACTCCTGGTAAATGAGTACAGATTTCCAAGAGTGAGGTGTACTTCTTTGACAATTAATGAAACTTCAGAAGTAAACCTCTAAATAGGTGCAAATATCCTTGTGATAAAGCGTCAGTAACCATTAAATTTGGTGCAATGTGCTTGAATGAAATGGTGAACAGGAAAATATCCTGCTTGTTATTGTTAAAATTGTGCTGCAGAAGGATCCTTAGAAATTGAATACCATCTCTTTCTCAGACTTGTTATCTTTTCCATTTTACTGCAAATGATTTATTGATAAGACTGGAGGGAAGGCTGGAGAAGCCATACCAGTCTTTGATCACCTTAGGACTTTTTCTTTTCAACACCTATTCATTTGAAAACATATTTTGAAAACATAAATGCACAAAGATAAATGTATTATGAAAGTTATAGTGGATTCATCCAAGAAATTTATACTTTGCCTAGTCAGGAAGAGTGGTCTGGAGAAACAGAGCATACTCTGCCAGTCTTTTTATTTACATCTGTTAGGTAGTTGGGGTGTATTATGTTGGAGTGACCACTCCAGGTCAAAGTCTTGTGTCTTGGGAAAGAAGATGAAGCACAGTAATACAGGTTAGGTGTAGCTGGTGGAGGGTGTTGGGATGCATATCTGTTGAGGACCAGCACTTTATTAAGTCCCCAATTCCCTGAACATTCACGCCAGCTCTTACAAAAAACAAAGCAGTAGTATCCATGTGTGTTCCTCATCGCTGGCCTGTCCCAAAATTTTATCAGTGTGATGATAACAACACTCGTGCACATGACCACATATTGCTGAATTTGTCCATATAGCTAACTGGAGATAGTTTGATTCTGGGTGAAACAAACAAACAAAAATATGAAGGAGTAGTAACATTCTACAGAATCCTTTTCTTCCTTCTCTGTGATGAGATTTAATTAGATAGAGCTGCTGAAATCTGTTCTGTGCTTTTGAGTTAAATATGTCTTTGAATGTCTGTGCCCCAAATATCTCCCATGTAAAATATAATACAACTTTATGAAGCACTTTGAAACTTTCAGCCAAAAGAAGGAACGTGTGTTGTTATATCATTATTAACACCTCTTTTTTTTTTTTTTTTTGACGGAGTCTTGCTCTGTTGCCAGGCTGGAGTACAGAGGCATGATCCCAGCTCACTGCAGTCTCCGCCTCCTGGGTTCAAGTGATTCCCCTGCCTCAGCCTCCCAAGTAGCTGGGACTACAGGTGCCCACCACCAAGCCCAGCTAATTTTTTGTGTTTTAGTAGAGGGAGGGGTTCATCTTGTTGGCCAGGATGGTCTCAATCTCCTGACCTCATGATCTGCCCGCCTCAGCCTCCCAAAGTGCTGGGATTACAGGCGTGAGCCACCGTGCCTGGCCTAACACCTCCTTTTAACATTGTTAAAATTAAACAGGTAGATAGCACTGTAAGTGTTTTAAGAATGTGGATATGTCATCACTTTTACAGCTTAACTGTATGCTATCAGGGTTAATGGTAAAGACGATGTCTAGAAAACAAACCTTATGTTTCCATGTTCTTGGAGAATCCACGTGCAGTGACACAGTATTTATGAAGCACATGTAGAGCTCAACTTCTAAGGAACAGTCCTGAGATTACCTAAAAATTATGTACAGAATTTTAATTATGAGTATGTGTATTTTTGTGAAGAAAGAATCCATAATGTTTTTCTAATACGCAAAGGGGACCATGAAAAGAAGCTAAGGACCATTAGATAATGTAATCTAGCCTCTGCAGTCTATTGATGTTCCCTACCTGACAAGTGGCTGATGTTCTTATTCAGCCCTCTGATTCTTTCCACTAATGTAGTCAACATTTAGCCCTGAAGGATACAAATCTCTGTCATGGGAGTAAAAATGTAACCCTCTGTGGAAGGAATAATGAGACATAAGAGTGTCTATCTCAACACCTTTCATGTCTCAGGGACATCTTCGGGATAAATCCTAGTTTGGAGATAGGTGCAGTGTTATGTCTACTGCAGAAGGGTGTTTATTAAAGATTGTCTTCTTTCTAGTACTCTCTAGCTAGATCCCATCAAGTGCAAACCAAATATAGCCCTCCCCAACATAAGAATTATGTTTGTTTTTGGTGAAGACTTTTAATGTTTGTATTTACCCATGCTTTTCCAGGATATCGTCAATGCTGAGGTCTTCTCTCTGCTGTCACAACTCAGACCAAGGAAATTTTAAGTATGTTTAGGTACTTTCTTGAGTTTCATACCCCAAGACTGTATTACACACCTTCTTTTGTCAGGGGCTTTACAGTGTCTAACATAGCTAGGCTGTAATATCATACCTGGCCGTTAGGTGTTGCTACATCACACACTATGCTGCAAACTGAAAAATAATTTAGAATTTAAGAATCTGTAAAATAAATTCTTCTATTACTTTTTTAAATTTATACATTTAACATCTTTAATATAAGTGTACTTGAAGTAAGAAGCGGGTATGCTAAAATAAATAAAATATATAGATAAAGGTTACCCATATAATTTCAGTGTGATTGACAGTTTATGCTTAGCCTAGTAGAGCAACACTCCTTTTTATTAAAATAAAAGATTAATACTTCTTTAAAAACAAAGATGTCCTATTTGATGCAAATTACTGTTCAAGAAAGTAACTGAAATTTCCTTTCTTGAAAGGGCAGGCCATTAGAGATATAAATAGAGTTGCAGGTTAATATATCAACTTTCTCTTTAAAATTAGTAATGTTTAAAAATAAATTGTTTCATTTCCACCTAGATCACTTCCTCCTTCTTGACACTATTCCAGCTGTCATATTCTGTGATATTGTTCTCTCAGGGCATTCCTGTTAGCTTTCTGGCAGCTACTTCTAGCTATTCATCTTATTAAAAGTTGTCATTCCCTAAACCTCTATTCCCAGTCCTCCTGTCTTCTAACCCTCCTCTCTCTTTCTCTGGGAGAGAAAGAGAGTCTGTAAACCAGACTCCACCCAGACTCTGGACTCATAATACATGATGCTTACTAAACGGTTTTCCCAGATGCTCCATAGGTACCCCAAAATCAACCTGTATATTATAGAATTAACTTTGCTTGTTTATCCTTACCAAGGCTATCCAATAAATCAAGAGGATGCTGTGTCCTTTTCTCTCACCTGTGAAGACCAATCCATCAATTCGTTACCAAGTTCCACAAATTCTACTCTCTAAGAATCTAAATTCTCTCTCCATCTTCACTGCACTTCCTTAGTTCAAATTCTCCTAATTTCTCCCCAAATTAAAGCAATGACCTTCTGAATAGTCTTGATATTCTCTCCCAGCCCACTTACTGCAATACTGCCCATCTGATCTTCACAAACATATATTTGATCTTCTACCAAAATTTTTGCTGTGGTTTCACAGTTTCTTGAAGAGCTTAGATTTCTGAGGTGTTATACAATGTTCAACCTTTATACTTTTATGCTGCCATAGATAAGTACATAAAATTATCATAATGTGCCATGACAGCATTAAGGTAGTCAATGCCTTGGGCTTTTCATATTCCCTATGACTAAAATGCCCTTTCCCCATTCTTCAATCCACACTAACCCCGTGGTCAACTCTTAGTGATGCTTAAATGCTGGGTTCAAGGGTTCTTTGGAAGCCTTGCTGACAACAATTCTCTCCACACTCAGTACTGATAAAGATAGTTTACTAATATCATCTCATTGTTTTTTATTATTAGTAGTAGTAGTAGTCTCAGAGTCTTCCTCTATTGCCCAGGCTGGAGTGCAGTGGCGTGATCATAACTCACTGTAGCCTCAGACCCCAGGGCTAAGTGATCCTCCCACCTCAGCCTCCCAAATAGCTGGGATTGCAAGTATGAGCCACCGTACCCAGCTTCATCCTATTATTTTGAGTAATTAGACATCCTATCTAGTAATAAGATAAGAAATTTTACTGGTGTCACTTTGGAGGTAACTGGCTTCAGATAAGGTTATTGAATTTCATAGTCCATTATTTCAATTTACCTACAATTATCAGGGCAAATATATAGAAGGAGCAAAATTGAAAAACAAATAAAAATAAATAAAACAATTGTGAGAGCAAGTAAACACAAAAACATCCTATTATCGTAGACTTCATTGCCTGTGTATCTTAATGTGAATATCATGTACTGTTTTATCAAGCTTTAAATCTGAGGAAATGGAATCTGTGAAAACTGCCTAATTTGTTAATTTGCATGTGAAGTATATTGTTCCCAGGGAAGGGTGAAAAACGGATTTGGCGCATGTAGTTTACTAACTCTGAGAGGATAACTGGTGTTAGTTTCTGCTGCTGTAACAAAATTCATTTGGCCTTTATTATACCTCCTATTAGAAAATTACTGTGAAAAAACCGCATACTGAAAATGTGAGAGCGCTTTGTAATGAAGAATACATTTTATGTAGCAAAGCAGGAAGCAGTGACACCAAGTCTTAATGACACTTTATATTCTGCCAGTGTACTTAGACACAACTTTCTCAACTGCATAATCTAAAGTAAACAAAAATCATATTCCATTAGGGACACAATTTGACAATTGAATTTTTTGGTGAACTTTTGGCATCCATTGAAAGAATTGGCTGCAACCCCAGAGATGGGGTTAATCTTTTTAGGGCATCATTGCCTGGAAAGTGGAGGAGATGACCAAGTCAGGCTCTAGGAGTAAAAGCATTATCTCTATGAGCTAGAACGAAGGAGTTATTCAACAGTTATCATCTCTATGACCACTTTTTATTCAATTGCAAGAGCACAGAAAGGATATTATTTTACTGAAGAAAATTGGGGAAAAAATTTACAATCTTAGTATGCTGAGGCTTAATATAATTAAATGATTAAAAGGTAATTAAACAATTACCTTTGTATTTTAATAATTCCCTATAGTCTTAGGTCAAATCTATGTGGAAGAATATCACATATCCTAATGCTGACAGTATTTGCTGTCACATCCACCCAGTTTGGAAAAGGGCTCTTCATTAGGGGAAATAAGTAGTACATTCTTGTACAGTAGTAAATACTTATCATGTAGCAAGACAGAATAAAAATCAATATTAATCAGACTAGACAAATGCTTCTAGTATAACTGAAATTCTCAAGCCCTGAGCCCTAAGTGTTCTCTTCGGTGCTATTTATTACTAAAACATTTGCTACTTCTGACACCAAATAGTTCTGTAATGTAGGGTCTTTAACTTTTGATATCTTAGTCTGATCATCAGAATACCCAGCTCTATCACTGTATGTGTTCTTAGGGAGAATATGAAAATTTTATTTAAAGATCTTCAGCATATACATGACTGCTATCTTCTTACCTTGGCATCCCACAATGAAGCTAATGGAAAGGTTTAGCAATTCTATGCTGTCGCTCATTTCTCCCTGAAACTTTGACTGTTCAGCCCACAATATGTTTACCTGTATGCTCCACTGCCCCACCTTTATGAAGATATGGCTATATATTTCAGCTTTTCATTTTTATCGCTAACGGGGACACACCTGTTCCTAATGCTACCTAAGATTGTGCTGGTCTTTAGTACATTATAGAGGTAGGAATAGTATCTAACTCCCTTATATTAATAGTGTTTACTACTTTATAGGTATTGAAACTGTTCTGAGTTCTGTACATTTGTTAATTCATTTAATCTTCACAATAATCCTATGAAGTAACCACTGTTATTATACACATTTGACAGATTTAGAAGCTGAAACATAAAAAGATTGCTTGCCCATGGGCAGATAGATTCTAAACGGACAGAACTGGTAGGATTTGACCCCAGCAGTCTGGTGCCATACTCCTCCCTTTTTTTACTCTTTGGCTCTTAGGTAGCTGGGCAAACTTGGGTAACTTAAAGCTACTCAACTGCTCATTTTCCTTTTCAAACAAAGAGAAAGAGAGGAATAAGCTCCACCTCATAGAATTGTGGTGAGAATTAAAAAATACAATGAATGTAAAATACTTACCTCACTGACTGGTACATAGTAAAGTATTCATGTTATTCTTTTTCTTATTACTATCAAGCAATCAATAAAAGTCAGATGAAGGAATTAACTCATGGAGAGGCATAACTCAGAATCACTAAGTTGATCCTTCCAGGGTCCATTTTTATTTTTTCTGTTGAGAAGCTCATTTATAAAGAATGGATTCAGTGGTCTAGCTTGGCCTCTTTCCTGAAAGCTTTATGTATAGGGATCAAGCACTCTTATGCTTTCTTCATTAGGCTAAAGAAAAAGCTATTATAACAAAAAGAGATTGCATTTCTATTAAAGCAATTTTACCACCAAATTAGACATTTTAAAGAATATATAGAATGATACATGGAATGCTATCAGTTGTCAAAACCCCCAATATTTCCAAAGCATATATGAAAATAAAAGTCAGAGAGAAACTCATTTTATCATCTTTCAATCCTAATGCCCTGGTTTTCCATTTATTGCATTATGAGATTGACATTATATCATTATCTCTTATTGTCACCTTAGCCTTGTAAGCTTTAGATGTTGCTAATGTTATGGTAATAACTGCTACAATTTGCAATTTTCAGTTGTATTAGACCTTGATTCACTTTTTTAACTACCTCATATAACCATCACTGATTTTTCCTGCAGATAATAACCCCCTTAATGGTTTTTATAAGTAAATATCAGTACAAAATTATCAGAGCAAGAAAATCAATATTAGAAAACTTCTTATATTAAAAATAACAGAAATAGAGTAATATTAAAGTAATTCTAAATATTCAAAAATCAAATGTATGAGTTATTTTGAAACTAGTGTTAGAAATTTCATGATTTGAAACTTGCTAGTTCACTGTTCTTTTTTGATTTTACTACACTTTAAAAACACTGTAACCTCTTTTTAAAAAATTAAAAATAATAATACATATGGGATCACCACAGAGCTAGTGTTTTTTAGAATGTTTTCCTGTATTTCACACAAACCATCTCTTTCCTTATAATTAAAAGTTGTATAATAGTGTTCTTGAAGGAACCATATCATATGTCTTCTAAAAGGCCAGTATGTTGTGTTTTTATTTCTTTTGGTTAAATGGGCCCTAAAGATTTATCAGATATTAGGAATATGAAGTGGCACAGCAGACGGTGAAATAGTATATCTTTTCTCAAACTTTTTCCTCAATGCATTTCTACTACCAATCAAAATCCTGCAGTCCAACCTCCTGTAGGAAATTAAATATTTGCTAAATAACCCTATTGGCGAAGCTCTTCTATTTCTCATTCCCCCTGCTCCTTCTCTGGCATGCCATTCATTCATCTGATAAATATTTGTTGAGCACCAAGTATGCACAGGCACGGGGTACAGTGATGAATGAGATGCACTTCTACCCACAGAGAACTTAAAATATAGTAGCTTGTCACTGACTACCTTATATCACTAGTTATTTTTCATGTGCTTATGTCTTACAGAGAGCAAAGACTACAATTTAAAATTATTTTACTTTCTGTATATCTTTCATCTAGCAAGTGCTCGAGGCATATTTAGTTAAATGAGTGAAGTAGCTGCTATTCAAGAGAGAACAGTTTTGGGGCAATGTTCACCCACTCCTAAGCTAGAAATATCACATATGGTAAGACATTAGCACATGCCATTCGACTAGCTTCTTAGCTCAGACAGTGGATGACTTTCAAATAAGATAAAATGTTAGATCACACACCATGAAGAACTCTTGCAAGGTAACTGCAGCCTCAGTGCATCTTTGTCCATCTGGGTTATGACTCTGTGAAAGTAAGTGTAATGACAGAGTTGAACAGACGTTCAGATGTTAAGAAGCAACATGCGGTAGGCTAGAGTTTTGAGAAGGAATTAAGGGCCCTCCTCATTGGAGTTTGCATCCTCAGAAGATTGAGGAAATATGTATAAGAAATAATCATGGCCGGGCACAGTGTCTCATATCTGTAATCCTAGCATTGTGGGAGGCGGAGGCAGGTGGATCACCTGAGGTCAGGAGTTCGAGACCAGCCTGACCAATGTGGAAAAACCCCATCTCTACTAAAAATAACACCAAAATTAGCCGGGCATGTTGGCACATGCCTGTAATCCCAGCTACTCGGGAGGCTGAGGCAAGAGAATCACTTGAACTAGTGGGGCGGAGGTTGCAGTGAGCCAAGATCGCCCCATTGCACTCCAGCCTGGACAACAGAGCAAAACTCCGTCTCAAAATAAATAAATAAATAAATAAATAAATAAAATAAATCATTAACGTAGGCTGGGCACGGTGGCTCACGACTGTAATCCCAGCACTTTGGGAGGCTGAGGCGGGTGGATCACCTGTGGTCAGGAGTTCGAGACCAGCCTGACCAACATGGAGAAACCCCGTCTCTACTAAAAATACAAAAATTAGCCGGGCATGGTGGCGTGTGCCTGTAATCCCAGCTACTCAGGAGGCTGAGGGAGGAGAATTGCTTGAACCCAGAAGGCGGAGGTTGCAGTGAGCGAAGATCACGCCATGGCACTCCAGCCTGGGAGACAGAGCCAGACTCCACCTCGAAAAAAAAGTTATTAAAATATAAAAATTTTATGAAAATACTAGAATTAATGGGTGTGGACTCTTGCTAGCCTTGGCTTGCAACAACAGCCAGCCCTCAGGGCTGTTTGATCCAGTCTCCTTGCTTGGGTTAACCCAGAAGACAGCAGGGCATAGACTGAGGCAACTATAGACCTGACTCTGTAGCTCCAGGGAAGCCCATCCTGTGTGTTTTCATTGGTTTATTTTCATTGGTTTGCTCAGAGGAAAGTTTCAGAAGGCATTTCTTTTGGGGCTACATTACAGCCCTTTTAGTTGTCATTTAAAAGAGTATGATTTCAATTTATGACAGACAATCAATCAAGATTTTTGTTTTAAAATGAGCCTATGTGACCTACAGAGGAAGTGGTGTTAGAGGTGGGACAGTTCTTAAAACTGGAATTTATAAACATTTCAGCTTTACTCCCAAGACAGTGCGGAGCAAGAACGGTTAGAGAAAGGAGAGGAAGGAGGTAGGGAAGAGTTGGGTGTTAATTTCTAACCTATAATGTGGTTCCTTAGTCGTTTCTCCTAAAGCAGACATAGTTTTATTGAGGGCCATTCATGGGCAAACCTAGACCAAAGCCAGTGACTTCTCTCAAATGGATGTTTATTTCTTTCTCTCTTCCTCGACGGAAAAGAAAAAGCAGAAAGAACAATGGGGAGGAATAGGCATGCAATGTCTGATACTGCTTTAGTGTTGGCGAAAAAGGCAGCCTCCCTCCACGCCCACCACAAGTACATACACATAAACATATACATGTGACGACATATGCACAAAGACAGGGCAAACACATGTTTACATACATGCAGGCAAATGGGCACACACATACAAACACACACACAGACATGTGCATACAAACGTTCACAGATTTACGTGCATATAAGCACACATGCACATATATTCCACACACACACACACGTACACATACACACACACTCCATAGATGACAGATCAGGTATCAATGATCCTAGTCTCTTAAACCCCTGAGCAGGCAGTAGGAGTTTTCCTTTTCCTAGAAACCTAAGCCAGAAGTTCTCCTCACAGCCTCATCTGGGCTAGGGTGGAGGTGTGATGTTCTCACAGGCCCTTTCCACCCATCTTTTCTGTTCTTAGAAAAGCCTGTGTTGGGCCGGGCATGGTGGCTTACACCTGTAAACCCAGCACTTTGAGAGGCCGAGGCAGGTGGATCACCTGAGGTCAGGAGTTTGAGACCAGGCTGGCCAACATGACAAAACCCCATCTCTACTAAAAGTACAAAAAATTAGCTGGACGTAGTAGTGGGTGCCTGTAATCCCAGGTACTCAGGAGGCTGAGGCAGGAGAATTGCTTGAACCCAGGCAGCGGAGGTTGCGGTGAGCCAAGAATGAGCCATTGCACTCCAGCCTGGGCGACAAGCGAGACTCCGTCTCAAAAAAAAAAAAAAAAAAAAAAGTAGAGCATTTATATTTGGCCAGGCACGGTGGCTCATGCCTGTAATCCCAGCACTTTCAGAAGCTGAGGCGGGCAGATCACAAGGTCAGGAGTTCAAAACCAGTCCGGCCAACTGCGAAACCCCATCTCAACTAAAAATACAAAAAATTAGCCTGGTGTGGTGGTGTGAGCCTGTAATCCCAGCTACTCGGGAAACCGAGGCAGGAGAATCGCGTGAACCCGGGAGGTGGAAGTTACAGTGAGCCGAAATCGTTTCATTGTACTCTAGCCAGGGTGACAGTGCCAGACTCGGTCTCAAAAAAAAGAAAAACAAGAAAAGCCTGTGTTGATATCATTGTAATATAAAAGATAGTATTTTCTGTGGGCCCGCTGTCAGTCTCCAACTTTGCTTGCCTCTTTAGCTAACACCCTTTTCTCATATCATCTTTGCTACTGTATAGAGAGGTGTATATGTTGTGAGTGTCTTTCTCATTTATAACAATCCATACTCGTAAACTGTATTTCTCCATGTTTCCTGAAATGGACTTGAAGTTTAAGGAGAGGTGTTAGAGATGGACAGTTCCAACTAGTTGAAGATCTCCCCAAGCCCCTTTTATGGGAGAAAAAGAGAAGGAAGGAAGGGAGAAAAGAAAGGAGGTGGAAGAGGAGAAGAAAGAGGGGAGGGAGAAAGCGCTCTGGAGAGAGGAAAGAGAAACAGAGAGAAATGAGGAGAAATAAGGAGAAACCAAAGAAAATATTTGTGGTCTTCTACTTTTTGCCATTCCCTACACTTTTCTGTTCATCGCCACCTATCCTGAGTAGTGGCTTGAGGAGCTTTTGAGGGGTTTGAGAGGGAGGTTGGGAAGCTAAGAGCATTCAAGACTGCTTCCCCTCTTCTCTCCTTCATCTGGATTAAATGCATCCAGTATGAGGAGGAGGGTGCAGAGAGCTCTCCCTTCCCTACCTACACTAAATAGTAGTGTCCACTTTTCACTGAAAACCCACAGTGTGCAAAGTACCTAGTTAGGGAATTGATACTATGTTTGTCTCTAATCCTCCCCACAGCCATATACAAGGAGGGTATTATTATCCACATTTTATATATGAGGAAACTGAGGCTCGAATTAGTGAGGTTAGTGATTCATTTCTTAGCTGTTATATAGCAGAGCAGTTTTTCTATTTTATTTTTATTTAAAAGATTTAATTTAATGAGTAGTAAACAGATTAATAGAAATGAATAATAGTTAACTCGTTAATGTGGTGTAAGTTTGTAAAGTAAAACAAAACAGAACAGTTTTACTTAGTAGAGGGGTTTTATGAAAGCACATACTACCCCAGACAAAGAAAAAAGGAGAGGGACTGAATCTGTTGGGTAGGTGAGAGGGGAATGAGAAAAGCTCTGGGGGAAATATTCTATACATACATTGCCTAATAGGGTAGCCACTAACCACATGTGGCTTTTGAGCTCTTGAATGTGACAGGTCTGAATTGAGGGGAGCTAAAAGAGTAAAAGACACATTTGATTTCAAAAACTTAGTATAAAAAAAGAATGTAAAATATCTAAACAAATGTTCTATTACTTATATATTGAAATTATAATATATTAGATATATTGCCTTAAAATATTAAAATTAATTTTACTTGTTTCCTTTTACCTTTTTAATGTGCCTAATAGAAAATTAAAAGTTACATGTGTGACTCACATTATAGAACATAAATGTTTATACTTGATTCCTAACCACCCTGGGCTTCTTCCTAGTGTGGCACTCAGAGAGGAGGATATAGGGACACAGCCAATTCCATCAGAGAAATTCCTCTTTTGTTTGTTTATCAAATCAGGTTTCTGATATAAACTTCTTTGAGGGAAAGAATCTACAGCCAAAATGCTTGACAATTCTAGTCTTAGAATATTTTCCATGTACCCTGAAGACGTGGAATGAGAAGAAGAAACCCAGATACCTTTCTTTTCCTCTTATCACTGTATCCCATGCATTAACTAGAAGGGCCACTAGATCTCTCTATGATTCCCTCTAAGATGGTGGTGGGCCTGTTTTTTTTTTTTCCTTGTTATTCTGGTATGTCAGGAGTTCATCAAAGGTATATTTGTTACTGAAATTTTACCCCTTTTCTGTAGGTTGCAGAAATATATTTGTGAAAGGGAATGTCTTTTAAGTATTCCTAATTGATAGCATGGAGAGAACCAAGTTACAGATGGTCTTTATTAGAAATTCCTTTTCTTTTGGAAAATGTAGACCTCTTTTTCCTACCCAGTTAGCAACAGTGATTGGAGGATGATTGAGTGGTCTCTTGTGGAAATATGTATTTACCTATGTAAAGATCAGTTTCAACTCAGCACATTCTTCTTTAACTGGCGGACTAACCTGTAACCTCTAAAGGGTGTTGACATCTCTTCAGTTTATAACTGTGTGTATGTGTGCATGTGCTCGTGCATGTGTGCAAGAGTGTGCTCTCATGCTCATATTTATATTTTTAACGATAAATCCAGCTGCTAACTTAGAGAAAAGCTTTTGAAGCTACTTTGTAGATTTTAATTTTCTTAAGAATAAATAATAATCCTGGCCATTTGAACAACCCATCCCCCCAAAATGTTAGCACTTGGTCACATACCTGAATGTGCAAGATGAATTCAATTCAAGGGTGATGGAACTGATCAGAGGAAAGCTAAGAACAAATGCATGCTATGAAAAAGCCATTGATTTGCCTGACACTAATTGTAACCAAAAATAACATTGTAACCTCAAAGCGTATTTGTATGTGTTTGTTGTCAGAGGGCAGATATAGGAACCCAAGATAGAGCCCAGACAGTTTCTTAGTTAGAATATCACCTCTGCTTTTTGAAGTCTTACAATGTTTCTTTCTCTATGGCCTTTTCATTTGGTCCTCCAAAAATGAGGGTCTGTTGAGTTTCCTCTGATGAGTTTTAGATGTCTTGTGGAAAGGAGGCATTCTGATGTAAGAAAGTTTTGCTTATCATTAGTTGAATGCACTTTCCATCCTGCAAAATGTTAATCCTCAGATCACACCAAAGTGAGGGACAAAGCATAAGTGAGAACAAACTACATCAAGTAATTCTTTCCTCATGTGTCTTTTACCTAAGGCAGATGTGCATACTTGGTGATACAATTGACACATTCCTCCCTCAAATGTGGGTTTCATACGTTTCTCCATGATCAAAAAGGAAATCATTTTATCTTGAAGTTGTAAGAGAAGCATTTATTTTACCATCCTTTTAAAGGCAAGAGTATCTGAAATTTGAGATAAGGAACAAGCCTATAGTTTATGCCCCTCCCTTCCCTTCATCCTTTCCAAAGCACCAACAGTTCTAGAGGCCATGGGGATTTATATATAAATAAGTCCCTCTCATGGAATTTATAATCTGTGTTGCTTTGATCCAATCCAAATATAAGCATTAGTAGCCATGCCACTAAATAAGTCAATTCCAAACAGTTATGCCTGCCCCATCTTTGGAACATGGTAGGAAGTCTCAGGAACAGACAGCAAATGTCTACAATGTCCACTGGCTCTTGTATATCTCTAAGGCTTACCATCATGCTTTCTGAAAGTCCCTGCTCTCAGGAACTCACTATGCTCGTTGTAGAATTGTCTAGCATGTTGACAGTCTCTTTTCTGTGTGTGTCTAAGTCCTACATGCCATGTGTATCATGGTACCTGTGTGTTGCACTGAAGTGCCATGAGCTGTAGTAGGAAGAGCTTTGGCACCAAGAGGCAAGAGATATATGTTTTAAACGTGGCTGTTCCAACATGTTGGATCATCTTGCAGAGCCACATAACACTGAGGTTTATAGAGTCCATTTTCATGCTGCTGATAAAGACATACACAAGACTGGGGAAAAAAAAAAAAGAGGTTCAATGGACTTATAGTTCTACGTGGCTGGGGAGGCCTCACAATCATGGCAGAAGGCAAGGAGGAGCAAGTCACATCTTACATGGGTGACAGCAGGCAAAAAGAGAGAGCTTGTGCAGGGAAACTCCTGTTTTTAAAACCATCAGATCTTGTGAGACTCATTCACTATCACGAGAACAGCACAGGTAAGACCCGCACAGGTAAGAACCATCAGATCTTGTGAGACTCATTCACGAGAACAGCACAGGTAAGAACAGCACAAGTAAGACCATAATTCAATCACCTCCCGCCAGTTCCTCCCATGACACATAGGAATTGTGATAGTTACAATTCAAGATGACATTTGGGTGGGGACACAGCCAAACCATATCAGTAGAGACAAGGTTTCACCATGTTGGCCAGGCTGGTCTCAAACTCCTGTCCTCAAGCGATCTATGCACCTCGGCCTCCCAAAGTGCTCGGATTACAGGTGTGAGCCACCGCATCCAGCCAACCCTTCTCTTTAATTAAGAATACTTCTTTAAGAACCAGCCTGAGTAATTTTGGGTAACTTCATATGAGTGAGAATATATGTGATATCAGGATTGTCATTATCATACCATTTGACCATGAGTTCCCTTTTCATCTGCAAGTCAAAGGATAGTTATTTCTAGGGCCTTTTTCCCTTAAAGACTGGAAAGTCTGCACTTAAAATGAGCAACTCCATTCTTGATTTTTACATTGGACTTAGAATCTCTGATCTTATTTCCCCAGGGGCAACATTTGTGCCACTTGGCTTGAATTTCTTCCTCTTTCCTTCTCTTCATTTCTTCACTATGTCTGCCTTTAAATACCACTTAAGGTAATAACTTGTTGCACAGTTACCATTCTTTATTTCTTCTGCAAGAGATGGTCAGATCTTCTTGCTGGCTTCCACAGTCTGGTGAATTTGGGACACATTCATTCGTTCATGGCCCAAACATTTGCTAAGTGCCTATTATTTCCTGAGAAATGTTAGTTAATGAGCCCTATTCCTTGCTCTTAAGGAGTTTATTTTCTAATGGAAAAGGTAAACAAAAGCAGGTAATTATGTTACAGTGCACAGTAACCATTAAGAAGAGATGAACATGTGTGCAAGGACCCTAAAATGCCTTAGCTGGGTGAAGAAAAATGGCCACTTTTAAGAACCAAGTTGCAAATGTAGGCCTAGGTGCAGGATTAAGACCATGTTCACTTTGCTCATTAGCCATATTGTCAGTATCTTAAGGAATACTTGTGGGGTTGGCTCTTTCTTTAGTGGAACATCTTTATTTCTTGTCTACTTTTTATTTCTTGTAAAAAAAAAAAAAAAAAAAAAAAAGGTAATCTAACCTAACCTTTTCTAATGTAACCTAACAAGTGTTATTTTTTAAAAGTATTTTTAGGTTCTTTGTGACTACATTTTTGTCTTTCCCTAGACAGTGGCTTCCTAATTAGATAACCTGTATAGACAATTCCAAATTTAGCAGAAATTCAACCAAATACATGCTTCACAGTGCAAACACCAGTAACACCTTTCAGCAACACAGTTTGGTGAAGACATGCCTAGTTGAAAGATATTTTGTGACTTCAGGTTTATTTAAGCTAATAAGTAATAATAATTTTTGGAGCCTGAACAGATCCCCAGTTTTAGCATACTTACATCTTTTTTATGTCTCTATGTATTTTAAGTTTCTAAGTAACTGTTCATAGATGTATTTGGGACATGGTTTCCTAGATATTGTCTCAATTCCAATTCAATATTTGTATCTGTTGGAAAGCACATGCACTGGAAAAATGTTTTGGCAACTGTTTTCATTGACTGTAAATCATTTATTAGATAGAGTGTTGTTAAAGTTGAAATGCCAAAGTTGATCTACCCTATGCTCTTTGACTTTTTGGTTGTTACAGATAAAAAGAGATTACTCTGCTGAGAGTACTAATTTTACTTAAAGGTCCTTTTGGTTTGCATATTAAATATGTCATTCAGTCTCTCCCAAGTTATATAGAGTGTGCCCTACTGTTACTTTGAAGTTAAATGAAGTTATTTTCTGTTTTGGTGCATAAGTAAATATAATCATAACTTACTTTCTTTTTGTAAATGAGGTTAATAAGTGCTTGTGTCAAAAAAATAGCCAGTTTATGACATTTTAGTTCATTTATTTTAGATATAATTACCAAATCAGTGTTCTACTTTTTTCTTCAAATAAAAAAATGCTGGCCGGGCATGGTGGCTCATGCCTGTAAGCCCAGCAGTTTGGGAGGCCAAGGCGGGTGGATCACCAGGTCAAGAGTTCAAGACTAGCCTGGTCAAGGTGGTGAAACCCCGTCTCTACTTTTAGTTTTAATACAAAAATTAGCCGGGCATGGTGGCAGACACCTGTAATCCCAGCTACTCGGGAGGCTGAGGCAGAGAATTGCTTGAACTCAGGAGGCGAAGGTTGCAATGAGCTGAGATTGCACCAGTGCTCTCCAGCCTGGGCAACAGAGTGAGACTCCATCTCAAAAAAAAAAAAAAAAAAGGCTTCATGAGGTGTTTTTGTCATATGTGATGGGGAAAGATTGTAGCATCCAACCAAAGAGCTATAAAGAAGACAGTGTTGTACAGTTTATGTCTTGGTCTTAATTCTAAACTTCCCTTCCAATATGTGCTTATGGATGTTTTAACTCATTTTTCGTTTGTTTCCACTTTGTCATCTGCTCCCATTCTTTAATATTACTTTCATTTCCAGCTAAATTGTTAAACTCCAGTTACATGGAGAATATTACCATGGGAAAACATCATTTAATTTATATTCTATCTAGTTCTGGCAATAGCAGTAATACATAATGTAACTTCTCAGTGATTCTCATGTCATAATTTAACTAGCTTTGACTTTTACTGGGAGTAAGCACCCTACTCTGGATAATCCATTTCATAATTTTGTGTCTCAATGCTATCATGTAGCTAATCAGTTAATTGTAATTACTCCTGCTTAATTCACAAGAATTCTGAAAGGATGTATAATAATAAAATATTTTGTCATGGAATTTGTCTCTGATAAGGAAGTAACCATGAGAAAACCTATCCAAGTGGGAATATAATTCTATAGACCTAACTTCCAAGTAACCAGTCTTTGTTGAATTATAGTGAATTTCCAGATAGCTTTGTGTCTCAGAGGACATGGGTTGGAGTTCTATAGCTGAACCAGCATTATTTTAGGTATTACATGAGGAAGCAATCATAACAAATTGAACAGGTGGTCCTGGGAAAATAAGTCTGGAAAGAGTCCAGAGATTGGTGGGGGAAGGGGGATAAAATTTAACTAATGGTCCAATGAAATGTATACTACCCTGGATAGGCATATATCTCTGGTAGCCTCTATTAACATGTAAAATTTGTAAAATTTGCTTGAAGTTTACTGAATATCATTCTGTTTCAAGTTGTTTCAATGAAATAATCAAACTTGAAGCATCTCTTGATGTAATGATAACTCAAGTTTATATAGTATTTTTTTGTTTTGAATATCAGTTCATCATCTAAGAAATATCTTAAGTCAAATATTAGTCTATTTTACCATAAAGGAAAATAAAATTTTAATGATAGTAAAGTTATCAACACAAAATAAGAAGAAATAGATCAAATGCAGTGTTATTGTATCAAGATTTAAAAATATAAAACTGTGAATTAATTTTAAAAAGGAGAAGTTTAGTAGCTCAAATAGATTTACAAAAATAATTGATGCAACTCAGGTAGTGATTGAGGTGGTTTGGCCTTCAGTGGTTTACTTCTATGCTACTAAAAGTGTGGTCTGTGGACTAGCACCTGAGAATTGGTAGAAATTATCTGAGAACCCACCTCAAGCTTACTGAATTAGAATTTGATAATTGGTTTTAACTAGTTTTTCAAATGGTCCACATGTAATTTAAAGTTTTGGAGGTATTGGCTTGGTTAAATGTAATGTTAATTTTAGTCAGTAGTGCAGCAACATGTCTGCTAATAAAAATAAAGTAAGCATAGATGGAGTTCATAATCACATGACATCCAGAGAGAGATAATTGGACTTCCTATCCTGCTGACTTTGTTCAGTTACGGGCGCTGTAAGCTGTGCTTTAAGAACATGCAACAAGGACACCGACCGGGATGGTGACCAATTTTATATAAAGAATAACTGAAGAAACAAAACATTTGACCTGGAGAAGAGAAAACAGGAGAGCTATAATTGCTGTGTTCAAAGATTCCAAGGCCTGTCCCTTGGAAGACAGGGGAGAAGGAGGCAGAAGTAAAGCAATTAATATAGACAATAAACAGGAAAATGTATCTTTAAAATCTAAGATGAACTTTGAAACAATTACATGTGTCCTAAAAGAGAGCTTCCTTATTCTAAGTAGAGAGTTATATTGCTGAATATTTTTAAGTAGAGACTGAAAAACCACTACCTAGAATGAATCCCCCTGTTAAATGCTCTCTAAGCTCCTTGTCACAAGGTAACAATAGGAGTTGCATTGAATCTATAGATTGCTTTGGGTAGTATGGTCATTTTAACATTATTAATTCTGAAGATCTTATACAGTATTATTCTGTATAAAGGTATAAATGAAATAGAAAAATTCCTAAAATCTACATAGAACCACAAAAGACCCTGAATAGTCAAAGCAATCCCAAGCAAAAAGAAAAAGCTGGAGGCATCACACTGCAACTTCAAAATAGACTACAAAGCTACCATAACCAAAGCAGCATGATATTGGTATAAAAACATACACATAGACCAATGGAACAGAATAGAGAACCCAGAAATAAGTTCATATATTTACAGCCAACTGATTTTCAACAAAGGCATCAATATACATTCGGGAAGGGACACCCTCTTTAATAAACGATGTGGGAAAACTTGATATCTGTGTGCAGAAAAATGAAACCAGGCCCAAATCTCTCACCATATACAAAAATTAACTCAAAATGAATTAAAGACTTAAAGTAAGATTCCAAACTATGCAACTGCTTGAGGAAACCAGGGGAAACAGTTCAGAATATTGGTCTAGTCAAAGATTTTATGGCTAAGATATCAAAAGCACAGGCAACAAAAACAAAAATAGACAAATGGGATTATAGTTTACTGAAAAGTTTCTGGACAGCAAAGGAAACAATCAACAGAGTGAAGAGGCCACTCCACTCTGGGTGAAAATATTTACAAACTGTTCATCCAACAAGAAACTAATATCCGGAACACCTAAGGAGGTCAAATAACTCAACAGCCAAAAAACAAATATCCAATTAAAATGTGCACAAATAAACTAAACAGACATTTCTCAAAAGAAGGCCTACAAATGGCCAACAATTACATTAAAAAATGCTTGACATCACTAATCATCAGGGAAATACAAACCAAAACCACAGTGAGATTTCATCTTATCCGAGTTTGAATGGCTATGATCAAAAATAAATAAATAAATAAATAAAAAATGCTAAAGAAAAGGGAACTCTTAGACACTGTTGGTGGGGATGTAAATTAGTAGAACCATTATGGGAAACAGTATAGTGGTTTAAAATCTATATTAAAATTAGGACTGCCATGCAATCCAACAATCCCACTACTGGGTATTTTTAAAGGAAAGGAATCAGTATATCAAAGGGATACCTGCAGTCCCATGTTTAATGCATCACTGTTCACAATAGCTAAGATATGGAATCAACCAAAATGTCCATTAACAGATGAGTAATTAAAGAAAATGTGGTATATATACACAATGGAATACTATTCAGCCATATAAAGAGTGAAATTCTGTCATTTGCAGCAACGTGGATGAGCCTGGAGGACATTATGTTAAACAAAATAAGTCAGGCACAGAAAGATAAATACTGCATGTTCTTATGTATATGTAGAAGCTAAAAAAAATGTTTAAGCTCATGAAAGTAGAGAACAGAATTGTGGCTATTAGAGGCTGGGAAGCATGGGGGAAGGAGAGGGTAGGGAGAGGTTGGTTAACAGACTCAAAATCATAGCTTCTGACAGCACTGTTGGTTAAATGTGGTTAACTACAATTTATTGTATATTTTTCAAAAACCTAGAGGAGAGGATTTTGAGTGTTCACAACACAAAGAAATGATGCATGTTTGAAATGATAGATATGCTAATTACCCTGATTTTGTCATTATACATTATATGTGCATATTAAAATATCACTCTGTATTACTCCTAAATATGTACAATTATTACACATCAACTAAAAATAAAAGGAAAAATAGGTAAATAATATATAAAAGATACAGTAAAAATACAATATTATAATCTTATGGGACCACTGTCATATATGTATGTGGTCCCTAGTTAATCAAAACAGCATTGCATATGACTGTATTTCTCCAATTTTAAAAATTACTCATTGTTCCATCTGGGCATGGAACTGTGTCTGTTTTATCCACTGTCTGTTGTATCCTCAGCCTCTAGCACAGTGTCTGACAGAAAATGTTTCTGTATGACTAAAGGGAGGAAGGAATAGATGGGAGGGAAGATTGAATTCATTAGTATCTTCAATTAATATTTACTGATTGTCTTTGATATGCAGGCACTCTGATAGGCATTAGGAAGTGTAAGTGAACAAAACAGATTAATATCCCGTCTCTACAATTTAATTTTTCTGTGAATTAGTTTCAATAACCTATAAGTAGTTTATACAGAAGGAGAATGAAGAACAAGAATCAGATGTCTACTAGAGCAACACATCTTTAAAGAAGTAAACAGCTTCCAAATATCTCAGAGCAACCAGACCAACATGAAGTATGTTGAAGTTGACATAAAATAGAGATTTCATTTCTTTGTTTTAAAATTACCTTGAATATGAAGTTAAAACTCTTCATGTGTTATAGGCTGGTGAAAAGCTTAGACAAATTACTAAAACTTTGGAGACTGCAAGACTCCAAATAGGAACAACATGAGGTAGAGCAGCATATGCAGCTGTATGACCAGAGAATTTCTGAGAATTTACTCTGATTTCATTGTCAGTGTTTTATGTTGTGATTTCTTTGATTACATCATGGTATTATTACTGATGTTTTAGTATTTAATATTAGAACTACTTTGACCTGAAAAATGTGTCCTAAAATACCTAATTTTACCTGAGTTACTATGTTCTTTGAACCTTATTCCATCCAGGTGTCAACATTTTTTTCTCATCACCATGCATCTTTGATTTTATAATGTAAGTCAGCGAGAAAACAAGATTAATTTAATGGAAAATTGCTTTCCACAATCTTTTCTGGAATCTCTTTTGTCTGTTACCCAGGCGATATCTATATTATTACTTTGTCCTCAAAAGCTTTTACCAATTTGGTAACACAGAATGACTAAATGTCTTTTCCTTTATCTGGCTTTTCATTAGGAAGGAAACTCCCAAAATTCATTTCTATCAGCATTATCCTCAATGCTAAATCTTGTATGTCTCAAGTCTGTTTATAATAAATATCCTCATTATGACTAAGGTCGTCTTACTTCTCTGCATTACTTCAGTTTCTAATGAAAGCAATGCCCAAGTGACTAAGTGGATGAAGCCCCCGACTGTAGGAAAGTGTTCCCATCAAATATCTCCTAATTGCCCTCAATGAATCAGCTTCAGGCTCAGCCTTATCTCTGGCACCTTCCCCAGCTTTGTGTTGATAGCCAATAACATGTGCTCCGAGCATGAAGGGGATAAAAATGGTGTGACTCTTAGAAAGCCAGCCATAGAGTGGAGTTAGGGAGCTGTTTAGATTCTTGACTTCATGGTTCTGACGTGATTGATTTTCACCAATTTGCCTTCAGACACGCTTTGCTATCATTGCTTCAAACACGTGACTTCAGATCCTACAGGGAAACTTGTGCTCCTTCAATTGTTTCTGCTGCCTTACACATAGGTCCTGTGTTAAGACATCTTGTATTCATCAGCCTCCAATGGTAACTTTAGGCAAGTAACATAAGCACTTTCTCTGACCATCTGTAAAATTAAGTAGTAACTACAAAGCATCTGACACATTTCTTATAAAAGCACAGTCCAGCCACCCTGGCCTGGCTCACAGCTGTGGAGAACAGCGTGCTTGTGTCTGAGCCTCCTGACGTATGTTTTCTTTTCAGTCACTCTGCCCCCTGCCTTCCTTACCACCACCCCCTACCCACAATATCTTCTCTTTCTCTCTTTAACTAGTTCTCCTCCACCCTCACACCCCATGCCTGACCCTACTCCTCACACCTGCTTTGGCCCCATATAATACAGGATGTTTTAATATACTATGTACATGGAAGAAAACGGAAATTGAAGTTGCCAGCCATGAACTTTCTTTTCTTTTCTTCTCTTTTAAGTGGGGGAAGAGTATCGTCAACAGCAAGGAGGCTATTTTCTTAGTGACAGCAGAAAAGTGGTAGGGGGTTAGGGAAAGAACACTTAAGAAATTAGAGCTTCCAGCGGATACATGGTGTTTGATCTTTTAATGGTGTTGCTGCTGGGCCTGGTATATATTTTATCATGCGAGATGGTTAGAAATCTGAGCTTTGAAGGTGGGAAATGTGTCAGTTGGTGTGTGTGTGTGTGTGTGTGTGTGTGTGTGTGTGTTGTAACACAGACTACGCCACAGAGACCAAAAGCCGTGGAACTGTTAAAAGACAGAGAGATACAGGCATGTGGATATAGAGTGGATGAGGCACACAGACACATATTAAATGAGAACCTACTAGTGACACCCTGAAGAGAGAAGTGAGGTAAACAGGCATGATACTGGAGGGAGAGGGATGATAGATCAGTGAAATGACTTCTATGCTTCAGCCTTCCAATATCACACAGGCTGTGAGCAACTCACAGACTATCAACTTATGACATCAACTCCTTGGCATGACTTTGGACACAGAATTCATGCAATCTCCACCTGTCCCAGGTAGTCCTTGATTTTGTGTCTGACTTCAACCCTTTTCTATGGGCATTCCCTAGAAATGCTGAATATACTCTTCAATACCTCAGCTAACAAATGAGCATTTCTGGTTCTCACCCAGGGGCACATACTGGGAGCCACCGGTTTTATTTCTGTACTCTCAGCCTTATGGTCTTTCCAGTAGAGTTTATGTATTTATTTGAAGCTTTTAGGGCATTTTGCCCTCACTTAAGCTAATTGGACTATATGTGAAATTGCGTGGGTATAGCGGGGGTAGAATGCCAAAGAACAGGCATAAAGAAAATGTTCTGAATTCTGGAAATATATTCTAAAAGCTCACGTCTGAAAGTTGGGTAACGAGGAATTTTATCTTTTAACTCTTCCTCCCCCTTCATAACATTTAACTTTTGTTTGATTTTCACATTCAAAAAGAACAATTTTAATGTATTTTTCAGAACTACCAACAGGGCCAGCATAACCATGGAGCTGAAAACAGATGGTTTGGTTTTGCAAAGGAGAAAAAGTGATATCTTTTCCTCACCCATTTACAAGGTTCATGGTTGAGATCCCTAAAGCAAAAGACAGATTAACAAGAGAAAAGCATACATTTAGTATACATTTTATGTGACACAGGAGCCTTCAGAAATGAAGACCCAAAAAAAACAAGGAACCTTATGTACTTTTATGCTAAGTATGATGAAGTGGACAGCCTTGGGGAAATATGATTGGGCAAAGAGGGTATGATCTAATGGTAATAAACGTGGGGGTACTTAGCAAGACCTCTTTGCTCAGATTCTTCTCTTTGTCCCTGTGTCTTCAGAAAAATGGATGTCTCTTTCTTCTGGGTATAGGAGATACCTCTCGAATGAGAATTTTATAACCTTCTTCAAAGAAAGGTCAGAAAAAACATTTTTGTCCTGCTTAAGGAGGGTGGGAGGAGGTCAGAGAGACCTTCCTGCTTCTGCTGTTTACTCAAGGTGCCATATTTTGAGGTAGCATGTCCTGAACTCCATCAGTTGAATGTTTATATTTGAAGTTAGAACCTCCCCCAGTCCATGCTGCTAAGTTCACCACCTTTCCCTATCTCCTCATGACCCTAGAGAATTTGAACAAAAAAGGGTCCAGTTTCAAAGACACTGAGCATAAGAGAAAGTGAAGCTGGACTGAAACCAGGGAATCAAATAAAAATCTACTCCCAGTATATTCTCTTCAGAAAATTATTCTCTGGAGAAACTGAATAGTCATAGAGAAATGAGCTACAGACACTAATAGTGCGAGCTGATCCAACAATACACCTGGCTCACCAGCCAGTTATGCTATAGTGAGGCTCATTAATTAACAAGACCCACCCATGTCCATAGAAAGTCTAATTAGCCTTTTAGTGGCACATGTTAACAGACTGAAAAATAATCATGGATCACCAAATATTTGAGGAAGTTCTCTTACATGAAAGGGACTAAAATTTAAAAAAAAAAAAAAACTGATACATGAATTAAGAGGCAATGCACAGGCTAGGCGTGGGGCTCCAGCCTATAATTGCAGCTTTGGGAGGCCAAGGTGGGCAGATCACTTGAGCTCTGCAGTTCAAGACCAGACTGGGCAACATGGTGAAACCCATTTCTACAAAAAAAATACAAAAATTAGCCAGACATAGTGGTGCACATCTGTAGTCCCAGCTACTTGGGATGCTGAGGTGGGAGGATTGCTTGAGCCCAGGAGTTTGAGGCTGTAGTGAGCTGTGGATCGCACCACTGCATTCCAGCCTGGGTGACAGAGCGAGACCCTGTCCCAAAAAACAAGCAAACCAAAAACAATAAAAAAGCGGCAATGAACAAGGTCAAAGAAGTCATCAAATAATTATGATGTTATCAGAAAGAAAAGATATTTTATCTTTGAAACAAGAACTAGATGCTATGATAAATGGTCATAGATTATTAAGAAAATTTAATAGGAAAATAAAGCTGAGAAACTCTCCTAGAAAGTAGAACAAAAGGACAAAACACAGACAATAGTAGAAAAAAGTGAAGGTTATCAGAAGATCATACCAAGATGTCCAACCTCCAGTGGGTTAGGAATTTCAAAAAGAACAGAAAAAAGGAGTGAAAGAGAGAGGGTGCCCAGCACAATTAAGGCATATCCTTATACAACTTCATACCACCAAGAATAAAGAAAAGAATCCTAAAATTTCTGGAGAGGAAAAAGCAAAATACAGGTTGTATTAAAAGGATGATCAGGAACAATCCAAATGGTGTTGGATTTCTCAACAGCAACACTAGAAACTAGAACAGTGGTGAGATAAATGCTTTCAAAATTCCATGGAAGTAATTTTCAGCTTAGAATTCTTTATTTGGCCACAGATCAATCAAATGCAAAGGTAAGCTAAAAACATCATCATACACAACACGTCAAAAAGTTTCTCTCTCATTCATCCATTCTCAGGATTTCTTGGAGGATATGTTTCACCAGATAAAGGCGTGTTAATCAGGAGAGTGAAAGATGTCCACGGTCCAAGGAGCAAGGATTCAGTCCAGAAGCACGCAAAGGGAATCCTCAGAACTGTGGGGCAGGGAAGCTGAGTACCTCAGCAAAGCAGCAGGCCTCCAGACAGTCCAGTCAGCAGTGAGACAGGCAGAGGCTCTGGGAGGAACAGCAGCAGGCAAAGAAGTAGAACTGACGAACTTCTGGATGACAGCAGTGTTGGAGCAACTAGAAGGAATTAGTGACAATATGTGTGAAAACTGTGCAAAGAAGCCAGGCACAGAGGCTCATACCTGTAATCCCAGCACTTTGGGAGGCTGAGGTGAGCAGATCACGAGGCTAGGAGTTCGAGAGCAGCCTGGCCAACATGGTGAAACCCCATCTCTACTAAAAAAATACAAAAATTAGCCGGGCGTGGTGGCCCAGGCATGGTGGCACGTGCCAGTAGTCCCAGGTACTCGGGAGGCTGAGGCAGGAGAATCACTTGAACCCAGGAGGTGGAGATTGCAGTGAGCCGAGATTGCGCCACTGCACTCCAGCCTGGGCAACAGAGTGAGACTATGTCTCAAAAAACAAAAGAAAACAAAACAAAAACAAAAAACTGTGCAAAGTAAAAAAAAAAAAAGGAATTATTAATTTCAGGAGGGAAAAATGAACAAGAAAGAAAAGATCATTCGTATACCATGTGGGTTATAATATAAGCATTACAGTCAGTATTACAGTTGACCTTGGAAAAGCATGGGTTTGAAATACATGGGTTTGCTTATTTGCAGGTTTTTTTCAATAAATACAGTAGACCTCTCATATCATCAGGATCTGCAACCAACGGTGGATCAAAATATTGGCAGGATGTGTGACCCAAGTATACAGAGGGCCAACTTTTTGTATCTTGAGTTCCACAGGGCTGACCAT
Source organism: Pan paniscus (assembly GCF_029289425.2). NCBI lineage: Eukaryota > Metazoa > Chordata > Mammalia > Primates > Hominidae > Pan > Pan paniscus. Next base: position 107,939,339 of record NC_073262.2, read on the forward strand.
GGGACTTGAGTCTGTGCAGGTTTTGGTATCTGTGGGGTAGTCCTGGAACCAATCCCACATGGACACCAAGGGATGACCATCCAGAATCTACAATGAACTCAAACAAATTTACAAGAAAAAAACAAACAAACCCATCAAAAAGTGGGCAAAGGACATGAACAGACACTTCTCAAAAGAAGACATTTATGCAGCCAAAAAACACATGAAAAAATGCTCACCATCGCTTGCCATCAGAGAAATGCAAATCAAAACCACAATGAGATACCATCTCACACCAGTTAGAATGGCAATCATTAAAAAGTCAGGAAACAACAGGTGCTGGAGAGGATGTGGAGAAATAGGAACCCTTTTACACTGTTGGTGGGACTGTAAACTAGTTCAAGCATTGTGGAAGTCAGTGTGGCAATTCCTCAGGGATCTAGAACTAGAAATACCATTTGAGCCAGCCATCCTATTACTGGGTATATACCCAAAGGACTATAAATCATGCTGCTATAAAGACACATGCACACGTGTTTATTGCGGCACTATTCACAATAGCAAAGACTTGGAACCAAGCCAAATGTCCAACAATGATAGACTGGATTAAGAAAATGTGGCACATATACACCATGGAATACTATGCAGCCATAAAAAATGATGAGTTCATGTCCTTTGTAGGGACATGGATGAAATTGGAAATCATCATTCTCAGTAAATTATCGCAAGAACAAAAAACCAAACACCGCATATTCTCACTCATAGGTGGGAATTGAACAATGAGAACACATGGACACAGGAAGGGGAACATCACACTCTGGGGACTGTTGTGGGGTGGAGGGAGAGGGGAGGGATAGCTTTAGGAGATATACCTAATGCTAAATGACGAGTTAATGGGTGCAGCACACCAGCATGGCACATGTAGACATATGTAACTAACCTGCACATTGTGCACATGTACCCTAAAACTTAAAGTATAATCATAATTAAAAAAAAAATTCTTGCAGAACTGTATTAGCTATGTATGGGAGTACATAGAGGGCAAGAAACATCCGATAGCCAAATCTTTAGCTACCATGATAGAAGAAAACACTAATGATGAAACTTTATTACAAATGGCATCATAAGCTCATTTTCTGGAAGCATGAGTATCAGCTAAAAGATGTCAACACGTTTGCCTCAAGGGAGCAGGCCTCAGAATGGGGTGGGGGAATGTTGCCTTTAGCACATTTTAACTTTCAAAATTGTGAATTATGTGCATGTATTATTTTGATGAAATTTTTCTTTTTCAAAATTAAAAAAAATTTGTATTAAAAATTTAGGCTGGTCGCGGTGGCTCATGCCTGTAATCCTAGCACTTTGGGAGGCTGAGGCAGGCAGACCATGAGGTCAGGAGATCGAGACCATCCTGGCCAACATGATGAAACCCTGTCTCTACTAAAATACAAAAAATTAGCCGGGCGTGGTGGCGCATGCCTGTAGTCCCAGCTACTCGGGAGGCTGAGGCAGGGGAAATCGCTTGAACTTGGGAGGCGAAGGTTGCAGTGAGCCGAGATCCCGCCACTGCACTCCAGCCTGAACGACACAGTGAGACTCCGTCTCAAAATAAATAAATAAATAAATAAATAAATAAATAAATTTCATATAAATGCAGATTCCTGGCTTCTCCTAGAAAAATTAGGCTGCCTGGCCCCCCTGGAGCCATATTCCATCTGACAATATGGCTTGCCCATTTCGCTGAAGCACCTGACCTCCAGCTTGTCATAGTCTCTACCTTGCCTCCTTGCCTCCCCACAGCTGAGGCTCAGGTGTTATTTAGTATTGTGATTATTCAGTTATCTTACTTGTTTCAGGGTTGAGGAAAAAAGGAAATAATTTTATCCCTACATCAAAAGTGGGACAATCAAAGAGGTTCCAAGAGGTCTTCATGCTTCCCCTGGCTTACTGTGCTAAGGTACCTTCCAGGCTTCTATGGGATTTAAGTTTTCTACCTAAAATTCCTGATGATATAGTACAAGCTTTCGTTAGCTCTGTTATGAGCACAAAGACCATCCTTCATATGGTCACCTTTTTATAAGAAGCTTATAAACTTTGTCACCCTGCAGCTATTCCTTCTCCAGATTACTGTCTCCAAAGACTTCATTTTTCATTTATGTGATCACACCCATGTACTCTTGATCTTTGCCACATTTTTCCTGTCTCCACACAGTCAGGGCCTGATCAATAAGGAATGACTATGTGTTGATGACTTCACAGCTCTCACCCATTATCCTTCCGTTCATGCATATGGGTGTCTTGTCTCCTTTTTAAATAGCGCCATTATCCTAATGGCTAATGCTCAGTGGGTGGCCTTCTGTAACTCTTGTATATTTTTCTACCATGGCTGAACATAGTGAGTACATTTCCATCTTGTGTTTATGCACTTGGGTTTTCTTTTGTAAGCGCATTGCCTTCCACTTATTTCCATTAAATTTCATATTCCTTATTCAAAAACACTTTTCCAAATTGGTCAAAGTAGGTTTTAATTTTCCCACTGCTGCCAAAGGTGCTGGTTACCTCTCTTCAAATTGTTGTAGTTATCACACTTTATAATGATACTGTTTTATCATTCAAATCATTGGTTCAGAAATGAAATTATATAGAGTCCATGGCCGACCTCTGTAGAACACTGGTAAGGGATCCAACTCAAGATGATCAGTGATCCATTGAAAATGGTGGCTGTCTTCTTTAAAAAATAAAAATAAAAATAAAAACTTTGAGTAAAGTAACCCCTTAAAATTAAGTAGTTATTTGCCTGAATTAAGTATAACCTGTAACTTATTGTTAAGTAACCCCTTAAAATTAAGTAGTTATTTGCCTGAATTAAGTATAACCTGTAACTTATTGTTAAGTAAACATGGTTAAGCTAACCTTTATATGAATACCCAGGCTGTAAAAATTTATGCTATTTGGTAGTCTTGGAAATACAAATTCCAAATAGCCTGAAATAAGAAGCTACAATATAATGGGAGGCCAGTAGTTAAAAAATACTACCACAGTAGAAGGGGTGAAGTGGATCAGGAAGAATCCTAGGGTACTTTACTTAGAACCCTTTGTACAAACAGCATGAAAGTAATGAGATTAATGAAAGAATTTTGTCAAATTTAGAAGAATCTGAGAAACAAACTGCAAGTTTTCCATTTCATTTGATGTCTTGGCAAACCTACTGATATGTGTGTTATTTGTCTCTGTCTTCTTAATATTTGCTACCTTGCCGGTTGCCTGGTGATTTAGGAAGACGTGGGGAGTATTTGTAAACAAAGGAAGCTTTTCAGAAGTGGGTAACAGTAGCCAGAGTTTGCTGGTTGGATCTTCCAGGAAGCAGTAGCTGAGAAATAGGAGTGCAAAAGTTTTGTCGAGGGGCATTACCTGGGGAAGATAAAAAAGGGAGGAAGCAGGATTGGGCAGAGAGCCCTCAATCACAGGGCAAATCTGCTGGGTCTTGGCCAGCTCAACAGGAGCTCCAGACCAAAGATCCCCTGTTCTAGGAGCTCAACACTGGGCAGAAAACAGCCAGGTTCTATTGCACCCACTGTGCTCAATCATGACCGAGAGCTGCCTCAGAAGAGTGTGGACTCAAGTCAGAAGCTGAGGAGGATCCTAAAGGCAGTAAGTAAGTAATAGCTACAGGCTGTGAGCTCTATTTGCATTCCTCACAGCTGAATGCCAAGTTCTTTCTTGAAGGAAAAGTACAAGCAATATGTCTTCATCACTTGTGCTTAGAACATTTTCCTTATTACTGAACAACAATTAGAGATGATCTTGACATTCTCATCTCCGTATTCTCAATGTTTCAGCAACATGTGAAAAATCCATTCTTCTATACCAAAGTCACACACTCATGGAAGAGATGAAGCTTTCAATACCTGAAGTAATTCCCAAGTGTTGGTGAAGGAGTAAGACAAAAACATGCAGGATTAGAATGGGCAGGAGAGAGAGCAGATGGGCTAGGAAAGAGAATCACTGAACATTGACCCTAACTAAATATGAAAAGGAAATGGCAGGTAGGTGATCAAAGAATCAGGTGGGCAAGAGTTACCTAAAATATCGGTTTCCCATTCATTGCACAAAATGATGGCATTTGCCCCTTTGGAAATGGTTAGCTCTTAGAACTCTGGAAATAATAGAGCAGGTTGGGAATTTTATTCCTCCAAAATAATGTCTGGTTTTGAAAAACATGCATGCTCTTTAATTCTCATAATACTGAATCTTGCCTTTGAATTCTGTCATTTAAGTGATAAACTAAAGCAGTTAGATAAGGGAGATTTTTATTGTACACTGGAATACATACAAAATGGTGGAAAGTAAAGGATAATAATAATAATAATAATAATAAAAGTCTTAGATGGTGCTACAAGGTGACTTGAATTTTGAGAAATCAAATCAACTCAAAGAGGAAAATTCAGGTAAGATAAAAAATATGTATGGTGATAGAGTGTAATCTTAGCATTGATATTGTATATGTACTGGCTCATTACCCACTGCATCAAAGATCATAATGTGTTTATTATATCATTTACCAAATGATAGCCATTTCCTGAACAACTGGCCTCTCCTGCACATCCTTGTGTGATGTCCTTTATTAATAATGATGCCTGTACTTTGGGGCAGAAAGATAGAAAAAGATATCTGAAAAGAGTCTACAGGAAATAAGAGAGAAATTGGTAATCTCCTTAGCTTTTCTGTTTTGCACTGTTACATTGGCTGATTGTCTGGGGCATGCAAAATGTATCATAGGTACTACAACTAAATCTTCAAGGTAGAACCCAGAAAAAGTGAGAAAAGAGACCCAAACCACCATTTTATATGTAATCTCCCTTGGTGTTTGTTTATCCTGCCTCTCCAAGCTCTCCTGGCATGAGATAGGTCTGCCATGGTCAGATAGTAAGTAGCATCCAATTTGTTGTTTCTTACTTCATCAATAATTTTTTTCAAAATAAACTGTGGAAAGAAATCCACTTCCTAGCATGATGCAAACATCACTACAACACAGGGTTTCTTAAACTAAATTTAAAAAATAAAAAATGAAGTATGTGGTTATTAATTATTTATTTGCATTTAAGAACTTCTGCCATGAGCATTTTCCAGAGATAAAAATCGAAGATATAATTAAACTTCAGAATGAAAGCTGAGGTTTAATTAATGAGTAGGTAACACTCAGTTACCTAACATCTTCCTAGTAATAAAATATAATATTAGGAAGGAAATATGTTAGCCAAAAAAAGGAAGGAAATGTATCTTTTTCTTTTTCTCTCTCTTTTTTTTTTTTTTTAAAAAAAAAAAGAGGAAGCAAAAGGAGGAGAGTGATATTGTGTTTCAGGGCATTTAATTTGAATATATCACTTGATAGAGTGCAGACTTCCCTGAGTTCTGTAACCTGTAGTGTAAACACACAATAAACAGGCACCAAAACGCACCCAAGCCAACACCAAGCAGCCAGTGGGTTTTGGCTGACATAAGGCCTCTGGTTTGTGGGGTTCATCTGGCTCCCCTTCAGCTCTATCCCAATATATGAATGTTTCTTTAGTTAGATCAGTAGTCTTTATATGCCTCTGTTATATCAGAAAGACCTGGGTTTCTGGAGCAGCTTATAAAGATTGGGGTTTAGGTTAAAAGCACATCACAGGCAAACATGTGTTGAACATTATTCTGTGTGTGGAGACTTTGAAGAGCCTCTCAGGTATATGTAGGATTTGGTATTATGAGGAGATGAATTGGATTCAAGGTACTCAATCTTATTGCCAATCTTTTTCAGTAAGAAACCATCTCCTTGGTTTGCACATCTGTGTTTGATAATGTGGGAGAATGTCTTTGATTAGACTTTCAGAGTAATCATTCAAAGGCAACTTTCTCCTCTGCTTTGCTGCATCTCATAAAGTTAGATTTTGTACATTAGTGAGGCACTGATTGCATGAAAATAATATTGGCTTTATGAGAGAGTATAATCTTGTTCAAAATATAACTCTCCCCGCCATTCTCAAAGTGCTGCTATTTTTGTGTCAGATTCTCCTCCACTGCTGCTTTTATGAGCACTTTCCAAAATAGTATTTTCTTTTTTGTTTCTTCTCCTTTATTGTCTTTTTATAACTTTTAATCATATTTTTATGGTACCTTAATAGCTGAGGCAAAGTCACAGGTGGCCTTCGCTAAATCATTTCTACTTTTCTATAATCCTAATGGCAGTGAAAGAAAAGAGGTCTCTGGGTTGTCCCCCAAAATACTTGTTTATATCTTCCAATGCTATTTTTAATATTTCTAAGGATCAAGATCTCTACCTTGTGTTAAAGTATACATACTACCCATTTTGTTTGGTTTCCGTAACGACTTGTTGATTCTAGCATTTGAAAAAGTATATTCTTGACTTTTCTCCTTTTTAATTATTATTAATACTTAATAGTTAATTAGTTCAAGTTATGCTAAAAACTAATTATTTTATAACTTTTTGGCAATTAGTACTCTTACTAAATTTTACTAATTGCATATCAAAACAATGATAAGAGCAACTTCTAAAAAAATCTGTCTTCTTGGTTCAGTCCTCCTGGTTTTCTCTTCAAATTAAGTGAAATTCTCTTGATATTTTTTCAAAAGGTGAATATTTTCTGGAATAAAATACAGAGTTGAAGTGAAATCATGGAAACTGCTGTTTGAACAATGGTCATTAAATGTTATTCTCTCTGTCACCTTGCTGTCTCCCCACCACATTTATGATGTGAAACTAAATAAATATGGGTACATCTTTGAAACCGGTGTTTTTGATAAGACCACTCCTTTGTGGAATTGTATCAGGGAATAATCTCTTAATCCCAGTTGGTTGCATTCTTTTCCTTTTTATCAGTCTAGACAGATTGAGCCTAGGTCATCTCTTTTGGGCAAGGATGGTGAGTTTTCAGAAAACTGAAAGGTTGCCCTCAAGCTAGGTGCTGGAGGGATTTTGTCAACTGCACCTGGTGCTGAGTGAGTGGTAGCGTAAGCAATTTGGGCTGGAGTGAGAGGCGAGGAAGAAAGCCACAGCCAAGACTTGGGAGATTTCAGGAAATAAGAATCCAGCTGACCAAATAAGAAGGCCCATGGGCAGGGAGCAGCTGGGCACCAGGAGATCCAACACAGGAGCCACTGCCTTGGAAATTGGAGGCGTTTATTTCATTTCCGGTGATGTTTTCTGATTCTCTGTATGATTTTAACTCTAGAATTGCTAAAGATAGCTCTGTGAGTAAGGTGGGTTGCTAGCCTATCACCAGATTATTAAAGTAAGTGTAATGTAGGGCAGAAACAAGAAAAAAAAAAAAAAACGTTGGCTTCCACAGACCAGAGACTTTGCTTAAAGAGGTACATGACAGCTTCTGAGGGATCTGTTTGTATACATAGCATCCCAGTGTCTTTCTGTCAAGCTACCTGCCTCCCAGGTACACGCGTATTGCTGAGGAAACACAACCAATGCCCACTGTTTCAAAGAAAACCATTCTTTTTGGAGTAGTAAGCTCTTTTATAAAGCTGAAATAGATGTGGAGTATTTTAAGATGAATAGTCTTACATCCACTAAATTCTACCCAGTTTACTCTCATTACACCACAAGAGCCTTGGATTTTCTATGTGTATAAAGACGGTATTTGTCATTGAGCTTAGTGCTTTTTGTAGGGTCGGCATATTATAGGTTTCCCTCATAATGATAACAGAATCTTACATCAAGTGAACATGGAGGAGTGAATATTTAAACCATGTGTGAAGGAGGGAAAAAAAAAAACATAGTAGAGCTTTTCTTTTCACTGTACAGTTATGGATTATCTTTGCTGGCTGGATATTTATTTCAGATTTTTGTGGTTTCTCATGTCGTGGATTACAGGGACTCTTGTAAATGGGTTTCATATGGTAACTAGTGACCTTGAAGGACTCAATTTTTAAGATAATTAACTTCACAGTTCTAAGTCAGATCTATGCCAGTCACAGAATGAAATAATTTCTGTTTAGTTATCTGGGATTTCATTCAGTTGATTAATACCTATAGGAGAAGAGACTATTTGCTTTGATTTACATCTATATCACCTTCAATTTAATATTTCACGAGAAATAGAAGGCACGAAATCACCATTTTGGAGCAGATACATAGGCATCAAATGAAGCTCTTTTGATGTGAGGTGTTGGAGATAAACAGGTAGTATCAGGCGTCCACAGCCTTGCGTTTTACTCACCCCTCATGCTTTGCACCTAAAGTGTGCTCATAACTTTGCAGCCATGAGCCATCCCCTTGTCATTTTCAGCCCCTGACTTGTTCCTGGGGCTGCTGATTCATCTGTTTTCATTGCTGTCATGAAAACCAGTCTGCATTTCATCATAAAATTCAGAAGTGCCCTATTATATTAGGAAAGAATAACCCCCCACCAATGGCCACATCATATAGAGAAAGAACCAATGTTTCATCTTTCTATTTTTCAGAAGTCTCCCCCAAAATGTTTTGAGACAAGAATCAGAATAGAATCTGCTTACCCTCAAAGCAATAGGTTTTCTCTAAACAATCTAATAAGGATTTGTCTAGACTAACATCCTTTGGGAATTTATCTACAGATGTCTTTAACTCGTTACTGTGTCCAGCCTGTGCCAACACTTGGGAGTAATGTGTTCCACAAATTAACTATAAAGGAAAGAAATGAAGAGGACCAGAAGGAACAAATGCACAGAAAACAGTGCAAATATGCTCCTAGACAAGAGCAACATTTGTTACTGTTTATTACTACTTATCCAGAAAGCCTTTCTTAAACATATCCCCAGACCTGCACTGGGCAGGCTACCCCTTTTCTCCCCCTTGATAGTGCATTAGTACCGCTCTATGGAACAAATTGTCACAGAATATCAAAATATGCTATCTACTTAGCTAATCCCTATGTTGCACTCCTGAGCTTAGAGACTAGGCCTTACTCATCATAGTTCCATCAACATGAAGCACAATTTCTGAAATATACTGGTATACTCAGTAAATTCCTTAAAAAATGACCTCTTTGTATCTCAAAAACTCTAGATTATTCCTTGGTACATAGAAGGAACCCAATACATGCTTTGTCAAAGAAGTAAAGAAAATAAAATTATTTTAGAATTGTTGAGAATCTTGGTGATATGACTGAAACCTTTTGTTTCATGGATGACAAGACTGGGGCCTGGAGAAGTGAGGTCATTTGCCCACCATCCTGCAGCTAGAATTAAAACCAAATGCAGTGGTTTAAAGCTCAATATTCTTTTCACTCCAAATTGGTAGCTGCCTGTAATTTGCTGGCATTGTAGAAACAAAAACATAGTGAAAATCACCAAAATTATATTTTACATTTATAAAGTGCTTTACAGTTTCCAAAGCATTTTAATAAACACTATCTGACCTCCCTGTGGTGTTATCTCAAGAAGGTTAATAGGGGAGATAGTATTCCTGTTTAGTATATGAGGAAACAGAGATTCAGAGAAGCTAAGTGACTTGCCCAGAGTTTAGAACTCAAATCCTTCTTTCTTTTTTCTTTTCTTCTTTTTTTTTTTTGAGACAGGGTCTTGCTCTGTTGCCCAGGCTGGAGTGTAGTGGCAGTGACATGAATGTGGCTCACTGCAGCCTCGACCTCCTGGGCTCAAGTGATTCTCCCACCTCAGCCTCCTGAGTAGCTGACCACAGGCTCATGCCACCATGCTCAGCTAATTTTTTAAAAATCTTTTAAAAGTTCCCCTGGTGGTCTAGTGGTTAGGATTCGGCACTCTCACCGCCGCTGCCTGCGTTCAATTCCCGGTCAGGGAACCAAGAAATGGAGCAGGACGAGCTGCAGACAAAACCCCTCAGACAGCAGATTAAAGAAGGAAGAGGTGTTTTGGGTGCAGCACACCAACATGGCACATGTATACATATGTAACAAGCCGGCACGTTGTGCGCATATACCCTAAAACTTAACGTATAATAAAAAAAAGAAAAGAAAAAATTTAAAAAAATCTTTTTAGAGATGGGGTCTCACTATGTTGCCCAGACTTTTCTGAACTCCTGGACTCAAGTGATCCTCCCACCTCAGCCTCCCAAAATGTTGGGATTATAAGCATGTGCCACGACGAGCAGCCAAAACCTCATTTCTTGATGAAGATTCCTTCTCTGATAACTATCTTCTGATGCTGTGAGAGTGAACTGATATTTCCAAGAAAGGTGTATCCCAGAGATTACAAACAGTGACCATCCAAAAAATATTAGAACTGCGCAGGGATCTTTCCAGAGCATTCTAAAAATGAAGCTTACAATAGATTTGATTGGCTGTGAAGTTGAAATGGGGAGGGAGGTAAACCTTACGCAGGTTGTTATAGGATGTTAATCTCCTGGGACAGAATGGGAATAGGTAAGGTGACAACTTTAAAACAAATCAGAGAATTAAGAACGTGCTTAAGAAATGACAGATTTATGTGATCGGGGTTAAAAAGAGAGGAGCCATCTTTGATATAAAATAGGACTTTGTTTAACATTCTTGGGAAGATACTTCTCAGAATGATGCATCTCACCCTTCCCATTGGCCAAGAGCTTCTCTTGAGTATGGCTGACTTCCTGGACGTGCAACCTGTGTAGTTAGAAGGGCCCATAGAAGTGCTCACCATTGGATTAATACTTTGCTGTTGCTGTCGTGAAAGGCTTTATGATTTTTGAACAGTCCCAATGTTTTCATTTTTCTCCGGACCTCATGCATGACGTACCGGTTCTGGTGAAGCAAATGAGGCTTTGCCAAATTTTTTCTAATTAAGTGGGACTTTTTCCTCCTTTGCAAGTGATTATTCCTTCAGGATAAAAAAGTTTTGAACCATGATGCATTTGTTTTATAAAATGAAAACCAGAGAAGACTGCAAAGGTAGTAACAGAAATGAAAAAATAAGCAAAAATGATAAGGCCAAAATTATTATTTTTCATATCTTTATGATCAAATATCTTTTCTTTATGATAAATAATCATGTTTTGAGAATTAGGATTTTTGAAAGGATCAATTAAATGGCCTTTTCTGAATCTCTGCATGTTGCTTCAACTGTGTAAGGTAAGTGATTGATCTTTTCATATTGATAGAACGGTTGTGACTGAACAATCATGAGAGCCTGATGTGGGTGAAGATATTGGTTTTCTTCCAAATAATTTGCATATTATATTAGTCAATTTTCATACTGCTATAAAAAAACTGCCCAAGACTGGGTAATTTATAAAGGAAAGAGGTTTAATTGGCTCACAGTTCAGCATGGCTGGGGAGACCTCAGGAGACTTACAATGAGGGCAGAAAGCAAAGGGCAAGCAAGGCATCTTCTTCACAAGGTGGCAGGAAGGAGAAGTGCCAAGGGATGGGGGAAGAGCCCCTTATAAAAACCATCAGATCCCATGAGAACTCACTCACTGTCACAAGAACGGCATGGGGAAACTGCCCCCATGATCCAATTACCTCCACCTGGTCTCTCCCTTGATTCATGGGGATTATGGGGACTATAATTCAAGATGAGATTTGGGTGGCGACACAAAACCTAACCATATCACATATTTACCCAGAAATTTCAGAGTCATTGTGAGGTTGGTAAGTCAGTGTGACACTGAGCAAGCCACTGGTGCCCCTTCTTGCCTAATGTCTAAAAATTCCTTTTCCTACTGTTCTTCTTGCTGTGCATTGATAAAGGCTTATCAAACTTTGTGTTACTCCTCAGTTCTATCTAGGGATGGTGTAGCCAAGAAGTTGAAGAAAATTGAAAAGCTGTTTGTATATTCAGTATTTGCATTTTATATATTTTATAGGATATAGTAGGATAATAATAGAGAAAATGTTAAGATTATTTTTATTTTTATTTATTTGTTTACTTATTTGAGACAGAGTCTTGCTCTGTCACCCAGGCTGGAGTGCAGAGGAATGACCATAGGTCACAGTTATCTCAAACTCTTGACTTCAGGCAATCCTACACCTCAGCCTCCCCTGTAAACCCTAAAAGTGTTGGGATTTTAGGTGTGAGCCACTGCACCTGGCTGAGATTATTTTTTAAATTGATTTAGATAGTATCCTTCATTGAGAAGCTCTGCTGAGCGTACATATAAAAGAACATCATTCTGGCCAGCCGTGATGGCTAACGCCTATAATCCCAGCACTTTGGGAGGCTGAGGTGGGCAGATTACTTGAGGCCAGGAGTTCAACACCAGCCTGGCCAATATGGTGAAACCCTGTCTCTACTAAAAATACAAAAATTAGTTGGGTGTGGTAGCAGGCACCTGTAATCCAAGCTGCTCGGGAGGCTAAGGCAGGAGAACCGCTTGAACCCAGGAAGCAGGGGTTGCAGTGAGCTGAGATTGCGCCATTATACTCCAGCCTGGGCATCACAGCAAGACTCTGTCTCAAAAAAAAAAAAAATAGAAAACAAAAAGAACATCATTCCAGTAACAACAAACACAAGGAAACTTTTGGGGAAAAAGTTTTTCTTCCCCTAGACTCAAACTATTATCTGTTGTTTCTTATTTGCATAATAATTGTATGACTGCTTTCCACCTCTGCTCCACTGTGGTGTTTTCTGTTCTAGCTTCTTATAATACTGAATTTGGACCAGCATATGTTTATCTGTTCACTCATTCATCAATAAAACAAAGTATTGACTATCTGCTATTAATAAATATTAAGCACAGTGTGTTGTGGTAGGAGAGAAGGACATTTTTTCCTACTTAATCATAATTAGCCTTAAATAGTTCCCTAGGAGTTTCGGGTGTGTATGTTCACACTCCTTTGGTGATGCTGAAACATTTTGAGGACGTGACTAGGTCTTACACACTTCGGATTGGGTGTTGCACACAGAATAAAGTCCATGAAACTTCCTGAGTTGAATTATATTTGGAAGACAAAAATAATTTCTGTCTGGCTTAGAGACATTAAGAACCCAAAGTCTATGCGTTAGGGAAGAGAAACAGTCGACATGGGTACAGAAGTGTTTGTAATTAAGTGGGTGAACTTGCTTAGATGAATGAAACCAGATTATTTGAGCAGGGCCAATGATGCCAGAGAAAAAGAAAGAAAAATACCAATGGAGAGTAAAATAAGTACACAAAATGAAAGATTCTGAAGTTTTGGAATGAAAGTTTTAGCTCAGGAAATGGAAGAATACTTGAGAGTTTCATGAGAAAAAAAAATAAGTGATAGTGATAGACTGTAATTATGCAGACTTCTCTGAAGTCAAACAGAGAAGGGAGAGTATGAGATCTGTAGTGGTTATTAGAAGAATGATTAAGAGAAAGACTATGGCTTAATGTTTCTCTTTTGCCAAAGATGTTAGAAAGTACTCAATAACATTAAAGCAGAAGAAACAGCAATAAAATAAGAAGGCATAGATACAGTGATGTCATTGAAAAAGCACACAGTCATTGAATCTTTGGATTTGGAGGGATCTCCATAACTATTTGTCAACATCCCCATGCCTGGCTGAACCACAGAATCACCTGGTGAACTGTTGAAAGAGATTCTGAGATTCCTCACCTCATATGGTGAATCTTTCAAAGATGAGAAGGACGTAAATTTCACATAAGCTGTTCTTAGCCCTTTTTGGTCCCTTGAAATTACCCCATTCTTAATTTTTGTCTCCTGAGTTTCCATAAATTATCTATGTATTCATCCAGCAACTTGAAATTCACTATTTTGCTGTTTTCAGAATGTATACATGCTTTCTTGTCCGATCACCGCTACTCTTAAAAATTGAGACCTTAGCCTGGATCTTCTGCATCTCTTATGTCTTCTAGGATTACTCAAAGATCCCCACAGAAGTTCTGCAGTCACATCTGTGAGTTCCTTCAGTGAACTCTGATAAGATTCATTTGGGCCTAGAGACACAAACTCTCATAAAGCGGCTAGATGCTCCCTTTTAGTTTTATCACCTCTCTCAGGCTTCAGTTGCTTCTTAATCTGTTGTTTTGTGGCTTAGTGTGAAGATCATGCTCATTGATAGGGAAGATGGCAGCAAACAGAATGCTTGAGTTTTTGTTCTCTCTTACTGTCATCTGCTAATACTATAATATCTGCCCCAAGGGGCGTGTGAATCATTCTTTTCCTTCACTCTAAACATACGCTAACAATTCCTTTTATTGTCCTCTGCATTTTTCTCAAGCTTGAGCTTATTCTCAGATTTAACCCTTCCTGACACTATTCTTACCCAGTTCTCTCTTGCATTCGTTTTAGACGGTGTGCTTTCCCACCCCCGTCTTTTGAATAATTCCTGTTTCATCAGCCACATGCCATTCTTTACATTCCTACCACCTCTGTGGCATTTTAAGTCATCTGTATAGTTTTTAGCATTTATCATTATCAAAATTTTATTGTTGAATGCCTTGCTTCCCCCTTAAGACATCTTTTCTGTCTTAGACCCTGGTCATGGGGCCGTATCATTCTTTCCTCTGAACTTGCAGAAATTTGTGCCCTTCCATTTTTGAGAAGTGTTGTCTGTGGCGCAGCTTGCTTTAAATTCGCGAACATTTCTGGATCCTCCCTAGACCTGTGAAATCAGAATTTTTGAAGGTAGCTCTTGAAAATGTGATAATTAGTAAATTTATAATGTTTGGGAATTATGCTGCCCAGCATTTCATTCCCTGACTCTTACAAACACCAAGCAATTCTCTCAAGGTTTCCATCACTTTAACTTTGCTTTATTGGTCCAGAGTAATAGCTCCTCTCATTAGTCTCTTCAACTTTCGAAAGATTAAATTGTCAGCAAGTTAATAATTCATCCGTTGTTCTGCTTTTAGGACAGTACAACTTTGGAAAATCACTTGAATTATCTTGTCTCCACAATAATAACATGAAATATATAAGGGAAATCTTATGCATGTACTCTGGCTGGCTAGGTTGCCAGTAATCTGTTTCCGTTAGAGTCATACCATAAGCTTTCCTTTTTGTTTCCTCTTTTATTTTGGACTGAGTGCAAAGAGTTGGGTGAACAGTAATCCTCAGTTCATGGCTCTATCGTCATTTGTCTATACAAAACTCTTTCCCTGTTTGATTTTCCCCTTTAATCCTTAATCTATACTCCTTTTACCCTCTGCATGTAGTGACTTAAGTGTTTGGGATATATCCACAAATAATTAGAGTTGTTTTGTGTAGATATATGTAATTCACAGAAATGGTATTGTGCTCAAAATATCATTGTTTTCTTTTTTCCACTCAGCATTGTTTTTAATATCTCTTTCACACAATTTTGTATCCTTTAATCATATCATATAGTATGTATATGGACATCTGCTTAGCTTCTAAGCACCCTTTACTGCACAATGACACTAAGAAACATCCTCATACGTGCCCTGTAATGGAACTGAGGAAATTTCTCTGGCTTGGAATCATGGGAGCCATAGAATAAATGCATTCTGTCCTTACTACTGCCAGAAAAGAATAGATAAGATAGGATAAATGCATTTTTAAAATTTTCTTTAATCTTTCCCGCTTGCATTTCAAATTCATAGTATTGATATCTATTTCTATCACCAATGCACAAGCATTCTCATTTCCCAAGGTCTCCATCAATACTTGGTATTGTCTGCATTTCTGATTTTTGTCATTCGAATGTATATCAAGTTGTATTTCATTGTGTTTTTACATGAATTTCTCTCATTGCTAATGAGTTTGGACATCATTTTATATGCTTGTTAATTCTTATAGCATCTCATTCTGTAAATTCTTTATTGACATCATTTGTCATTTTTGTTGGATTTCTTGTTTTTTCTTTTGTTTTTTTCCTTTTCCTTATCAATTTGCAGTCTTAGTCAGATTTTTCAATGGTGTACCTCATAAAGCAGAGATCTTTAATTTTATAGTAATCAAGTACATCATATTATTTTCATTAGAGGTGGTTATACTTTGGGCTTTTAGGATCTGAAGAAATCTTTTTCCACCTCTATGTCACAAAAAATACTTTCCTACATTTCCTTCTACTGAGCTGATAGACTTACCTTTCACATTTTGGTCTTTAATCCACTCACATCCCACTCTGGTTTATTGTGTAATAGAAGGGTATAGAAAGCCAGCTTTATTTTTTCTTAATACAGTGAGGAAATTTTTCCAACACCAATCACAAAACATATTCATTCCCCTGAGGAGTGCAGTGCCCTGGGGTTGGGGCATACCGTGTCATGGCCAGGTGCATGGGCTCTGGGGCTGAACTGCCCAGGTCTGAATCCCAAGTCTGTGACACACTAGCTTTGTGGCAGCTGCTAACTACTGCTTAGCAGTGCTCCAAGTCTCAGTGGGCTGTTTGGAGGAGGAAATGAGATGTTCCAGACACACGGAAAGCACTGTTTTTGTTATTTATCATCAAGTTCTTCTGCATATATGAATCTATTGCAGTTCTTCTTTTCTCCACTCAGTCTCATTGGTGTCTTTATTTTTTTTTCTTGTGTCAGTATCCATGATAGTTCTTCCTTTCTAATATGTCTAATATGCCTTCCTCATTCCTTTCCCTCCCTTCTTCACTGCCCCAACCCAGGATCACATGCTCCGTTTTGCAGATTGACAAAGTTGACTTTGTCCATGTTTGTTGAGTTGAATGTAATTTGGAGGAATGGTATAAGGATAAGAAAAAAAAAACTTGGAGGAAACTAATGCGTAAAGCAAATGGGCAATGCAACTTATTAATTTACAGTGAGACAGATAACTGCCAAACAGACTCAGGTACTTGGTTTTTGTATCTGCACATTCATCTCTGCAGGACAGTATATTTGGAAAGCCATTTATTTTAGGGTCAGGAGCTCATGGAATCAGAGAAGATGGTAGATGGAAAATCTAATGTCATTATGCCATACCTCTGGAATCACCCCATAGTAGACATAAATTTACCTTCCAAACAAGGCAAAAGCTGTACTGTCACCCAGATCTCCCTACTCTTCTGGACAGTGCTGAGTACACACTGACGAATTCTTCTTGCCTAATCCTCTCTCTAACCCCACCCTTTTATAGCTCTGAGCAGAATACCTCATTTCTAACACATTCTCTATTCAGATTTGTCAACACCATTGCCTAAGCCTAAACCATCTTCCTACATTCTAGCCACACCTTGATTCAATTTCTAGACCCAGGGTTTTATCCTGCCCCTTAAGGTAACGTCTTTAGGTAACTAATCTCATTCAGTGTCAGTAGGTTTTACTCACTTAACTAAGAGGACAACAATTTTTCCGAGTTTAGGAAGCAACTTCCATTTTGCTTTTCTCCGTGCATACCACTTGGCCACATAGGATCAGTTTTACACTTTTATCTGGCTACGTTTTACTCTCCTCTTTAAAGTCCTCTCTGGCCAACAAGCTCCTCCCAAACACATTTTTTTTCTGGTTCCTTTTATTTGCCTCTACCCCACTCATCTTCTCCACCCCCAGGCATGGAGCCAATCTTCTTATATCTTAAATTAGTCCCTATTTTTTTTTGGCTCCTTCAGTGTCTCAGAGTTGGAAAGACAAAGAATTGTAATCTTTAGAGTAATATTTTTTTTAGATTCAAACAGCTAGACCTTTTTCTGAACCTATTCAAACCCATTTGCTATAGGTAACTGTCTAACCTATAGCCCTGGGCTTGTTGGCAGCATCAAAATTTATTCCCAAAGATTCTTGCTAAAAGAAGCTGGTGACAATGAAAAGTAGTCACTGCTGACTCAGATGTTTTATATCAATTGTTTTTCTGATTTGACATACAAAATTGAGTCACAGCATTAAATATAGGTATTATTATACAATTAATGTCAGAGCAAAATAATAGCCTGCTTTATTTTGATTTTCATGTTTCCATTGTACTTACAGCTATTTATTTCTGTTGTTCAATCATAGCTTACTTTGACTTCATGTTCAATAGGTTCTGCAACAAATTTGTAGTTAAATAACATTATATGTCTCATCTCAATCAGTCACACTGCTGTTAGTTCAGGTAAACAGACAATAATGAAGTAGGCAGGGCAAAGAATGTGTGTTCCGTTCCTTGGAGAGCATCTTGAGAGGCATAAATGAAAATGCCCCCAGCTCCCTTTTGTTATTTTTCTATACCAACTGAATTTGAAAATGTGTAATCTCCTAGGTAGTCTAACAGACATAACAAGGGCCTATAATCTTAATCACATCAGTACCTTCCACTTATATACTTGCTTTCCACTTGTCAAAGCAGTCACCTTCATTAGCTTGTACTACTAGTTTATGTGACATAAATTCTGCGAGATTGGTAAGAATGAATTATTATTGCATTTTGGCAATGAGAAAATGAAGGGCAGGGGCAGATTAATGGCCTGCCTAAAGTTACAGGGTGCTGAAATTAGAAGCCGGCTTGCCTGACTTCTGCTCTTCCACTGTACCTCTACATTATATTCCTGGTGATGGAGCTCTTCTCTCAGAAAATGCTATAATTCCCAAGGACCACATTTATGACAGCATTAGAAAGGTCTAGAACAACCTTCCGTGTAGATCCATGTGGGAGAAGTAGTCTTCCACCAAGTGCTGCGACTGGGGGAGTCAGGGAGGCTCTCTGCCCCTTGCCAAAGCTGTGGGACTTCAGGTTCCCACAGGCCCCTCTCCCTTGCAGCAGGGCACTGGAGGGTGGTATTAAAATGCTGTGTTCTCTTCGAAGTCAGGCACAGGAGGCCATCAGCAACAGCTAAAACATAACTCTCATTATGCTGTAGCCCTGATGGGGCCCCAGAGACTAAGAACCAGGGAAAATCAAACAGAAGTCAGAGTATCACAAAACTTCCAGAATTGAGAACTGTCCCCAGAAGAGCAACCACAGTGGGATGCCTGGATAGGAAGCCAAAGGCCATAGGAGGGTGAGCAGTGGAGAGGAGAAGGGCCTTACCCACTAAATCCATAGGTTTTCCAAGACTGTTCCCTTTATGCACTAGGATCTACCAAATAAAGAGAGTAAGATAAAGGTCAACAAATTGACTAAGACATACGAAGCATTTAGTATAGTGCCCAGCACAGAGTAAATCCTCAATAAATGTGAGTTATAAATATCTGCTTGCAAGTAAGAAAGCAAGGCAAAGGGGTATAATTGAATAAGACCAGACATAGAAATTAGAACTCACCCTTGGGAAAACACACAGAGAAAAACCGAGGAGTAACACATGCCTCTTTCTTTTCTGGAGCCTCTGTTTTTGTTTTGTTTTGTTTTGTTTTGTTTTGTTTTGTTTTTGAGATGGAGTCTCACTCTGTTGCCCAGGCTGGAATGCAGTGGCACAATCTCAGCTCACTGCAACCTCTGCCTCCCGGGTTCAAGCAATTCTTCTGCCTCAGCCTCCTAAGTAGCTGGGACTACAGGCATGCGCCACAACGCCTGACTGACTTTTTTTTTTTTTTTTTTTTTGTATTTCGCCATTTTGGCCAGGCTGGTCTTGAACTCCTGACCTCAAGTGATCCACCCGCCTCGGCCTCCCAAAGTGCTAAGATTACAGGCATGAACCACCGCATCCAGTCTCTGGAGCCTCTTTTCCTCCCATCTCCCATGTGTAGTGAACACAGTGAAGGCACCCTGAGAAGCCTGGTGGTCAGAGGATTGACCCAGCGACTGCATCTGTCAGTTCTAAAATGAAGTTGAAATAAGGAATTCCTAGAGATCCCTAAGTAATCAACCATGCCAGAGTAACAGGATAAAGAAGCATATTTTGCATTTGTCTATTGACTTTATTCCAAGAGTAAAAACACTTAGACGTGTTCAAAGCTAAATAAACTTGGAACAGAGCTTCAAGACTCTGAAGTCCCATAGCTTAGTGACTTCCTATATGCACTTCCTAGAGAACCACTCATTTTCAGATTCTCCTCCTCTTTTTTGTTAGTCGTGACGTAGATAAGAGACCTGGCATTCCCTAGTGTACTGTTTCCTTTTTCCCCTATTGTTCAAGCCTAGAAATTACATCTGAGTCCTCCTTGTTACAGGTGACAAACAGCATTTGTTTTGCATTTTGATGCAGCCACATTCTCAGGTTCCAGCCTGCCAAGCAAGGTTGGCCTGGGCTGGTAATCTCCCAGGCTTTAATCCTCTCCATCTTTTATTTGTGTGGAAGCTCAAGGCATTAGTCCTCTTAAAAATCTCTAAGATTCATTTTGTTCACAACTCTTGAATATCGTATTACAAGGCAGGGTGTGATTTTTATTGACAATTGGAGTATGCTTAAATGAAGTGTGTGGATGCCTCAAGAGGGGCCACAAATTCCCACAACACTTAACATGGGTTCTGGTAACAAAGACACTTAACAGCTAGGTAAGAATGTCAAGTGGCTGTGACTACAATAATGGAGGCCTACAATTAGTTTAATTACAATACCTACTCACATGTAATAATTTCTCAAGAAGCATGGAAGGTTGCTCACTCCACTGGTAGTTTTTAAGTCTTTTTTTACCCCAAGGCCTCTCTTAGAAAATCTGCTGTACAGCCGGGTGCGGTGGCTCACGCCTGTAATCCCAGCACTTTGAGAGGCCAAGGCGAGTAGATCACGAGGTCAGGAGTTCAAGACCAGCCTGGGCAAGATGGTGAAACCCCGTCTCTACTAAAAATACAAAAATTAGCCAGGCATGGTGGCAGGCACCTGTAATCCCAGCTACTTGGGAGGCTGAGGCAGGAGAATTGTTTGAACCTAAGAGGCGGAGGTTGCAGTGAGCTGAGATAGTGCCATTGTACTCCAGCCTGGGAGACAAGAGTAAAACTCCGTGTCAAAAAAAAAAAAAATTAGCTGGGCATGGTGGCAGGCGCCTGTAACCCTAGCTACTTGGGAGGATGAAGCAGAGAATTGCTTGAACCCAGGAGGCGGACATTTCAGTGAGCCGAGATTGCCCAAGATCGCACCACTGCCCTCCAGCCTGGGCAACAGAGCGAGACTCCGTCTCAGAAAAAAAAAAAAAGAAAGAAAAGAAAATCTGCTGTAGCCTGGCAGGTCATGATGTTCTTTCTGCCACAAAACACACAGCATCGAATCCATTTACAGACACAGGCCTGCTGTCTTCCCTTTCTCTCTGCCTTCCAAGTGTCACATCAGGGCCATATGCACCCAACCTTCCTTTTTTTTTTTTTTTGTTTTTTTCTTATCTACAGGAAAGGGAAAACACCACTGAGATTATTTACAAAAAAAACCCCTTATCTTAATAATAGTTTGCTTCCATTAAATGTATCTTCTTTGGGGACTTAATCTTTGTGCCCAGGCATGTTGGAGACAACAGCTGGCATTTATCTTTATGGAAGGAAAGGCATTCCAAGCATAGCATGTTGGGACTCAAGTCATTTCTTACTTTCCTTTTATTATTCACACTGATGAATTTAAGATAGGCTTCAGATGAATAAATTAATAAACGCTGTTGAAGAAAAATGACACCTGCCTATATCGCCACACATGTGAATCACAGGGTGCCAATTCAGTAGTGTTGGAAATAGGATCTTTCCAATTATTTTGGAGAAGGGTATAGGTTACATGACCACATAAAGCAGTCAGCTCTTATACCCTGTTGAAGATAATCAGTGACAAAATCAGCCAAAGCAAAAGATTATCCATTTATCCTATCTATCTACCCACCCACCCATCTATCCCCCCACTCATCCATCCATCCGTTTATCCATCCATTCATCCATGCATCCATTATCCATATTTATGTTGGCTAGAGCTCTGTGGGTTACTTTAAACCAATGTTTTTCTTTCCTAATTGTATTCAACTTAGGAAACATTAAAATTAGTTTTACCTTCCATAAGCACCCATACACTGATGGAAAGTGGAGACAGCCCATAGCGCTTTGTTTGAAGGAGTTAGAATTTTAAATTTTTCCTGAATAACCTCAATAGACTAATAATCAAGTGTTGACTCAACTCTCAAATTTGCTGTGCAGTGCTTACATGGACAGAGGTGAAGAATTTCCTACTTATATTCGATGACAACCTAATGTTTTGTTCTCTCAGTGGTTATTACGGCAGCTTATATTTATGAAGTGTCTTTTTCTGACGAGTTTAAAAGATTCTGTAATTCACTGCATTTTACATGTGGGGACCCAGAGGAATAGAAATGTCACATCGTGACTGAGGGACAGAGCTAATGCCAGAACACAGCTCTCTTAACTTGCAGGGTATTGCTTTATCTTATCATGCTACCTGTCAGCATGCAGATGACACTCAAATCTGTCTCCTCTCAAGCCTAAATTCACACTTTTTTTTTCTTTAACTGTGACTGAACCTCAGTGGACAGAGCAGCCAAGATATCAGGCACTCAGGCACCAAGCATTTGAATTCTGCATCCTTTGAAGTTGTATCTCTGCACCTGGGGGCATTTTAGGTGGCCTCCAGGCCATGTGCCTTCCCACTAATAACTGGTGATGCTGTACAGCCACAGGTGTCAGCAGCAATAACTGGGCCTAGCTTTTAGTTGCTGCCACAGATGTCCTAAGGGAGCGGAAGCTGAATCATCACACTTAGGTCTGGGAAGCTGTAAAAACAAAACCTGTGCTAAACAGCCCCCAATATCTTTGTCTACCAAGGAGTCTGAACTCTTTTAAAGTTTCTTCTTGGTAAAAGCAGTGGCTTCTAGAAAGGCGACTTCCACTCTAAAATTTCTACTGATACCTTCAAATAGTGCCTTGCATCTTCAAGAATGATTGGAGCTGTGTTAAAACTTGTAAAATTTGAAGACATTTCAAAAGAATGCACTGAGGACGATTAAATGATTTGTAAATTAATCATTTAGGACATACAATCTCCAAAATTGAAGATGCCAGCCTTATTTCATCCAGAGAAGAGAAAGCTAAGAAGAAATACAATAATCCATTGTTAGTGTTGTTTATATGAAGAGTCATGCTATGAAGGGTGGTGATCTGATGGTCTCCATCCTCCTCTTAAGTGAGGGAAAGGGAGTGGAAGGAAATAGGTTTAAACTAAAGCATGCAGGATTTAAGTTAGATAAAAGAAAGAATTTCCTGACAGTAAGATTCTTAAACCCCGGAATGGTTATCAAAAGAAGTTTTGGAATCTGCTTATCTAGAGACCTTAAAAAACACTAGGGATTCCCATCTGTCTAAAATGGTTTAGAACAGACAGCCCTAAAAGGTTCTCAGAGGATCAGATTATCTTTTAAGATTCTTTCTAGCCATATGATAAACAAGAAGATTGGGAGTATTAGTAAATGGCCAATCAGTAAACATCTCAGGGGCCAAAACCACCTTGGCCTCCAGATAACTAATCTCATAATCGCCAGTGTAAGTGGGCTTGTTCCAAGATTTGCCAAGAAGATTCTTAAGAAACCCAGAGTTTCTCCCAGTTTGTTGTCCTGCTATTTATTTTTGTGGGATGCCTTTTCTGTGTTTGAGTTTATGTGGTTAAGTTTCTGTGTGTGAGTTTATGTGGTTAAGTCTACTGATCCTTTCCCCTTTTACTCCTTTTATTCTTTTAATACCCAAACCTTAACAATTCCATTGTTTTAGTTTTATGAGATGATTTATAAGTAAATAAGGATGGTCACTGTGGTATTTATTTACGTTAGCAAAAATGGGGAAGCAACCTAAATGTTCAACACTCTGGGATTTGCCACAGTAAGGGTGATACATCTGTGTGATGAAATGCAGCAGAGCTATTAAAATTCAAAAGTTTGAAGAACATTTAATTACCTGAAGAAATACTTTAAATGGGGGACAAAATAGCATACAATACTATATCCATGGCATGATTCCAGTGGCGGATCTTTAAGAAAATAAAGGATATACCAATACTGGTGGGAAATATGGTGTTAGAATGACAAGGGATTTTGTATTTCCGCTTGAAACTTTTTTGAGTCTCAGTTGTTTGTAGTATATATGAATATCTCATATTATCAGGTTTAAAAAGTTGTAAAATAGGCCGGGTTTGGTGGCTCACACCTCTCATCCCAGCACTTTGGGAGGCCAAGGCAGGTGGATCACTTGAGGCCAGGAGTTTAAGACCAGCCTGGCCAAGATGGTGAAACCTCATCTCTACTACAAATACAAAATCAGGTGTGCATGGTGGTGCACACCTGTAATCCCAGCTACTTGGGAGGCTGAGGCATGAGAATTGCTTGAACCCAGGAGGCAGCGTTTGCAGTGAGCTGAGATCGGGCCACTGCACTCCAGCCTGGGCAACAGAGCAAGATTCCGTCTCAAAAATAAAAGTTGTAAAATAAAAAATTCAAATAAAAGAATAGACAATCCCCTATTGGCAGGTACAAAATTAACATTATCATTGTGGTCTTACTTTCAATTACCTCTCTAATATTTCTAAAGTATTTGTGGAACATGAGACTGGCAGGCGTGTCATGTCCTCAGGCACTGTGTCTACCTTGTAACACAAATTATCTACCTGTTCTCAATTCAGGGGAGCTTGGGAAAAAAAAAAAACACCCCATAACGTTGAAGAGCTCTCATAACTCTTCTCTATGACTTGTCTTCCTCCTGACTCAGGGAATGAATCAAAAGTTAGTGTGCTTCATAACCTGTACTTCAGTTCTTTTTCCTGACAAAACACTCTAAAATGTAAGTTCCTTTGTTGTTAAGTTTGATGGGACCCTGTTGCATATTTCAAGTATAGATACAGCTTTACCTACTGAACACTTGCCCTCTTTTCTGTGGCTGCAAGAGAAATTGGGTGCCTTAAAGGCAGTATTAAAAGAATGTGCAACTATCTACTCTCAAGATTGTGTGAAATACATTAGTAATAGCGTGCACAGCCTATGTTGAAATTTATCATGGACAAATTGTGAGTGAGGATTTTACTCAACACTCAGTTTTACCATTACCAAACCTGCTCTCCAGCGTCTAGTCACCACCCTTATTCTCCTAATTCAGACATTTATTTTCTCTCCCTAGTGTCATGGGCTCCTAACTGGTCTACCTCCACCCAGCATCTTTCTCCCGTGTCCCATTTTCCAGTGAGAGCCAGCATGATCTGTCTCACAGGCTGGCACACAGCTCACCTCCACACGTAGAATGAGATGGAAATTCTTTAGACAGCCTACGGGCCCCTTCGTGTTCTGATTCCTGTCTACATGACCCACCACATCTTCAACTTGTTCTCCACTTGTAAATTCTGCTTCTTCAGTCTGGAACTATCCTGTAAAAATAGAGTTAAAGAAAAATTTCTTCCCATTTTTCAAGACCCAGGTCAAGTCCTCTAACTCTATCCTGTGGAGGCTTCTTCAGCTTACCACCTCAATGCTTTAACCTCCCTACATTACAGATAATCACAATGTAATTACTTGTTTGTATGACTTTTTCCAAGTGGGACAAGGAGCTGTTTAAGGGCTTAACTTTTACATTCTTACTTCCTGTACAAAGCATGCAGTGCATCAGCTGAGAAGTAGAATGTTTTTGTTGACTAGATATGTTAACTTATTAATAAAATAGAGATTATATGCTTTTAAAATAAACAAGCAATAATTGAGCTCTAGTCATTAGCTAGCAGCAAGTCAGACCATGGACCTAACTTCTCTTGGCTCATGGCTGCTCCTAGAGACTTTGTCCCCAGAGCCCCTCCCTGCTGGACTGCTCCCAAGAACATCTTTTCCTCACTTCCCCAAGGACGTGCCTTCAGAGTGACCTAGAGACCCTTGCAAACAAGTTAGGGGTCCAGAGGGAGAAAAAGGCAGGAGACACTTAGTCATTTTCCACTTTGCTTTCTAGTTGTCTTAATGATGTAGTGAAAATAGTAATATGTTGTTTTCCAGAAGAACAACTCCCAAACTAGTCAATTTTTTAAGTGGAGGTCATCATAAGGCAACCAAGTTTTTTATTTCACCAAGTAAAAACATAAATGAAACCCCTCATCTACTAGAACCATTGTTTCATAAACAAAAGCATATTTAAGTATTAACAGAATAGGAAGGTTGTAATTGCAGAATGTAGGAGAATCATTTCAATTAAACAAATGCAGTGAGATTTTTATGAAGTGAAGTTGTACCTGTTTTTCCCACAGCATGGCACCCATATCCTGGACCAGTTCAGGATAATATGCAATGTGTACCTCTCGAGGAAGGCAGGGATGGCCTGCCAACAGCAGGCCCGGGAAAGGGCAGGAGTATCTCCCGGCTGCTCATAACTGACCTTATGGAACTACCAATTGCCAAGAGGAAGACACAGTTCATCCTGTCCTCTTCCTGACGTTTCTACTGCTAAGAATTGCTCTTGGATGGAGTAGAGGGGAACCTATATCTTGAAAGCTGAATCCAAGCTGTTATTTAAGAATTTCTGAAAGTATCAACAGATGACAGTAGCACTTTTAACTTGGAGAAGAAGAGCACTTTAAGTGCATTCTGTCATCTTGGTTACTTACTGAAATCTGTTCATGGTAGAGTGGGTGGTAGGGTGATGTTTGCCTTGGCATGACAGCTGTCAACTGTCTGTGTGTGGTTTGTCATTTGTTGCTTTTGGCTTGTGGGTGGTCTGCAGTCCATATTTCTTGTGTATGTCATTTCATTCACAAGTAACTCCAGGGGGGCAGCTGTGGGCACCTTGCTATTGCTGAAGTGCGAGCCTCCACCTTCTGTGTCATTGCTTGGCTTCCGTTGGTACCATCTCCCACCAATATCAAATGCTTGACATCCTTAGTCATGGACCAATGTTTGGGTGATTTTTATTTTCATAATTGAAAATCATCTTGGAAAAGTGGGGATCTTTCCCATCACTCTATTAGCTAAGTTTTGTTGTTTCGAGAGAGAAATGAATATTCACTTTTAATGTCTCTAACATGGAGTCATTTAAAAAATACCAGTGAAGTTACAGATTGCTCAGCCTTCAGCCTGACATTGAGAATCTTAACACATCTGTAGAGGAAAGTTGTATAAATAACCACACACAATGAAACTTGTTCTGTATGGGGCCTACTTTCTCTGGTGGTGGAATTATTAAATGTGGCAGGTAGACACATTCTTCTAAGTTTTGAACTATGGTCTGTAGAAACCCAAAGCAGCTTGTGACTGTGATATTGTCCTGAATGTTTGTGTTTATTGACTGGCCACTGTGCTGACATGGAACTAGGAAGTGGGCATCAGAGGCTGTAGAGTTTTCTGATTTGTGTACCTATCTATATACTCCAGGATTATCCTCCAGAGAAAATAACCTGTAGTTAGAACATCAGTATTTGGAGTTTCTTCCTTTGAAGATCCTGGAGATCATATCATCGTCTCAAAAGCTTAAACTTCACTGTAACCCAGTCATTTAATTTGGGGAAGAGAGGGTTTTTATTAAGATATAATTCACATGCCATAAAATTCAACCGTTTGAAGTGTAGAATCCAGTGTTTTTTAATATATTCACAGAGTTGTACAATCATTATAATCAACTTCAGGATATTTTATCACCCTAAACAACCACTAATCTACTTTCTGTTGCTCTACATTTGTCTATTCTGTATATTTAATATAAATAGAATTATGTACCATGGGGTCTTTGCGACTGGCTTCTTTCACTTAGCATAGTGTTGTCAAGGTTCATCCATGTTGTAACATGTATCAGTACGTGTATCCCTTTTTATTGCCTAATAATATTCTATTGTGTGCATAAATACCACATTTTATTTATCCATTCATCAGTTGATGGACATTTGGGTGGTTTCCACCTTTTGTCTATTATAAATAATAATGCTATGAATATTCATGTACAAATTTTGTATGAATATATGCTTTCATTTTCATAGATATATATTTAAGAGTGGAATTTCTGGGTATATGGTGACTCTATGTTTAACTTTCTGAAGAACTGCAAGACCATTTGCCAAAGTGACTGCATGTTTTTACCATCCCACCAGCAGGGTATGAAGGCTCTAATTTATCTACATCCTCACAAACACGTGTTCTTATCTATCCTTGTTATTATAGCAATCTTAGTAGTTTTGAAGTGGTTTTGAGTGGTATCTCATTGTGGTTTTGATTTGCATTTCTCTGGTGACTGTGACTAATGACTTTGAATTTTTTTTCTTGTGCTCATTGAAAATTTGTATATTTCCTTTGAAGAAATGTCTACCAGTTTCCAGACATTTAACTTTAGGACCTGTTTTCAAATATGAATAAATCTAAAAGGTAAATAATTGGAAATGAGAAATGTAGAGAAAAATGAGGAAAAAATTTGGTTTATATAAAGTTTCCTCCCTTTTCTAATATTCTTATCTACTAAATGACTCTGAATATTTATTTCTTATCCACACTGCATAAAATTAAAAACATTTTAAAAGGCCAGGTTTGGTGGCTCACACTTGTAATATTAGCACTTTTGGAGGCCAAGGCAGAAAATTACTTGACTTCAGTAGTTCGAGAGCAGCCTGGGAAACATAGTGAGACTTCATTTCTACAAAAGGTCCAAAAATCAGCCAGCATAGTGCCATGAGCCTGTAAGCCCAGCTACTCGGGAGGCTGAGGTGGGAGGATCACTTGAATCTAGGAGGTCAAGGTTGCAGTGAGCTTTCATTGCACCACTGCACTCCAGCCTGGGCTACAGAGCAAGACCCTGTCTAACTAAATGAATGATTAATTATTTTTTTAAATCATTATTTCCTCTGCTTCAAAAACTAAACTTTTAGTATTAAAAATGTAGAGGCTTGCTTTTATTTCATTCTGAATGAAATCCTTTGTCAGAGGGACCCAGTTGCCATGTGCTATTCAGGGAAAGATGGTCAGTTCTAGTGCTGAGATATCGTCTAAGATGCAGGACCTGGATGTTTTTCTCAGATTCTCTGATTCTCCAGGGGGAATCAGAAGATGAAAATCAAACCTTAGCCCTGTACATTTCAGAAGCAAGGAAAGGACTAGTGAGAACACCAGCTCTCTCCACTGCTCTGATCCTAGGTGTAGTCACTCCATACCTGTTAACTGAGTAACAGAAGGATGCCTCCTAAAACTGTGAACCATTTTATAGAGAAGATATGTCTATTAGAATTTTTCACCACAGCAATGGATTATGGGTTTTTTTCTGTGTTTCTATTCATGCCTCTTCCATGCATTAGACGAGAAGCAAAGGCAGAACTATTAGACTTCAAATAAATTTGGCATAATGGTTCAAACCGTTCCAAGTGAAAAGGAAAAAATCAAGATGAATCAACCAATTAAAGCCGTAGTTGAAGTTTATTAATAAAATGTAAAGGTATATCAAAAATGAATAGAGAGGAAAATCTTAATTCAATGACAATATTTCTTATCCTCAGTTATACTTGATACTTTCATGCTACAAGAAAAGTTAATATCTAGTCCTTAAATACGTTGTTGATTTTTCTTGATCCCCAACTGTGATCTTGTTTAAACCCACTTAGTATCCAGTAAAGGTTGCCTTCATTCCATGTGACCACAGGGATGGCTTACCCCTTGCTCTATTTATGTAGAATTATGTAATGAGATTATCATTTCTGCATGCTAAAAAGATGTAGTGTTTAACCATTTCAGATCCTCCTAGCATTAAATTCATCACTGATGTCTATTTTCGGTAATCTCTTTTCTTATTCTGTCTTCTATAAACTTTCCATATTTACTTAGCTTGCCCGGTGGAGAGCACACAATAACTGTCAGTAGCGATCATGAGAGTCTTGAGGATTGGGGAAAAGTGCAATGAGAAAGCCAGGAGGCTGAAATAGAGGTTTGGAAGCAAAAGAGAAAGAGGGAAATGTCTAAGCTTTTCTTTTTCCTATTTAAAATTAACCACATTACAGGAAATTTAGGAAAAATGAAAAAAAAAAAAGATGCTCTCTTCATAATCCCATACAAAACAACCACTTTATTATTATTATTATTATTATTTTGAGATGGAATCTTTCTCGGTAGCCCAGGCTGGAATACAGTGGAGCAATCTCAGCTCACTGCAACCTCTGTCTCTTGGGTCCCGGTTCAAGCAATTCTCCTGCCTCCTGAGTAGCTGGGATTACAGGCACAGGCCATCATGCCCAGCTAATCTTTGTATTTTTAGTAGAAACAGGGTTTCGCCATGTTGGCCAGGCTGGTCTTGAACCCCTGACCTCATGATCCGCCTGCCTCAGCCTCCCAAAGTGCTGGGATTACAGGCATGAGCCACTGCATCCGGCCCAACCACTTTAATTTTTATATATTTCTTTCAGTCTTTTATTCTATATATTTTGCCTGGCTTTATATAAATCTTGTTTCCTGGTTTTATTTAATATGATATTATAGCTAATTTTTTACCTCGTTGCAGTCTTCCACAAATCCATAATTTTTCACTGCTGCATAATACTCCATCAGGTGGAGACAACAAAATTTAATTAGTAGTCTTTAGTATGACAGAGTTTGAAAGAACTCTGCTTGGAAATAAAAAAGATAGATTAAGAGTGTAACCATAAAATGAAACAAGCCAAGAAAATTAAGAGAGAAAAGTTTTTGAGCAGAATTCCTTCCAGTTTTTCAAAGGTTAGACATGCCACCATGCATGAGCACAAAGCACAATGAAGACTGAGCATATATGATTAAGAGGTTAGTTTCATAATCAAATAATTTAAATTATTATGATACATTTAATGATATGTAAAATTTTAATAGCACTTTATGGTAATTAGACATAAATAATAAATTTTAACATAGGTAACCCCATAATGTAATTAGGGATGATTTTACATACCAAACAGGATTCTCAAAGTTGCTCTTTGTTCTCCAGTACTGTTCTTATAATCGTTGTCAATGTCAAGTGTTACCCTGACACTTGTCTCATCCAATGATACTGGAAGATATCCCCCCAAAATGAAACTTTTTGTATTTATGTATAAAAATTATTTAACATTCATAAAGTACTGGGAAATACAATGTAAAGAACACTGAGATAATTTGGATATATTCCTGATTTCAGGTAGCCATAGAGATGAATACTTCATTTATTCATTCTCTCATTCATTCCTTAAGAGAATAATAGGAACCAAGGCTAAAGAAGTGAGTGAGGGGAAGGGTCAGGAAGAGCCCTCTGGGTCAGTGTAAATGATCTGAACTTGATTTCAGAGGCAATAGGGAGCCGACAGAGACCTTTCAGCAAGGTTTAAACACACACACATTTATAAATTTTTTTAGAAATGAACATGGGAGAACTGTGGAAAAGGGACTAGAGTAGGAGAGATTTGTGGCAAGACATTGAGTCAGTAGGAGACTTTTGGAAAATCCCAGAGAACACAAGGGCCTGCTCAAAGGCACAGGCAGCAGGATGGAATTGAGAGAGAGAGAGAACGCACATGTTTGTAATTTAAGAGATTGTCTCTCTACTGGAACAAGCTAGAAGGGAGGAGGAAGAGGCTTAAAGAAAAAGGTAAGTTATGCTTTTACTTGAATTTGAGAAGCCTCTGGACAGACTAGAGGAGAGGTCTTATTTTTAGGTAGTAGACTGAAACAGAGAAGGGGAGAAACAAGCCCTTTTAAATGTTAAGAAGGAAGAGGCAGAAATGAAAGCACCCTTGTCCTGCTAGCAATACATTTCAAGAAGTATAGAATGCTAGACAGTGCTCAGCTACAACAAATTGACAAGAATAGGATCCAAAAATGGACACAGGGGTCATCTGTGACCTTAGCAAGAAAAGTTTAAGAAAGTTCATTGAGTTAAAACCCAGACATTAATAACAAGTGTTTACTGACTGTTTTCTATGGGCGGGCACTGTTCCAAGGACTTTACCGTAGATTATCCCATTTAACTTTCCATAATCCTGTGATGTGTTTTCTATCATTATCTCCACCTCACAGATGAAAAAACAGGTTTGGAGGACTGAGAAACACGAGGCCACCAGATAGATAATAAGAAACAGCTGGGGATCAAAGCAGGCAGAGTCCACAAGCCAAGCAGGGCCTCACCACACTAAGTAATGGGTCGGAGGATACTTAGGAGTTGAGGAAACAGTGAAAACAAGTGTCGACATCCCTTCTAAGATTCCATGGGTTGGACGACAGAGGCTGGGAGAGCAGCTGGCCCATTACCCACCCCTAGGAAGAATGGCAGATCCTTGAGCAGCGATGATGTCTGAGGATGGGAGAAGCCCAAGCAAACAAACAGTAAAGTGATCTAATGACGTGAGGTATTGGGAGAAGTTGGGGAGGGATGAAGCTTTAGTCTGCTGGTTTCTGTCAAGAAATCTAGGGGTAATGGTGGGGACTTTAAGCAAAATCATGGCTGATGTGTTCAAGTACTGCATGCAACTGAGAGTGGGGTGCTGTAGGACATGCAGTTTGATAGTGGCATAAAATCCGGAATCACTGCCATGGGAGATGTAAACGAAAGCTGTGGAGGAATAAGTAAAATCATTACTGAGCAGTCCTGAGGCAGGAGAAAATAAATTGGAGGTTGTATGTAGGTGGCTACAGCATTATGGGTGAGGTGGAGGGTCTGGGGGAACAGCTGTAAATTGATGGGTGTCCTGAAGGAAAGAAAGTACATGGGTAGATGGCTTCAGTGAGAATGGAGAGGAGTTTGTTGCCGTGTTTTGTTTTTTAAAAAGACTGGAAAAACACGCTCTTTAAGTAGTAAAATGGAGGCAGGAAATGCTGTTACGGCCTCCAAGCCCAGAGATGATATAATAGCTAATGTTAACTGAGCACCAAAGGATGTATTGGAACTGTTCTACACACTTTATAACAAGTCTGTGAAATCAGAACCTTATTAGAGTTAGCTGGGAGAATGCACAGCTCCTGTGTGTAAGGACCACCAGCAAAGCCAAGTTTCAGTTACCATAAAAAGTTGGAGGAAAGGATTTAGTGAAAGGAAATGCAACTTTAGTTAGAAGGAAGAGAGTGGGTAGATGTTTTCCCTCTAACAGGAAAACATCAGTGTTTCTCGTCTTCACCTGAACGAGGTTTCACCTGGAGTTCATGGTAAAATACCGATTCTGACTCAGAGTTCTGATTCTGGAAATTCTGATTCAAAGTTTGAGTGGGCCTTGAACTCATTTTTTAAATAAGCTCCTCATGATCATAGAAGTTTGGGAAACACCAGTAAGGGGTTTAATCACCGGTGTTAGAAACTGGGTCAGCAGAAGAGAATGCCAGAAATGAGGGATGAGAGGGAGGGAAGAGGGAAAGAACCAGCACCCAGATGAGCCTAAAAGGATGGGAGGGAGATCCCCAGCCCTATACTCAAAGATAAGAGGCTCCAAGTCTCTGATCTGG
Organism: Pan paniscus; assembly: GCF_029289425.2. Classification (NCBI taxonomy): domain Eukaryota; kingdom Metazoa; phylum Chordata; class Mammalia; order Primates; family Hominidae; genus Pan; species Pan paniscus. Next base: position 107,972,406 of record NC_073262.2, read on the forward strand.
TAGAAGCCCACAAGGGACTGGAGACCAGTCCTCACACCCTACCAACTCCAGTAGCCAAGTGGAGTCTCCTGGCTCACATCTTTAACAAATGACATGAGAGCACACAGAACATCAGGTCCCTCTAATCAGTTTTGATATCGAGACCAAGTATCACATGGTGTAATCCAATTTTTTTTTTTTTTTTTTTTTTTTTTTTTTTGAGACAGGGTTTCGCTCTTGTTCCCCAGGTTGGAGTGCAATGGTGAGGTCTTGGCTCACTGCAACCTCCGTCTTCTGGGTTCAAGCGATTCTCCTGCCTCAGCCTCCCAAGTAGTTGGGACTGCAGCCACGTGCCACCACGCCCAGCTTATGTTTGTATTTTTAGTAGAGACGTGGTTTCACCTTGTTAGCCAGGCTAGTCTTGAACTCCTGACCTCAGGTGATCCATCTGCCTTGGCCTCCCAAAGTGCTGGGATTACAGGTGTGAGTCACCACGCCCAGCTGGTGTAATCCACTTTTAGGGTTAAAATATGTCCTTTTCTGAATCACCACCTCACCCCACAAAAGCAACTTATGCCTGCTACCAGACACCTAAAATCCTTTGCAGGGGGACCAAGGGTCCACCACCCTCTCACAGTTATAACAGACTTAAAATGCAAAAGCCAGGAAGAGAGGATGCATTGAAATTCCTTCACAGTACAGTGAATCCATCAATCAACCAGTGTAAACTACTGATCTCAGTGCCCTGAACAGGCAGGTTGAACAAAGGGATTCGAGGCCATTGGAGGCCTGGGTACTGGATACCTGTTGTCAGCCACCTCCCTAAGGGAAACAGAGGTGGAAGGGAAAAAAGAAGAAAGTTTCAAGTAAGTGTCATTTTTCTTTGTTTTACCTCAGAAGGCCCAAGGCTGGCCTCTTTACATTCAGAATAGAAAAGCCAAAATGAGAGCTGCGTACTGAGGTATTCTTACTCTGCCAGAGCTTACCCAGGCACAGCTTCTCAGGAGTGCAGCTTCACCATGCTCCCAGGGCTGGAAGTTAGCAGAAAAGAGACATGATTTTTTTTTCTTTTTTTTTTTTTTTGAGACAGAGTTTCACTCAGTCGTCAGGCTGGAGTGCAATGGCACGATCTCAGCTCACTGCAACCTCCGCCTCCCGGGTTCAAGTGATTCTCCTGCCTCAGCCTCCTGAGTATTTGGGACTACAGGCGTGCACCACCACACCCAGCTAATTTTTGTATTTTTAGTAGAGACGGGGTTTCACTATGTTGGCCAGGATGGTCTCAATCTCTTGACCTTGTGATCTGCCCGCCTCGGCCTCGCAAAGTGCTGGGATTACAGGTGTGAGCCACCATGCCTGGCCTTTTTTTTTTCTTTCTTTTTTAAGGAGAAAAGAACCGTCTGTGGCTACTTCTAAAGCAGCTGCTGATAGGCTCTGATTAAGAGTTATCAGTAGGTTCCTTCAAAGTCTTGAATCAGGAAGCCACGAAAAAAATTCTGAGAAAAAATATAGAGGGGAGTTTGAGAGGGCTAAATACTGATTCTCACAGGCTTTGATTGAAAAATTGTACTGAATTTGAAACACATGAGCAATGGTTGTTCTCAAAGGCTCCATAATTCAGCTACTTCACTACAAATTCACTGAACTGCCTCTGGTTTTACTTCAAATCCCTGCCACCACCAAAAATGTTAGAGGCAATCAAATACCGGGTTATAATTCATGGAGATTAATATTGACAGGCAGACAGGTCCCTCCTCTCTGAGTTTCATGGGATTGGCCTCCAGTGAACCTGGACATTTGAAAACTGTTAAGTGAAATCTACATGTGCATGCTGAATCTTTAGGGACGAATCCAGAATGTACCCATGTTCCATGATTATGATGAAGTCTAATATTATTATATTTGGGGTTTTTTTTTTAAAAAAAAGCAAACATAGACTCTGATTTTGACCAGTATATTGGCAAAGAGAAGATATGAGCTATTATTTTACATTGTTATTTTAAAATATAATTTCATAAATGACTTCTGTATTACCCACACTCTTTAGCAAAATTCACTAATTAGCAAAATTGGCTAATTCTCTGCTTACTATGTACCATCCTAGTAATTGGCAAACAAAAAAAGTGGCAGCATCTTATATCTCTGCATTAATACAAATTAGCAGGTATTACAGTGAGAGCTCTTATTACTTGAATACTTGTTCTTAAAAATATATGTGTGGGGCCAGGTGCAGTGGCTCACACTTATAATCCCAGCACTTTGTGAGGCCAAAGCGGGTGGATCACAAGTTCAGGAGATTGAGACCATCTTGGCTAATATGGTGAAACCCCGTGTCTACTAAAAATATAAAAATTATCCAGGCACAGTGGCACGCACCTGTAGTCCCAGCTACTCAGGAGGCAGAGGCAAGAGAATTGCTTGAACCCAGAAGGTGGAGGTTGCAATGAGCCGAGATCATGCCACTGCACACCAGCCTGGGCGACAGAATGAGGCTTTGCCTCAAAAAAAAAAAAAAAAAGTATATATATGTTAAAAATATATATTATACATGATATATTATATATATTATGTAAAGAATATATATTATACATAATATATTATATATTATGTAAAGAATATATATTATATATTATGTAAAGAATATATATTATATATAATGTGTAAAGAATATATATTTATAATATATAAAGAATATATATTATATATATTATATAAAGAATATTATATATTATATAAAGAATATATTATATATACAATATATAAAGAATATATATTATATATAATATATAAAGAATAAACATATATACTATATGTAAACAATATACATTATATATACTATATATAAAGAATATACATTATATATACTATATATAAAGAATATACATTATATATACTATATATAAAGAATATATTATATATGATATATAAAGAATATATTATATATGATATATAAAGAATATATTATATATGATATATAAAGAATATATTATATATAATATATAAAGAATATATTATAATATATAAAGAATATATTATAATATATAAAGAATATATTATATATAATGTATAAAGAATATATTATATATATAAAGAATATATTATATATAATATATGAAGAATATATTATATATATATAAAGAATATATTATAATATATGAAGAATATATTATATATAATATATGAAGAATATATTATATATAATATATGAAGAATATATTATATATAATATATGAAGAATATATTATATATAATATATGAAGAATATATTATATATAATATATGAAGAATATATTATATATATAAATAATATATATAATATATGAAGAATATATTATATAATATATAAAGAATATATTATATTATATATAAAGAATATATTATATAATATATAAAGAATATATTATATAATATATAAAGAATATATTATATAATATATAAAGAATATATTATATAATATATAAAGAATATATTATATAATATATAAAGAATATATTATATAATATATAAAGAATATATTATATAATATATAAAGAATATATTATATATTATATAAAGAATATATTATATATAATACATAAAGAATATATAATACATAAAGAATATATAATATATAAAGAATATATAATATATAAAGAATATATATAATATATAAAGAATATATATAATATATAAAGAATATATATGATATATAAAGAATATATATGATATATAAAGAATATATGATATATAAAAATATATATGATATATAAAAATATATATATATATAAAGAATATATTATAATATATAAAGAATATATTATAATATATAAAGAATATATAATAAAGAATATATATAATATATAAAGAATATATAATATATAAAGAATATATAATATATAAAGAATATAGTATTTAATATATAAAGAATATATTATATATAATATATAAGGAATATATATAATATAAAGAATATGTATTATATATTATATATAAAGAATATATATTATATATAAAGAATATATAATATATAAAGAATATATATAATATATATAAAAAGAATACATATTATATATTATATATATAAAAAGAATATATATTATATATTATATATATAAAAAGAATATATATTATATATTATATATATAAAAAGAATATATATTATATATTATATATATAAAAAGAATATATATTATATATATAATATATATAAAAAGAATATATATTATATATATAATATATATGTGGACATTTATTTGCCCATGTTATATAGTACACACAAAATTCACAATTTTTTGTCACAATGACAACTGCTGCTTATATTTGCATTTCTTCAATGCTTGCTAATCAAAATCAAGTGTTCCATAATAGATCTGCTAATTACATATGTCGTTAAGTAGTAACTTCCTCAAAAGGCTGTGTTCAAAGTAGATAATGCCAAGCTTTGGAAGGTTGGAAGGTACTGTATATTTATGGCTTGCATATCTACTAATTTGTCTCCTCTAGTTTTACCCATTTCTGCTTGTCATCTTTACCACTTGTTTGTACTGTTTTAGAGTAATCCTTCCAGCTAGCGTTAATGCCAGTCTTCCCATCTCCATTGCTTATGCTCTAGCTTCATGTCCGTTTCCTTTGAATCTAGTGATTTCCCAACCAATAAAAGCGAACGGAGAGTGGTATGTATTGGTAGACAATTAAATTAATAAACCTATATCTGAAAAGCTCAGAAACATGTAGACAATGTATATATTTCTGTTTGGGGGAGGACTGCAGTTAATGAGTAGGAAAGGGGAATTAGTACAAGGTCTAACAAGAAACTAGAGGGATGCATCAAGCAGAACAGAAATAACTATGCATTTCCTTCTTTAACCTTTCCTAATCATTTCTCTCCTTTTCCTTCTTGTTGTTTAAAACCTTTTCAGTTTTAGACTACCAGAAATTTGCAAAGAAGTAGCACAGTTTTCATATACTTTTTACCCAATAATTACCCCCAATGTTAAAATAGTGCATAACTATGGTACAGAGGACCAAAACTAAGAAATTAACATGGTTACAAAACTATTAACTAACCTACAAAACTTATTTGAATTTCACCAGTTTTTCCATTAATGTCCTTTTTCTGTTTCAGTATCTAATCCAGGATACAACATTGCATTATTTGTTGTAACTCCTTGGTCCCCTGTGCTATGTGACAGTTCTTCCCTTTTTCCTTATCTTTCATGACCTTGTTACTTCGGAATGTAGTAGTGAGTTATTTTGTAAAATGTCACTCAATTTGGGTTTTTCTTACCATGATTAGATTGAGGTTACGCATTTTTGGCTTGAATACTGCTGAAGTGATATACTCTTCTTAGGAAGTACATGATGTTGATGTATCTTATAACTAGTGATGTTCATCTTGATCATTTCATTAAGCCACGTCCGCTGGGTTTCTTCACTATAAAGTTACGATTTTTCCCTTTGTAATTAATACATATCTTGGGGAAGATATTTTGAAACTATGCAAATATCCTGTTTCTTTTCATGTTTTCACCCACAACTTTTACCATCCATTAGTGGTTCTTGTCAGTAGCAATTGTTACCATGGTGTTTCAATGGTGATTTCCTGTTGCACTAATTCCTTCTACATTCATTAATTGGAATTCTTATCTAAGGAAGAACTATATTTTCTCCCACCACTAATGTCTCTATTCACTTAGTTATGTCATTATGAGATTCATGGATATTTATTTTATTCTAAGGGTTATAATCTAGGTCTATCATTTATTTTGTTGCTCAGGTTATTCAGTATTGGCCACTGGGAGCATTTTCAGGATAGCTCCTGTTCCATTTTAACTTGTCCATACCTTTTGAAGAAGTTTCTTATTTTTCGGCACCGTGAAATGCTGTAAGTTTGCCTCATAGGTTCCCCGCCACAGCCCAGGAATGAACCACTTCTCCAAGGAAGTCTGGCTCCTTTATTGTAGAAACCAAGATCTGAGCTCTAGGAATACTCATTGCTTGAGTATCATTGTTTCTAGACTCTCTCAGGAAACAGAACCTGGAAAGTTTACATAGATAGATAGATAGATAGATAGATAGATAGATAGATAGATAGATAGATAGATCTAAACTATGTATACATATCTATATTTACTTCCAAATCTATCTGTATGCACATTAAAAAACCATGAGTTTATACTGATACCTCCAATTCTAATCCAATACCACAGTAATCATTCTAGCCTCTTCCTCTTTCATTATTTGTAACTTCTTTCTCATGCAGTAAGAAAGCTATCTCTGACTATCTGCAATATAATTATTTGTTCAACCCTCATATATTCATAAATTTTTTTTCAGAATTGCTAATCCATACCCTAGTACTAAGCAGAGTGCAGTACTTGTGTACATTTCTTTTTGCCTTTAGCTTTCTGGTATTTTCTCAAAATACAGTTTTCTAATGATACTTAGTTATTTTCTTTCTCAAGCCCTTCAGTGTGGTTATGTTAGTTATTTGTAATAACATTAGCTTCACTTGTTATAGTTTGTATATCTGTTTGGGTTCCCTCCATACCTTGGTTGATTGTTTTAATGTACATACGGTGAAATTCACTCTATCGTATACAGTTCTATGGGTTTTACAAGTGCAAAGAGTCATGCATCCACAGTCATGATACAGAATAGTTCCATAACCCCAGATCTCCCCCTCACCCCTCAAATCACTGATCTGGTTTCCATCTCTGTGGTTTCATCTTCCTGGTATGTAATGAATGGAACCAGACAATATGTAGCCTTTTGGATCTGGCTTCTTTCATTAGCAAAATGTACTTGGTGTTCATAGGTTGCCGTGTGAGTAGTATACTGTTGCATGGGTGTTTACTTCCTTCTTCTAACCTAATTTGTGGTTCTTGCCCATGCATCTAATGTTTATATTTATAAAATTGCCCACTGGCTTGATGCTCATTGGATTGCTCCTTGGGACTCTGAAACTGACTTGAAACTATGTTTTTTATCTCCCCTTAGCACAGTTTACCTCACTTCGTCTTATTTACTGTGGTTACTTGCCACAACCATCAGTCATTTTAACATTCCAAGGAGGGTTACAGCCAACCCTTAATTATTTTTGGTAAGTTTGACAGAGAGAGAATGGATAATTGAAATCTTCACATAATCTGCAAGCCTTATAATAGCTACTTCTTCTTCCCTCAACTACTTAAAGGTAGCAAAATTGACTCACTTTAAGTTTTATATCCTTTCCCTTCCTTTACTTATCCTCTGGTAGGAGCACTAATGAGTCCTCAGGTGACCATAAAAATGGAAAGACAGAGAAAAAGGGGAAGCACAGGCTGTGGGTAATCTACATAGGAGATAAAAAGCCTCTGAGTCACTGAGAATTGATGACACTCTAGTAAAATAGATCTGAGTAGGGATTTTGTGTCTTTGACTATTTTTGATTCCTATATAATGCTTGGTACTTGTTGATTCAATGATGGACTTATGGTCAGTCCTAAAAGTCCACCTAAAATAATATACTCCTACTCAGAAACTGCCAACCTCCTAGCTCTATTTTCCTTCCTAGCTGTGTCTATGTGCTCTCCACGGCAAAGCATGAGGTTAATTTGTGGTATGGGGAGAATCTTAACTGCATTAACGCAGGCATTTGTAACTTAACATACATGGATAGGTATACATAGTCTTTTGGGAATCTGTGAACTCTTAGAAATTATAAATAGAAATGTATACACATTTCCTGGGAGAGAGAACCATAGTTTCCATCACAGTTCAAAAGTGTAAAGCAAACAAAATTAAGGCCTTTGACCAGCAAGATCATCTATAGAACTCCTGTAATGCTGACATACTAACCCTGAGAGCCCTCATACTCTGTTTCTGGGAGATCTTCCTTTGAACTCTAGAAACATTCACTAGACTATAAATTCCTTCAGAGAAAATATTGAACCTTTTTTTTTAATCTCCAGCACCTCACATTAGAGCCTGTATAATAGGTATTTGAAAAATACTTCCTGAATTAATTTGATATTTTTAGGCTGATAGGATTTCTTAGTCTACTGATACAATAAGAAATCTGATTAGCTTATGTTGTTTGTGAGATACATAATTTAGTTTGCAGGAATCCACAAAGCTTTGTCATATATCAGTTAATTAGCTAATAAATTACCAAATTCAAGTGAGTTTATGCAGTACTTTTTTTCAAATACTTTTTATACTCACACCACATGCCTTTCTTTCCTAAATCCCTGTAAAACCTAGAAATATATTGCCCCTTCTCTTGCTACCTGATAGAGGGAGAGTTTGACTGATTTGGAAAAGAACAATATGCAGTGTGAAATCTTAACAAAAATGTTTTATGTTAGTGTTTTAAACTTTGGTACACAGTCTAAATTGCAAAAACTGTGTCATTATTTAGAATGGACATGTTCCAGCTTCGTTAATTTATAAATTCCTATAGAGGGCTTTCTGGAAAAACACTGATAATCCGTATGTTCAGTATTCTAAAAAATAGCCTGAGTTTTGGAAGCCTAGTGTGATTCTACTTCATCTACCAAGTGCTACCCAATCTCTTTTACATCTCGCCACGCTAATCTCTTTTACATCAGATAATGGTACCATTGAAAGGTAGGTAGCACAGCCCCATGCTGTCTGTGTCATTTCTGACCCCCCTGACTCAACATTAGTTGAGGCCTAAGCTAGTAGCTACCAGTCAGTGAAAAGCTCAATGAGATATACTTAAGGTAGCTACATTAATTAAAATGCATATATACGTACATATAAATAGTATTTCAGTATACCAATACTTTGCAAACTGGGATCCCACAGCCTGAGTTTGACCCATGTAGACCTTATTTGGAAGCCACAGAGTATTAATTTTTAAAAAACATGAGCCAATATTTAAAAATCAAGGTATTTCACTAAACAAATTTTTAATTTCAAAAATATTTTTAATAGAAATCACTGGCTCATGTTTAAAACTTTCTCTATAAATTTAAGTTTCATGATAGGCTTTTATATATTCTACAAATTTCTTTTAGAACTCTAGATCTGCAATTCTGTGATATTACAAAGTCTGGAATCGTGTTTTGTCTTTCACCTGTGAAAATGTTACTGTTAATCCACATATGGTCAACAAAACTGGCATTGAGCTGTTTTTCTGGGAGAAGTGATGGATTCATGCTGCTCCATCCACATATTCTTGGCAAGTGCCCTTTTGACCACTGGCATGTATTTTTAAGACTCTCTGGGGTTGGGAGGAGAGCCTGTGGTAATGGAAAAGATCCAAGTTAACTGGCCCACACAGGGGAGCCAACCCATGACCTTGACCCCATTACCACAGTGTTCTAACCAATTGAGCTAAATAATTGAGTAATTGTTTCTTAGCAATCTGATCAAATCAGATGGCTTATAATAAGACTCTGTCTGTGAACAAGGGTGAGGATGTCAGTGAACAGAGAGCTTAGGATAAGGGGAAAGTTATCCAGTCTGCAGGTTGGTTGGCATTTTATATTTGGCCAAGTAGTCAATAAATTGGACTTTGTCATTATGGCTAATTGCATTTCTGAGCAATGAGAACTTACCAAAAAAAAATGAAACTTTAATTAAGTAGAGTTTTTTTTTTTTTTTGAAGGATTCAGATTTTTCAGTTCATAATTGACAACATATGTACAAACAACTGGGGCACCGAGCAGGAGGGAAAGAACTTTGTGCTGAGTTGAGGGGTTCAGGTCCCTGTTTGATCCCAGCTACTTAGTGTGATAGTGTGACCTTAGGTAGGTCACTTGACTTTCTGAGCTTTGGGAGGGATTAGATAAACATGGTCTCACAGATCCCCCTATCCCTAAGAAACTACCTCTTAATTTTTAAACCAATAAAAATATTTTGCAACAGATTTCTTCCTAACTAAAAATGAAAATGGAATATTTTTCACAGAGGTAGATAATTAAATAAACAATATTTCAAAAGTATTTATTGAACAAGCTTATTTTTGAAATGTGTTGGTGCTTGCATAAAGTCAGTCAGTATATAATATGCATATTTCACACAGAAATCCAATACATTTATAAATACATAGACCATAGTTCTATATACTACGTGATTGGTTCTTAATGGCATTTTATATTTCAAAGCACTTATGAATCCCCTTGAAAATGTTGCCTTCTTAAATAATCATTGTTTTAGATGCAAGACATTAATGAAATTGCTTTGGAATTACTATTCATGAATCTTCTGATTTGGGTCCATTAATATGGCCTTTGTAGAACTACCTCTCCTCCCTCTAACTTGCTAAATTTAGATTAAATAATTTAAGCTCAGGCTTTCCTTACCAGATTGTCCATTTTTCTGGTTCTTCTTTCTTTTCTTTCTTACTAATGCACTCAAATATTACTTTTATAGAACTGAGATAATGGGTGGATTTATTGTTCTTTTATCCAAAGTGATTCTTCCATCACTGGATTGACTGGATTAGTGAGCATGTGGAGCTCAGTAGGATGGGTCCTGGAGAGTGTTAGGGTTGGTGTAAAATGAATGACAACAGCTTAGTCACACTTGAAAAAATATATTGGCTCGAGTTTCCAAATAACCTTCCAAAATGAAAAGCACAAATACTGTGGGTTTCTACAGAATCAAATATGACTGTAATGTTTGTAAAAAGGATTAGTTATTGGAAGTCACTTCAATATTAGGTGGGGAAGTTTAGAAATACTAAAAATGGGGAGACCAGAAGCATTAAATCCAAAGCCAAATACAGGTTGCAGATGCTCTGGGTAATGGTTGCCAGTCCAGCCGTCATCCGAGTGACGCTGCTGGTGTTCCCTGCACCTTCCAGAGCCGTTCAGAAACACAGGCTGCCAGTTTTTAATGCATTATGGCAGATTATGAGACACCTCTGTCATCTGAATAAACACGTAGCTGGGCAGAAGTTTTCAATATCAGCTCTTTATGTGATAGGATCCAAAATTTATCTCATTTTTAAAAAGAGCCCCAGAGATGAGGAAACACTCTCTGGTAAATTTACTTGATTGAGAGTCACCCACATTTCTTTTAAAGGTATGCTCACCAGAGACCCCATCTGGAATGTTCCACTCAGAGGCTCAGACCTCTGGTTGATTTAATTATGTGCTTCCTAGGATTGTGCATTTAATTATATATACACAACAATTCCTAGCACCGGTTTCTTTTGTTATTCTGTGAGAACACTGGCAGCCATTTTGAACTGTAGAAGAGTATTCTGCATCTGCAGGAATTACTCATCTGTGGTATTGAAGAAAGGAAAAATTAGCCATTGGTACAGGAAAGGGAGGAAGAACAAAATACACTTACATAGCGAATAGTAGTTTCACAGTCTAGTAGACAAGCAAATAGGAGGCTGATGCTGTGGACAGACTATAAATCAATTTCTGATTTCTTTGGTCAAATTGTAAATCATCACTATGCGCTAAGCTACCATGCATTTCCAGGTGAGAGTATATAATACTTTTGTGATTGTGTGTTGTTTGTAATAGCTCTTTCTGAATTACAGGTGATTAGAAAACCCTGTTAGAAATCAAGTTGTTGTTGTTTAATTCTGGATATATTTGCTTTAGTGATATTATGCTGCTGGAGAATGGAATTATATCTACTTTTATAAAACTATATTAAAATCCCATGGGAAATCTATTTCTATGAAAAAAAAATTGTCTTTTGTTCAGGCCCCTCTGGATAAAGGGGAAATGTTGTTGATCACAATGGCCCCGAAATGACTGTCCCATCACACTAGGTCAGCTCCTTCCAGATAAGGTGCTATGGGTCCTGGAGGGTGCCTAGAATATTCATGATGTGGTTCAATGAATGGATAACAACTATACTTAAAATAATGAATTACTCCTCATTTTGCAGTTGGTAACTCTGTCTTGCTCATAGATCCCAAATTTCTAAACTCAAAGGAGAAGCTAAGGAAAGAGGGGGCGGTTCTAAACTTTTAAGAAATGAATGGAGATCCTTGTAGGCAACATTCATTTGACAAATTTCATAGAAATTTGTGACTTATTGGCCCTAGAAGAGTCAATGTTGTCTTATGTAGAATTTCATTTGAGACATTCAGGATATAAATTTTTTTTTCTAAGTTTATTGGTAGTTGAGAATCAGTTCCATTTTATGGCCTACTTTTAAGGTACTTACACAATAAAAAGAGATATTAGTTAACTTTAACATCAAAATATTGAAATCTGATCCCTTGCCTTACAAACTAAGTTAGGGCTCATATTTTCCAATTACCTCTTTCTTCAAAAGAACTCTTCTATGAAAGAGTACATACAAATGGAGGTATTATTATTATTATTATTTTATTATTATTACTTTTTGAGACGGGGTTTCGTTCTTGTCACCCAGGCTGGAGTGCAATGACGCTATCTCGGTTCACTGCAACCTCCGCCTCCCAGGTTCAAGGGATTCTTCTGCCTCAGCCTCCCAAGTAGCTGGGATTACAGGCACATGCCACCATGCCCAGCTAATTTTTGTATTTTTAGTAGAAACGGGGTTTCACCATGTTGGCCAGGCTGGTCTTGAACTCCCGCCTCGGCCTCCCAAAGTGCTGTGATTACAGGCATGAGCCACTGCGCCCGACCTGTTATTTAAAATTCTCTTAATGGTAGGATACAATCTAATGTCAAAGATGTGCAAAGCAACAACTTGACACATATATTTATTTGATACTTTAGATTAAGGAGGCCATAATTTCTGAAACTCTGGAATGAAAGGTCTAAGTATGAGATAGACATCATGTTTTTTATAGAAGACATCTTGCAGATTAATCATCTTTAAAGATGGCTTTGGGTTTAAATTTCATTTGAGGAATAAATTTGAGTTCTGTTGAATTGAGACATCTCAGAAATTAACCCCCAACGATTTCCCTTATTCAAAATTGCTTTTACATTTATGGAAAACAGAACAAACTTTTTAAAAATCAAAGTTGAGAGTTTTCACCTTTTAATAACAGTTTCAAACTTAATATAGCTTATTAAGAATTAATATAATAACTCTTTTTATTGTTTAAGCCTCTCTTACCAGCTCTACCATGCATTAATTATTTTTCTTCTTTTGTATTTATACAATAAATGCTTGACAAAAAAAAAAGCTACATAATTTAAGATTTTTATGACACAATGGAAAAGTTTCTTACCCCCAGGGGAAAAAACAATTCTATGATGTTCTCATTGTCTTTCCAGGCAAAATTTTATATATTAGAAGAAGAATATGAAAAAAAAAAAAAGCTCTAGTTATACTTTCTGTGATGTGCAGCAGGTTTGGAATATATGGAACATAAAAGAATATTACATGAGCTATAAAGGGTTAATGCTGTGTGTTCTTAATTTTAAATTTCAGATAAATATGATTTCAGCTTTGATCCTACATGGACTAATTCTTTTGTCACTCAACTAATTAATTCAGTATGCTAGAGAAAAGATGCTAATTTGGGCATCAAAGAAGTGATAATTTTTTTTGTTTAATCAGTTATAAAGATAAGTTTTACTCCCATTAGACTGGGTCTGGAGCCCAATCATTTTATTCTTGTTTAGTGCAGATGAATTCCATAGAAAATGTGCCCCGTTTCTCTTAACATCTGAAGATGGAACAGTAGGATTCAGGATTCCCGTTAAAATGGTCTTTTGCAAGGTAATTATAAAAAAAAAATCATTTCTTCATATTGTCCATTTGTTCTTCATGCATAACAAGGCAGACACCATCATCTGTTCGCTCCGATCATGGAATATATACAAATTGCCCATGTGTTACTTTATGCTATGGAATGTAAGTTGTATTTGATGTTTTATTTAGAGACTGCAGATGAGGCCTCCAGCTTCCACAGAATTTTTAGTTAGCCCTTGTTGGGTTTATTTTCTTTGACATGAGTCAGTTTTTTCCTTTCTGGGCAGTTTGCTGAGATGACCCCATTTGCCTGTCAATGGTAACTTCAGAGCTGTTTCCTGTGGGGACCATTTCCTTCTGCAGGATGAATCTGTGGCCAGTGTGGAGCAAGCTGGGGCCAACTGGGCCTGGGAAGGGCAAGTCAAACGGGCAACCTCCCACAGTTGATAGAAAGTTCAGCAGTGAAGTATGGTTTGGTCTCAAAACACTCTTTCCTTTCCTAGTTTTCGGGTTTCCGGGGCAAAGGAGGTAGAGAAAAGGGAAGGAAAGAGGAAGAAGGGGATGTTGTGGGCGCACAAATGCGAAGGCAGTATCTGGCTATTGACTGAAGTCTGAATTCCAGCCATGTGATCTGTTTGAGTCAGTATTAGGGCTTTATGCACATGCCATCAGTTGTGTCTATTTACTCAACCAGCCTTCAGAAAAGCCCGAAGATCCACTTAAAAATCATAATCATGAAAAGGAAGAAGACATATTTTCTACTGCTTTGAAAGAAGTAAACATTTAACAAAAAGAAAAGCTTTTTTAACTATTAAGAAAACATAAAAAATGCAAGAAGATCTATTTCCATAATGTTCCTGTTAAATGTCTGTCCCAGAAATCGTAAGCATTTCATCTGAGTCACTAAGGCTCTTGACTACCATGTTTTGAAGCCAGTGAAAGTGTATGAAAGCAATTAATTAAAGTTCACTGCGCTCCTGAAGAGTATTTCTTCTTCTGGAAAGCAGAGGGGTAGAATAACTTAAAACTCAGTGACAGTGAATAAGCTTTTTAGAGTCCCTGTTTGGATCTGAAAATCATACCTTATTAGTATCTTTATCTTTCTTGCCCACTCATTCACGCTTATTTTTATTTAATTTTAATTTCTGGCCTTTTTTTCATAAGTTTCCCCTTTTTTCCCCCTAACAGAGTGCTGCTTTAATAATCTCAGAGTACAGTTTTTATTCGCTACAAAAAGCTCAGCAAAAGCAATATCCAGTGTCTAACAAATCTCTTATCTTTTCTTACAAATCGTCCGTTCAGAGGCTCTCTGTTTTGTTTGTTTGGTTTAAAAAATATTAGTTATTGGTGATCTGTGCTTTGCTTTACTTTCTGGACCCTCTAGAATTATTTTTAACGTATCTGGTATTTCTAAATCCATTGCATTTCCTAGCCCCTCGGTATGGGGAAAGCAAATTAGCTCAAGGATTCCCAGCAGCTGAATTTAGCTAGAGAGCTGCTTAAGGCTCTCCCCAGCAGATGTTTTATCCACTTAGAAGTTGTAGAACGTTATAGGACCTCCCTGCTTTTTAATCCTAAAAACAAACATCAACATATTTGAGATCTGAAGATTCCCTGATTCAGAATGAGAAATTGCCATGACCACCAATTTCAGGGCCACATTCTAGAAATGAGTGACAACCCAGAGAAAAGTAGCTGCTAAATCTTGGCTGGATAAAAAAGGTTGGCCTTAAAGAGGGTAGCAGACACAGATATCAGTGGGATTAAACAGGTTTGTTGTTTTCATATAGCTTGTCATCATCTTGGAAACATACAAACATACCCAGGATAAATGTCTAAATAACATATCAAAATTTAAAAATTTAATTAGAAAACTTAATTTCAGGGTTTAAACTGCCTGACCCAGTTAGGATTAATTAGGAAGATTTTTAATATTGAGTTTGTTGTTCGTTATTAAAGCATCAACTCACTCAGTTTCTACTTGTGTACACATCCTACAAGGCAAATCCCTATCTACTTTTGCATGCTATGGAACGGATTTAGAGTTTAAAACACAGCCCTACTGTTGTGAAAATCATCCTGGGTTTTGTAGCATTTTGCCTCCCTCTTTAAAAGCTACAGGCATAGCCAAGGCAGTGTGGGGGACCAGAAATAGAATTAGAATATTTTTCCTTCTTAATGAAGATTGATGTGCAACAAACACAAATCTGTTTATTATTCTATCAATAATATTAACATAAAAGTGAGTGATGTCCTTAGGGACCCCCAAAAAGGGGTTGGGATGGGAACTCTAATTGGTCAATTTTCACTGAATTTTTATCAGACTCATTAACTCTCAAGTACAATGGAACCATGTGAGATAAACAAGAAAAGACCTTCGTGACACAAATTTTAGAAGCAAAAGCTGCGGTTCACAAAACCATATGAGATTACAATACATGGAAGTTAATTTCATCAGCATATGCATATGCTAATTCAGAACCCAATTTAGAATACATCTGACAAGAGAAACCTTTTATAGGGTGAATTTCAGAATCAACTATGGAAATAATAGTAAAGGGCCTATGAACTTCTCTGCCCCTATATTTTGCTTGAACTATTTCAAACTGTGTAATTTATAAAATGGTAAGGAGCTATCATGCCTAGTTTGTAAGTCAGCTAGTTACACAGTGGACAAACAATCATCCAGGTCCAGAAAATACTATGACTGTGAAGTTTGTAGGTTTTCACATGTGACATTGTTCCACAGATGTCAGACTTTAATATTAGTGATGACTAGATGTTGCAGTTTTTTCCAAATGCATCACAGACACCCAAAGACGTTTCCTGATAGGAGAAGGAGATATACAGACTTTGTTTCAAACTTTTCAGCTCTCTTCGGATTCATAGCTAAGCAGCTATTTGGAACAAGAGTGAATGTCCTTGCCTGACTTTTTAGTTCTCACAGGACATTGCTCAGGATCACTTTTGTATAGTGTGTGCACTAAGGGGATGTAGAAGGGTTGGTGGTAATAACTGCATAAACTGCCCAGTGTGATGTGGGAGGAAAGTTGTAGATAGACAGAATGTAGCCACCTTAAGAAGTGAACTAAATGAGAGAGTAGACAGGAAAAATGCCAGAGGTCAAGCTGTACATATTGTAAATTTGAATCATTCATCAGCGTATGTATGGGAGTCTAGGAGGAATTTGAATGTCATCATTACTTAGAAAACCCAAGGAAAGAAATAGAAACAGAAGAAAATATTTGCTGAGAAACTAGGAGAAAACTATTAAGAATAATATTAAAATCTTTATTATATAGAAAAAATAGGATTCTAGGGACTTAGTTTAATTGAGGGGTTAGATATTTACCTGACAATTTATGTTGTTAATGGTTCAATTCTGTGTGCATTGGCTATTGTGATGTGTAGTGGCTGCTCAGTAAGGAATGAATGGATGAATGAATGAACAAACCATTATCAAATTCCACTTTTCCAGATGGCTGTTCACAACCCCCCTACCTAGGCAATATAACAACATTAAGGAGGTCTGTGTGTGTGTTGGGGGGGGGGTTTCTATAACCCTCTCTGAGGTTCTTGTCTACCTTGGGTAATTCGATCTTTGATTTCTTAAATTCTACTAAGAGATCTCATTTTGTGGATAGAAACCATTTTTCTTATACATGCTGCATCACATTAACTGATAAATTAATTGCCCTGGAATTCCTCTACTTTCTCTTTACCAGCTCCATAAACAAGCTATTTTCCTCTCCTAGGCTGCTGATCTTTCTGAGTCTCCTTCCATCTAAGGCTAATCTCTCCTGAGACACTATCTCTATCCTCCTCCCTTATCCAGAACTTTCATCTCCTATGCCAATGTTCATAGCAGCCTTATTTACAATAGCCAAAAGATGGAGACAACCCCAAATGTCCATCAGTGGATGAGTGGATAAACAAAATATGGTTGTGTACCTGCAATGGAATATTATTCAGCCTTAAAAGGGAATGAAATTCTGACACATGCTGCAACAAAGATGAGTCCTGAAGACCTTCTACTAGGTTAAATAAGCCAGACACAAACGAATAAATTTTCTGTGATCCCACTTATATGAATTTCACATAGAATAGTCAAATTCATAGAGAAGGAAAGTCAAATAGCAGTTACCAGGCACTGGAGGAAGGAGGGAGTGGGGAGTTACTATATGTAGAGTGGGTACACAGTTTCCATTTGAGATCATGAAAAATTCTGGACATGAATAGTGTGATGGTTTCTCAGTGTGAATGTGCTTAATGCCACTGAAGTGTACACTGAAAAATAGCTAAAATGGTAAATTTTATGTTACGTATATTTTACCTTAATAAAGAGGGAAAAGAAATTTATTCTTCTCTGTCCTCCATCTCCGACCTCTCACTCTCTTTTCCTTTCAGCAACTGAAATATTCTATGGTATAAGCCATATTGAAAACCTCCATCTTCAGCACTCGACTGCACCTGCAGCTACCTCCCTCCCAGCCAACCATTACCCAGTCTATAATGGTTGTACAGACACTTATACTTACCCACCATTCACTCTTCAGATCATGCCTACATGGCTTCTGTTCACACTACTCCGCTGACCCTTGCCAAGGCTATGAATGACTTTATGTTGCCAAATCTAATGAACGCTTTTCAGTCCTCACCTCGTTGGGCATCTCAGCAGCATTCCCATCTGTTGACCTTGTCCATCTTCTTGCAGCATTCTTTAAACTCTTTTGCAACCACATTCTCTTGACTTTCTTTCTAGCTCTCTTGCTGTTCTTTCTCTATCTCTGTTGTCCACCTGCCTCTCCCCCCACCCCCACTCCTGTCTCTGATCTTTAAGTGTTACAGTTTTTCAGGACTTAGGCATGGACTCATCTACTGGAATTTCCCAAAGATATATTACAATAATAATCATGTTTTAAATTGAATCTTTTGATACCTCTTCATTGACTCACCATTTCCAAATGACTATCTTCTCTTCTCAATGGCCACTTCTCTAGTCCAAGCCACTGTCATCTTTCACCCATTCCTGCAGGGATCCCCAGTCAGTTAAATCACTGGTTTTAATTATGTTACTGCTTTTACTTGCTGCTTTTTACTTCAGCACCAGGATGGTCTTTTTAAAATATTCATCACATTGTATCACTTCTGCTCAAAACACTTGGTTCCTCTGCCGTTTCTCCTCCACTAACTCTGTCTCCTAGTTTCCTCACCTAGCTTCTCTGCGCCTTGAATGACTGAGAAATGACCTCCCATCACTCTTAGATTAAACCACAAGCTTCTCTCACACCTGTCCCCATTGGCTTTTCCATCTGCATACTGGCGGAGTTTCCTCTCTCATCTCCCAGCCTCTGGCCTTCTTTTACTGTTTTGAATACATCAAGCCTTCCCCACACATGTCCTTTGCATGTGCTGTTTCCTTCACCCTCAAGACTTTTCTCCCACTCTTCACTTGTCTGGAACTTCTCACTCTTATATTCTCAGCTTAAATCTATTTTTTCACTGAGGCATTTCCCAGGCAGTCACTTCCCTGTTATTGTCTTTTCTAACATCCTTTACAGCACTTATCACAACTAACAATTATGGATGTATACTTGTTTGGTAACTGTCTCCTCTGTTAGAATGTAAATTTCATGAGGATATTGTGTGGTTTTGTATGCCAACATAATATTAACCTATATCAATTGCTTATAATTTCTGACAGCTAGTAGATACCTAATAAATATTTTTTGAAAGAAAGAGAGCGAGTAAGGAAAGAAGAAAGATTTTTCCATGAATCTGTTTCATATGACCTCTATAGAAATGAACAGAGAAATGGACAGGTGTTTTAAGCAAACTTATAATTCATGAACATCTAAATTTACATAAAGCGTATGTTGAAAGGTGATTTTTCCACTTTACAAAAAAGATCCATCATAAGATTCTTTAAACAGGCTTCCCAGGTACATGTAAAATAAGATTTTATTGATTAAAGCCATATGTTTGCACAGAATTTTTTAGGAAAATATCTTTTATATAAAGTAAGGTTGACCTCTAAGCAATTTCCTTAAGGCACCTAGCCCAGAATTGCCAACTCTCAAATTTCTAAGGTAACAGATAATGGGAGGCCTGGAATGCAGTGCATATTTGAAACTCTAGAATATAAAGTAGTAATTTTAGCCATTCAGGGTTCGTGACTTTTCTCACAAAAATAGCTAATGGGAAGATAAACCTCCTCAATTCCTCTTTCTATATCTCAGTAAAAGTAAGAGTGGCTGTGAAATGATCCCCACAAAGGCTGCTACAGAAAGGAAAACAAAGGCTTGGAAAGTCACCAAGTTGAATCTTTCCCCCTCACTCTCTCCCCCGGTCCACTACTGCCACTACTGATAATTAAGTTGTCTTATTGCAAAATGAAAAAGAATTCAGTGTGTTAATAAATAAAATGCAATTAACTTCTCTGGGTCTCAATTTCCTCATCTTAACAATGCGGGAGTTTTTGTTTTAGTTTTTAAGATTATTGTTTTATAATGCTTTTCTTGGGCCTACCCAAACTTTACAAAATAAGGTAATTTGTAATCATTTTCTCTGGCTAATAAAATAAATTTCACATGTATTTCTGCCCTTCTTATTGGAAACTTGAATCGAGGATCATGAACTTTAAATCAAAGCATTTATAATATTTGTAGAATTGCTTGATTTGACTGTTATTGGCAGTTCTTGCTAAGAAGAAAATACTTTGCAGAATTTACTTTCAACTAACATGTTTTTTTTCTTACCAAACATATTCCACTGTGAGGGAAGGATAATGAGCTATTGCTGAACTGCAGTACAAGTGAAACATTTTAGCTACCAGAAACAAAAATAATTTATTGGGTGTGGTAATAAAGATCAAGGTAGGCTAGGAAATGGTTAGTTTTACCCTTCAAAAACAAGACTGCTTTTACCTCAGAAATCCCAAAAGCTGCAAATATAGGAGAAATAATATGGGACATGGAAAAAAAAGAAAAGCCTAATACCTGTAAAGCTTTTGGCAAAATTTTTGCCCTCATCAACCTCCTAAAGCATTATTTCTACCCTGACTCCCCACCGTGTTGAATATTTTGCCCAAACATTACTATATTTAATGACATTTTAAGCAAAAGTTATGTATCTCAAGCGATGTACTGAGCTATTAACTTCTCACATAATCATACTTAGAGTAATAATGTTGACCCCTAAGACTCTTCTGCATGGGTCTGGAATGCTAAAGAATGTATTCATGAAAACATTATTTAGCTATCTCCTGCTTTGTAGGTTAAGGAGGAGTCTTGAATGTATCAGGCAAATCTGAATTATATTTGAAAGTTAATGTTCTGGCCGAGCACAGTGGCTCACGCCTGTAATCCCAACACTTTGGGAGGCCGAGGCGGGCAGATCACCTGAGGTCAGGAGTTCGAGACCAGCCTGGCCAACATGGTGAAACCCCGTCTCTACTAAAAATACAAAAAAATTAGCCAGGCTTGGTGGTGGGCACCTGTAATCTCAGCTACTTGGGAGGCTAAGGCAGGAGAATCGCTTGAACCCGAGAGGTGGAGGTTGCAGTGAGCCGAGATCGCATCATTGCACTCCAGCCTCAGTAACAAGAGTGAAACAACGTCTCAACAAAAAAAGAAAGAAAGAAAGTTCTTATATTTTTGTCTGTATTTTTCTCTTTTCCTTACTTCTGTAAATGATACATGGATATTTCTTCAGTGAAAAAAAAGGAATAAATTCAGAAAGGGAAACAGGAAAGAGAGAAAAGGACAAAAAACTAGTCTGGGGGATGATAGCATTAGAGCTGACAGTTGGTTCGCCAGAGTCCCAAGACTAGACTGGCTACAACCAAAAAACTACAGTAGTAGAGAGAGATGGAGAGATGGCAATGGAGGGAGAAAATTTAGGAAAGAAGACTTGCTGATTGAAATAGTAAGTTGAGAAATATGCAGAATACTGGAAGAGGCTTCTAGGAAAGGCAGGACCATGGCACAATTATGAATATAAGCAATGCCACCTTCCAGGTGTGATACTCAGAGCTCCGACTTGACTAACATCCTCTACTATGGGTCAAAACACAGTCTAGGAAGCTGCAAATAGATGCCCATTGCTATGGGATTCTGAAGAAGACAGAAACATGTGCTTGTTTTATGATTCTTCTATTATTCTGGTTGCTTACAGTACAGGACTTTCTTCAAAATTTATATGTCAGGTCCTCATGTGAGGAGACTCTGATTCTCTGTGTGTGTGCTGGGGCAGGGTTGGGGGTATGAAGCCAGCCCATACATGTATAATTTGAAAAAGTCTAAGAATCGCTGGGCACGGTGGCTCACGCCTGTAATCCCAGCACTTTGGGAGGCCAAGGAGGGCAGATCAGCTGAGTTCAGGAGTTCAAGACCAGCCTGGCCAACATGGTGAAACCCCGTCTCTACTAAAAATACAAAAAATTAGCTGGGCATGGTGGTGCATGCCTGTAATCCCAGCTACTTGGGAGGCTGAGGCAGGAGAATCACATGAACCCGGGAGGCAGAGGTTGCAGTGAGCCGAGATCATGCCATGGCACTCCAGCCTGGGCAACAAGAGTGAAACTCCATCTCAAAAGAACAAAAACAAACAAAAAATCTAGGAATCTCCCCAAGTTTTTTTTGTTTTGTTTTGTTTTGTTTTGTTTTTTGTGTGTGTGTTTTGTTTTGTTTTGTTTGTTTGTTTGTTTTTGAGACAGAGTATCACTATGTCACCCAGGCTCGGCTGCAGTGGTGCCATCTCGGCTCACTGCAACCTCTGCCTCCTGTGTTCAAGTGATTCTCCTGCCTCAGCCTTCTGAGTAACTGGGACTACAGGCATGCACCATGACGCCCGGCTAATTTTTGTATTTTTAGTAGAGACAGGGTTTCACTATGTTGGCCAGGCTGGTCTTGAACTCCTGACCTCAGGTGATCCACCTGCCTTGGCCTCCCAAAGTGCTGGGATTACAGGCGTGAGCCACCACACCCAGCTGCATCTTCTTTTTTTTATTTCAAATGTGCAGTTTTCATTTTCCTAAAAGTACAAAACATATATGGTATTTTTGTAAAGCATCATAATTGCCACTGTGCCCTTGTAACTATATACATCCCAGGCACTCAGGAATGCTCAGAACATACTAACCCAGAGAAACCCCTGGGGAATTGTATTATATTTTCATTGTGTTCCAGAGCTGACTCAGGAAGCTGGGGCTGCATTAGAGAGTGATTGTGCATAAAGGAAAGCGTACAGGCAGAGATCGGGTTCTAATCTCAGCCCTGCCCTGACTCTGGTGGGAGGTCTTGGTCAAGGTTCGACACCTCTCAGAGCTTTTGGTTCTTCACTGGTAAAATGAGAGCATTGAACAAGGTGTTCAATAAGGCCTCTCGTGGCACTGTCATGGTGTAATTCCAGGAGTTTACCTTTAAGTGCCAATGACACTGGAGCTCGGGAAGCCTGCTTAGGAGATTGATAAGCTTTTATTTATATATTAATGATAATTCTTTAGTTTCTCACTCTCTATTGCATTAATAGGTCATCATAATTAGTCTTGAATATTTGTCTATCTAAATAATAAGGAAAAATTTCAAATTATATATGCTTAGGCTGCCCCTTCTCCCCTACCTTCTGTCGACACATACAAAGGGAATCAGAATCTCATCACAGGAGGACCTGACGTACACATTTTAAAGAAAGTCCTGGCAGTAGCTTACATCTATAATCCTAGCACTTTGGGAAGCCAAGGTGGGCAGATCACTTGGGGCCAGAAGTTCAAGACCAGTCTCGCCAACATGGTGAAACCCCGTCTCTACTAAAAATACAAAAATTAGCTGGGCATGGTGGTGTGAACCTGTAATCCCAGCTACTCAGGAGGCTGAGGCACGAGAATCGCTTGAACCCCGGGTAGCAGAGATTTCAGTGAACGAAGATCACACCACTGCACCTCAGTCTGGGTGACAGAGTGAGACGCTGTCTCAAAAAAAAAATAAAAACTAAAGTCCTACCTCTAAGCAACCTGAGTAATAGAAGAATCACAAAACAAGCTGATGTTTCTGTCTTTCTCAGACTTCCATAAAAGCATGTGATATTGTGCATGATGCATGATAAATATGAGTGAAAAGAAGGAAGGAAGGAAGGAAAGAAGAGAGAAAAGGGGGAATTTCATAATGGCATTATTTTTCTGCTTTCATTATCTTATTTTAGTTCCATTTTATGCAAAATGATCTTGACTTACTTAGAATAAAGAAGTATGACTTAATGAGCTCATCCCATAAATATCTTAGCTTTACCGCAAAAACAATGTGATTATTGTTAACAGCCTTCTCCTTCACGTTTCACTAGATTTGGAAAGAAGAAAGAGGATAAGGGTGGAAAGGCTGAGCAGAAAGGTACTCTGAAACATGGTGGCCTGAGAGAAGAAGAGCTGGAGAAAATGAAAGAAGAGCGTGAAAGGTGAGCAGAAGTGCCGAGACCTTCATTTTCTTTGACTCTATGGTCTGGGTTTAATTTAGATATTGCAACAGTCAACTGGAGAAATTTCATTTTAAGAAGTATCGGGGTTGACCGATCTGAAAGGAAAGGTGTCTGATACAAAAAGAACCTCCCTTTCTGGAAATTTTTATTCTATTTTGAGAAGAAATTTGCTTCATGTTTTTACTATATCAGTGCCTATAATTCCATAACACACTACCACCTGTTTTGACCATAAAAATGCATATTTTCTCCATGTCTTTTTTTTTCCAAAGAAAGGTCATTTGGATATTGATGTTTAGAACTATCCAGTTCCCATAGTCTGTTCCTAATTTTAGTCAGGCTGTTGTATACCTTCTTAATTTTATTCTGCGCAATCCGTTTGGGTCCTGTAATTTGAGAAGTGAATGTCCTTCATTCTTTAAAAAGACACTGTCTTTTATTAGGCTATCAGCAAGCTGAAGAGTGTGTTGCCCATCTGTTAAAGGGCCGGCTTCATTTGCTGGAATAATGCCGGTATGCAAGAGCTGAATTCTCCTGCTTGAGGAGCTTAATGTTCCATTTGGACAAGAGGTCCTTCACGTATCTTTGATGTTAACTCTGGCACTTATCGCAAGTGGATGTGTAAATGTCTGATTTTCAAGCATGTAATTGAATATTCATATTTCTCCTGAAAATTCTTTGCCTTCACAACTAAATGGAGCTTGGAGAAAGACTGAGATTATGACAAAACCAGCATATAATTCTAAGAGTTTGATTCTGACTTCATCATGTATGTACTCAGATTTACACAACTTTTCACTTGCTTATTAGTTACATTAGTTCTTATAGTTTCTAAAGAGACCGTTCTTGTATTGATTTTATTACTTTAGTATGTGTACTAAGAAAATCATATCTATTCATTGTGTTTTCTAGCACAGAGGAGTCTAAGAGTATCTACTGTTAGCCTTTGACCCCTATTTTGTAGTCTGTTCCCGTTGAGAAGGCTGACTTTTTCAATAGCAAGGAAAAAAAGCTATTTAGTCCTTTCTCATTTTTGAGAGGTTGATAAGCTGAGTTCTAAGGTCACTGGAGCAGTTAAAAGGAAATCAAGTGTTTTACATTGTTGTTGACTATTCACCTGACAGAGCTATCCTGAAGACATGAAAGATATTCTCCGTCATAACCTAAGATTCAGCAATCCTGTAATGTAAAATGTAATCCAGGCTGAGATTTTAATGCATATATTGGCAAAGGCATCTATGTGGGGAGCCTACATCATAGATCTTTGCTGCTCCCTTGACTTCTCTTACTGAGGTTACATCCCATGCCTCATCTTCAGGAAACTGAGCTGTTTTCTAGAATGCAGACTTTACATTTTTTTGTAGCTCATACTTACTTGGGACAGGGGAAAAAAACTCTTAGTAGCTGGGGAACTGTGTGCCAGCTAGAAAATTGATAACCCATAAAATAAGGTGAGTTGTCTTTAAGCAAGAGTTCATTTCCTTTCTGGTTTTGCCTTTAGTAGGCAGGTGCCTGAGGGAGTCTTGTTCTTAAAAGCTGAGCTGTAAATTCACTTCAGCTGGCTGTATAGGCTTCGGATCCAATTTTCTTAAAATATGTCTGGTCAAAATAGTGAAAGAACTATACTATTAGCCTCCACTTAGGCCACTTCCCACACATGAACACATAAAGCACATCTGATAGGGGTTTCCTAGAGACAACATTGTCTCAATCATGTGCTAGAGGAAGAAGTTGAGGAGTTGATTTTATGGTTGGGTGCTATAGAATTAATGACCAAAGGCATTTCAACAGCTCAGGGGCTGAGAGCCACGGATGGTGGAGGTGGAGGCTGAACATCTGGCATTGCTCCCAACCCTGGAGTCCTGATCCTTAGCTCTCCATCATCTATGGGAAACCAATTCACAACTCTTAAATAACTCAGTGAGTGTATCACTCTTCATGATATGGCAATGAAAAAAAATAGAATAAAGTAAGAAATAGTGATAAAAGCTATTACACTTTTCTCCTAATATGTTTGAAATTTGTTTCTTTGACGTGATTCAAGCCATCCTGTTGCTTACTTGTCTCATCCTGTCATAGGTATCATAATAGATTTATATTGGCATATCTCATTTTCAAAATATTTAATGCACCTAAATAAAATATATACCATAAAGTACTGGAGCCAGCTTGTACCAGCTTATAGGAACCAATTGTTAAACTTTCAAGAATTTTGTAAGCTGGCTGATAAGCCATTGGCAGTTCCACATTGGCTATAGTGAGTATATTTATAGCACAGTTTCTCTGAAGACCTAGTTTACCAGCACACTGCTACAGGTCTGTGACAGCTATCTTTAGTGCATATCCAGGAGGCAATTATCCAAAGAGGCAGGAAAAAAAAAAAAACAAATTCAACCACATGATTTCTTGTAGCTGAGTTTCTCAAAATGTGGTCCAGGGACCAACTACATCAGAATGAATCATTAGAAGACCTTGTTAAAAATGAAGATTCCTGAGCCCCATACCAGACTTACAGAATCAGAACCTTGGGAGTTGGAGCCCAGGAATCTGTGTTTCATACACAAGCGCAAGGTGATTCGTCAGCAGTCTCTAAAGTCTGAGAACCACTGACTTGGAGGAGCAGAATTTGGCTATAACATAAAACTATTCTTATTTAGCGAAAAATGATACACAGGATTTTTTTCTCAAAAGGACTGAGTGGCCCAGTCTACAAATATTTTCCTTGTTCTTCATGTGCCTTCTCCGAAATATCTTTTCTTACTGGTACAATCTTTTGTAAACAAATTAGAAACTGTAGCCAGTGCTCACTCAACTAAGGGAATATGGATCACTTGCCCCCAGCACCCCTCATGCACACAAAACTTACAAAAGCAATATCAGTTCATTAAGAAAATTTTGGAAACATAAAAAGTATAAAAACTATTAAAACCATACATAACTCTACCATAATCCCATAACCACTACTAATATTTTATAATCTTTTTTTTATGCATATACAGTTGGCTCCATATCCACGGGTTCCACATCTGTGGATTCAACCAACCGCAGATTGAAAATATTTAGAAAAGAAATTTCACAAAGTTCCCAAAAGTAAAATTTAAATTTGCTGTGCCAAGTACTACATTGAAGCTATGCAAATGAAGTGATGTGTAGGCACTGTAATAGGTATTATAAGTAATCTAGAGATGATTTAAAGTATATGAGAGGATATACATAGGTTATGTGCAAATATTACTCCATTTTATATCAGGGAGTTGATCATTCACAGATTTTGATATCCACAGAGTGTCCTAGAACTAATCCCCCATGGATACCAAGTGACAACTCTCTTTGAACACTTGATATCCAAAACCTGCATCTATAACATCTTGCTTTTTTCATAGCATTATATGTTGAACATTTTTCCCATGTCATTAATGTTTTAAAATATGTCATGTTGATCACTGCCTAATATTCTATGAGATCAATATACAATAAACTATTTACCTTCCATTGTCAAACATTTAGTCTGTTCCCATTTTTATCCTTTTTTTTCTTTCCTTTAAAAAAAAAATGGAGACAAGGTCTCTCGCTACGTTGTACAGACTGGTCTCTAATTCCTGAGCTCAAGTGATCCTCCTGCCTCAGCCTCCCAAGTGCTGGGTTTACAGGCAGGAGCCACCATGCCCAGACTGTTTCCATTTTTCACTGTTTCAAATAATAATTGGATGAATATCCAGGTACAAATGTCTTTATAAGTTACCTCCTAAATCATATAATTCCTATTGAAGTTTTAATTTCCTTGTAATCATTTTACCCTAGGATTAATCTAACCTCAATTCTAAATTTTAGGATTTTATATTATCTCTCCCCATTCATCTAATTTTTTTTGCTGATTTTCATATCTCATTTTAAGTTATCTACATATCTAATTCCTGATCCGAAACCATTTTGCTGCTATATATGGATAGTTTATCTATAGCTACATGTATTGAAAAAGTCCAAAAAGCCATAAAAGATGAGTTGGGTTACTAGATTAGATTAGAGGAATGCAGAGTCTAGAACAGTGGTTCTCAATGGGAGGGGGCAGTTTTACCACAAGGGCATTTGGCTATGTCTGGAGATATTTTTGATTGTCATAACTCGGGAAGAGGGGTGAGCAGTTACTGCCTTTTACTGGGTAGAGGCTAGGAATGTAGCTAAAAATCTTAAAATGCACAGGACAGCTACCCTCCCCCACAACATGAATCATCCAACCCAAAATGTCAATAGTACAGAGTCTGAGAAACCCTTTTATAATCTCCAGGCTTCTCAAAGAGCAAGGTACTCTCCTAGACATCAGAATTGCATTGTGTCATATTTCCTGTGGATAATGCAGAGAAATCTAGATCAGATGATATAACCCTAGAAGGATTATTAGCTATTTGAGAATGGTACCCAAACATTACTGATGAATATCCCGTCAATCTAAGCTTGCAAGAATAATTTTTTTCGTTAAAATTTATTTTTAACCTTGGCCTGCTGAGCATCGGCGTTAGTGATGGTGACCCGTTGATCAGATTGTGGTTGCCACAAAACTTCAGGGGTTGACAATATGTCCGATGACAGAATCAGCAGGAACAATGGACTGAATTAAACGTAAAGAAAGTTAATGGAAATAAATGTAAAGTCTTGCATTTAGGTCCAAAAATGAACTACACATACACAGGATGTGGAAGGTTTGATTTAATACCAAATATATGAAACATTTGCCTGATGGTTTTAGTTGAGCATAAGTTTAGCATGAGTCAACATGTGGATATGCCTGCCAAAAGCTTAATCTGGTCCTGAGCTACATTACTGGAAGTTCATGTACAAAATAAAGGAAGCCACAATAATTCTAATTTTACACTGCTTAGATCACACCTGGAATATCCCATGCCTCTGTCTCACACAGAGCATGCGGGTACTAAATCCAAGTCTTATTAAAAATGTTGAAAGACCTGAGAATACACAGCTTACAGAATCAAGACTTTGTGGATTTCTCATGCTTGAAGAACTGTCACATAGAGATTAGATCGGTTTTGTAGCATCCATTTTATTCCGTTCTACTTTATCAGTTTATTTGCTTATTCATCCATTCATTTATTTACTTTTTTGAAAACAAATTATTTGCTTTAATATTTATTTTCTTATTTATGTATTTGTCTCTTGAAGATACTAATGGAGCATTATTTTAAGAGAGGTAGTATTCAGCTTAATGGAAGGGAAAAGTCCTTAAAATTAGGGTGCAGTATGAGGCAGTGAGTTTGTTGACACTGGAACTGTTGAATAAGAAGCTAATGAAATGATTACATTTAGAAAGCATTAGTTCATCACGTAAATATTGGACTAGATCAGAGTTGTATAAATTTCAGTCACTGATCTATTTCTTTTATTGTCTTAATTATATTTATACATAATCAAATAAATAAAATATTATAAAAATCATAGCCATGTAAGTTAGCTTATCTAATTAAGTACATTAAGCCACATAGCACCTAAAATCTTCTTGTGTATCTTTTTTTTTTTTTTTTTTTTTTTTTTTTTAAAGACAGAGTCTCACTCTGTCACCAGGCTAGAGTGCAGTGGCATTATCTCGGCTCACTGCAACCTCCACCTCCCAGGTTCAAGCGATTCTTCTGCCTCACCCTCCTGAGTAGCTGGGACTACAGGCACGCGCCACCATGCCCAGCTAATTTTTGTATTTTTAGTAGAGATGGGGTTTCATCATGTTGGCCAGGATGGCCTCAATCTCTTGAAATTGTGATCCGCCTGCCTTGGCCTCCCAAAGTGCTGGGATTACAGGCATAAGCCACTGCACCTGGCCTTCTAGTGTATCTTAAATGCTACTTTGTCCTTAGATGATCGCTGGGGTTCTTTTCAGATATTCCAGTATGAGAAATATCTAAATATCTTAAGTATGGAAGCATTTACTTTTACTTTTCTAGAGCAATAATTATTGAACTTGTCATGGCATTGGTTTATGGTAGTGCATACACCATTGTTACCTGAGTGTATAAGCCCAAGTTTCTTGCTCAAGATTGTGTGGTAGGATTTTCTTAATCTCAAGTAAGAGATTTCTCAGCTTATGATGTGTCACTTCCTGTTACAAGTCAAACAGTCTATTGCAATGAAGCCCTGCATTAAATAAATTCATCATTTTGTTCATGCTTCAGTGAGATTAGCCATAATAAAATATTAGTTCCAAAGGCCCATATTCATTGCTAGAGATATGAACCCAGTGTTATATTCAAAGATGATTTCTTCCAACATTTTTCAAACTAAATTAAATTAGCATTTTTCACACATTCAGATTATGTAAATTAGCATCTTGAGCTGAAAGCAAGAGATTGTCTTAATATGTCAGTAAGTATATATTGTTGTTATTCAATTCTAAGACCTGAGTTTGTAACCTTTTACAAAGTATGAAATTAATCAGAATCTTGGACCTGTAAAATACCAAACTAAATACCTGTATTCTTAATACCATCTCAAAAATCCAGTGGAGATTGGTTAAAAGAAAAATATGTCCCCCTCCTCATCATTAATTTAGTATTACTATCCTGAGAAAAATATCTCCACTGACACCAAAGACTGTCTTCCATTGAAGTCCCATATTACTGACCCTGAAATAATACTTCAGTAAATGAAGTTTTCTCCTAAAATTGAAAAAAAAATTTTAATAACATGAGTTATATACTCCAAAATCTTCCATTACTCTTATACCATATCAGAGTTTATTTTGCAGGAAGCTCATTTGTTGTATTAATTAAACATTGCTTTCGTAGATCTTACTAGAATCTTAGCAGGATACATGAGGAGATGGGAGAAAAAAAAGAGCCAACCTCTTCAGCTTCAGCATTGAAAAGTATGAAAACATATGGCTCTTGTTTTCAACAAGTAGCCTGAACGGAATGTCTAAGTGAGAGTGAAGCTAAGATTTAGGAAAGTTAATCGGTTTCAGTGTCTGAATTCAAGGTTCTTAGTTTTCTTTCCTTTTGGGAAGCCTTCCAAGAACTGCAGACTTCTCCCTTGCCTTATCAGCTGAGCTGCTTGTGGCCTGTTCCCTTTAGTTTAAATCAATACATGTGTTTTTGATATTTGGCAAACCAAGATTTAATTATGCAGCTGCAAGTTCCCCACATAAACGAAATGCATCTTAGAGATATAAAAACATTCAGAAACCATTTATAGTTTGAGAATTCAAGTGGGTGAAAATCTATTCCCAACCTCTCAGCATTTTATTTAATTATGGAGGATTTTTATGTTACTGGAAATTGAAATGAAAACCAGAGTAAGGCTAGAGTTTATCCAACATTTGTTCATATTGAAAAATGAAGATGCTTATTAGAGTCGAAGAAGGAAAAGGAAAGTATTACATTCTGGAATTAATATTTTGGTTGTAATCTACACACATATAACGCTCCTAAATATATACAGCAACAAGTGAATTGATAGTATTTTGTCATTATTGTACACTCAAAAAAGGATGTATTAAAGAAACCAGAAGGTTGATTTCTTTAATTTGCCAAGCGATTCTCAATAATTAATTATTTACTGAACTTAATAACTTTGGCACTATTTAAACTGTTGAAAACACCCATGTTTTGGCATGATTACATACACATGATTAATTCAGCATGGTTTTACTCATCACTGAATATCCCTATCTTTTGCAGTAGAATTTTCTAGGTCCTGTGGTTTGGGTAAAATGTTGGAATGATTCCCAGTTTTAATAGTCCCAATTTATTATTACTAGTGAACCCTGATCAGATCATGGGCTGGATTAGATCCCAGTTTTTCAAAATGCCCCAATTTATGGCTCCCTTAAAATGCTGATAAAAATGTGTATTTGAATAAGGCTTTGGTTGGCTAAAAAAGATCCACTTAATTACTTTTAGATCCTTATTAGATCATCACTGCATGGAAGTTATGAAAAATCTTACTTGGTGGTGTTTCTCAGGACAAGGTCATGTTCTCTTTTTATGCTGACAGAAAGAAGCTATCAGATTTCTGTTTTTCATAGTACTAACCAACTCAGTGAATGAAAAGAGATCTTTCTGTATCCCTGTGATTACTATTGATGCTCGTGTAAAGGTAAAAATATCCATCTTTCCTAGAATGAGAATTAAAAATATATAGAGAGAAAGAACATAAACACAATGGCATAGTAGCCATACACCCACACTACTCTTTATTTGGGGGCCATTTTTCAAAATTTGCCTCTGATTTAGAGAAATTAGGGATTTAGACACAGCCCGGGGTGAAGGTAGCTTTAATATCTATACATTTATTTGATCTCTGTAACACCTATCTTCTCAGAAATGCTTGCGGTCACCAACAAAACTTGGCACATTACTGTATTTCTATAGACCAGAGATGGAAATACCTACATCCTAATGCCATGCCAGCATTTTTTATGAGCCAAAATCCTTTTATGGGACTTGAATCAATGTTAGAAGTGCTGTATTAGCAACTGCTTGTCAGCCGAGCTGGATTAATACATAAAATGAATCACTTGACTGGCATGCTTTCCAACAGTCATTTAGGCAAACTTCTATAAAGTACACCAGCTCTCTACAAATTGTTTTAAATAATTTTAAATATTTTTAAAGAATTCATGTACCCTGGAGTGATGTATTACTTTATCGTATGTAGTTGCAGGGCTGTTGGAATACATTCTGAAAAGGAATTATACTGAATTACCTAGAATGATTCCACAGAACTGTTTAGAGTATCTGACCTGATAAAAATGTGGAAAGAAATTTTAAATTTCGCTGATCCAGGATATTTGGTTGTAATATAAACGTATTAAATACAGAAATAGATATTCAATGTAATCCATAATTTTTTTGTAATTCACTGGATTTTATGCCAATCAGAGATACCAGAGCTGTACCTCGGAGATGCAGGTTGAATATCCCTTATCCAAAATGCTTGGAACCAGAAGTGTTTCAGACTTCGATTTTTCTTTTATTTTGGCATATTTGCATTATGTTTACCAGTTGAGCATTCCAAATCTGAAAATCTAAAATCAGGAATGTTCCAATGAGCATTTCCTTTGAGTGTCATGTCAGCCCTCAAAAAGTTTCAGATTTTGGATTTTCAGATTTGGGATGCTCAACCTATACAGATAAATTTACTTTAATGGGGATTAAATACAGCAGTGGCAGAATTTGAGAAGAGCATTTTCTGTGAAAGCTTTGGGGGACTGTAAGTAGGTAGAAGGCTGTTTGGTGACTAGAATTTAGGAATGAGAGCTTCTGTTTTATTATTCATTTTCGTGGCATTGGATAAGCCACTTTTGAGGATGTATTCTTATAGTTTCTATTTTTAGTACCGTGAAATAAAATGTTAATAATAATGCTTAAAGGCCCCAGTTTCCTACATTTTGTTTGGATAAAATGCTTTTTAACTTCTAAGTTCTTTAGAAGAAAAAATTTGCATAAATAAAAGTTTAGTGAACCCAGAATATTTTCTGTAGGCCGGTTTGGGGCTGGATAATATACTAGTAATCTTAATTTGCTGAAAGTGGTCTCTGAAAACTGTGGATATATCAAACTTCTGTAAATCAAATATTTTAAAAGAATTTGTAAGTCTCT
The DNA here is from genome assembly GCF_029289425.2 of Pan paniscus. Classification (NCBI taxonomy): domain Eukaryota; kingdom Metazoa; phylum Chordata; class Mammalia; order Primates; family Hominidae; genus Pan; species Pan paniscus. The sequence continues at coordinate 108,006,050 of NC_073262.2, forward strand.
CATCTTCTTTCCTTATTTGAACATTTGTTATATCCTGCTTTGGGAAGCTTTCATGACAGGCCAAGTTTAGTTAATGTTCACGTAGGTTGGCAAACTCTATATGATTTGAAAGGATGCTCAATCTATTGTCTTCTGGAATCTTCTCCCCCGTCACCACCCGGCCTCCACCCGCCCCATACCCTTCACATAGAAATACTAACCTAGGCCTGTGATTTACAAACTCCAAACTTTGAATATGTTTTTTCTGCATTTCCTGGACAGCTTTTTACATCAGTGGTTCTCAACTTTGGGTGATTCTGACCCCAGTGGGTATTTGACAATGTCTGAGAACATTTTTAGTTACCATACTATGGGGGAAGTGCTACTGGAATCTAGTAGGTAGAACTCAAGCATCTTTCTCAGCGTCCTATACTGCATAGGACAGCCCCCTGCAACAAAGAATTATCTGACTCATGACATGACTTGTGCCAAGGTTGAGAAACCACATTTTAGATAGATAGATAGATATAATAGAAATATACTACAGATATTTTAGTAAGTCTGTAGTTGAACCTAAGGATATGTATTTTGAAATTATTTCTCAAGTGATTGTCATTTATAGCCATGTTTGGGACCAACTAATGTAGGTGATGGCCCCAGAGAGATGCATGGCCAAATGGAAAGATTACAAGGCCCAGGAGTGGGTTAAAGATGACTCTGCATGAACGAACTTATCTGCTTCAAGTCTCATGTGTTAAATGAGAAACCTGTCTTTCAGATTGTTGTGAAAATTAAAAGCAATATTTACGAAGCACACACTGGTTCAGTCTAGGTGCTGACTGTTATTTTCTGACCTGCTTTGGGAATTAAAGCCCCAGATAACCCATACAGTAGCCTTTGGGAGCCTAGAATGCTCTGAGACACACCATCTGTGAAAGTTGCTGAATTGGATCCTGTTATGATGAAGGAGGCCAAGTTGAGCGGAGACTTTGCCCAGCTGGGAGTCATGCCAGATACTTCCATTCAAGAAGCTTCTCCTCATTTTTTATTGATCACCGGTTGGAAGTTGCTCCTCAAGCATAGTGAGCTTGGCATGAGATGGCAGCACAGTAGTGTGGGGGGTGCTGGCTGCAGCCAGTTCTTGGCAGCCCTGGAAACACATTCAGGGAGAAGGGACACAAATGGTGTGGGTGACTGCCAGCCTCTCCAAGTCCACAGGGCGTGTGACTGCAGAAAACACTTGTAACCACTGTCATTAAATTAAAAAAATTCTCATATTTGCATTTCCATTCTATATATTACATTAAGGGGGTGGCAACTCCGATCTGCTAATATTTGGAATCCAGTCTTTGGAGGAAATGGGATGAAAATGTCCTTTTCTTCCCATTCCACTCTTTCCCAGCTACCTGCCTTTGCCCTGGAGTATAATTACTTAATGACCTTACAGTGCATCTGAAGGAAATTCAGATTGCTGTCCCAAGGAATCTGACCCCTTTCCCAGGCACAAACTCCTGCCTTTTTCTGGTTTGTGTCCTTTGTTAGCATCTCATATTGAGAGTTAAGAGAGGCTGAAGTGGTTTGGGCTGTGCACAGAAGTGGCACAGAAGCCTGCTTCTCCAAGAGGTCATGGAAAAGCCTCCTCAACCATATTAAACAACAGTAACAACAATGGGCTGTTTAGATGGAAGATATAAGTATTCATGTTCTTGGAGAAACTTACATAGATAATTTCTGAAGTTATGATTTCTTGAAGCAGAGATTATTAAATTATGACAGGTTGGAGATGAATGAATCAGTGATAATTGCTTTGATCAAAGTCATTCCTCTCTCTCAAACTTTCAGTGGCTCTCTATTGCCTACTGCATACAGTGCAAACTCTTTGTCCTAACACATCTGACTTTAACCTTTCTAATCATAATTTCCACCCCTGACCAATATGACCCCTATACTCAGCCAATCTGGAATGTTCATACTTTTTGAGATTAACACTTTCCAATCACTGTGCCATTTCTAGTACCATTTCCGCTGTCTGGAATGCTCTTCTGTCTGAGTTGGTCCGAATGAATGGAAATTCAATGAAACCTCGCTTTCTCCATTATACCTTCTCAAACTACCTAAGTTGGAAGAGAATTCTTCCATTCTATCCTGGGTCAAGTTGCTTGATTGTGGTAATTTTCAGTTTCTTTACCTACAAAATGGGTATATAATATCCTAGGAATGTTGTGAGAATTAAATAAGACTCTGAAGTGAAGCATTCAGAATAGTGCCAGGCACAGAGACAGCCAATAAATGGTGAACTTACTATTTTTCTTCGTCTTTCTTTGAAAGAGAATGAACATGAGTACCAAACTGTTGGGTTTGAAGCCTGGCTGTTCCCTGTACTAGCTGTGTGATGGTGCATGTTCTGAGAAAACTTTCTGATCTTGATCATTTGAAGAAGAAAAAAAGGATAAAAATATCTAGCCTTCAGAGTTCCTATAAAATTTACATAACATGAAATACTTAAAGTACCTAGAACTGTGCTTGGCACATAATAGATACACATTGTCATTATTATTGTTGTTATTTTTCTGCATGGAATTGTAGATGTTTGTATTTACAAACATGCCTTCTCTCCCTTACTACCTCACCATTTCCTTGGGGTGAGGATGATATTGTAATCATTTTTCTGTTTCTCTCACGATCTAATACATTATGTTTCACAGAATAGGCACTCAATAAGTAGTTGCTGAATAATGGATGAATGAATGAACAACTATAAAACCGTACTGATTTTAATTTTATTTTTCAAGTGAATAATTGCTGCAATGGAACTAAGAGCAGAGTAGGCTAAATCAATGGTAGACAAAGCTATAGCATTTAGAGATATAAGACTTTCCCTGGGCTATGAAATGGTGTCAAGAAATATGAGGTTATTTGTAACTGGCAGTAGGACAGTGGAAATGAATCATTGAAGCATAGTGGCCAGTCCATCAGGACTATCAACACTTGTTTCCCTGTGGCTGAACCAGATCCTGAGAGACACAGCCTTAAAGTGAATGAAATTTCATCCACTTCACAGGGAAATGAAAATGCTGTGGGCCCAGAGAGCTGTTGTTTGTTGTTGTTTTCAAATTGGGCTTGTGTCCCCATCCCCTTTCATTGACTTAAATTTAATCCGTTGAAATTAGTTTTAAGTACCATTTATTTTAACCTTTTAAAATGGAAGATACGCCTTTTTAGGGAAAATTGAATTCGGTTGTATGGATGAGACACACTGTCCTTGGCTTATTCTTGTCAAATGAGGATATTTTTGTGCTGTATTTTGAGCTGATTCAGTCAGAATTCTTGGTGCTGATTGTATTTTGGGGGCAGGCATAAAAAACTAATGTAGATGGAAGATCATGAAAAATGGCAACAGCCATTTGTGATGTATCAGATGCCATCAAGCTACTCTTTCAAGGAGGCAATAGGACTAAACTCCAAGCCCGTGATTAGGAGTCCGTATCATAATTACATTAGAGCCTTTGTCTTGTAAAATATTTCTAATCTATATTCTCCTGCAATTACATGTCTTTTCTTCATGTCTAAGTCCTAATTCTCTTGAGGCATAGATTGTAAGTTGTTTCATTTTCTTACATCTCAGTAAAGAGAAGATATTCAGTAAAGTCCTGGTTGACTTAAAAGTATAAAACAGTATTAAATTTTGAGTAAGTTACTTAGATAATTTCAAAAACTGACAACATTTTAATAATCAGTAGGAAAAGAATAACTATCTATTAAAATATCTTGCCAAACATTCTTGCTTATTTTTGAAAGTATAGTGGCCTCCTTAAAAATTACCTTGATTATAATAGTATGTACCAGTTTTTAAAGTAAAGAACAAATGAGTAGATGAGGAATTGCTTAGACTAATCATTTTTTGAAATAATAGTGGACTCTATTATTGACAGCATCAACAGCTAATTAAAAATTCTATTAGTGAAGATGTAAAAGATGGCACATTTCCAATCTAGATTGACACTGAGGACATAGACATAATTGATATTTGTTCAATAATCCTAAAATGTTTCACAGTCTCTAATAGAGGCTGTGATTGCCAAAGAAAGTTTCAAGTGCTAAAAATATATATATTCTAGGCACTTAAAGATATTTTCAGATCAAATAATGCACCTTTAAAAAAAAGTAAAATTTTAGCTGAATGAGCATCAAAGGATATTTTAGTGGGTTGACTTTATTTTTAAAAAAAACACAGAGTCAAGATAATATATGGTGTGATTCACATGTTTTTAATCTGGTTATAGTGGATGTAATAAGAAAGTCAAAAGAGGATAATTTGCTAGTTGGACTTTTAAATTTTGGAGATGTATTTTGTAATGGTCACATAAATGAATGCATATTGAAAAAATCTGCAATGACCATTAAATATTCCACTTTGGAAAAACAAGATCATAGCTTTAACAAAATGCTTCAATATTATAGTTCACTGATTTTGACAATATTAAACCCAAATTGAATATGTTTCTATATAGGATATTTTCACATGGCAACTTAAAAACTTGGCATAATAATTTTCCTACTTTTGATAATCAATTCTGTTCCCAATAATTATAGATTTACCTCACCAATTATTTCAAAGGATGGACAGAGAAGTAAAGCCTTGCCGAGAAAGGTAGTAAGTGAAACCAGAACATTTTACAAAATGTTAAGAAATGGGCACTTAATTCTTGAGGAAACATAACTCATTTCACCAGCAAACAAAAATCCAATGCCAAGAAAACTGACATTATGCTAAAATATTCAATGCCTCAAGTGTGTATACGACTTAAGGTAAAAATGGATGCCTAATATCATCAGTGACCAATTCATCCCATTGAATGAAAAATATTCAGAGGAATAAGCACACTCTACTGAAGCTAGTTGTGCAATCCTCATTGATCAATTTGAAATAACCACCTACAGATATCAATTACCTTGGTCCATACTGCTCTTGCTCACATAAGCTTGACTGTGCCTCAATTCAAAGAAATTTTTTTTTAATTGTGACATAATAAACTAATATGATGTGTGAACCAACATGGGAATTTAAGTTCTCAAAGATATACTGAAAGATTTTGCCTCTGAGCAGGAGAAACACATTTTACTAAAATCATGCCAATTGACACAGGAAATTTGATGAAGATCTCCAAATATCACAGATTAAACCCGAAATATGTAGTATGTTTTTACAACTTTTCTAGGGCATTTGAAAACATATGCAACTATGTAGACATGTTTATGATTCTATTTACACATTCATTTTTACATTGCCCTATAATCAGATGACACAGGAAAGGAATTTTTTTTCATTTGAAGGAATATGAGAAACAGTTTCAAGCATAGACTAGCTGAGGAGTAGGGGACTTTATTTTATTACTTTGTGACATCCTGAGGGCATGCTTCTGGTATGAAGAAGGCTTAGCTGTCTGAAAGTATTCCTGTTTGTGAGAATACCTTTAATGCTGTGACCATGGGTGTGCCTGCATGTGTGTGTGTCTTTGTGTGTGATATAGTTACATAGATAGATAATATGTATATAGGCTTAACAGTGTCTGGTAATACCCTGCTACATCCTCTTATGAGCCTCTGATAACCATTCCTTAATGAATTGGAAAAGTATTATTTTAGTTAAATGAATGATTACATACTACCTGTTTTCATGATGTATAAAAGGATACCAATGAAGAGAATTAGGTTCTTGGAGAAACAGGGAGATGTTGAAAAGCAATCAAGAAAAATGTTGGGGTAAAGGGACTGGAACACCTGTGGGGAAGGCACCATTCCTCCTCACATATGTCTTCATCCCTGAAAATCTGCTAAGCCCTGGGCCTGCAGGTGAGCAGCATGCACAAAAGTAGATTTGTTAATTTTCTGAAAAGAATACAGCTGGCTGGCTCAAAGAGTTAAGGCAACATGCTAATAAGGCTGATATCATATAAACTATGCCCCTTTATGGAAGATTGATGCATTAAAAAAAATCATGTAAGTATCCACTGTAGTGCAAGTACTGTAATAGATGCTAAGGACTCAAGGATTAATTTTTTTTTTTTAAGGAGAAATAAGATTTCTTGGTCTTCTTACAAGGAGCTCAAAACTGCACTTCCAACCCCAGGTAAACATCTAAAAATATATTCTGTTGGACCTTCAAGGCCTTCAAGCTAAGGGAACAACTGAACCTTTCTTTTCTTTTCTTTTCTTTTTTATTTTACTTTAAGTTCTAGGGTACATGTGCACAACGTGCAGGTTTGTTACATATGTATACATGTGCCGTGTTGGTGTGCTGCACCCGTTAACTCGTCATTTACATTAGGTGTATCTCCTAATGCTATCCCTCCCCCCTCCCCCCACCCCCCGGCAGGCCCCAGTGTGTGATGTTCCCCACCCTGTGTCCATGTGTTCTTACTGTTCAATTCCCACCTATAAGTGAGAACATGTAGTGTTTGGTTTTCTGTCCTTGTGATAGTTTGCTCAGAATGATGGTTTCCAGCTTCATCCATGTCCCCGTAAAGGACATGAACTCACCCTTTCTTATGGCTGCATATGTGCCACATTTTCTTAATCCAGTATATCATTGATGGACATTTGGGTTGGTTCCAAGTCTTTACTATTGTGAATAGTGCCGCAATAAACATACGTGCACATGTGTCTTTATAGCAGCATGATTTATAATCCTTTGGGTATATGCCCAGTAATGGGATGGCTGGGTCAAATGGTATTTCTAGTTCTAGATCCTTGAGGAATCCCCACACTGTCTTCCACAATGGTTGAACTAGTTTGCACTCCCACCAACAGTGTAAAAGCTGAACCTTTATTTTCAGGAGGAATACCTGAGAGATCACCAAAGGGTAGAGCAGACTTGTCATCTCCATACTCAAAAAGTTGCATAGTCTCTCCCATAGTTGATTGGATGCCTCTCTTTGCATCTCATCCTCACGGCCCCCAGCCTGATCTCCACAGGCTAGAGCCTTCCTTGCAAGATCAATCCAGCCCCCTTAACCTTTCACTGAAACACGGAAATTTTTCTCAATCTGCTCTCCATTTAGCAGTTGTAGGCACCCTGCAGATGGGGCCTCCTCTGGAAGCTGGCCTTCTCCGGGAACCCCCAGTGGAGGCCTTTATTGTGTCCCACCCACTTTGTGTGCGCTTGAAAATCTAACAAGCATATGTTTTCCTAATAGGCAGTACTCCTTGGATAAACTATTGTTAATCTGTATCATCTTGTATTCTCTTGTGTCTTTTTTTCTTCTTTCCTCATTTTTCATTTTTTACATTTTCTCATATGAAAGGTCACCTTTACTTGGTCACTTCAGTGGAATAGTTCCCAATTTCAGGCCTAAAAGCTTATAAGAAAAATGTGTATTTTGATGAATTTTCATACTTTTGATCATCTGGAGAACTAATGTAATCTGTTTTAGGTCCCTGGACCTTTTTCCTTGAGATGTGCTGTCACACCTTTGAATCTGAGGTTAAATTGAAGTTATATGAAATTTTTCCACTTAGAGGATTTGGGTAGATATCTTCTGCTATGATTCACTTTTGACTTTTTAATTATTTTTGGCCTGAACTCTTCAATAATTCAGCAAATATTAATTGAGCATCTAGGCACATGAGGGAAATGGCAAGATGCGTAAAACACAATCTAGTCCCTGCCCTCAACAAGTTCATGATTAAGGAGAGAGCAGAGAGACCAATACACAACTAATTATAATAAAGCTAACTATGATAAATGCTGAAAGGGGGTTTAAAAATGCTATATGATCACAGAGAAGGCAGCCATGAGAAAATAGTGTTGTAGCTGGGACAATAGGACACACCCTCTTTATCACCCAGTATTTCCAGACACTTGCAATGAAATCATTAGATTCAATTATAATGTACAACTTAACTGTGCAGCAAATTAAAAGAGACTTTAAAAAATTTAAATTCTTAATCCCATCAATAATACATGATATTTTTGCTGCTAACTAGAGAGAAATTTAAGACTCAGGGAAAATTTTCATTTAAAATCTAAGGGATTTTCCAAGCAATCAGGGTGTTTTCCATTATAGTTTCTTTCTCTAAAGCTGACAGAATATAGTAAAAAGTTTAGGGCAAAACTTTCTGGGAAAATAGCAGTTGAGACAGGCAGATAACTTTGGGTCATAAATTTATATTACTGAATATTCTGCAGATACATACAAAATTTATTTAAATATTTTAAACTATAAACTATAATCTTAGTAGCCTAGAATGTTTGGCCAAAATATTTCTATACTTATAAGTGGGTTACAAACTATCCATTTGTATATAGTACTATGTAATATATATACATACAGTAATACAGCACTGATATGGTTTGGCTCTCTCCCCACCCAAATCTCATCTTGAATTGCAGCTCCCACAATTCCCATGGGTCATGGGAGGGACCCAGTGGGAGGTATTTGAATCATGGGGGTGGGTCTTTCCTGTGCTGTTCTCATGATAGTGAGTAAGTCTCACAAGATCTGATGGTTTTATAAAGAGGAGGAGTTCCCTGCACAAGTTCTCTCTCTTTGCTGGCCACCATCCATGTAAGATGTGACTTGTTCCTTCTTGCCTTCTGCCATGATTGTGAGGCCCCCACTAGCCATGTAAAACTGTGAATCTATTAAAGCTCTTTTTCTTTATAAATCACTCAGTCTTAGGTATGTCATTATCAGCAGTGTGAAAACAGACTAATACAAGCACCATAGTAAAAAAATGGTGGAGCAAATTGAACTTTCTTTACAGTTTTGAAAAACTGAAGAAGCCAACTAGGGTGACCAAAGGTCAGTTTTCCCCCATCTCTTGACATAGATAAGGCAGACCCCAGACTGCCAGAAAAAAACAAGTTCCATATTACATACAAGTCACTTACTCTTTAAACTTCTCAAGTTAGTAATTATCCCAAAACTTCATTATTCTGCAGTCTCTTCTGAACACTCCACTAGCCAGGAGGGAAACGGGGAAAGGGGAGAATCAGGAAGAAATAAGAAATGCTTCCCAGTGCCAGGCACATAGTAGACTCTCAGAAATGTGGATTAAATGGATGAGGTCAGGTCACAGCTAATATTTAGTTACTTCATTGTGATTCCTCCATACCTCAAGGGTTACAGGATGAAAACTGCAGTGGAGAAGGATGGTCTTCCAATGATGTCCCTCCCTCTTCAAAAAAAAATCTGTTCAGTGAATGTGGCTAAAGCAAATTAAAGGATTCATATATTTTCGAAAGATTTGCGGCCAAGAGATTCGAACCAAAAGCATTTGCTGCTTTACTCTCAATCAAGCAGAAAATTCAATTAACCGTAACACACCTGGTCCCCTGAGCATTCTGGCCAATCCAGGTTATACAGCATTGATTAAAAGTATCTACTCTCTGTCTAGGGTTCCAGGTGGAATTGAGAAGGAGCTAAAAGAAGCTGTGTTTATGCTTTTCAAGAGCTATTAGTGGTGTGTGCATGTGAAGACTGCATAAGTATCTCTGTTCTCTGCTCTCTCATCTCCCCTGTCTCAGATGTGGATAACTGTTACTGTTATTCCTAACAGTTGCTATGTACGTGCCAGCCACACTCTTCTAAAAGCTTTAGTAGTATTAGGTCATTTAGCCTTCTTCCTTTGGGGCAGGTACTATTATATCTCTCATTTGCAGGTGACAGAAAGCTTAAATAATTTGTCCGTGGTACAAAATTAGAAAGTGGCAGAGCTCAGTTTCCATCCCAGGCTGTCTGGCTCCCTACATCACCTTGCTTTTCCATTTCTGAAATAGCAGAGTGTTCACATATCCATCAACACCTGCAGGTCTACTCTGAAAAAGGCTTTGCTTCAGTGGAACTGTCTGGGTGAGGAGGATGCTGCCTCCCATGAAGATCTTAAGGCAGAAATATAAATGTAAATTTTGCTCATTAAAACCATAATTAATTTATTGAAAGTGAATTGTTATTATTTCAGGGATGAATGCATATTGGAATATGCTGATTATTTTAATGAACCAAGAGCCTCTTCTGGGATACTTCCCTTGTATTATTTGCAAGCAGGTCACCGTAAATTTTCTAAGAGAGAGAATGAATAGATTGCTGCTCATTTTCAAGTTTTGCCTTATGAAAAATGCAAAAGAGGCTGGGTGCTGTGGCTCACGCTGTAATCCCATCACTTTGAGAGGCCCAGGCGGGCAGATCATAAGGTCAAGAGATCAAGACCATCCTGACCAACATGGTGAAACCCCATCTCTACTAAAAATACAAAAATTAGCTGGATGTGGTGGGGCGTGCCCATAGTCCCAGCTACTCAGGAGACCAAGGCAGGAGAATCACTTGAACCCGGAGGGAGTGAGCCAAGGTCATGCCACTACACTCCAGCCTGGTAACAGAGCAAGACTCCATCTCAAAAAACAAAAAAACAAAACAAAAAAAAAACGGAAAAGAAAATGTGTGCTGTATATTGGGAGATGATAAGACGATATCTTTGTTTAGGAAAGAAAGGCCTAACATCATCTGTTTTAGACTCACTATTCTCCTCTAGGTGGCCATTTCTTGCACTACAGATGTCAGCTGCCGGGACCAGTTTGTGTGGTGCTGTGCCTACACAATGCAGGCACACTGCAATGTCTCCAATATAATTGTTACGTTTAACATTTAGAGCCATTTATGTGGGTTTCCTCTCCTGTGTTCCACTGTATTCCATTTTTAATCTCCTCAAGACACACAGTAGAAAAGCTGCCAGAATTTGTTTTTTCTCTTCATATGTTATAGGGTCTGAGGTTTCATCTTTCATATTTCCACATTGCAGGAAAGATGAGCAATGACATATTGACCAAGGCTGTGAATGAAAATAGTGCATACCTAAATACTTCTCTTTAGGTATCATCATCAGTTCCATTCATTCATAACCAGCATTAGTCTTCTATTGCTGCTGTAACAAATTACCACATACTTGGTATCATAAAACAACATAAATTTATTCTCTTAACGTTTTGGAGGCCATAATTCTGAAGTTAGTTTCACTGAGCTAGAGTCAAGATGTCAACTGAGCTGATTCCTTTTGCAGACTCATTGTCATTGGCTTTTACTTGGCTGCCTATGTTCCTGGCTCATGGCTCCTTCCGCCATTTTTAAAGTGCATCTCTCCAATCTCTGCTTCCGTTGTCACTTGGCCTTCTCTCTCAGACCTTGCTTTGTCTGTTTCCATCATCACATTATTGAGTGCCTACTGTCTGCCAGGCACTGTGCTAGATATTGGAGTTCTATCAATAGACAAGTCAAATAAGGACCCTGCTTCCATGAAGATTCCATTCTTGTAAACAGATAAATAAAAAAGATAAAATCAAGTAATGGTAGGAGTATGAAGAAAATAAACTAGAGCAATGTGATAGAAAGATGGGGCTGGGAAGAATGCCTAAGATGCCAAGATTCAATCTCAGCGATGAGCCAGTCACAAGAAGGCAATTTCAGGCAGAAAGAACTGCAAGAGCTAATCAGGCCTGAGGCAAATGAAGCTTTGTAATTGGAGTTGAATAACTAAGGGAGAGCGTGGCATAAGCCAGAGTCACAGAGGAGGCGGTGACCGAGTGGATAGCGTCACAGATCATCGTAGGGAGCTTAGATTTTATCTAAGTGTTAAAGGAAGACATGAAAGTGTTATAAGCAGAGAAACAGTTAAATATTTACTGTTTAAGAGATTGTCTGGGCTGCTGTTTAATGACTAGATTCTCCATGAAGGGAGCTATCTGGCCACACCTTGCCTCCCTCTTAAAAAGTATGTTTCCTTACTGTGGTTACATAGAGCCTGAATAAAATCTAAATCTTAGTCATGCAGGTAATTGAAGGATGTTTCCCCACATCTAAAACTTAGACCTCTGCAGTACCCTGCTAACCACAATAAAAAAAATGCCAATTCTTCCCTTTTTTCCAACATTTTATGGATCCATTAGCAATTTGCAGTTCCCATAGGAGATAAAACAAGTCTCTTTTCAAACATGAAGAGATTTCCTATGGTAATTATAGGCAAAACCTGGAGCAAAGGGCCATTAGGTAGGCCAAGGAATAGGGACCCAGCTGAGTGATGGAATGCCATGGTCAGGACGGAGAATAGGCCCTGAAAAGAATAGGCTTAGCTTAGGTCTGTTGGTCTTGGTGAAGGGACAGTGAGGGTAGATCAGACAGTAGGCTCCCGTGGACAAACAGTCATTGCCTATCCTAACAAATGAAACATCCTCATTGTAGTTCTCAAAACTATGTGCAAGTAGCATATGGTTGTCTATAAAAGCCTCCTTCATACTCCTTGACAACCAGGTTTGAACTGATGGCCATGGTAGAACCTTTCTCCTCGACATCCAGTGGAGTAGGAATGAGGTCATTCCGGGTAGTCATCTTGTCCCCTAACTGCACAACAGTCTGACAGAATCACCATAGACACAGCAGACATCATCTGGATTAGCTTGTCGGACCTTCTCTGATGGTTGCTGAGCGGCGATTGCCTAAGGCAAATGTTGGCCCAGCCAATGCTGTGTCCTCAGTGTGCATGCGGTAGAGGGAGGAAGACCAGATGATGAGGATGCTCACCTCAGGCTTGGATCCCTGTTAAGGAAGACCCTATCACTATCCTTTTGGAGGTAGGAGGGGACCTTAGTTTGCAGACCTGACGGACAAGCCTGTGGTTCTTTCACCTGATACTCATGTGTCCCTGGTCCTTTTCATCTAGCCTAGTGCAGTTCTAAGTACTTAGTAAATACTCAATAAATGTTGGAATCAAACCAAATTGGCTGACATGCCCCATTTCTTGGCATATGCCTGGACATGTGAGAATATTCTATATGGTTTCTCCAGAACAAAGTCCCATCTTAAGAAGCCAAAAATGGCAAGCCTAATAAGCACCATAGAAAATACTGTGGTTTACGTATGTTCATTGCAACCCTATTCACAGTAGGGTTCACAACATGGAATAATATTCACAACATGGAATCAACATAAATGCCCATCAGTGGCAGACTGGATAAAGAAAATGTGATACCTATACACCGTGGAATACTCTGCAGCCATAAAAAAGAACAGGATCGTGTCCTTTGCAAGGACATGGATGGAGATGGAGACCATTATCCTTAGCAAACTAACACCAGAACAGAAAACCAAATACCACATATTCTCACTTATAAGTGGGAACTAAATGATGAGAACACATAGAGGGGAACAACACACACTGGGGCCTTTTGGAAGATGCAGGATAGGAGGAGGGAGGGGATCAGGAAAAATAGCTTATGGGTACTAGGCTTCATACCTGGATGATGGAATAATCTGTACTACAAAGGCCCATAACACAGATTTACCTATTTAACAAACCTGCACTTGTACCCCTGAACTTAAAAGTTTTTAAAAAAGAAAATACTGTAGTTGAATACAATATTTTTGCTGACCTGTTTAAAGCCTTCTGCATGAGTTGGATAGGAGGGAAAAGACTATACCCTCTGTGTCTTTTTAAACTCTCTATGATGCAGAGAACGTGACTTTTCAGAATATGAGTGCCCTATACCTTTGGACTAGATGGAAACCTCAGGTATGAAGGGTCTGTGTTTATCCCTGTCCTAGGTATAGTCATGGTTCTATACTTAAGGTGGTTTTTCCAGGCTCTGTGGAAGTCGGTGGTACTTCTAGAGCTTTTCATGATCCCAGAGTTCATTTAATGAAGACTCTATGTAACCTGGAGATGAGTGTCCAGGGCCTTGGGAAGTGTGGCATTTAGGGCCAAGAAAACAAAGGAAATAGAGCAGCACATGCTGTGTGGACAGCCGTGATCCCCATGCTTCAGCACATTTTTATGTGAGTCGGCTTTGAGAGATAAAGATCAAAGACGTGTCCAGGAGTGCACCGGCCAGGTGTGAAATTCCAGGTGACAGAATGGAAAGAAAAGAAAGATTTGAAGGGAAAGGAAAGGAAATGTAGCTAGTTTCCTTTTATTCTCTTTATTTTTCCTGTTTCCTCTTCAGGAAGTTTATGTAGCTTACAAAACCCCAGACATTCAACAGAAGGGGTTGATCCTCATTCTTTTCCAGATAATGATAAGCACCGAGGGCCTGTCATTTAGCTTTCAGGTATAACCCTTGGCAGTCCCTAGGGTTAAACAATGCTGTGCTTCAGAAAATTTTAATACAGAAAACTTAGTTTGCTTTCTGCTTTGGTCTGTGCTACAAAAAGTGGGCAAATATAAACTGGGAGAATATAAATAAAATAAAGGCTACTTCTTGCCACTTACAAATGTCGTTAGCAATAAGAATAAAGCACATCAACAAGTTACAAATTTTATCCAACCGGCAGGGCTCCCCCAGGGGCAGATTCTTACAGCTCTTTCTTCAGTGTTAGTTTGGCCAGCAGCCTAGGGAACATCATTTAATGTCTTCAACGCTAATGACACCTTTTGTAGGGGGACTGTCTAGGATTGTTATAAAGGAATTAGTTGTTATCAGAGAATATCATAAGCACTCTGTAGGTTGTTCCCCGTCACATCCCCACCTCTCTTTGGGGCTAATTTTCTAAGGAAAGCTAAAAATGTTTACTAAGCATTTCTGAGAAACTTGTCTACATTATGAGAATAGAAATTACAGGAACTCAGTGCATTAGCAATGGGAAAGGCTTAATGGGTCTGGGAAAGGTATAAATTTAGGGAAAATGTAAATTGCAATAGTTGGAGAGCCTTCAAGGGCAGTTTTCTTGAAATGGCAGTGTTTAGTAGCAATGGAAAGATACTCAAGGATCTTGCCATTTGGCATTGTAAAAAATGCAACTCGTAGGTAGGAATTGCAAATCCCATTAGTTTAGAATATGAAATAGACTCGGTGTAAAAAAAAAAAAAAAAAAAAAAAAACAACATTTGATTTGGGGAATGTGCTTGGTTCCAGGCCATGTAGGATATGGAAGTCTTTTCTGTGGTCATCCCACCTAGGCAAAGAACCAGTTAACTTTTCAGGATTCTCTAGAATTAGGATGTTCTGAGTCCACGCCTGACTCTCAGAAGCTTCCCAAACTCTACTGCCTTGACTTACTTTAATGAGCATTTAGGATTTAGAGAAAAAGAACATCAACATGCCCTTTGCTCCATGATCTTTGGCAAACCATGGACTATATAAGCACAATATCCACATATTGGATTCTGCAAACCATGAAGAATTCACCGTGTTATTTGTGTGTGCACAGAGGAAAACATAAAGAGTCAATTAATGACATTAAAAAATTTGCATGTCAGTATTATAGAATGTCAAATCTACTGTACAGAAATATATGTTTTTTTATTTATATCAAGAAAAGTGATAAATTATCCCATCAATCTAGTTCCCTTACAATGTCAGATCTGGTTTAGGCTGACAAGAAAAATGGGCGGTACTGAAGGAGATCGTTTAGAAAATATTATAGACACCCAGAGAGGAATGAGGCAATGGTGAAAAATATTAATGCAGTTAAAATAGTTTTGTTGAAAAAATGAAACATTGATCACAAAGATTGCATGTAACATTGTATTGGCTGTTCAGTATAATAATTTTAATACTACTACTACTACTAATAATAATAATAGTAAACTCACATTGTTCCTGACCAGGTACAGCTTGTAGCTTTAAAACTGCATTGATAGGGAAAAGCTGAAGAAACTGAGCCTGTTCTCTGGAACAAAGGATAATTATAGTGACCTAATTGTAGCTTCTATTACAAAAGCAGAAATGATAGCCAGACAAATTATCTCTGCTGTCAATAAAGAAAGCTGTACAGCAGGTAGTTTATAATCTCTTTTAATGATACTACTTCTTTTACCCCAGAGCTCTCCGTGAAAAACCTTTTCTGACCTCGACTACCATTACCACTATAGGGAGCAAACCTCCTCTTTACTCTCTATTCATCTCTGACTCTGTTGTTTGGGTTCATACAGTAGCAACAAAGAGAATTTCACTGCCTACAACTTCCTAGCACTGGCCAAGTCAGTCAGAGCTATGCTATTGTGGACACATTCTGCATGAGACAAAATAAATCAAGAAATAGTATGGAAAAGTAACAAAATGTTCTAAGGCTTTTGAGGAGTAGAAAATATGAAACACTAATCAATAATCATTTAATGAATCATAAAATGCAAATGAGAAAATCAGAAAATATAGATGCAACTTATACCACAGATAAAGTGCTAATATTGCTCCTATTCAAAGGCCTTTGAAAAATTGAGGGGGAAAATGGCTAGCAATCTGATAGTAAAATCAGCAAAAGATATGGACAGCTCACAGAAGAGGAAATGAAAATGGCCCTTAAGCATATGAAAAGATACTCAGCATCATATAATAAGAGATAGGCTAATTAAAACTTCACTGAAATATGACTTCTCACCTATGTTTATCAAATTTCCCAAAGTTCGACAATGCACTCTGTTGATGAGACTGTAGAGAAACAGGCATCCTCTTACAGTGTAGGTGGCAATGCAAAATAAAAGAAATGGGGAAGGAATTTTGTCATAATCTAGAAAAAAGTATATGTGTGTTTCTCTTTGGCCCAGCAATCCTGCTTCTGTGAATTCCTCCCAAAGCCACAGTGGTAACAATATGGACTGACGTTTGCACAAGATTTTTCATTGTGACATTATTTGCAATAGCAAAAAATCAGAAATATCCAAATGTTCGCAAATGCATGACTCGTTAAATAAACAAAAGCATGTCCACACAGTAGAATACTATGAAGCATTTTAAAAATGAGAAAGATATCTAAAGAAATTGTAGTGTCTATAATTTCTTTGCTAATATGGAATGTTCTTCTGTCTATTACTATGTAAAAAAGCAAAGTATAGAAAAATATGGACAGTATGCTACCTTTTGTGTAACAAAGAAGGCATCTAAATATATAAACATGCTTGCTTTTTTAAAAGAAACAAATATAGTTTTATTGCATGGGATGGAGAAGACAGAAATGAAAGCTATATATTATAAGTATATTTTGCTATATTTAAATTTTGAAAAATATGCCTTACATATAGCAAATTAAATAAAAAGGAAAAAACAATCCCTAAAAACTGAAAACAAACCAAAATAAATAACCTAACTGTGAAACAAGTTAGTTGCATAGCCATTCAGGAAAAAGAATTATTTCAAGTGACATTAGAATACACATTTTGATTATACATATTTAGTGTAATATATTCTAGCAAAAAAAATAGAGCAATGAAGACATCTTAAACTTTAATAGTCAAACTGTTAGTAATTGCTGTGATCTGAATGTTTTTGTCGCCATCCCCCCAACTCTGTTCCCCACAGCAAATTCATATGTTGAAACCTAATCATCAGTGTGATAGTATTAGGAGGTGGGGCCTTTGAGAAGTGAAGTGCTCATGAATGGGATTAGTGTCCATATAAAAGTGGCCCCAGAGGCTGGGTGTGTGGCTCACACCTGTAATCCCAGCACTTTGGGAGGCCAAGGCAGGTTGATCGCTTGACCTCGGGAGTTTGAGACCATCCTGGCCAACATGGAAAAAACCCCATCTCTACAAAAAATTACGAAAATTAGCCAGATGGTGTGCACCTGTAGTCCCAGCTACTCAGGAGGCTGAGATGGGAGGATCGCTTGAGCCCAGGAGGCAGAGGTTGCAGTGAGCAGAGATTATGCAGTAGCATTCCTGCCTGGGCAACAGAACCAGACTCTGTCACAAAAAATAAAATAAAATAAAAAGAGGCCCCAGAGAGCTGCCTCACCTCTTCTGCCATGTGAGAGATCCAGCAAGAAGTCAGCAATCCATCCTGGAAGAAGGCCCTCACCAGAACCCAGAACAGGATGCTGGCATCCTGTTATCAGACTTCCCGGCCTCCAGAACTGTGAGAAATCCATTTCTATTATTTATTTATAAGGCTTCCAGTCTATTTTGTTATAGCAGCTTGATGGGACTAAGACAATAATATTGATATTATCATTTTAAAACTATATGATAAAAATAATTATATCAGTGTTAAGAATCAAGATTTTGCATTTAAAGGAGGGAGGAATAAATATACAATATTAAAATTTTAAAAGTAAAAATTCTGTAATGTTAAATTTGAATCAGAAATATTAGTATAAACGTATGGGCTTTTTTTTTTCCCAAAAATATGTATTTCCTAACTCTATTCAGAGAAAAGGCTGAGAAATAATAATAACCCAGTGGCAGTGAGCACGCCTAGGGCCCAGATTGTGGTCTCTAGATATCATTCCCCACTAAAAACAAAGGGGTCCTTGGAGGAATGACTGCTTCCAAATTAGGAACACAAGATACTCAACATAAACCTGGAACTACTTGTTTGTCGTAAAGCAAGGAAGCAATCAAAGGCTAAAGGTTAAGCCAGAAGAACGAAATAGCTCATACAATGCAGTCTCTTAACTAAATATGGACAATATGTGCAAGAAAAAGTATAAGGAATGCAATTGAATAAAAATCCTAAATATGTTATTACAAATGTGTATTATATATTATGGACTTACATAAAAAACCATAAGTTTATAATTATGTTCACAATCCCGTATTCCCCCCAAAATGTTCCTAACTACTCGTTTGTCACCATTGGAACTATCTAGGACACTAACTCTTGACTCTGAAAATTAGCAATGAAAAAGAAATATTTAAGCATTTATTCAGATTTCCCAATACTAAGTACATCTCACCATAATCAAAATGCCAAAATTGTTGAAAGATTTTCTTTGCAGAAGAATCCCAGCTAATACATTTTTAAAATGGCCTTCAAAAATGACCATTGTGCAACCCCTAATGAAATAATTAATTCAGTCAAACATCATCAGTGAAAGAAATGATTAAATGAAACATTGATAGGGGAACTTTACAATGGAGACATCAGTTTGTCTCCTTAGCATTACTAAAGACAATCAGATATTTAGGATGGAGAAGACAGAGATGAAAGCTATATAACTGTACTTCGTTATGTTAAATTTAGAAAAATACGCATTTTTCCAAATTTTTGAGTATGACACAATTTGAAGCATGTGTGCTTCCTTTAAGGTATTTATATTGGTTTCATAGGGCCGCCATTTAACAGATTACCATCAACTTGGTGCCTTTACTACAAATTTGTTCTCTTACTGTTCTGGAGACCGGAAGTCTGAAATCAAGGTGTCAGCAGAGTTGCTTCTTTCCAGACGCTTTGAGAGAGAATCTGTTCCATCTTCTTCTGTGCTTTTCTTGGCTGCCAGCAATCCTGGGTGTTTCTTAGCTTATAGACACATGGCTCCAATTTCTGCCTCTGCCTTCACATTGCCTTCTCTGGCTCTTCTCTTCCGTTTATGTCTTCTCCTTTATAAGAACATTTGTCATCAGATGTAGAGCCTATATGGATAATCCAAGATAATCTCACAACAACATCTTAAACTTAATTACATGTACAAAGACCTGTATCCAAATAGGATTGCATCAACAGGTTCCAGATGGACATACAATTTCCCTCGATATATAAGTGAGGGGCCTGCAGAACTCATTATATGAAAGGTCTGCCCTCCATATATGCAGCTTCCTTATCCCACAAATACCATATTTATCCGGGTTTAGTTGAAAGAAAGCTGTGTATAAGTGAACCCATGTAGTTCAAACCCTGTTGTTTAACGGTCAACTGTCTGTTTTAGGGAGCCACCATTCAACCTACCAGAGTACTCCTCCTCAAAAATGTTGAATCTAACTAAGCCTCCAGCTGCACGGTCCAATATGATAAACATTAGTCACGTTGAAATTTAATTCATTTAAATTTTAATTAAAATTTTGTACCTTAGTCATACTAGCCACATTTCAAGAGTTCAGTATCCATGTGTAGCTAGCGGCTGCTGTAGTAGATAGCTCGGATATGGAAGATTTCCATTTCCATCATCACGGAAAATCCTATTGGAAAGCACTGCTCTAGAAGTTACTCTTCATAAACAAGATATTTGGGGGGATGGAGGAATAAGTTAAATCATTTCACAAGAAAGTAAACAGAGAAATCCAGCACATGGGACCAACTACAGGAAGATCAAATTGGTTTCCGCAATAACCCAAAGGCATGGAAAAAATAAAAAGCAAAAAGGAAAAAGAGTACAGTTCAGTACATTAAACGAGACTTAAGAGAACACCAAATGTAACGTACAAGCATTTTTACAACCTGATTCAAATAAATCATCTGGGGAAGACAGACATTTTTAAGGCATTTGGGAAAATTTGTTTATGGAGTAAGTATTAGATGATACCAAGGAATAATTGTTAATTTTTAGGTGAAATAATGGCATAATAAAACATTCATGATATTTTGATATGCCTTTGGAAGTATGTCGGGGGATTTACTTTCAAAATGCTTGGTAAAAAATTAATAGAAAAATATATTTAAAATATGACAGAATCTTGATTTTATTTATTTATTCATTTAGAGACAGAGCCTTGCTCTGTTGCCCAGGCTGGGTGCAATGGCACGATCTTGGCTCACTGCAACCTCCACCTTCCAGGTTCAAGTAAGTCCCGTGCCTCAGCCTCCCAAGTAGCTGGGATTATAGGCATGTGCCACCACACCCTGCTAATTTTTGTGTTTTTAGTAGAGATGGGGTTTCACCATGTTGGCCAGGCTGGTCTTGAACTCCTGACCTCAAGTGATCTGCCCATCTTTGCCTCCCAAACTGCTGGGATTATAGGCATGAGCCACTGTGCCCAGCCTGAATCTTGATAATTATTGAATACAGAAATGAAACGTATATGGGAGCTCATTGTGCTATTTCCTACTTTTGGATATCTGAAAGTTTTCATTATATCAATTTTTTTTTTGAGACAGAGTCTTGCACTGTTGTCCAGGCTTGAGTGCAGTGGCGCTATCTCTGCTCACCGCAAGCTCTGCCTCCCCGGTTCTTGCCATTCTCCTGCCTCAGCCTCCCGAGTAGCTGGGACTATAGGCGTCTACCACCACGCTCAGCTAATTTTTTCTATTTTTAGTAGAGACGGGGTTTCACTATATTGGCCAGGATGGTCTCGATCTCCTGACCTCGTGATCTGCCCACCTCGGCCTCCCAAAGTCCTGGGATTACAGACGTGAGCCACCGCGACTGGCCACATCAATTTTTAAAATGTGATCATGTTTAGATTATTTATAATCTAACATAAATGAAAGAAACATTAATGTTGAAGACAAACACCTCAACAGAATTCAGTAATTCAATTCCTACCATTTAGTAAATGTTAGCTGTCAGGCAAAGTGTGTAGCCTCTCTAATCTCAGCTGCTTCTCCTCTAAAGTTAAGACTTCTGTACATTATGAGAACTGTTAAATAATCATGAGAAAATATATCACTAATATTATTATTGATGTCAGTTCATCTTTTTAGATAGATGAAATACTGGACAGGATGGGCTCTTGTGTGTAGCAAACTTTTCTATTTTGAGGCATTTGAAGGGCAGTCTTAATTACAGAATTTTGTTTTTAAACCAGTTTTATTGTTAGCTCATGGATCCAATTGCTTCTTACCATCTCCAATGATACACATGTATGGACAACCACCACCTTCCCTCACCTGGCTTATTGTAATAACCCCCTAACTGTTCTCCACAGTTTTTCTCTCACCCAGAAATGCCCACTTCACTCTGTTCTCAACAAAGCAGTCAGAGAGCCCTTTACCATGTAAGTCAGAGCCTATCACTTCACTGCTCGCAACCTCTAGTTTGCTTCCCACCTCACTGAGAGTAAAAACCGAACTCTACCATGGACCTCCAAGCCCTGTTTGCCCTAAGTCCCTGCTTCCTCTCTGGCCTCCTCCAACTTCTCACTCCCTCACACCGGCCTTGCTGTTTTTAGCACAGGCCTGCCTCAGGGGCTTTATATCTGCTATCTCTCTACCTGAAACACTCTTCTCCTGTTATCTATATAGTTTAACTCTTTTCTTCTTCTTCAAGCCTTTTATTTTATATTTTCAGTAGTGCCTTTCCTTTAAATAAATTTAGTGCCTTTAAATAAATTTATTTAAATTTTAATTAATTAAAATTTTGTACCTTAGTCATACTACTCACACTTCAAGAGTTCAGTATCCATGTGTAGCTAGTAGCTGCTGTATTTAATAATATATATTTAATAATGTAAACTCCCTTCAAAAACTCCTACTACCTCTTCCTGTTTCACTTTCCCCTATACTACTTACTAAAAACATATTTTTTCATAAAGTACCAATTTGTAGGCCAGCCTTTGATGTTGATAATACAAATCATTCTTATTGATTCATAAATACCTCCTCTAAAGACTAGACAGCTTGTTTTACATCTATTACAAGTTTCTGCATTCATCATTCAAAAAATTTTGGAAGTGTTTTGATTGCTTGAGAAGGGGTGTGTTTGCTTAAGTAATTTAAATATTTTCCCAGCAATTGTATTCTGTTAATTTGTTATAATAACTGCTTTTAGATAATGCATTTAAAAGAGAATTATATATAACTCAATTTATAAATAATGAATCTAAATTTGTTAGTTTATAAAAGGTATAAGTAGTATAATCAGCATTTTTGCCTTTTCTTTTTGTGTTTTCTTTTTAAATTGAGATATAGGCTGGGCACGGTGGCTCATGCCTATAATCCCAGCACTTTGGGAGGCCGAGGCAGGTGGATCACCTGAGGTCAGGAGTTCGAGACCAGCCTGGCCAATATGGCAAAACCCCTTCTCTACTAAAAGTACAAAATTAGCCAGGCATGGTGACAGGCACCTGTAATCCCAGCTACACAGGAGGCTGAGGCAGGAGAATCACCTGAACCCGGGCAGTGGAGGTTGCAGTGAGCTGAGATCACGCCACTGTGCTCCAGCCTGGGCAACAAGAGCAAGACTCTGTGTCAAAAAAAAAAAAAAAAGGTAAATTGAGGTATAATTTACATAAAGTGAAATGCTCAGATCTTTGAAAACAGAATAATATTCTCTATTCTCTTTTAATGAATGTATGTCAAATTACAGAACATTTCTAGCACCCATGGATGTTCCCTCATACTTTTTCCCATTCATAGGTAAAAGCCTGATCTAGAATTGCTTACAAATGGAATTATATAGTATATAGTAAATCCTTTTTTCTGTCCAACTTCTTTCACTAAGGATGATAATTTTAAGATTCATCCCTGCTGTTGGCTATTTTTGTAGTTTATTTCTTGTTATTGCTGATTTATCTTCTGTTGTGTGCATAAACCGTAGTTTGATTTTCCATTCTCCTGGTGATAAACAGCTGAATTATGTCTAATTTTTGCTATGATGAATAAAGCTGCTACTGAACACTCTTCATGGATTTTTGGTAAACATATGTCGTCATTTCTTTTTTCAATTCACCTGAGGTGAATCACTGGGTCCTAACATCAGTGAAAGTCTAGTTTTGAAAGAACTCCTAGACCTTTTCCAAAAGGGATTATGCCATTTTATACTTCCACCAGCAGTGTGTGAATGTTCTGGATGCTCCATATCCTTTCCAACATTTGTTTTTGTCATTCTTTTACACTTTAGTAAGGACATCTCATTGTAGTTTTAATTTGCATTTCCCTGATGATGTATGATACGTTTTTCATTTGCCTATTAGGCATTTCTAGTTATTATTTATTTTTTCATTGAATTATAATTACTTGTTTATGTCTCCCTTGATAGTAAGTCAGAGACTATTTTTTTCTAGTATATAGTATAATGTCAGTAAAATATTGAATAAATTAATCTGTCAACCAAATATTAGCAGGAAGAACACTCATGACGCATTCAAGGAGCCCGTAATCTAGTCATGGAATCAGAAGGTCTAGAAAAAATCATAAAAAATTTTTAATTGGTTTTGTTTTCTACAAAGTGACATATAACAGTTTCATGTTAATAGAGAATTTACTGGATGTATGAGTTGAAGAGGAGACAAAGAATTGTTAAGGTCATTGTGGAGCTGTTTGTGAATAAGTTAAGTCCTTATGCCAGAGAAAACTAGAGTTAAATATTTGATTAATGGGACATGAGTAATATTAGGAAAAGCAGTTGATTTAAAGAGACCAAATAAAAGTTCAGTGAACAATAATTTGAAGAAAATTGTCATAACTGAGTTGACAAAGGGATCATGAGAAATCAAGTTTACAAGAAATAAAGATGCCTTTTGGTACAGGGTATTTAATGTTTTCAAAAACATTTTTATTCACTACAACTTGTAGTTGTTAGGAAATTTTTTATATTTTTTAAGTTTTTAAAATTTTCTCGGGGAGGGTGGGATGGGGGTGAGAGTTGAGAAACTACCTGTTGAGTATTATGTTCACTATTTGCATGATGCGTTCACTAAAAGCTCAAACTTTAGCATTATGCAGTATACCCATGTATACCCATACCTGCACATATACCCCCTGTACTGAAAATTAAGTTAAATTAATTTTTTTAATTATCTTAAAAATATAGAAAATGCAAATAGCACATAAGGTATAAAGGCTACCTCTAATTCCACTCTCTAGATGCAACCACTTAGGAATTTTTTGTGTATTCTTCCAGACATTTTCTATGTATATGTGAGGATATATATCATATAAATATTTATATGTGTAGTACCCTCACCCTTACATACATCATCTTTTTAGTATAGGAATAGTATGACCCTATGTTCTACAGCTGCATAATACTTTTCTATATTCCCCTGTTAATGCATATTTAGACTGTTTCCCACCTTTTACTATTATAATAGCACTTCGTGTGTTTTTCTTTTTGATACCTGGGATCCTTTAATTATAATAAAGAAATTTATTCCATTTACATTTATTTTCATAACATAAATTTGGTCAACTTATTTTTTTGTTACTTTCTTTTTTACTGCTATCTCTTTTTTATTTTCTGCTATATGGTAAAGAGTTTATTTTGTGTATTTCTCTCCTGCTGAAAATTTGGGTTTTAGTGGTTTCTTTATAATTATATTTAATATATTCAAACCTCTGTTTCTTGATGTATCAATTTTAGACAGTAACTACTGATGCCTGCTTTATAAAGTGAGAAAATGAAGAAGGGTGAAAATAAAGATAGGGTACTCTCTCCTAAATTACTTCCTTATTAACTTGTGA
This sequence comes from Pan paniscus, assembly GCF_029289425.2. Lineage (NCBI taxonomy): Eukaryota > Metazoa > Chordata > Mammalia > Primates > Hominidae > Pan > Pan paniscus. The sequence goes on from NC_073262.2 coordinate 108,031,065, forward strand.
TTTTCATTAGTTTTTTTATATTTTATATTATCAGAGTTTATAATATTTACATTTTTTCTGTAATTATTGTTCCCACAGATATTTAGTCTTAGTTTTATATTTAAATGAATGTATTGCTTACCTCCAGACCTGCTATTCCACAGCTTCACCATTATCTTAGTCCATTTTTGCTGCTATAACAAAACCCTGAGACAGGGTAATTTATAAAGACAGAAATTTATTTTCTCATAGTTCAAGAGACCGAGAAGTCTAAGATCAAGGTGCCAGCAGGTTCAGTGTCTGGTGAGGCCCTGTTGCCCGTAGATGGTGCTGCCTAGGTTTCCTCATTTGGCAGAAGAACAGAACAATGGAATAGCAAAGAGGGACCTTAGCTAGTGCTCTGTAGCCCGTTTATAAGATGTTAATCTTTTCACGATGGCTTAGTCACTTCCCAAAAGGCTTAGTCACTTCCCAAAACCTCCTCTTAATACTACCACAATGGAGACTGTATATCAACACATGAATTTTGGGAGACATTACCGCCGTAGCAACCATGTTGAATTCTTCATTTTGATGCAGTTCTTAGTTTGCTGTTTTCCATTATTAATAAGTTTTTCAAGATGGGTCAATAAGTACCATATTCCCTCTATGTTTTCAAATGTTTGAGAGTGTTTTTCTTTTGTCTTTATTTGTGTTAGAGGCCAGCATGAGTTTGCCTGCATTTGTCGATTACTTGATTTTCCTCCTTGAGACAGCACTTATGCTTACTATATGCAATAAGCTCTAACATTTTCTTTTACTGTATTTAAGTATGACCATTAAATTTATATTATCTTCTACGGAAGTTTTTTTTAATTTTCTTTAAAAAAAATCTGTGCTAAAATATAGTATTAAATAACATGGGCATAGTGATCTAAGGTTACCAGCAGCTTCAATTCTACATGATCTCTCAAAATACCCTTTTGCCGGATTTGCTGGGTACTCTGCCCCTGGGGGCTTCTTTTCTATGGTTTTCTGTTTTGGGAGAGCTAGTCTGAGATCAGCCTACTTCTTAGTGAAGTCACCTAGATTACTGGTCCTATTTTGATGAGTCTGGGTTATATAACTCTGCTAATTCTGCCTATCAGATACAAAGCAGGTTCATACTTCTCTCTTCTCACTACTTCACCTCCATGAAGTTTTTTTTTTTAAGGTGGCAGACCTGCTCAGGGGAAATATCTCTCTTCTGTCTCTGCCTCTCCTCCATTCTGAAGCTGGATCCCCACAAAGAATTACCGTACAATTCCAGGGTCCTATTCCTATCCTTAGACTATATTAAAGTTTATTGACTGTACCCCTCTAGACTCCCTCCTTATTTTCAGTGAAATGTATACATGGCTGGAGATGCGGCCATATATCAACTGGTGGTGCACTCCACCTTTAGGGCTGAGTCCAAGTTTCATAGCAAGGCATGAGATTATGGTCGTTTTCTAATTCCACTGTAGATAGAATTTTCTTCCCAATTTCTCAAGTGTTTGTTCATATAGAGTTTCAGGGAGGGAAGTAGAGTCACTTACTTGACTTCATCATTTATTATCATCTCTTATTAGAGATCCTCAATCTGACAGATATGACAGAAATACTCTTTAAGAAAGATTATTCCAGAGCCTTTTAAGGTATATATTAAAGTGGGATGAGGTGACATACCAAAAACTCTCAGAATAATCTAGGCCAGTACAGTCCAACAGAACGCTCTGCAATGATGGAATTAGTCTCTATTTGTGTTGTCCAATATAGTAGTTACTAGCCACATGTAGTTACTGAGCACTTGAAATGTGGTTTGTGAAACTGAGAAATTGATTTGATATGAATTATTTCAAATTTAATTTTATAGGGCCACACTCAGCTAATGGCCATTATATTGGACGGTGCAGATCTGGGCAACATAAAAGTCTGAACATTAGACTGTGATGAAAGAAATGGAAATAAAAGAGGATACCCAAGAGGTGTTAGGGAGAAAAGAAGCAGCAATGTTCCCATAGAGGAAAAGAGAAAGAGGAGATTTAAACAATTCAAACGCAGTTTGCTCAGAAGAATGGGGAAACTGGTAGTACCGTCAAATAAAAAAGGGTATCTTTTGAAAAATAAATATTTTAACAGGTTGAGTTCCCAGTGGTAAGGAAACCTCTAAGTGGAAATGACTATAAACAAGTAAAATTCTCAATGAATTGGGGGTGGGGGTGAGGGTCAAAGCTACCAAAAAAAAAAATTTCCTTGACACTTCCGTCTTGGTCTCTGCTGCCACCATACACTCCTTTTCAGAGGTTACCTTGTCCTCCTCAACATGGAGGGACCCTGATATATGACATAATAATGATTGTTCAGAGAAATTACTATTTTACCTGTTGAATGATTAATATGAAATTAGTTACTGAAACACTCACTGGTGCAGAGTATCAAAGAGAAACGGTTTTGTTTCAGAAAGGAAAAATATAAGACAAAATATTGCTTGGCACAGACGTAGTACTTTTCATCTGAGATTCTCCACGTACTCAGCAAGTTTAATTAATGAGAAAACCTCTAAGAAAGAAGTGATGAAATAAGGAACACAGATACCAGTGTTCTATTTCTGTGATTTTTAAAAATCAAGCTTAGTATTTTCCTCTTCCATTAATGCACACAAGTATAGCCCCATGAGGCAGCTGTGAGATATTCATCTTTCTGCTGAATGATTTCTCTTGAAGGCATCTCACTTATGAGGGATAGCAACCACACAGAATCCTACCCCCTAACTTTATTGATGTCCTTTGCTCTATTTGCAATGGAAATCCATCCCTATCATCAGGGTGCAGCAAGCATTCTCTGATAATCGAGTCTGCACTGTCTCTGGAAAGATTGTTTTGTTGCAGAATGGAGCAGGTTATCTTCTTTATCAAAAATTACTTAAAACAAGCATCCATGAATCTAGGACTAACAGGCATTGAAAGGGAATAGGCAAGGCCCCTTAACGGGTACCCTACTGTGTAATCTTCCTTTCATCTTAATTCAGAATCCCTTGGAAATTCAAGTTGCCGTATGCAAAAATATAAATTCTTCTAATTACTTCTGTGTAGGGCACAGGTTTGGCCTAATCAAAAGAGATATGCAATAATATATCCTGGCATTTATTTTCATCTGTTGTAACTTGAGGATAGGTGCTGGGGTTTTGTTTTGGTTTTGGTCTTGGTCTCATGCCTTCTTATTGTTTTTGTTTTGTTTTTTGCTTTTTGCTTCCCAATTGAAATTGCCCAATTTCTTTTCTCCTCCTTACTCAGAAAAATAAAAAACAAAAATGTTGTTCTGCCAAAAGAGAAAAATACCTCAGAAAATCCTGCCTTCTAAAGATTTTTACAAATGATTTGATGTTTTGCAAAATAAAACTAGCTTCCATGTGCAAAACAGCTGTTTTTGTTTGAATGGGGGAAGATACTGATGGGTTTCAGTTGTTTTTTAACTCGTCCAGGCCTCCCGTATGTCTCCAGTCATATACAGATCATTCACTTCTAGCCCACAGCCCTCTTATATTCTCTGGGCCCAGGACATCAAGTTTGTCCCATCTTTTCTTGACTTTCTTTAGCCGCCTGAGCCAGCATCGTCTTATCTCTCCTCTTGTACACAGTGCCCCTTCTTTGTCCAGTGACAAGGTTTACACTCTTTTCTCATTAGTGCTGAAGACCTCCTCACACCATCAAGATCACCATTGTCCAGTAAGAGGCTATAGTGACCTTTCCATTTTAATACATTACTGAGAATTTAGTAGAGCTGATCTAACACTTTCCAGATTAAATGTCAAATTCTCAAAATTCAGATGGATTTGGAATCCACCTAAGTATATTTTTCTGCTTCCATTCCCAGTAGACTGCACAGTGGCACTGATTAGCACTAGCATTTTGTAATATCACTTAAGGCTTTAGCACTGTGGAGTTCTGCCAGTAATGGTGTTTAATTCACTTATATGTGCCAATTCATCTCTGTCAGGAACCTATTAATTTCTTCACTATTTTACTCTGTCCCTAGCCCCTATATAATGAGACACAATAATCCCCATTTGTATAACCAAAAAACTTAGAGTCTCTTGTAAATTATCCCTGATCCCACTGCTTTTAGTGACCAGAAAGCCTCTGTATTTCTTTTTCATATTTAAATCAATTTTCACAAGTTCCTTTCTTTAGAAGAATACACAGGAACTCTAGGGCACTAAATTACTGAAGTCGTAGAAAAACTAGAGGATTTTGATGGGTTTGTTAACATGCATCCCTGTCCCAAGAAAGGCTTCTATAATATCGAACCAAAGATGCACTGTTCCCACAAGCACATGCCATCTGTGGGGAGGGAATGTGAATGGAAATCAGCCTCTGAAGCTACTATCAGCCTAGTCATCAGTGGGCAAGATATCAAAATACCCATAGCATTGCTATCAAAGTAAAGACCCTGTAACAAATAAAGATCAGATATATAAAATTAATCTTCTTATGCTGTTGGCATTTCTTTTTTTTTTTTTTTTTTTTTTTTTATTATACTTTAAGTTTTAGGGTACATGTGCACATTGTGCAGGTTAGTTACATATGTATACATGTGCCATGCTGGTGCGCTGCACCCACTAACTCGTCATCTAGCATTAGGTATATCTCCCAATGCTATCCCTCCCCCCTCCCCCCTCCCCACCACAGTCCCCAGAGTATGATATTCCCCTTCCTGTGTCCATGTGATCTCATTGTTCAATTCCCACCTATGAGTGAGAATATGCGGTGTTTGGTTTTTTGTTCTTGCGATAGTTTACTGAGAATGATGGTTTCCAGTTTCATCCATGTCCCTACAAAGGATATGAACTCATCATTTTTTATGGCTGCATAGTATTCCATGGTGTATATGTGCCACATTTTCTTAATCCAGTCTATCATTGTTGGACATTTGGGTTGGTTCCAAGTCTTTGCTATTGTGAATAATGCCGCAATAAACATACGTGTGCATGTGTCTTTATAGCAGCATGATTTATAGTCATTTGGGTATATACCCAGTAATGGGATGGCTGGGTCAAATGGTATTTCTAGTTCTAGATCCCTGAGGAATCGCCACACTGACTTCCACAATGGTTGAACTAGTTTACAGTCCCACCAACAGTGTAAAAGTGTTCCTATTTCTCCACATCCTCTCCAGCACCTGTTGTTTCCTGACTTTTTAATGATTGCCATTCTAACTGGGGTGAGATGATATCTCATAGTGGTTTTGATTTGCATTTCTCTGATGGCCAGTGATGATGAGCATTTTTTCATGTGTTTTTTGGCTGCATAAATGTCTTCTTTTGAGAAGTGCCTGTTCATGTCCTTCGCCCACTTTTTGATGGGGTTGTTTGTTTTTTTCTTGTAAATTTGTTTGAGTTCACTGTAGATTCTGGATATTAGCCCTTTGTCAGATGAGTAGGTTGCGAAAATTTTCTCCCATGTTGTAGGTTGCCTATTCACTCTGATGGTAGTTTCTTTTGCTGTGCAGAAGCTCTTTAGTTTAATTAGATCCCATTTGTCAATTTTGTCTTTTGTTGCCATTGCTTTTGGTGTTTTGGACATGAAGTCCTTGCCCACGCCTATGTCCTGAATGGTAATGCCTAGGTTTTCTTCTAGGGTTTTTATGGTTTTAGGTCTAACGTTTAAATCTTTAATCCATCTTGAATTGATTTTTGTATAAGGTGTAAGGAAGGGATCCAGTTTCAGCTTTCTACATATGGCTAGCCAGTTTTCCCAGCACCATTTATTAAATAGGGAATCCTTTCGCCATTGCTTGTTTTTCTCAGGTTTGTCAAAGATCAGATAGTTGTAGGTAAGCGGCGTTATTTCTGAGGGCTCTGTTCTGTTCCATTGATCTATATTTCTGTTTTGGTACCAGTACCATGCTGTTTTGGTTACTGTAGCCTTGTAGTATAGTTTGAAGTCAGGTAGTGTGATGCCTCCAGCTTTGTTCTTTTGGCTTAGGATTGACTTGGCGATGCGGGCTCTCTTTTGGTTCCATATGAACTTTGAAGTAGTTTTTTCCAATTCTGTGAAGAAAGTCATTGGTAGCTTGATGGGGATGGCATTGAATCTGTAAATTACCTTGGGCAGTATGGCCATTTTCACGATATTGATTCTTCCTACCCATGAGCAGGGAATGTTCTTCCATTTGTTTGTATCCTCTTTTATTTCCTTGAGCAGTGGTTTGTAGTTCTCCTTGAAGAGGTGCTTCACATCCCTTGTAAGTTGGATTCCTAGGTATTTTATTCTCTTTGAAGCAATTGTGAATGGGAGTTCGCTCATGATTTGGCTCTCTGTTTGTCTGTTGTTGGTGTATAAGAATGCTTGTGATTTTTGTACATTGATTTTGTATCCTGAGACTTTGCTGAAGTTGCTTATCAGCTTAAGGAGATTTTGGGCTGAGACGATGGGGTTTTCTAGATAAACAATCATGTCGTCTGCAAACAGGGACAATTTGACTTCCTCTTTTCCTAATTGAATACCCTTTATTTCCTTCTCCTGCCTGATTGCCCTGGCCAGAACTTCCAACACTATGTTGAATAGGAGTGGTGAGAGAGGGCATCCCTGTCTTGTGCCAGTTTTCAAAGGGAATGCTTCCAGTTTTTGCCCATTCAGTATAATATTGGCTGTGGGTTTGTCATAGATAGCTCTTATTATTTTGAAATATGTCCCATCAATACCTAATTTATTGAGAGTTTTTAGCATGAAGGGTTGTTGAATTTTGTCAAAGGCTTTTTCTGCATCTATTGAGATAATCATGTGGTTTTTGTCTTTGGCTCTGTTTATATGCTGGATTACATTTATTGATTTGCGTATGTTGAACCAGCCTTGCATCCCAGGGATGAAGCCCACTTGATCATGGTGGATAAGCTTTTTGATGTGCTGCTGGATTCGGTTTGCCAGTATTTTATTGAGGATTTTTGCATCAATGTTCATCAAGGATATTGGTCTAAAATTCTCTTTTTTGGTTGTGTCTCTGCCAGGCTTTGGTATCAGAATGATGCTGGCCTCATAAAATGAGTTAGGGAGGATTCCCTCTTTTTCTATTGATTGGAATAGTTTCAGAAGGAATGGTACCAGTTCCTCCTTGTACCTCTGGTAGAATTCGGCTGTGAATCCATCTGGTCCTGGACTCTTTTTGGTTGGTAAACTATTGATTATTGCCACAATTTCAGCTCCTGTTATTGGTCTATTCAGAGATTCAACTTCTTCCTGGTTTAGTCTTGGGAGAGTGTATGTGTCGAGGAATGTATCCATTTCTTCTAGATTTTCTAGTTTATTTGCGTAGAGGTGTTTGTAGTATTCTCTGATGGTAGTTTGTATTTCTGTGGGATCGGTGGTGATATCCCCTTTATCATTTTTTATTGCGTCTATTTGATTCTTCTCTCTTTTTTTCTTTATTAGTCTTGCTAGCGGTCTATCAATTTTGTTGATCCTTTCAAAAAACCAGCTCCTGGATTCATTAATTTTTTGAAGGGTTTTTTGTGTCTCTATTTCCTTCAGTTCTGCTCTGATTTTAGTTATTTCTTGCCTTCTGCTAGCTTTTGAATGTGTTTGCTCTTGCTTTTCTAGTTCTTTTAATTGTGATGTTAGGGTGTCAATTTTGGATCTTTCCTGCTTTCTCTTGTGGGCATTTAGTGCTATAAATTTCCCTCTGCACACTGCTTTGAATGCGTCCCAGAGATTCTGGTATGTTGTGTCTTTGTTCTCGTTGGTTTCAAAGAACATCTTTATTTCTGCCTTCATTTCGTTATGTACCCAGCAGTCATTCAGGAGCAGGTTGTTCAGTTTCCATGTAGTTGAGCGGCTTTGAGTGAGATTCTTAATCCTGAGTTCTAGTTTGATTGCACTGTGGTCTGAGAGATAGTTTGTTATAATTTCTGTTCTTTTACATTTGCTGAGGAGAGCTTTACTTCCAACTATGTGGTCAATTTTGGAATAGGTGTGGTGTGGTGCTGAAAAAAATGTATATTCTGTTGATTTGGGGTGGAGAGTTCTGTAGATGTCTATTAGGTCCGCTTGGTGCAGAGCTGAGTTCAATTCCTGGGTATCCTTGTTGACTTTCTGTCTCGTTGATCTGTCTAATGTTGACAGTGGGGTGTTAAAGTCTCCCATTATTAATGTGTGGGAGTCTAAGTCTCTTTGTAGGTCACTCAGGACTTGCTTTATGAATCTGGGTGCTCCTGTATTGGGTGCATAAATATTTAGGATAGTTAGCTCCTCTTGTTGAATTGATCCCTTTACCATTATGTAATGGCCTTCTTTGTCTCTTTTGATCTTTGTTGGTTTAAAGTCTGTTTTATCAGAGACTAGGATTGCAACCCCTGCCTTTTTTTGTTTTCCATTTGCTTGGTAGATCTTCCTCCATCCTTTTATTTTGAGCCTATGTGTGTCTCTGCACGTGAGATGGGTTTCCTGAATACAGCACACTGATGGGTCTTGACTCTTTATCCAACTTGCCAGTCTGTGTCTTTTAATTGGAGAATTTAGTCCATTTACATTTAAAGTTAATAATGTTATGTGTGAATTTGATCCTGCCATTATGATGTTAGCTGGTGATTTTGCTCGTTAGTTGATGCAGTTTCTTCCTAGTCTTGATGGTCTTTACATTTTGGCATGATTTTGCAGCGGCTGGTACCGGTTGTTCCTTTCCATATTTAGCGCTTCCTTCAGGAGCTCTTTTAGGGCAGGCCTGGTGGTGACAAAATCGGTCAGCATTTGCTTGTCTGTAAAGTATTTTATTTCTCCTTCACTTATGAAGCTTAGTTTGGCTGGATATGAAATTCTGGGTTGAAAATTCTTTTCTTTAAGAATGTTGAATATTGGCCCCCACTCTCTTCTGGCTTGTAGGGTTTCTGCCGAGAGATCCGCTGTTAGTCTGATGGGCTTCCCTTTGAGGGTAACCCGACCTTTCTGTCTGGCTGCCCTTAACATTTTTTCCTTCATTTCAACTTTGGTGAATCTGACAATTATGTGTCTTGGAGTTGCTCTTCTCGAGGAGTATCTTTGTGGTGTTCTCTGTATTTCCTGAATCTGAATGTTGGCCTGCCTTGCTAGATTGGGGAAGTTCTCCTGGATAATATCCTGCAGAGTGTTTTCCAACTTGGTTTCATTCTCCGCATCACTTTCAGGTACACCAATCAGACGTAGATTTGGTCTTTTCACATAGTCCCATATTTCTTGGAGGCTTTGCTCATTTCTTTTTATTCTTTTTTCTCTAGACTTCCCTTCTCGCTTAGTTTCATTCATTTCATCTTCCATTGCTGATACCCTTTCTTCCAGTTGATCGCATCGGCTCCTGAGGCTTCTGCATTCTTCACGTAGTTCTCGAGCCTTGGTTTTCAGCTCCATCAGCTCCTTTAAGCACTTCTCTGTATTGGTTATTCTAGTTATACATTCTTCTAAATTTTTTTCAAAGTTTTCAACTTCTTTGCCTTTGGTTTGAATGTCCTCCCGTAGCTCAGAGTAATTTGATCGTCTGAAGCCTTCTTCTCTCAGCTCGTCAAAATCATTCTCCATCCAGCTTTGTTCCGTTGCTGGTGAGGAACTGCGTTCCTTTGGAGGAGGAGAGGCGCTCTGCATTTTAGAGTTTCCTGTTTTTCTGTTCTGTTTTCTCCCCATCTTTGTGGTTTTATCTACTTTTGGTCTTTGATGATGGTGATGTACAGATGGGTTTTCGGTGTGGATGTCCTTTCTGTTTGTTAGTTTTCCTTCTAACAGACAGGACCCTCAGCTGCAGGTCTGTTGGAATACCCTGCCGTGTGAGGTGTCAGTGTGCCCCTGTTGGGGGGTGCCTCCCAGTTAGGCTGCTCGGGGGTCAGGGGTTAGGGACCCACTTGAGGAGGCAGTCTGCCCGTTCTCAGATCTCCAGCTGCGTGCTGGGAGAACCACTGCTCTCTTCAAAGCTGTCAGACAGGGACATTTAAGTCTGCAGAGGTTACTGCTGTCTTTTTGTTTGTCTGTGCCCTGCCCCCAGAGGTGGAGCCTACAGAGGCAGGCAGGCCTCCTTGAGCTGTGGTGGGCTCCACCCAGTTCGAGCTTCCTGGCTGCTTTGTTTACCTAAGCAAGCCTGGGCAATGGCGGGCGCCCCTCCCCCAGCCTCGCTGCCGCCTTGCAGTTTGATCTCAGACTGCTGTGCTAGCAATCAGCGAGATTCCGAGGGCGTAGGACCCTCCGAGCCAGGTGTGGGATATAGTCTCGTGGTGCGCCGTTTTTTAAGCCGGTCTGAAACGCGCAATATTCGGGTGGGAGTGACCCGAGTTTTCCAGGTGCGTCCGTCACCCCTTTCTTTGACTCGGAAAGGGAACTCCCTGACCCGTTGCGCTTCCCAGGTGAGGCAATGCCTCGCCCTGCTTCGGCTCGCGCACGGTGCGCGCACCCACTGGCCTGCGCCCACTGTCTGGCACTCCCTAGTGAGATGAACCCGGTACCTCAGATGGAAATGCAGAAACCACCCGTCTTCTGCGTCGCTCACGCTGGGAGCTGTAGACCGGAGCTGTTCCTATTCGGCCATCTTGGCTCCTCCGCTGTTGGCATTTCTGCATGCTGTGATCTTGAGTAAACAGGAGAATGACAGCTAAGAGACGAGGAAGAGTTAACATAAATTCAAGAGAGTATTTCATTGTATTATTATATGAAACTCACATACATCTTTGCTACCTGTACTGTATTTTTCAGGATTGGAGCAAAACATCAGGAGCTAAGGGAAAAGCAGGCAAGAGGTCTTCTTGATTATGCTACTGGTGCAATTGGATCAGTGTATGATATGGATGATGATGAAATGGACCCCAATTATGCCAGAGTGAACCACTTTCGGGAACCATGCACATCAGCAAATGTCTTTAGATCTCCATCTCCCCCTCGAGCTGGACCATTTGGTTACCCTCGGGATGGCCATCCACTGTCTCCAGAAAGAGACCACTTAGAGGGTCTCTATGCCAAGGTCAACAAGCCATACCATCCACTGGTTCCAGCTGACAGGTAATAAACTTAGTGAAAGATAAATGTAGCTTTAATTCAGTATGTTTCAAATCATCTCTACTGCTGAAACCGATAAAAAATATCTCCTTCAATCAATTAAAACTGAAACGAGTCAGTACCCTAGACAAGTGCCATCCTTTGACCGACCTGTAAGATATCCACCATCAAAAATAAAACAATAGCCAATTGTAAGGTGGCATGAATGAATAGTAGTAGCAGAGTTCATGATGCAATAGGGAGCCATTTTTGAGGGAGTATTGTGACAGACATCTCATGAAGAAAACTTTGAACGAATATTGTCCTTTCTCCTAAGAGACCAGTTGTAAAAGATTTATTCAGGAAGATGGCATGGCACATGGAGGTGGAGAGTCAGGAAAGAGAAGATGATAGCTTCCAAGTAGGTGTAATTGAAGTGGGAATTACAGAAAGCTGCAGAGGAGCAGGGGCCTTTGAAAAGTAAGATGGGGTTTTTGTACTCAAGGGAAAGGTGACCCTGTATAGATATTCATGGATGATCAGAGGTAGAAAAAGAAATAATCTTGGCAATAGGAGTTTGATGAAGTAGAGAAAGATAAGAGGTGACAAGTCCACAGATCTTTAGGTTTAGCAGCTAAGGAGAGAGATAATAGGACTATCTGTCAGTACAACTGAAGTAGGTAGAAAACAAGATGATTCCAACCCCACCTCCTGCCAAAAGTAAAATGCTTAATGTCTTGAAAGACTGATGTAAGAGAGTTTTAGTCGATACACATTGTTAGGTGACCCTTGGAATTACACATGCAAGGAATGAGTTGACTGATCTTGGACTAATCTGACTAGCTTGACGTCTGGAGGGAGGTGGTGGGGAAGAAGGGTAGCAGGCACAGAGGGCTCTCATTCTGGATGAAGAAAAGACTTGTTTTCCAGACTTCTTAGGGTTCTGACAACCACCCAGTCCCTATTAGTAACCAGCCTTTGTGTGATGGCATGATATATTGCATATGTTTACCATTTACATTTCCCCAGCTGGGTGATATTATGCACTTTCAATTAGGTTGGGGAGAGGAAGGGAAATCATGGCATTTTTATGCAGACTGTAAAGTGTAGCTTCAAAAGACTGATTACCTTTCAGAGCCTTTCCAATAACCAAGTGGGAAGGAAGGAGCAATTTTTAATCCTTACTGTCAGGCTTCCAGGTTGATAATATTAAAGAAAGATGGTCAAGTTTTTCTTTGGGACAAAATGAAAATATAAATTTTTATGACTGTGATATAGCCATAATAACTAAACTGCTAATTCAAAGAATTGATTAAGAGTTGGATTTTTCTCCCCAGCCTTCATAGAGGATTGAATTTTATCGTATAAATAATAACACCAGGCATGAGTCTCTTCTCACCCAAACCATAGTCAATCTTACCTTCCCTAAATTAGATAGGTCTTCGTAACAATCCTCTCTGCATATTCCACAGCTAGAATCCCAACACAGAGGGATTGTTTATAGGAACCTCTTAAGCCAGTATTTTCCAATACTAATTCCATGGAAATAAATATGAGGCATTTTATAAAAAAGGATTCACAAGTCAAATACATATGGGGAATTCTAGGAATTCTAGGGTAAGCCACAAGGAACAGGTTTTCCTTTTTTTTTTTTTTTTTTTTTTTGAGACGGAGTCTCACTCTGTCGACCAGGCTGGAGTGCAGTGGTACGATCGCGGCTAACCGCAACCTCCGCCTCCTAGTTTTGAGCGTTTCTCCTGCCTCAGCCTCCCGAGTGAGTAGCTGGGATTACAGATGCCTGCAACCACGGCTGGCTAATTTTTGAATTTTTAGTAGAGACAGGGTTTCACTGTCTTAACCAGGCTGGTCTTGAACTCCTGACCTCATGATCCACCCACCTCGGCATCCCAAAGTGCTGGGATTTGAGGCGTAAGCCGCCGGGCCTGGGAAGAACGGGTTTTCTTATTGCAGTCTTCTTATGCCTAATATGCTGACATGCATTCTGAGTTTCTAAGAGGACCATCCAACAACCAGCATGCATCATCCCCCAAATTTTTGTCACCTAAAGCATATGTTTCCCCTAGATCTTTGGAACACTATTTAGGAAACTCTACTAACTAATCTATGTCGACGTGACCAGAAAATAAGTTTCTTATGATAATCTTAACTGCAGCCACTATAAAATGATATTTAAAAAATTATTGACTGCCCAGTCCAGACATATGTGTAAAAGAGTGTTACTTTTGGCTCTGACTCCTTTATATTAAAAGTGATCTAAAGCTGCTTTCAATAGAGTTTACACCGCTGTCCTATTTTTGGATAGCAGATCAAAATGTGACTCTTTATACTCAGAATTATCTTTATCCTGCTCTTATCTTTAATTATGCTTAAAGACTGCCCTGCTCCTTGTTCTTCAAGTCTTCAAGCAAGCCGATTTTGTCCTGGCACATAGTAAGCATTCACTAATGTTAGGTGTTATCATCATCATTGTTACTATTATTATTACTCTCCTTTTTCAATGAAATTCTGAACTTCCCTGATATGCCTGTGCCCAGATAAGTCTAAGAAGAGTTGCTATGGCAGTTTCCCTAATAGTATCCATAAGCAGGAACCTACGAATTCTAAACCTACCATACGTACTGTTAGAGGGCAATGCCATTCATCCATTCATCTTTTCATTCCTTCACTCATTTAGTAAGTATGTATTTGACACCTAATGTGTTCTAACTACTATAGAAAGTTTTAGGGAAGATAGAGAGATGATTAAGAAACAGTCCCAGGCCAGAAGAGGTCATAATCTAGTGAATAGAGGACCAACACATGTAGAAATGGATCATTGCAATGTCTTGTAAATAGAAGGAAAAGAAGTTTTTCCTTTCTAACTCTGCCTAAGCTAGTCAGGAAAGTCCTCCAAACAGAGGTGATATTTGAACTGGCTCTAGAAGGCTTAGTAAGACAGGAGCAATTGCAGTGGAAGAATTGTTTTCTTTGCAGAATAATTAAGCATGCACAAGAGCAAAGTGGCCTGAAAGAGCAGGCCTGTTAGGGGAGCTCAGAAGCACCCAGACACGGAGCATGGGTGGGAAGGAAAGTGATAGGAAAAGTGGCTGCAAAGCAGGCTGGGGTCAGTTTGTGATTTAATGGGTTGTATCTTAGGCTGCTACTCATTGATTGGTAGTGGCTGTCCAGAAATCTGTGTTAATGAAGGTCCTGAGGCAAGGCATAGTATAATCCCAGCACTTTGGGAGTCCGGGGTAAGGGGGAATCACTTGAGGCCAGGAGTTGGAGACCAGCCTGAGCAATATAGCAAGACCCCATCTCTATAAAGTATTGTTCTTTCTTTTTTTTTGTTTTTGAGTCTCACTCTGTCACCCAGGCTGGAGTGCAGTGGCATGATGCCAGCTCACTGCAACCTCTGCCTTCTGGGTTCAAGTGATTCTCATGTCTCCACTTCCCAAGTAGCTGGGACTACCGGCACAAGCCACCAACCTGACTAATTTTTTGTATTTTTAGTAGAGACGGGGTTTTGCCACGTTGACCAGGCTGGTCTCAAACTCCTGACTTCAGGTGATCTGCCCCCTTGGCCTCCCAAAATGCTGGGATTACAGGCATGAGCCACCATACCCGGTCTCTACAAAAGTTTTTTTTTTAACTATCCAGGTGTGGTGGTATGCACCTGTAGTCCAACCTACTCAGGAGGCTGAGGTGGGAGGATGGCTTGAGCCCAGGAGTCCAAGGCTGTAGTGACCTGTTGATTGTACCACTGTACTCCACCCTGGGTGACAGAGAAAGATCCTGTCTCAAAACAAAAAAGAAGGGTTCTGAAGTTATGCCTGAATAAGGGTATTTTTCCTGGACTCCAGAATGATGCGTGGTAGCAAGTGTGTAGTGGGTTTTGATGTATTTGCCAATCCCGTAGACAATGGGAGCCACTAAAGCGTCATAATTGGGGAATGAGCTGATGGATTTGTGTTTTGGGAAAATAGCTCTTCCAACTTGATGGCAGACAAAGAAGAAGATGGTTAGACTAAGAGACAGAGTAAGAGATGATTACAGTAGTAAATGAGGACAGAAGCTTGAAATAAGAGAGTGGCATTGGAGACAGGAGAGTATAAGAAGCAGCCCAAAACTTTAACTTAAAACAAAGACAAAGATGTTTAGCAGATATCACAGACATGAGGCTTTCAAATGCTTCAGAGAGCTCAGTGGAATAAGGACTAAAAAGAGGGCTTTAGATTTGGCCACTAAAAGGTCATCAGTTAATTTAGAGAGAACAGTTTTAGTAGCTAAGTAGGACCAGAGGGAGAATTATAATGAGAAGAGAATTGATTAAGAGGTGAGAACTTAAGGAGTGAGCTCTTGGTGACAAAGAGAGAGCAGAGTTATAGAATGGAAAAGTTGCAGCTTTGAAGTTCCTTCTGTGACAGTATTTCAGAGGTAACAAGAGAATTCAGAGACTGTCTAGAGTGACCTTCTCATATGATTACTGCAGAAACTGGGGCCCAGAGAAGATGAGTGACTTGCCCAAGGTCACACAGCATGGAATCAGGACTTTATCCTAGATCTCTCTGTTCTACAGTCTTCTTTTCCCTACCCCACACTATGATATAGACCCACACTCTCATTTCCTGCTTGAGGAATGTATTAGTCCATTCTCGCACTGCTATAATGAGATACCTGTGACTGGGTAATTTACAAAGAAAAGAGGTTTAATTGGCTCACAGTTCTGCAGGCTGTCCAGGAAGCATGATGCTGGCATCAGCTCAGCTTCTCAGGAGGCATCCACAAACTTTCAATCGTGGCAGAAGGCAAAGGGGAAGCAGGCAGGTCTTACATGGCAGGGGCAGGAGCAAGACAGAGAGGAGGGAGGTGCTACACACTTCTAAACGGCCGGATCTCACGAGAACTCACTCACCATTACAAAAACAGTACCAGTGGGGAAATCCACCCCCATGATCCAATCATCTCCCACCAGGCCCCACTTCCAACACTGGGGATTACAATTTGACATGAAATTTAGGCAGGGACACAGATCCAAACCATATTAAGGAAATTAGTACCTGGATAAGTAAAGAAGCATCCATCTGGGCTCCCAACATATAATGGCAGATTAAATCATGGGTATGGGAATGAAGCTGATATGGGTCCGGTCCACTTCCAAATACTGCTGCATGAGCTGCATGACTTATCCAAGATGCCATTTTTTATTTTCATGCATTTAATTCAACAAATACTTATTGAGTATCCACTAAGGGTCAGGGCCTGAGTTCAGTACTGGACTCACCAGGGAACTGGGAGGAAGATGACTATGCTGCCTTCATTATGGATATTAGGATCCAATGGCAATACAAAGACCTAAACATGCAGTGAGAACACAGTGTGGAAAGTGCAACTGAAGGGTAAGTGCAGGGTACTGTTTGGGGCCAGGCAGCAAGGATGAAAACAGAGGGGAGAGGAAGCATGATGTGTTAGGGGGACTGAAAGACTCTCAGTAAAATAGAAACCTGGTGGGAGGGGTAAATGGAAAGAGAGAACATGGGATGGCCTCAGAGCTGACCAAAGGCAGATGAGAGAGGTTGACCGGCCTTGACGAAGAGTTTGGACTCTATCCTGAGGGAGGTGGGGCAGGGTTTGGGTTGGAGAAGAGCTCGCTGAGGGGAAGAACTCACTGAGGGTTTTAACGTGAGATATAATCCTGGAATTCAATAGGCTGTTTAATAGCATAGGCGGTTTATCCTCATCTACTTATTTGTAAAAGGGAAGATTATAATATAGCCTGGCATCCTGTGATGGTTAAATATGATTTTACTTTTTGCATTTTTTTCTATCTCCATATGAAACATACCCTATTTGTCCATATATCTCTGTCACATAGGAACAGATCGTGTGTATGTGGTCCATAGTAGCTTTCTAATAGAGGCGACTTCGGTCTCATACCTACTTGCTTCTCAAAGGTTGGCCCTGAGCCTTCAGTCCATCTTAGAAAAAAAAATTGCCTTATAAAAGATTCATCTTTAAATGACAGTGGTTAAAAAAAAATTTCTACCACCAGGACAGAGACACGTGACTGGATTTTCACAATGCTGGTTCTTCCAGGATTTGAACGTAGCATGGGTTAAATCCTGCCCTCAAAGCCTGACAATTACTCAGGTTTACAATGTGTTAGTTTTCCACGACAATGCCAGCATTGAAAGGGCTCCCACAGTGTATGAACATGAAAACTTTATGTCTGGATGAGGACAAAACAGTTCCAAATAGGGGGCTAGAAGGTATATGTGGCACACAGCACAAATGCAGTTTTGCATTAGTTTGTGTGACAATTTGACATTCATTTCTAGAGGTTGCCAAATGGGTTTGATTGCACACACTATCAGTAAAAGAAAAAAAAATGCTTTCGGGTGTTAACCTCTAAAAATATGGGCATTTGTTTCTAACTGATATATAGTAATTTACCCTACTAATATATTACATAGAAGACGTATACCAAATAGAGAAATTAATTTTAAAATGAGACTTTAACAAATTGTAACATGAGTAGTGGTTCTGATATTTTCTTCCTCCCTCAAATGGGGTTTATACAGCCCATTTTGGAGACCACTGGTCTCAGCTTCAGGCTTCAGGGTGGTAGGGACCTATCCTGCTTTTGCTCACCCTGTCTCCTCAGTTCCTGGGGCAGTCTGTCCTCAATAAATATTTTTGGAATAATGAATGAATGGTTTAACAGGATCTTTCTTTTTTTTCTTGAGATGGAGCTTCACTCTTGTTGCCCAGGCTGGAGTGCAATGGCGCAATCTTGGCTCACTGCAACCTCCACCTCCTGGATTCAAGCGATTCCCTTGCCTCAGCCTCCCGAGTAGCTGGGATTACCCATGTGTACCACCAAACCCAGCTAATTTTTTGTATTTTTAGTAGAGACGGGGTTTCACCATTTTGGCCAGGCTGGTCTTGAACTCCTGACCTCATGATCTTCCCACCTGGGCCTCCCAAAGTGCTAGGATTATGGGCGTGAGCCACCGCACCCGGCTGATTTAACAGTATCTTAAAGTTGGCTAGCACCTTCAGTGGTCAAGCCTCAAGTCCCACTCATCAGAGGCATCTTCTCCATGAACTGCCTCATGAATGTCACCTAACTCACATTGGCATACTTCAGTGACATAATTCATGAGGCATCCTTTTTCTTTTAGATCACTCTAGTTGATTTAGAAATGCCCACTTTTTACCCACCCAAACACTGTCTCCGTGTAGCTTTTACGAGGGATCTTGGGTTGAGCTACCTGGACACAGCATCTAAGCCTCATTAACAGCCTTTTAGATATTTAAAGTGACTGCTATGACCACCTTCACTAACAAACATTTATGAACTCTAAACATATGGCCAGGCTCTGTGCTTAGCACTGGCCTTAAGAAGGATGTAGAAAACACAGCAAATGACCTTGAGAAGTTTCTTGTATAATCATTTCTTCAGCATAAACTCCCCCAGCTGTTTTAGCCCCTTCTTAAATTATAATTCACACCTTCAGCCCTCTTGGCAGCCATTTGGGGAATGTGTACACTAAAGTCTATTGAGTTTATGATTGCTTTGTTGGGCATGGCATGCAGAACTGGGTACCATATTTCAGATATGGTCAGAAAATCACAGAAGTCAGTGGGACTCTGGGTATCCTTTGATTTTAATCCTTTACACTTATTAATGTGGCCTAAGCTTTTATGTCCATTGTCATTATTAGCTTATATTGCACTTTTTAACTAAATGTTTGTTTTTTTTTCACTTAAGTTGCTATCAAACAAGATTCCCCAATAAATTTACAAAATCCTTTATTGGTACAATAACTTTTTAAAATATGGGATAGTCTCTTTATCCAAGTTGAATATTTACTTGTTAGGTTCAGCCCATTGTTGTAGCCAATAAAGATATTTTAAAGTATTGATTTTTGTACTCCAATGTATTTGTTATTCCCTAGATTTTACCAGCCTCATATTTAATCATTGTGGGCTCCTCCATGTCATTGATATGATCGTTGATCAATGTCAAATACAATCCCAGCATCTCATCACTTGAGACCTCCATTAATCAACACTCTTTGGGATCTTCAATTAGCTATTAATCTAGTCTGCTATTATCTAGTCTGCATTTTCCAGTTCATCTGAACTTATCTTAGTGATAACGAGGTGCACCATGTTTGTGAAAATCCATTGATTTACCACTCTGGTAACCCTAACAAGAAAAGGAATTACGGTTGGGTGCTGTGGCTCAAGCCTGTAATCCCAGCACTTTGGGAGGCCAAGGCGGGTAGATCACCTGAGGTCAGGAGTTCGAGACCAGCCTGACCAACATGGAGAAACCCCATCTCTACTAAAAATACAAAATTAGCTGGGTGTGGTGGCCCATGCCTGTAATCCCAGCTACTTGGGAGGCTGAGGCAGGAGAATCACTTGAACCCGGGAGGCGCAGGTTGCAGTCAGCCAAGATTGTGCCATTGCACTCCAGCCTGGGCAACAAGAGCGAAACTCCATCTCAAAAAAAAAAAAAAAAAGTGTGGGAAACTATTTGCTCTTGATGAATCTTAGAGACCGCTTTTTTTTTTTGTTTGGAGACAGGGTTTCCCTCTTGTTGCCCAGGCTGGAATGCAGTGGCGCGATCTCAGCTCACTGCTACCTCCACCTCCCAGGTTCAAGTATTTCTCCTGCCTCAGCCTCCCGAGTAGCTGGGATTACAGGTGCCCGCCACCACGCCCGGCTAATTTTTTGCATTTTTAGTAGGGGCAGGGTTTCATCATGTTGGCCAGGCTGGTCTCGAACTCCTGACCTCAGGTGATCCGCCCGCCTAGGCCTCCCAAAGCGCTGGGATTACAGGCATAAGCCACCGCGCCTGGCCCCCTTTATTTTTCCTCTAATTTTCGTAAATAATGTGTCCATTTAGACTTAATTATGCAAAATAACACTTTCTGTGAGCTGATGTAATACCAGGCACTTAGAGGCACTTAGTATTTGCTTACTAAATACTTACTTAGTAACTGATATATGGCAGCTGTAAAATTGAAGTGGCAGACAGCGCACAGCTCCTGAATGCTCCAGTTAAGCAGCTTTTGTTTTCCAGCATGTATCCACTAATTTTGCAGAAAACTTTTATTGAGCATCTGTTGTGTTCCAGAGGTCACACAAAGAAGTTTAGAAGCAATCTGACTCTCAAGGAACTCAGTCTGATAGCCAAAACTATCTCATAAACAAATAATTACAATATAATATGTTCCATTAGAATAGAGGTGTATGTGGGATATGTTGTAAAAATCATGAAATTGTTAAGTGCATTTAGTGTGAGAAAGACCTGAGACTATAGATTTATCTTTCCAGGGCCTTGGTTCAAATGTATTAATTTTTCAAAGCCTGATTTCTCACTGTAAAATGAGGACATGAGTGTATCTGCTCTTGTCTGGTTTATTCGTGGATTAAATGAAATCATTTCAGTGTTAGGCTCAATAAATGTCAACTATATTTAGGAAGATTATTGGACTATATATTATCAGACTGTATTACATATTATTGGTATATATATAGAGAAGATTATTGAACTAAATATAACTATTGAGGAAGGTTATTGATTGTATCTAGCTGTTGACCATTTAAAATAATAGGTTTGGGAACCTGTTGGAGTCCATCTGTTCCAGGGTCCCATATTTAATGGTTAATTCCTAGCTCCAGCCTCAACTCCTGCCAGTGTATTGCAATCATCAGAAAGAAAAAGTAGAAACAGAAAAGCAAGTGAGGAGATGAAAGGCAAGAAAACTTAAAAAATTTAAGTGCAGATTCTTTTTTTTTTTTTTTTTTTGAGGTGGAGTCTCACACTGTTGCCTGGGCTGGAGTGCAATGGCATGATCTCAGCTCACTGCAACCTCTGCCTCCCAGGTTCAAGTAATTCTCCTGCCTCAGCCTCCTGAGTAGCTGGGATTACAGGCGCCTGCCACCACG
Source organism: Pan paniscus (assembly GCF_029289425.2). Classification (NCBI taxonomy): domain Eukaryota; kingdom Metazoa; phylum Chordata; class Mammalia; order Primates; family Hominidae; genus Pan; species Pan paniscus. The sequence continues at coordinate 108,051,989 of NC_073262.2, forward strand.
TCCGGCTAATTTTTTTGTATTTTTAGCAGAGACAGGGTTTCATTATGTTGGCCAGGCTGGTCTCGAACTCCTGACCTCAGGTGATCCGCCCGCCTCGGCCTCCCAAAGTGCTGGGATTACAGGCATGAGCCACTGCACCCAGCCCAACAGTGCAGATTCTGTTAGATCAGTCATATCATCTGCATAAGTGAAGAGAGCATTCATTACACACTGAGCTACTTTGGCAATTGTTTGTTACAAACCATAACTCATTAGATATCCCTAAGCTCATCATCGGAACTAAGGCAATATCCTACCATGTCACTTGATTGTCCATTTGGTTCTGAGTCAGGCTTAACAATCATCCACAGAACAGACTAGTCCAATTTCTATGGGTCCCAGAAGAGCTGTCAATAACAACAGTGTCAAGTCAGATCCTGTTTGACTGTAAACAACAGAAAACTCAGCTGATACACATGTGTCTTGCCCATTAAGGAATTTAGATGGCCTTTTTTCCTCTTCCTCTCTTGCCTTTCCCAGTGGTAAAGCCTCTTCTTCATGTTGCATCATGATTCCAAGATGGCCGTAGCCACTCTAAGTTTCATGTCCACCTTCCAGGGAGAAAGGAGAAAGGGGCAAATGGCCAATGGAATGTGCTAGTCAAGTTCATCCCTTTGAAAAGATTCCCCAGTAGACTCCAACAACTTCTCATTGGCAAAAAATGTATTAAAAGATTTACTCTAGTGGCAAAAAGGTGTTGAAAATAGAACTTCAACTTTCCAGTAAACAAAGTCAAGAGAGAAGTGAGTAGTGAGTGGCTTTTAGGGAGCCACTCTATGGAATCCACCACAAATAGATTACCTTTAGATGTCTTTTCTCTTTTTTTTCAGTTCCCTTTAATAATGCAAAAGTTATAGATTCATAGTATATAGTACTTTCGTCAAATGTATTCTTATTAACTCCCTGTGAGAGGCTATCCTTATTATGTAGACCCTCTTTTATAGCTAAGGCAGAAATATTTCAGCCTGAACAACTTGTTTTACATTTTTTATTTTTAATTTTTGTGATTATGTAATAGGTATATATATATGTATTTATGGGGTGCATGAGATATTTTGATACAGGCATACAATGCATAATAATCACATCATGGAAAATGGGATCTCCATCCCTTAACCATTTACCCTTTGTGTTGCAAACAATCCAATTATACTCTTTTAGGTATTTTTAAATGTACAATTAAATTAATATTGACTAGAGTCACCCTGTTGTGCTATCAAATACTAGGTCTTGCTTATTCTTTCTAACTATTTCTTTGTACCCATTAACCATCCCCACCTCCCTTCCACCGCTCTGTCTAAATAACTCCTAGAGGCAACTGGGGGACATACATTCCTAATTTTCATGACCACTGAAAAAGCATGTGCTTTGGGAATTCTAAAATAAGGGCAATGAGGGATAGAAAAAGCATTAACAGGAAGCTTTGTAGCTGTGTGAACAGCTGGATGTGAACATATCTTGTATCACTGGGGCAATGTAGGATAGTTGATATCTCTTTGTCACAACAGTTTGTTAATTTCAGAGATTCAGCATTTCATTGAGCCATAGCATTGTCATGTACAGCTCATACCTCTGTTGGTGTTTGTCCCCAGTCTCTTTCTCTCTAGTGAGTTTTCCAGTTAATTTTATTTTAGTTTAATAGCATTTTGTCTGTCACCTCTGACTCATGACTTCGTGTGGCTGTGTGTAGGGACTTGAACAGTGAATACAGTAGATTACTTAGAGATTTGTTTTTAGTTTTTACAAGTGAACAAAAGTGATCACATTTCAATGTGGGAATCCCAGTGATAAATGCCATTTCCATAGAGAGTTAACTCATCAATTGAACAAAGCAATCAGATTTTTTTTCTTAGAACATATTACCATCAATTTTTAAGTGACTTTTAAACAATAATGAGAATTCTCTTAATGAAAGAATCTCTGTGACCAGATAAATGCTAATAGTAACTGATATACCATTAACTCTACTTTCCTCCATCCCATCTCTTTAAAACTTGATGTTCTCATTAATTTTTTTCCCGTCGTCTGAGAGCCCTACCCTTGGGACTATACTAGTTATATCTGCCTAAATTGTCAGTGTCCAGGGGTGACAGATGTAGACAATCTCCTCCTTTATTATGCATGAGCTAGGCAAAGAGGGTTTGTACTCAGTGACCATCCATTTTCAAGGCCCCTTCCCCCCATCCTCAACCACTGGGGGTAAATGGGCATGTTTGAGGAATGTTTGCCAAAGGGTTACCCTGATTTATTAAAGCTGTCATTTAAGCATTTAAGCATTGACCGGGATGCTTTTCAAACAAATGACCTGATCCTTAGGATATATTCATCTAACTAATTCTGTTTACTAAGAAGAGGTTGGAAGGTATATACAGAATTTCTTCACTTCGATGTAAAATAACACAAAGAGAATGGCACAGAATCCAGAGTTTCTTGCCCTCCAGAGAGATGCAGCTGACAATCTGGAATAATAACAGTGTTATGCTATGATATGATAAGGGTGAGCCAGAGATGCTTGAATGCAGATCTGGCTCCTTGAAGGAATCCATATTATGACCTAAAGAAGAACTAGAAACTGAGTGGGTATAAGGGCATGCACAAAGGCCCACAGAGAAAAATATGGTACATTTAGGAAACCACATATATTAGAAGAGCTGGAGTGTAGAGTGTAAGTCAGGGCCAGCTGGAGGCCAGAGATGAAAGTTAGCACAGGCCATGTTGTTAAAGGCCAGATAATCTAAGATAAAACATTTAGACTTTAGCCCAAGGCAATGGGGAACGCTTAAAGTAGGGTTGGCATGTTCAGATGTGTGCTTTAGAAAGATGACAGAAATCCTGTGGAGTAGGAATCTATTTCACCGATGAAAAACTAGAGGCTCTGAGAAATTATGAAACTTACCTATGGTGACACAGATAATAAGTCGGCAGAGCTAAGGTTTCAACCCAAGTCTTACTCCAAAACTCATGCATGAGCTTCCAGCCATGCTAAGGTTTTTCAAACTTCATGTTATACCCTATTAGTACATCTTAAAATCAATGTAGTGTGATCAATGAATATTTGTTAACAGAATATAAAGGAAAAAGAAAGAGCATTACATATACTGTAAGTAATTAAGCATTGTTTTGTATTTTTGTTGCAGTTGTACATGTATGTAAAATGTGGACATAGGGTATGTGTATAGCTGAGTATTGGGACATGATGCAAAATGCATTTCTCAGAGTAGATTGCAGTCAAAAATGTTGGAAACTACTAAGCATGTGCAAATAGCATGCATGCTGCTGCTGACCTGCCAGATATTTCTCCCTTCCTCCCTTTCTCCCTCATTTATTCATTCATTAACTGATTCATTCATCCCATTAAAAAAATTATTTGTATGTTTTGTGCAAAGCACCCTACTCAAGGCTGCGGGGTACAAAAGTATATCAGAAGCCTTGGGCTTTGACCTACTTCTCTGTAGTAGTGCTAGATTTGTGTGGATCTGCCACACTTACTCCAGGCCTCTTGTGACCTGTGCTTTGCATTAATCTCTTAGGCTAAGCCACATACCTTTTCATTATACAATCTTTGCTGATGCTAAGGACAGATTCCAAAGTGCCCTCCTTATAATTTTTGTATTTAATGCAAAGTGTAATCAAGAATAGGCCATTGTTAGGTCAATTGCTTTTCTGTATTTATCTTTTCAAACAATAAATAATCAGTGGGATGAAAAAGATAGTTTTAATGGTATACTCATAATTATCCAACACTTTAAGGAGACATTTTAATATTTATATGCTGTGAAATATCCTCTCTTCTGGAAAGCTGACTGAGGATTGATATGAACCCATCCAGAAATGGAATTCAGGAGCCATTGTTTTGCACAGACTTCAGTCAATCCTGAGCAAGCACTCTGGATTTTCCCAAACTTGGCCATTACTCAGCCTCTCACTCTCCAAATTGTCAAGACTTCTGTATACCACACTAAGAAGGATATTCTCTTCCATGTAGATGTAGAAGATTTTCTATGTCAAGTTCAGTAGGGGGCCTAGGCTCAAGCCATGCTCATTCTTAGAGGAAAACCTGACAGGATATCCATATACTATGCCCTCTACTGATTTATTCACGAAAAACCAAGCCCCAAAAATGCCAGTCAGGTCACACGCACACTTAACACCAAGAGCTTAAGGTGTAGTCACATCTTACAGGGAAGGTTAGTCTTTAAAGTCAAACGCAAGATAAGAATAGCTCACAGTCAAAATTACCCTTGAAAATCCCTTAAACTACCCTTTAAGCAAAGTGTGTATGATATTATATACAACATTTATATTATTTATTATTTACACTGTGGTTTAAGAGCCAGGAGATAGAACAAAGGAAGACAATAAAGGAAAATCTGTATATAAGAGACAGCTTAGCAGTTAAGGCCATAGATTCTAAAGCCAAACCTTCTTGATTTAAAACCTGGCTCTGCCACTCAGTATAGTTGTGTGACTTTGCGGAAATTATTACCATCTCTCTGGCTCAGTTTCCACATCTGTAAAATGAGCATAATCGTAGTACCTACATTAGAGTGTTATTACAAGGATTTGCATTAATCTCTTAGGCTAAGCCACATACCTTTTCATTATACAATCTTTGCTGATGCTAAGAACAGATTCCAAAGGACAGATTACATATATGAGTTCATATATGTAAACAGAAAAACAGCAGCTGGCAGTTAATAAGCACCATTTAAGTTTAAGCTAATGTAATATATGCTGATATGTGAGCATTTACACCATTTTGTCATTAAGATTGCAATTCATTCCCTGTTAGTGAACTTGAAGTTGGGTAGGGAATTACAAAATGTTCTTAATTCTCAACTGTAGTAGATTTTTTTTTTCCATTTGGATGACAGTTCTTATCAAATAACTTCATATATTTTTCTTTACATTTTCTGTAACCATATAGTTATAATTATTATATAGTCATAGTTATATATAGTTATATAGTTATTTTTAACTTTTTATTTTGAAATTTTTCTAAAGTCAGAAGTTGCAGATAAAATATTGAGAAGTTCCTTGTACCCTTCACCCAATTTTCTCCAGTGGTTACATCTTACATAATCGTAGTACAATATCAAAACCAGGAATTTGACATTGGTACAATGCATGTGCATAGTTCTGTGCCATTTTGTCACACAGGTAGATCCACGTAACCATTTTTGCAGTCAAGATATAGAACTATTTTCATCACCACAAAGACATCCCTCATACTACTCCTTTATAGTCACACAGCTTTCCCCATCCCTAACTCTTGGCAATCCCTCATCTGTTTTCTGTCCATAATTCTGTCATTTCTAGAATGTTACCTAAATGGAATCACATAAATGGGGTAGCATGTGACCTTTTGAAGCATGTGGCTTTTTTCACACCCTGGAGATCCATCCAAGTTTTGTGGGTATCACTAGTTCATTTCTTCTTACTTCTGAGTAGTAACCCATGTATGGATGCACTATTTGCTTAATCATATTGGATATGGTTAACCCATGGTATGGATGTACCATTGCTTAATCATGCTATGGATGTACCATTTGCTTAATCATTCATCTGTTCCTGGATATTTTGGTTGTTTCCAGTTTATAGCTATTACAAACAGAGTTGCTATAAACAGTCACCTACATGCTTTTGTGTGAACATATGTTGTATGTCTTCCATTCTTATCTGTATGCTTTTTATTTCCTTTTCTTGCCTCATTGTGCTGGCTAGAACCTCCAGTACTATGTTGAGCCACAGTGGTAAAAATGAACTTTCTTGACATTTTCCTGAAAGAAAACATTCCTTCTCACTGTTGAGTGTACTGTTAGCTATAAGTTTTTTGTAGCTGTCTTTATCAAGTTGAAGAAGTTTCTCTTCATTCCTGGTTTTCTGAGAGGTTTTATCATAAATGAGCATGAATTTTGTCAAATGCTTTTTCCACTTCAGTTCATATGATCCTGTGATTTTTTTTTTTGTTTAGGCTGTTAACATGTTGGTTTACACTGATCAGTTTTCAAACATTGAACCTGCCTTGCATTTCTAGAATAAAACTCATTTATTATAGTATATAATTATTTCTAGTCATAGTATATAATTAAATGTAGTCATAGTATGTAACTATTTTATATATTATTTAATTTTAATTGTATTAAATATAATCATTTAATAAATACTCAGTTAAATATAATTTAATAAATATTAAATTGAATAATCAATTTAATATTGTATTATGAAATAATTTATCATAAATTTAATAAATTTAATAAATCATTTAATAATTATATATATTTAATTCATTTGCTAATATTTATTGCTGTCTTCATTGAATGTGTAAGGAAAGTATTACCTCCCCTTCTTTTTCTGGAAAGGATTGTGTAGAACTCATGTTAATTTTTCTTTAAACATTTGTTAGAATTTTCCAGTGAAATCATCTGAGCCTGGAGAGTTCTTTTTTATGAGGTTTTTAATTATGAATTCAATGTCCTTGATAACTGTAACGCTATTCAAATTATATCATGTTGTATGAGTTGTGGGAGTGTTTACTTTTCTAGGAGTTGGTCCATTTTAAGTTATCAAATGTATGTGTGTAGAATTGTTTGTTGTATTCCCTTATTTTCCTATTGATCTGATATTGTTAGTATCTTATTGATCTGCATATTCTGTAGTGATATCCTCTGTTTCATTCCTGATATTTATAATCTTTATTTTCTCCTTTTTTTGTCAATCTTGTAGATTTTAGGCTATGTTTTCATGTATCTTAAATCTACAGATGTTTTGAACCAAACAATACACTGTAATTACTGTTTATATGGTAAGCATTTATTTTAACTGTTGCTTTTTCTCTTTGTTTCTTTCTGAATATCTGTGTTTCCCAGAATACTTTTCCTTTTTTCCTTATTTCCTTTAGTATTTTTGTAATGTGGCAAATTCTCTGTTTTTATTTGTTTTAAAACAGTTTTATTTCATCTTTATTTTTAAGGATATTTTCTCTAGGTATGTAATTGCCAGTGATTTTTTCTTCTTTTAATATAGTAAAGATATCATTCCATTGTTTTCTAACTTTCAATGTTTTTATCAAAGTTTGTTGTCAGACAACTGTTACTCCTTTGAAGATACAGGTTGAACATTCCAAATCTGAAAATCCATAATCCTAAATTTTCTGAAATCTGAAACTTTTTGAGCACTGACATTATGTTCAAATGAAATGCTCGTTGGAGCACTTTGGATTTTGGATTTTTAGATTTGGAATGCTCAAACAATAAGTATATAATGCAAATATTCTAAAATCCAAACACATCCAAAATCCAGAACACTTCTGGTCCCAGACTTTTCAGATAAGGGATACTCAACCTGTAATGTATCATTTTTCTTTGACTGCTTTAAATTTTTTCCTTTTTGTCTTGGTTTTCAGCAGTTTTACTGTGATGTGTCTGTGAGCGTGTGTTGGCAGGGAGGTATGTTTAAACCTGATTAGGATTTGCAGAGCTTCTTAAATCTGTGCTTTAGTGTTCTTCATCATCTTTGAAAAATTCTCAGCTGGTCACACCTCTTCAGAATTGTTTCTGTTCCCTCCTCCTCCTCTTGCTCTCCTCTTCTTCCTCTTCTCTTCCTCCTCGTCTTCCATTTTCTTCTGTCTTTCTCTCTCTCTCCCTTCCTTCTGGGATCCAATAAAACAAAAATATTTGACCTTTCTGTACATGCGTCTTGCTCTCTGTTCGTTTCTGGTTTTCTCTCTGTGATGCAGTCTGGTTTTTGAGTTCTCTGTCTTCTGATTTACTACTCTTGCCTGTGTGCTGTGTCCAGTCTTCTATTAAGCCCTTCTGTTGAGCACTTAATTTTAGTTATTGTAATTTTCAGTTTTAGGTGTCTATTTGTTTGTTTTACCCTGAGATGCTACTTCTCTGATGAAATTCTCCATCATATTATCTTTTTTCTTGAATAAATTAATTGCAGTTATTTTAAGAACCATGTCTAATAATGTCACTATCTGAATAATGTCACTATCTGAACTGTGGGTCTGTTCATATTGTTTGATTTTCTTCTTCACTTTAGTCATTTGGTCTTATCTCCTGGTATGCATATTTTTGATCAAATGCTAGACACAGTCCTTGAAAAGCTGTAGAAATCTCAGGCTGATGATACCTTTCTTCAGAGAAGATGTATTTAATAATATGTCCCATTAAGGGACACATTGCCTTAATGCAGTCTTTGATTGAGATGACTAGAAGCTGGATTTTAGTTATGTGAGGGGTAGTGTATTAGTTTACTCTTACTCCTAGAGGGTAACCTTTCTGTGATTCTAACTGAGAGTCTGTGTTGTTTACGAGTCCCTTCTTCCTTAGCAGGCTCTCAACTCCAATTCCTATCTTCCCATCCCTGTGAGAATGTCAGAATCTCTGCTCAGCCTCCAAGTCTCTTTGCCACTGCACTCTGCTCATTTTCTTAGCATTTGATTCTGTGCCACTTGTGAATTAGCAAATGACTTGGAGAGAAAAAACACCACAGAATATTGGGCTCAGTTCAGTGTGCTTACCTACCTACTTTTTAGAATCAGTCTTGGCCTCCCAAGTCCTAGCTGTCTTGGGAGTTCTCCAATGCCTTCAAGTAGTTTTTAGGTTTTCTTTTTTTTAAGTTTATCCAGCTTTTTTGATTATTCTCATGAGAGTAAGAATGCAACAAATTCTTCCACCATCGCCAAAAATAGAAACCCTTATCTTTTTTTTAATGTTAAGTGTTGACAACAATATATGGTTAACAGACTTTGTTGTTAGAAGGATAAAAAGAAATTAATATATATGAAAGTAACATGAATAGGGCCTGGTACATGATAGACACTTTTAAATTACTTTCAATTTGAATTTGAATATACACTGATTTTGGAAACACTGAAAAGGTTAGTGATTAGCATTACATTTTTGCCTGTTGATCTTTCTTGTTGAGGCCCTACAATCACTGTTGTGCTCCTGGGCCTTGGTCTCATGAACCTTCCATCAGTCACATTCCTGAAGGCTGCCTCTTCCCATCAGGCTCCCTCTCAGAGACCTGTTGGCCCTCCTCACCGTTTCAGTGACCACGTTTAGCAACAGGAAGGATGGGTTTGCTTCCTTCTCTCGTGGCTCATGTCTCAGTGTTCACCACAGAAAATAGCTAATCTGGTGGTGGTCAACTTCAGACCTTTGTCTCGTTTGTTTTCCTGAATGTTTGCCACTGCTTTGCACTCACTGCAGCCTTGTTCCAGCTTCTTTCTCCTGGCAGTGAGGCCAGTGTTGGTGAAAGATGGCATGGATCTTACAAATTTGTACTTATGTGAGTGAAAACTGAGAAATGCCGAGAAAGACAGGCAGAACTAGATCTAAGTGTTTCAGAAACTAGGACCATTACAGTACCAGAAGACTTGGATGTGCTTAATTCCAGTTTAGAATCTGGAAAACAACTTTTTTTGAGTCTCTGCAATTTCCAAGTCTCAAAACTAATTCACTAGAAAACATTTAAAATGTAAAGCAATAGACTTCAGTAGTAATTTTCAGATCATTTGAGTCTAAATGCAGCTTTGAGGATATGCAGTTCATAAATTTCCTATTGGGTCATTTTTTTTCTGAGAGGGTATTTCTCTAAACTATATCAGATAAAGGATGCCCAGAATTTGCTCAGATGTGAGTTTCAGGATCTAGAAACATAATATGAGGATTATCAAGACTAAGGATGTTGATAGTGATGATGATGATGATGATGATAGTCAATAATAGTATTCATTGTATATTTAATATATGCCCAGCATTGAGGTACTTTACATGCAATATGATGTCTCTTGAGCAACATTTAACTTTCTAATTCATTACTTCTCTTGAGGTTATCATCTTTCTCCTAGTGGTCATTAACATAGAGTTTGAAGCTGGGCATAAATCCTAGGTATAAATCCTAACTCCACAGCTGCTGTGATCGTTGTCCATACAATGTAACATCTTTGAGCCTCTCTTTGCCTCCAGAATGAAGGTGATACCATATCTCATAAAATTCACAGAGGCCTGAATGAGTTAATGCATGGCAAACCTGAAGCACAGTGACTGGTTCTTCCTATTGTGTGATCAGCAAGTTGTAGCCATTTTTTCCTCACTTTTCTACCACTATTGGTTGAAGTACCCTTTATTTGACCCATCAAATAGAGGATCTGGAGAATAAAAAAATCTAACAATGTAAGAAGAGGAGGCTACAGAAACCACTGATGATGTATTCTGAACCAGCTTAGCCTCCAGTCCAGGGCTTAGGAAACAAGGTTCTTTAACACTCATTTGATTTCCATAACATTTATTAAATTAATGAATCTCCATTCAACAGATATTTATTGAGTGAGATTTAGACACAGTCCTTACTTTCATGGAACTTAAGACCTACAAGAGGAGACAAATATTAAGTGTGTAGTTATAAGTAGAGTGTCATAAACATATTTGACACTGTGGAAGATCAAGAAAGAAGTCACTGAGAAAGCGACATTTAAGTTGAGATTCAAAGAGTGAGTAGCCATGAGAATTTGGGTGCTGAAAGAGGCATGAAAGGCATTCTGGGCAGAGGAGCAGCATGGGGGATGCCCTGATGTGGAAAGGAACTTGGCATGTGTGAAGAAGTGAAAGAAGGTCCTCTTACCAACACCAAGCAAGAGGATAAAGAGCAGAGGCTTAGTAAATGGGTGAGTCAGTCTGCCTGGCACCTTTCTTCCCTTCATTGAACCAAGAGGTATTCCCTAGCACGGACTGCCATGTAGAAAAGGTCCCCTATTATTTCAGCACCACATTTCAGCTTACCCATGGTTCTCCAGCTGTCCAGGGACATGCACCCTCTACCTCCCAGAGACCTAACCTATTTCCCTAGCACTTATTTTCAGGGCTATGAGGTGCCTTATTAATGTGATAAATGTTTGCTCCTTGGTCAACTTTTAATGGTCCTAGATAATTGTTCTCAGATTTGAGCACGCATCAGAATCACCTGGAGAACTTGTTAAACCACAGAAACCTTGGACCGCACCCACAGAGTTTCTGATTCAGTAGGTCTGGGGTGGGACCCTACAATTTGCATTTCTAACAAGCTGCCGAATGATACTCATGCTGCTGGCCTGGGTTCTATCGGTGGCGAATCATTAGTTTAAGGTGTCTTTCTTCTTTCAGCAGTTGAATAGTCATCATTAGTTCCTTAACTGAAAGAGAAATGCTCAGGCAGGGCTTAAAGGAAGAAATACTAAAATCAAAAGTAGACTTTATGAGTAAGTGTGACAATGGCCTAATGGAATGGACTTCTTTGTAAGCATGACTTACCTTATACATCTGTGTTCCCAGTGCTTAGCACATAGCGGGTACCAAATACATATTTGAAGGAATCACATAATGGATCTAGCTTAGTGACTAAAGAAATGGGTTTTGTGCATTAGTCTTTGGAAAGCTCTCATGATTCCTTTCAGGTTGAAAGACGTTCTGGGAGAATAAATTATTGTCATTCTCTTGGAATACAGCCCTAGAAATTGCAGAGTCAAGATATGCTTGTATTTTAAGTACTTACTTGGATTAAAAGCCAAATTGCTAACAGGATTACAAAATGCCAAGTTTGCTGAGTCTCAAATTGTTTATGCGCATGTTTGGTTCAAATTTCTTTCATCAATCAGTACATTTCTGTTTCTAATTACAGTCTTAATGTTTTTTTTGACACCTGCACATGCATTCTTAGTCTAAACCAGCTTCGGTAATTTGCACAGATATAATATAACTGAAATGAGGCTCTTAACCACCAGTGTGTCACCTAAACCACGTGTCTGAGGAATTCAGAGGTGCTGCACCTCAGTTCACATTGTGATTTTGAAAACAGCCTGCTATTTTTCCCATTTTCACGCCCACAATGTTGTAAACATTTTAATAAACACTAACACTTTTCCTCATTCCAGGCACATGGAGTTCTAGTAGATGATGCAACATGATTTTTGTTGTGATTTTTTATTTATGTTTATTCTTGGAATCTCTGTACTTGGATAAAAGAAGAAGACAGATGACCAAGATTACCATAATTCTCCAAAATATAATGTATGCAATCTGGAAGTTTATTACTACCACCGATCAAATTGATAGCAGACTCTTAGTCTAGTCCCAGAAGTTTGGGGCTGGTTTTGATGTGAGCCATTCACCAAATCTCAGACGTGACTCACGCAGTGGCTCATGGGTCAGAGCCTTCCACGTATTGTAATGAACCAACCTGAACAATTCTGTACCCAGTTTTTAGTTTGGACCGTGCCCCTATCTGACACCTGTAAAATTGTGAGTTCCCTGTGGGCTCTAATAATCAGAGTCCTAGTTAGAGAAAAAGTCATCTCAGCATCAACTGACAATTATTTTTTTTGCCCTCAATATCCTTCCCTGCCCCCTTATTTGGTTTGAACTGACTCACCTAATTGGGGTCAACCACTGAAAAAAGAATGTGTTGCTGATTTTGTCATTTCTGAATGCCTAGAACTAAGGAATATCTTGGCAATGACATTGCTTATTCTTACACATAAGGAGAGTTTGAACAATGGATCCAAATTATCATTGCAAGAGTGCACTCAGTTAGGGGAACTCAGCTGAGGTGAGGAACACGTCCACGAGTTTCCCCTGTGGGCATCCAGAGTAGCCATGGCCTGGCCAGGCACTGCCTTGGGGCCCTTCCAAAGGTGGCAGAATGATGTTAGTGTTAACATTTCACTGCACATTAATTCTTAAAACAAAACAAAAAAACAACCTGTCATTTAATTTTAAATGCTAATATGCATATTAAGAAGCCAAAATTGGCTATAAGCTCGGTGAGCTCTGAGAACGGGGAGAGAGATCATTACACTTCTGCTCATGGTTAGCTATTTGTGAACCAACTGATAATGTGCAAAATTAAGATTTCGTAAGTGGCATTTTAAATGAATGGTTAATGGCTGAAGATTAATTAAACAGTCAGAGTTGCTGAAGAAAAGCTGTTAAAAATTATGTTTATAGGCCAGTCACTTGCACGCTGAGACTGAAATTCTGAAAGATTGTGGCCTGTTTACTGGGAGAGCATTTTAACAAAGCAGCCTCCTTGAGGAAGGAAAGCCAGCCACCCTTCCCCACATACCATGCAGCTGTTGCAGTAGCCTTAGGGACTTTGCTTTGGAGTAAAAGCAGCCGAGTAGGAAAATGGACTAGAAAAGTGTTTTATTGAAGGGATCTTCACTAAAACCTTCATCCCAGGTAACCAGGCAGATTTTATTTCCTACCTGCCTGCCACAGAGTTCTGAGTTAGAGTAGTCAGAACCCATGGGATTTTTAAGAAAGTACTCCATAATTCTCTAAAAGAGACAAAGAATTGCAGTATATTGTTTTCAACCTGTAGTGGATACTTCTTAAGTCTGAAACTGCCAGCCCTCTTGGTGGTGGAAACGTGGATTCTGTACATCTGGCTCTATCCTAGGTTAGTTCCTTGGAAAAAGGTTTGCCTTTGTATTTACCACTGTGCATTGTGCGTAGGAGGTACCATACTGTAAAAATATTTGTAAAATTTGTTGTCAGAGCTTACCTGAATAAATATTGGATAAATAAATGAATGAATGAGCTACCTAAAAGTTGGTTAGTAGACTAGGAAACGCTCTTTTTAAATTCCTTTCCATCCATCCAACAAATGACCACCCTACTTCTCTCGTAGACTAGGTATTAATGTGTGGTCTCAGCCTCTGGGACCACACAATCTAGTGGGGGAGTCACAGGCCTGTCAGCAAGTAAGTTGCAGCCACAGTTAAGCACAGCTAGAGCAGCCAGAGAGGGGGGTTAGGAATCTTTGGGTGCAGGGTAGTCAGAAGTATATTTTGCTATCACTTGTAAGGAAGTTTATTCTACCTATTGAAAAAATATTAGCATTTATTGAAAGGCTCTTCACTAAAACCTTTCTCTAAAATTATATTTCATTAAGAATATACACTAGTAAATATGGTAGTTCATTCAGTTCCATCTCCTGCTTCTAGGCAGAAGACCCAAATCACACAGGCCAGATAGTTGTGTCTGTTGTTTAAAAGTTCCCTAGGAATGGAGATCCTGCAGCCTCCCTTGGTGGCCTGTTGCAGGGTTTAATCACCCTTCTAATCAAGGAGTTAATCCTATTTCCTCTTCTCTACCCTTCTTTGGGTTAGTGGAACCTGTAAAAACACCCATGAGACCCCTCGGAAGCCTTAAGGAATTAGTGAGTCAACACTGGGCTACTCTGGGTTCAGCAGTGTGCCTGGTAATGGTGAGACTCTGTACTGCACGATAACAATGACATGACTTCGTTACATCTCAAATCAAAAGTTTTCTTCCTGGTCTAAAGAAAGGAAGAGTTGTTTATGTTAGCATGTTTTAGATGTTGTTTTATTACATTTTAATCTATATGTTTAGTTAATTACACGTTTGACCTAATGTCATATAACTCAGAAGCCAAATTGCAGTGTTTTGATTTAAAATGAAATTAGTAATTATTAAAAACAACTAACACTAAATAGTGAGAATCCACTATTGCTAGACACTTGCTAATTACTTTGCATGTGTCATTTCATCCTCCTGACAATCTGATCTAGTGGTACTATTAGTATTCCCAAGGTACAAACGAGGAAATTGAGTTGTAGAGAGGGTAAGGAACTGGCGCGATATTATCAGGTGAGCCAGGATTTGTACGCCTGAATAAAGAGCCTAGACATGTAACCACTGTGCTATGCTGACTATTCATTTTTAAAAATTATTTTGCTTTCTATAAAACTCGATTTCATTATCTGAATTCTTTTTTCCCCTATGTGTGTAAAGTCCAAATTTATAAACTTTCCTTGTGGGAAGTAATAGCATTCTGATGAATAATAGTCCCCAGGTCAACGGCAGCTCTTGCCGCAATTACTGGCAGTTGAGTGGCAAATACATTCTACTTTAAGAAAGGCAGTAGCAGTTCACTTTAGAAAAACTGATAATTCAAAGCTTTTCCATTCTGGTGAAAATTTTCTTAGCAAAAGCTAAGAAAATAGGTACTGATGGGAGAAAACCTGCCCCATTGAAGGAATGGGATAAAAACCTCCTGTTTGCAGATGCCAGAAGCATCTGGAGAACAGTGATGTCCAATAATTGCAGCTAAAAGCTGCATTAATTGACCAGTGATAGGTTGAAAGCTGCCTCCAACCAGGATCCCTAACACTCTGGTGCTTTTTCATAAGCAGAGTGAGAGGCAGGAGGTGGTCAGCTTCCATGGGGTTCTCCATACAGAAAGGGAGCAGCTGTGACAGAGAAGTGTATTTCTACAGAAGAAAGTTTAGCGTTTCAAACGGATGCATTCAAATCACCTGGGGATCTTGTTAAAATGCAGATTTTGATGCCAGGGGTCTGGGATGGGGCCTGAGTTGTGCATTTCTAATAAGCTCCCAGGTGACACTCACGCTGCTGGTCCAGGGACCACACTGTGCTTAGCAAGGGTTTAGACTAGAGGAAGGCAGTGCTTAATTGTTATTGATTTTAAAAATCATTTTAAATAAACATGCAGCAAATCTTTTTATAACCTTCCAAAATTTCAGCTGTCATTTCCTCATATCGGTGAGATTTGTGAGAAATCCCATTCCTCTGCAGGTCAGAATATTCTTGGTGCTGTTAGCCCTGTTTCCTGGAAGAGAGGGTATGACATTTTTTGGGTCTTTTTTATATTTTAAATGCTGCTGTCTGCATTAGTGTCCATGCTTTGACCTCTTGCTGCACCCAGAGAAATCTCTTGCACCTTAGTAATATGCTGTGTCTCCACAGTTGAGTAAGCATGAATTTGAATTTCTTTCCTCAAGTGCTGCTACGAACCTGCCAAGAAAAGTTTTATTAATACAACTAAGTAATCCATTTTTCCCAGTGTACCCCATTCACTTAAGAGTTTCAATGGCTGTGTTTATTCCATCATTTCGGTTAAAGCTAATTATGCTAAAAAGATGTACTTTACCCTAATATGTGTGGCTTGGTTTTTGTTTTGTTTTGTTTTTGTTTTTGAGACGAAGTCTCGCTCTTGTTGCCCAGGCTGGAGTGCAGTGGCGCAATCTCGGCTCACTGCAATCTCCACCTCCCAGGTTCAAGCGATTCTTCTGCCTCAGCCTCCTGAGTAGCTGGGATTCCAGGCAACCACCACCACACCTGGCTAATTTTTGTGTTTTTAGTAGAGACAGGGTTTCACCATGTTGGCCAGGCTGGTCTTTAACTCCTCACCTCAGGTGATCCGCCCACCTTGGCCTACCAAAGTGCTGGGATCACAGGCATGAGCCACAACGCCCAACCAGGCTTGGCATTATTTTAACTGAATGCTGTCTTAATGTCTCTGATAAAGTGTATCATCTCCATTGATCTGCATCATAAACAAGCACAAAGGTTTCTAGAATATATCTTTTTGGTCATTTTGTTTGAATACCAATATTTTAAATTACTTGACCTTTTTTTGACCAACAGCAGCAAAAAAGTTGTCACCACAAGAGCCATTTGTAATGGTCAAAAGAGAAAACAGAAATGTTTCCGTGGGGCTTGGTTTGCAGATCTGTGTGTTTATTAATTCTGTGAAATGCCATTGAATTACAATAAATAGGAAGATGTTCTCAATGGGACTTTCTTCTCCATGTAGGAAACATTCAAAATCTAGAACAGAAGCACCACCCAGCTTGGTGTCACAACAGTGGGGCTGTTTGACTTCAGAGCAACTCTATCCAATAGAGATAAAATACAAACCACATGTGTAATTTAAATTTTTTAATAACCTCATCTTTAAAAGTTGAATTAATTTTATAATATATTTATTTAACTCAATATATGCAAAATATATTTTCAAGATTTGTTCACAATAATTATTCTAGAGCTATTGTACATTACTTTTTTCATGGTGGAATGAAGCCAAGCATATCTCAATTTGGACTAGCCACAATTTTGAGTGTTCAGTAATCAGAAGTGGCTATTGGCTGCCATATTAGACAGCATTAGAATCCCTTCAACATACTTCCAGTGGGAGCTGATGCCTCAGTTGGAAGTTTTCTACACACTGGAGTCCAGGGCAACGAAAGACCCTCCCATTTCATGGTAGTTCCTGAAGCAGAAAACATTTTCTTATGTTAAACCTGAACTGCCACTAAACAAGCACCATTGTCTCTTCTCTTGTGAAGTTTATAGACTAGGGTAAGAAAAAGACATATAAACAATCCATTCCTGCTTCAGGGAACAGACACATTTGTCAGCCCTAGCTTTTCAATATCTAGAAAAATGTTCCCCACATTAGGTGCCAGATGCTGCACAGTAAGGTAACCTCCAAGTGGGCTGAGCTAGACCAGGCCTAGGTCTGCTTTCATCCCAGTTCTTTCTCGCTTTGCCCGAACGGAAGGCAAAAACAATGATCTAGCTTAGCTTACAAGGCTGCTTTTTCCTTTAGACATAGGAGAATGGAGGCTGGTCTTCAGATATGGAATATGTGTAATCCCTCCACAGAAGGCTTCGACAACAACTAACTCAGGCACATGTGAGACCAAACTCACAGTATAATACCAGTGCGATTCTCATTTAGCTACAAACTTCTCCTTCCTTACCAATAGATATTTCACTATTTTAGTCAGGAATCCTGAGAGGCAGTGCCTTACAGCAGAGCCTTCTCTTTCCCTGGGCTATACTCTCCTTCTCAGTAAACCAATCATCCCTCAAGAAGTCGTGCCTGTAAAAGATGATGTAACAACAGATGTAGTCTTCACTTTATTAATTTGCATTTATCACCACAAGCTTTTCTTCATGACTATTGCTGCTGTTTTGTACCTGTGACATCTCAGTATAGAGAATGTTATCCACCTCATTGCTCAAGCCAGAATCTGGGAGTCTTTCTTGAGGCTTCTGCTTTCCCTGAACCACACAACTGACCTCTTTCTGAGGAAGAGGTAGGGGAATGGGTAGCACTGGTTCTCACGTCTCTGCACTGCATTTTCACGGTGAGCATCAGGTACTTCTCACTGTTGGGTCCAATGTTCCTCAAACTTTCATTTGATCCATTGTGCTTTCCCTCTGGTATGCTGCAGTCATCTGGACAAGGCCTCAAGCTCCCTACATGCATTTCCTTTAACAAATGCCTCTCAAAATATATGTCTATATGGCTCTCTTCTTGCTAAAGCCCTTCCATCCTCCCAATTTTCTGAGGAGACCAACCTTAGCCGCATGATTCAATACCATTGTACTAGTGACCACAGTATCATTTTTCCCCTCTATCTTTTTTTTTTTTTTTTAATGAAGCCCTGTGTGTTATTCAGGATTCAACTCAAACATCCCATCCCTTAGTGATCCGCTCTGAGCTTTCTGAGTAGACTTCTAGCACAGAATGATCACGGTGTGTTGGAATTGACTGTTAACTTGTTTGTTTCCTCTATCAAATCTTGAAGCAGGCATGATGTTTTCAATCCTAGCATAGTTCCTAAAGCATTGGGTAGTCAATAAACATCTATCGAATGAATGAATGAATCCAAGGGACTCTACCCTTAGCTACGTGACTTCAAGGTGACACGAGCTTATTGGACATACTCTTGGACTGACCAACCCCCAAACTATAACTTGTCTTGCCTCCTAGTCAGCACGGCTTCCTTCTGATTGCCCTCTCCTTCTGAATCATGATGCCATGATTCTTTGGTTTTAGTGATCCCACATGTTTCTCCTGGTCTTTGGTTCTCACCACTGGGCAATGTATTCTTCCTGTTCTTCAGCAGGAGGAAGCACTTCCTACTAAAGTACCCTTAGATGAAGGACTTCTCCAGGGCACAGCAGGTGACTTTTTCACCCCATCCAGTCTCTGCTTCAGAAGCTTCTTAAGGGGAACAAGGTTGTATGTACTGTCCAGAAACTATAGTCAGCCTAATCTTGGCTGCTACCTCAAGAGGAAAGGCTCTACTTGGCAATTACCTTTTTGTAAATCTCTTCCTCACACCCTATATTTGACACAGACTCCTGGTATTGCTCTCTAACCATTTCTACTGTTACATCCCAGAGAATGTTGCATTAGCAAAATTTAGAAGTTAGCATCAAATAGAAGTCCTCTAGTTATTCTCGAATTTGCTTTCCCCATTTTAAAAAACTTGACCATTACTTGCTTGCCTCCAGTATCAAGACACATCTGCCATTGCCTATAATTTCTCAACCATGCTGACTACGCATCCACGAGTATACCTTCCAGCTCTTTCAGTACCTTGAATATAATTTGTAAGTACCAGTAAGCAGGGTGACTTTAAAGAATCCTGGATCATGCATTTTCTTTCTTCCTCCCACTATCCTTTTCTTTTTGGCCTCTCTCCTGCTTTCCATTGATGGAGATGTCAGGTGAGTCACTTAATGTCTGTGTGCATCTTTCCTCACCTACAGACACACAGGGTGGAACTAAGTGATCTCAGCATTTTTTTTCCAGCTCCAAAATTATATGGTTCTGCAATTCTTTAATGGAAGCAAAATAGGAGTTCAGGTTGCTCTGCCTTTTCTCTGGCACTGTTACCATGTCAAAGCATCCCCTCTCAGCAGTGCCCTAGCCTTTCTCATTCCTCTTCAAAGTAGCTTTCACAATTAAATCTTTAATGTCATTATCATTTGTTTCACAACCCTCTTAGCTCCTGTTGAACTTGGCTTTTCTGACTGTCTTCAGACCTCTTCACCAATTTCTTTGTTAACCACAGTGCCCATGTATCCACTGTCAGATGACTCCCTCTGCTCACCCCTGCAGGAGTATTTAACCTTAACCCCAGATTTCAGGAGTTAGAGCATTTCTCCTGAATCTCCCTAAACTCGCATCAGATCTCTTTTGTCCATTCAGGTTGTCCTGTCTAGATAATGAGAATTTAAGTTATAAGATTTGTAAGGATCATGGAATAAAGGCATACAGACAGGTCACTATCAGCATTTCCAGGGCAACCCTGTCTCCCACTTAGATCCTCTGGCTTAGAAACTACTGAAGATCTGTAAAACGTAATGAGGTTTCAAACAGATGTGGCCACTGCCCCTAGGAGTTGGATAGGATCCTCTGTGAGACAGGGCAGAGAAAGTCATGTTTGACTCTATTAGGAAAAATTCTATGGAGTTTACAGTAGAATCATAGGGAAGCTCTTAAACAGCACCCTGGCCCATTACAGACCAGTAGACATGGAAGGATACTTTAAAACAAAGTGTGTTTTCAAGTGTTTCACGTGTGTTTCAAGTTTAAAACAAAGTGAGTTTTCAAGCCCAGGAATGATGTGAATCAGACATCAGAAGGGAGAATCAATTCTTGCAGTCTGATGTTTGACAAGTTGCAAGTTGTGACCTCATTCATACCCTTTAATTCAGTGACTGGCAGTGTTGGTCAGCTGTGTCTTTTTAAGTGGATCCATGTTGAAGTTTGTTGTCCAGGTGAGTTTCAAATACTGGGAGTAACCTGAAAAGTCTTGGGCACAGTTTCCTAGATGTATTGTAGATCCATAGGTAGACACATGGCTTAACATGTTCCATTCAGTTTTATGTAACCAGTACTACTTTTTCATATTGATATATCTGTATGTCTTTTTCTATATCTAGATGTCTTTTCTTAAGTTAAATGCATTTGCTTAAAAAAGAAAGACACTATCAGTGCAAACTCACTTTTCTTTCTTTTTTTTTTTTTTTTTTTTTTTTCTGAGACAGAGTTTCACTCTTGTTGCCCAGGCTATAGTGCAGTGGCGCAATCTCGGCTCACTGCAACCTCTGCCTCCCAAGTTCAAGCATTTCTCCTGCCTCAGCCTCCTGAGTAGCTGGGATTACAGGCATGCACCACCACGCCTGGCTAATTTCTTATACTTTTAGTAGAGATGGGGTTTCATCATGTTAGCCAGGCTGGTCTCAAACTCCTGACCTCAGGTGATCCACCTGCCTTGGCCTCCCAAAGTCCTGGGATTAGAAGCATGAACCACCACGCCCGGCCCTCATTTTTATTTTCTAAACTAAAAAACAGTAACCTGAGATACTCACTAGAAAATGCCTTGGCCATTAATTGGTCAGAAGTGTAACTTTCAAAGTAACCTATTGTCCATTTACATGCCACATGACATGAAACTCTATTTTAATCAGGACCGTCACAGATAATTTCTGCAATAACATATATCTAGGGATGGTTTTCAAATGGAGTTGTCATGTTGTGTTTAGCAGACAGGAGATTCTCTATTGTTGTTAGACCCTCTTTACAAAAGCATCAGTAACCCAGTGATCCTAGAGAAGCAGGGCTTACCACTCAGCTTACTTAGAATAAAAAAGAGCAAGGCTGGTTTCTGTCTGCACGTAGTGTGTTTGAGGGCTCTTTTGTTTAGCTGGGCTTCCTTGTAGCCAACAATGCTTTTACAGTCTTGGAATTGGATTTCATTCTCCTGTACTGGTTTTTGAAAAGTGTAAATAGTTTAATGCATATTGTTATTCTCTGAAGGTAACATAGGATGCATAAAACCATATACATCTGAATTGTCTCCTCGACCAATGAATTCATGGAAAGTCAAGAAAAATTAAACCATCTCTGGATTTATACACACTCTCCCTTTCTCTCTCTCTGACACACACATGTGCACACACACACACTTTCTCTTTAGTGCCTTTCAAAGTTGTCCTAGTTTTCTTACAATTAGAACCCAAGACATACTTTTTCAATAATTAGTAAAAAAATAAGTTAATTTTTGTCCATTGTTAAAACAGTGAAATTTTCTTTTTAGAGTACATAGGGGCCATCATACTGAGTTTTATGATAATAAATACTATTTTGTATCATATAAATATGCAATGATATATAACATATAATAATTTATATCATTAAAGAGGGGCTGAAAAAAATTGTTGGCTTCTACATGTTTGTTCCTCTCAAGACTTCTCCTCTTAAATTCCCAAGGAATAATACTTCTTTATTCTTAAAACTCACTTTATGCTTAATTCCCAGAAACAGAAGCCAAATAGGGTAAAACAAGATGCCCAGTATGGTTCTTACAGTTCTCAGGTTCTGTAGTACACCATTTGAAGCTATGTAGTCTTTAACCTTGAGTGTATATAACAGAGGGAAAGGCAAGCTCTAGACATCCATTCTAGTCCTAGGATTCTGTGGTTCTGAGAAGTGAGAAGGGAGACAAATGAGAGTATGGGAAGTTGTATAGAGGGGGGAAACGGACAGAAAGGAATAGAACAATGAGTAGTCACTTGGATTACAGAAGGAATGGCAATGGAGGACCAATAAATAAGTGAATGAATTAATGAATGAATGAATGGAAAGAAAAGTAAGTATAAGGAAGAGAATGACCAAAAATAGAAGTTGAAGTGGTCCATTTGAGCTAGAAGCTTGGCAATTTTACAAATTCTAGCAAATTCTTAAGAAGCTCTGAAAAGAAAGTTCTGGGTTAGGAAGTTTCTCATAATAGTTTTCCCACTATCCAGTCCCCATATTGTCTTCCACCATAAACATCTGCCATGATAATTCTCCACTGCTAGACCTCAGAAGACTCTCCCTTTCCCATTAATAAAAAGGGGACTGATTTCATGAATTTAGCATATTACGCATTGCAGCATTCTGTCTTTCAAATCATAGGTTAATTTTTCATGGATCGTTATGAAAAATATAAACAAACTTAAAATGCTATTTATGATTCAGACAACCAACAAAGTAATGAGATTCTGTGTTATGGTAGCTGTCACATCTTGTCTCAGCCCGTTGTGTCTAAATGTTAACTCTCTTATTAAGCTCCATTAAAGGGTTTTACAATACCAAATTGTTTATACACTGCTGGTTTTCTGCTGCCTGACAGTAGGGCACGTTTCACTCATTAATATGGCTGATATCTTACATTGCTGGAAACAGCTGAAATAAAAATAAACAGGAAGGTGGCATGTACTAACTGAAATGCTTCTCTCTTCTATGTTTCCCAATATAAGGTTATATATGTGTGTGTGTGTGTATATATATATATGTATATAGATATACACACATGTATATAAAACCTTAAATATATATATTTTATATATTTTTTAACTTGCAGTTCAACCTGTTGTCTTACGAAAGGGGAGATATTCTTTTCTTTGTTACGTTTAAATGAACTTCACCCTGAGCTACCAAATTATACTTTTGCAAGCTTAATCTTCAACCTCACTTATGTTCCCCATGACAATCTTTCTTGCCATGTGAAATTTAGAGTAATTCATATTGGTAGGTTTCATTATGGGTCATAAAGCACTGTCATATACGTGTTCTTATTTCATCTTCACCACAACCCGGTAATAAGGGAAGATAGAGATGCTGAATCTGGTAGAAGAGAAAGCTTTCCTAAAACTACTCAGTTAAACAATACAGGCACCAAGTTTCTGTCCCACTGTGGTTAGTTCAGTTCTAATGCTACTTGCCTGCTTTTTATATTTTTATTATTTAAAGATATACTTTTATTTTCTTAATTTTCTCTGAGTATTCTATATTAAATTTAATAGCAAAAAGCTAAGGAAGAAAAAAATAAAATTGCTAATTATTCCACAATTTAATTGGCTATTATTAACTTTTTAGAGTATTTTCATCCAGTGTTTCTTCTGGTTTTTTGTTTGTTTCTGTGTTTATCACTGCATATAAAATATATCATTTGTGCATGCATATAGTGCTCACACACACACATAGTATTTACATGCATATACACATTTGAGTATTTTGCCTTTTTACAACGATACTGTGATATTTTCCTGTGTCAGTTAATCTCTTTGAAACCATCGCTTTTAAGGTTGCATGATAACTGTATCTTAATTTATGTAACCTTTCCCTTAATGATGGACATTTGGGATGTTTCAGAGTTTTCAGTGTTATAAATTACCCTCTGATAAGCACCTTTATAAAATATTTTGCTACACAGCTTGAATTATTTCCTTAGGATTCCTAGAATGGAAATGATGAATCAAAGGCTTGAAACATATTGCCAACAATTTTCTTGAAAAATTGAAGGAAATAATGCTTCCACCAGTAATGCAGAAAATAGCTAATTTCACCCCATTCCTGACAACTTTGAGTATCATCACTTTCCTTCCTTTAGCCTTTACTAATTTGATTCATGAAAAATAGTACTGTATCATTTTACATTGAACTTCTTAGCTTACTAGTGAGGTTAAGCATTTTTATAGAAGCTCACGCCTGTTCCAAATTACCACTAGAAGTTTTCAGTTCGCCTCAGCCGTGATTCGTTACCAGGGGGAATAGTTTTTTGAATCAACTTCTGTTTCCTCCCTCAACAAATCTATGTATATTTATCAAGACATATTTGGATGCAGGCTTTTATCTCCCTCTTGACAAAAATGAATGATTATACACCCAGGTCTTTTATGCACTGAACTAAGCTATATCTACTTGGACCTTGTTTTAATTGACTCACCCTTCCCCCTAATAGAATAGCATCCCTTTGAATAGGCAGTATTAGAAAAATAAGAGCCTCACAGTAGATTGTGAAAGAAATGTCACATCAGAATCTGGACTTTGCTATGACAACCCAGGCCCCATCTATCACCACTCCCATCAGCATGTGTTGCAAAGGAAACCCCTTTGCAGTGTTTAATCTGAGAATTTTAATATTAAATATATATTTGACATTGAAAGCTCACACCTTATTTGCTATTGTCAGGCTTATTTGATAGACAGCTAACTCGATCTCTTTTTATAGTCAATTTCTGAAATGAAACTATAAATTTTGAAGCTGGGCTTCATCATCGCAGAGAGCAAAGCTTTTCTAGCCTATTGTTGAAATATCACATTTTATAGGATTTATGTGGTCCAGATTCAGGAAGATCATTTGCCAAGCACTTAAGGCTGGTTTTGCTGCCCTTTGCTTTTCTCCTCCCTGCAAATACATATGGTGGCTGGGGGAGAGCCATTAGAAAAGAAAAATTATGAAGAAGAACTTACTTGATTCAATACAAATGTCAGCCTAAGAAAGAAAAAGTCCTGCACATTTAGTGTGAGGAGCGTTGACTCCAGAAGCCTGCTCTTTGGTGATAGGCATACTGTTTGCTTCTACAAATGAAGTGGGCATCATATTTGTTGTCATAGTCAGTGAAAGCCTCTGATTTGGTGCAGCAGTTTGAATTTATGCTCATAATACAAGCTCTCTCCAATATGCTCCCAGGATTCCTTTTGAAACTCCATGATATGACAAGCTCTGTGATTTGGTCATATTCCATTTAGCTTGTTTTATTGCTGTTAATTTTACACAGGAAAATAGATTCTCTGAAACTTGTGATCACAGTCGCTGTCAAGTGGTCAAAAATGAAGAAAACCACCAGACAGTGTCAGATGTATTAAATGCTCTAGGAGTACAAAATTAATGCAGTTCTTTGTCTTTGAAAGGTTCAGTGTCCACAAGCTGGATTTATCCTAATGGACAAGCAGTGGAAAGAACAGTCATCAATTAGCTATCTCTTTAGCCAGACTACACGTTGTCGGAATGCGTGTAGGGTGAGCCACCAGTGCACCTAGGCAGACCTCCAATTTGTTCATTTTGACTGTAAGTGACTTAATTTAACATTTTTTCTAACAAATACATTAGGTAGAATGGTGAAATTTCCTTTTTTTCATTTTTTTCTTAAAAGAATCACCGGTGAAAAGCCACAGTAAGTAGGCTTCTCACTCCATTTGTTTTCAATCACCACCCTTAATGCATAAATTTCTGAGTAGCCTGTTACTCTTCCAAGCCCTAAACTGTAGCAGTGAATGTGGATTGGAAAGTTCTGATGCTGTATCCACTGGGTCTGTATTGGGTTTGAACATGTTTTATATGCATAGCATGATTATTCCTGTGCTAGATGATCTTACCTGTGGCCCTTTGTTTTCTGTTTTTTTTGTTTTGTTTTGTTTGTTTGTTTGTTTGTTTGTTTTAGCAGGAATGAATTTTGCATTACCCTCTTATGAGTTACAGTGTGCAAAATACTTTGAAAGTAAAGTTTTGGTTCCCACACAAGCCATTTCTCTTTTACACAGCAATCATTTATCACTTATAAGTGTTAATCACTTATTAACAGTAATTTCATCTGCTGAAGAATTTATCCCCTAATCATGTGATTTTGTTTCTTCATGTGTGTATGTGTATGCGTGTGTGTATATTTACAGCATTGACATTTTGTATTCAAAAATATTCACTTCTCACCTTGGTATTCTGGTAGTGTAATGAAAACATCTGTTACTTGTGTATGGCAATGATGTTTTTACATCTATTTATATTTGTGGGTAGATTCCAAATTGATTCTTTGTGAAGATGCACTTCAAACAAAATTCAGTAACTACATGTCTGGCTTTGGGTTTTTCAAATTGTGGGGTTTCAACCCTGAACATCAAGCCCTGATGCAGGACTTAATCCTGAACTCTGCAAACGTTTCCTTTCGCACTTCAACCTCCGGTCCCACTTTATATAATATGGAATATTCTTCTGGTTATTATGTAATTCATTATCTAAAATATTTTGTGAGCGGATAAGCACAAGGACTCTGAATGTGGCTTGTATATTTTTACAGCAACTCTGTGAATATTCTCTTTGGTGCAGAGTGGAGATGTGTGTGGAAGCATTCCTCCTGAATTTTTTATAGATTCTCTCCCTTTGCCACTCTAGTTGCTGTCTCCCACAAAATTTGAGTCATACCTCGACTGTACAAATCCTCCTTTGATGTTCAGTTGCCCTGAAGTGTGCAGTTGTGGAATATGTCTAAATGTCTCCTGTGAAGAAATTGGAGGCGTTGGTTTTAACAAAAGCAATAAAATGATTACAGCTGAAAAGCATGCTGGAGGTAAACAGACGTCTGTCCTTGTTGCTGAACCATTGCTCTGTTAAAAAAAATAAAAATAAAATAAGCACATGATTTAGCCTCTCTTTTTTGCTCTTGTGTCTAGGAAAGTCAAAAGGAAGGAATTTGATTTTTATTGTCCCCAAGATTTCAGTATAGAGTCAGCCCTACAGTATGAGAAACAATATCTTGCTTATCGCCCTGAATTACCATTGTCCAACTCTGAGAGCATTTGCAAGAAGGTGAGAGTGTTTGTGAAATAGACAGAAAGGGAAATCATGTGCTTGGATAAAGCTTTTTGGTTTCTTTAGTGAAGTTTCTGAATTTTCTTCTCTAACCTTGGCACAAAGGCCAACACTCTACATGCAGTAGGCACTTAGTAAATTTATTTTGGTGATGGGTGATTGGTCTTTAGTACCATCAACATCCCAACCCAGGGCTAGCCTCAGAGAAGGACACGGAGCAAGGAGAGGTTTAACTGGGGAAGCCCCACTCCACCTCATCCAACCTTCTACCAGGACATCAAGGTCCTCATGATCTGTAGCTTTCCCTCCTGGCATTACCTCTTGTCCACAAAGCATTAATTCACGTGCAATGAATGGTGTCTATGGCTACCTAGCACTGTCTGTACTTCAGCGAAGAGTAAAGCCTTGAAGTAAACTGAGGCTGAATTTCTGGCATCAGCCTGGAGGCAATGGGTGGTCACTAGGGGCGTCCCCATTACCCTGAAAACCTGTCTGTGTGTCTCTCCTCCCTAGTCTGTAATTTCCTTTACTAGGCCCAACCAGTTTCTCCTGAAAATATTAATGAGAGCACTTCGAAATGTGGGTTGTTGAATTTTAAATTAACCTAGAGCATCACATTGAGTGGGTTTTCATGGTTTTCTACATTGTCTGCTGGATGGACTTCCTGGGCAGCAAGCATATCTTATTCCTAACATCATAGTCTATTCGCTTTTACCTAGAGCCTGGCTTCATTTAACAATAAGGAGATGTTTTCGATTTTACCGTATGTGGAATGTAACATTTGCATTTGGCAGTTCTCCCTTTAGTCCTGCTCAAGATTTCAGCTACCTCGGCAGAGTGCTAGAAAGCGATATGCTTATTAGAAAACTTTGTTAATCAGAGTAGAGTGCTATTTGGCAGCCAGATTCTAATGAGGATGAGGAGCTAAATTTAATTCAAAGCTAAAGGTCAGCAAATGGTGCTAGCCTACCTTTTTTAAAGTGTGTGAGCTTGGACGTTCTCACAGTTTCCGGACAGTTTCATCTAGAAATGTGCATGCTATATTTAGTATGAAAAAGCATGGAAAAGTTTTCTAATAACACCATTTCAGCACACATATATTCCATGAGCATTAATAAGCCAAGCACATTACTGCTTGGCTAGACAATTCTTATAGGAGCTGATGGCACTGAGATGTTATAGCAATTGCCAGCCGAAAACAGTAGGCCATAAGAACATGTTACAATGGAAAGAATTTCAAAAACTTGTAGACGTTTCTTTAAACAATGAACTGTCTGTGGAATATGTGTAAATGGCAGAGTCACTCTCACAAAGTCATGAAGGATATATTTGTGGTGTTCAGCTTATGTCCCTGGGAAAGAAAAATAGGAAAAAGAAAGTTCTCCAGGCAGTAGATGAAAGTGATGTTGAGCGGTTTTGGCCCTTGCACATGGCCTCCCTATCCTTAAATAGCACCATCATTTCCTCCCTTCTCCTTCCCACTTCTCCTTCATTGCACACTTTCTTATTATCACCTCCCACAAAAACTCATTTATTGAACACATCCTAGGTGAGAGCCCTGTGCCAAAGTCTACAGAAGACACAAGAATGATTAAATTCCTCCTATCACTTAGCCACTATTAGGGGACTAGACAAAGACTCAAAATATATAAAACCTATGAATGATCACCATGCCACAAAGCAGAAGGTAAGGGCCATAATATAAGTACAAAGCACTGAGGGAATTCCAATGTAGAAAAGACTGCTTTCCTCCAGGAAGGGTTCATGGAATAGCCTGTGCTTAGGAAAAAATGCACCTGAATTCATCTATTTTTCTCCAGCTTCGTGACCATTACCTAGGCCAGTCTACCATCACCCCTCACCTGCCTTTCTGCAACAACCTCTATTCTGTCTTCCACAGAAAAGCCAGAGTTGTATTCTAAAACTTTTAGTTAGATCATGTTACTTCCTGGCTTAAAATCTCCTAATGTCCACTCATTTTACTCAGAGTCAAATCCAAAGATCTGTCCGAGTCCTATAAAGCCCATATGAACTCAGTTTTGCCTGTCTGTTCAACCTCATCACTTGCCACTTTGTTCCATGAGCATTAAGCTCCAGCCATATGCAATTTTTTTTTTTTTTTTTTTTTTTTGAGATGGAGTCTTGCTCTGTCACCCAGCCTGGAGTGCACTGGTGCAATCTCGGCCCACTGCAACCTCTGCCTCCCAGGTTCAAGCGATTCTCCTGCCTCAGCCTCCTGAGTAGCTGGGATTATAGGTGCCCTCCACCATGCCCAGCTAATTTTTTGTATTTTTTAGTAGAGATGGGGTTTCACCATGTTGGCCAGGTTTTTCATGAACTCCTGACCTCAGGTGATCCACCCGCCTCGGCCTCCCAGAGTGCTGGGATTATAGGCATGAGCCACTGTGCCCGGCTGTGTACTTTCTTTCTCCTGCATTAATTGATTACACTCATTCCCTCCTTAGGGCTTTGGCTCTAGCTGTTTTCTCTCTCTAGAATACTCTCCATGGAGATTCTTCTGGATGGTTCCTACTTGTAATTCAGACCTTAGATTAAAAGAAAGAGGACTTTCTTGACTATTCAATCTAAAGTAGCCACCTAGTCACTGTCTTCTCATCATATTGTATTTTAAGTGACTGGTGGCACTGACCGCGGCTTGATATTTCTCTTCATCGGTTTGTGTATTGTTTCATCCCCATCCTCACCACCAGTAAAATGTAAGGCCCATGTGGTTAAGGACCTTGTATATCTTGTACTCCTCCTGTATCCCCAGGACCTGTAACAGTTGATTATGAATAGTGGGTGCTCAATAAATATTTGCAAAATGATTGTAAGAGTCTTGAAGGATTTCACAGGTAGAAAGTTGTTCCTTAGTTCATGTGGCAGGCCCTGCCACTGGTAAAACAGCCTGAGCAGGACCTAGTAGCTCCATGCTCTCAACACCTTCTGTTCTTGTGGTGGAAGGCAGACATGGAGAAGTGAGAATTGATAGATAATGAAGTTGATACATTCAGGGGGTGATCATTGCTACAAAAGAAACAAACAGGCTAACCAGGTAGGGACTGTCTTGAAGGGTCTACAGATAAAACTGCCAGAGGAGGCACCTCTGACAAGGGAGAATATGCCTTGAGAACATGGAGGCAGAGTGTTTTAGGTGGAAGACCCACCAATGACAGACTCCTGGGGCTGTGACAAGCTTAGGCTATCAAGGAACAGGGGAGAGTGAGAAAGAATCTCTCTGTGAGCACAGGAGAAGAATAGGTCAGCAAGGAGGTGGAGAGGGAAACAGGCCAGTTCAGTGACAGGAGGGCCACGTAGACCCTGGGGAATGGTTTGAGAATTAGGCTAAACGTGATGACAAGGCAGTGGATGTTTTTAAACAATTGATATGATCTTAATTACATTGTTTTTAAAAGGAGGGGCAAGAATTACTGGTGGAAGAGGCAGTGTGGTCAAAGGCGTGGAGCAGGGTGTGGGTGAAACTGAGGATAAGTTTAGGGAACGATCAGAGCTTCACTGGAGACTGGACTGCAAGTGGAAGGAAAGCAGGAGGCTGAGGTGGTGTCGACAATGGAAAGAGAGCAAAGAGGTTATTGTCACAGGGAATTCCATGAGCAGAGCTGCACCTTTGGAAGGCTAATGTGGGAATGTATTAGAGTGAAGGAGTCAGGAGCGGAGAGACTAGCTGCCATGCTACTATGAACCGGGCTTGTGGAAGAAGGAATGCAGGGGAGGCCACAGTGCTAGAGGCTCATCATTACAACCAACTGAATGTAAGATGCATGGGAGAAACGAAGCCAACAATAATATCAAATAATGTCATAGTAGAGCCCAGTAGTCATTGTGCACCAGGCACTATTCTAATTGCTTTAAATAAAAACTCACTTTGCTCCTCAAAACTACCCTACTTGGTTTTACTCTCATTATCCTTATTTCAGAGATAAGGAGGTTACACAACTACTCTAAGATAGGGAGATGGAAAGTGGCAGAACCAGAATCCAAGCAATCTGGCTCCAGAGCCTGGGCTCTAATGCTGATCATTAATCCCATCTCTAATGAGCACAGAGAAACAATTAGGAGCCCAGAAAATAGGAGGGAAAGAAGATTTTAATGGAAATGTGAGAAGGTTGTTTCTGGACAAGTTGAATGTAAGACATTGGCTCATTTCAAGTTCAAGTGTGGAGCAAGGGTGAGCATGGCTTTTGGAGCTCCCATGAGATGTTGCAGCTAGAGAGGTGTGTCCTCATGCAGGCGGGCTCTGTTGAGGACCTGCCTCGTGCAAGCCACTCCGGGGATCATATGTTGAATAGATGGACAAGTAAATATGTGAAATGCGAGGGAATAGGATAATCAAAGTGCTGGGAGTAAATAGTATCCCCAAGAGTGAAAATATAGACAAGGAGCCTTTAGACTCCAAAGTTTAGAGAATCCTTTTAGAGAATAGCAAAAGAGACAGTGAAAGAAACAGACAATTAGATTGGAGCAGTAGGAAGGCAACAAAGAAGAGAGACTTGCCACAAGGGTTGCTCTGCCATATCTAGTCCAGCAGAGGTTAGGGAGAGTTTTGCTGGGCAGTTTTAGCAGTGGTGAAGGTACAAACCGGATTGTCATCCGCCCAAAAGAAAGGGTGGCAGATGACAAAAGGAGACAGCAGAGGATTGTTTTTTAAAGTTTAGTGAAAGGAGAAGGAAAAGAGAGAGACAGGAGGCAATAGCTTGAAGTGGGGGGGGGCGGTTAGGGGCTACTGGACAGTAATACGTCACAAAGGACCCGTAGTTGCTCCAGAGAGAGAAGGAGGAACAACATCTTTGGGGCCTCCCCAGGCGGGGGTGGGGGGGGTTGTGTATCCACACCTGTGCTGACAAGGGCAGTGGGGGCCCAATTTGCATAGCAGCAGGATAAAAACCAGCCTCTGGCACCACTGGATTCTTCCCTGGTAGAAACTCTCCCAGGGTAGGCACATTACATAAGAGCTACTTGGATTAATTCGGTGACACCATCTTTTAGAATGAGGGTACAAAGTACTGACGTCACCATGCGGCTGATTTTAGAGAAACAATCTATTTCTCCACTGACAAGGATTTGTGGCAGTCAGCAGCTGTTTTATTTCTTTTTTTTAAAGCTCCCTCCACCCCTTTCTTCAGACTTCTCTGGACTTACATCTGTCCTCCCAGCTGTGAGCGGCTGAATTCCAGGGTGCAAAACCAAGGGAGACAAGTAGGAGGGGCATACAAATAATGATTACATGCTGCTTCAGTGTAAATCTCGGTTCATTGTGTGTCCCTGGGCACATGCCTTCAAATTCAAGTGCGTGCCTCTCTCTCTGCCTTTCAGTATCTGTCTGTAAACCTTGAGGGGATTAAGCATATGTTTTAATAAATATTTTGTTTGCTGTATTCCCATTAATATTCATAGGGAATGGAACACTTTGGGTTTTGTGATTTCTAATAAACATTGATGGTGTTGCTAGTCTGTACTGAGCATTCAGTATGCTCCATCAAAATGGCAGCTCTAATTAGGTTCCTTGAATTAGCTAATGGATTTTGAGAAAGATAGCTTAGAAAGCTCTTACAGCTGTCCAAGATATTCCTGCCATGGCAGAAAGACAAAAGGCCCCTGGAAGCTACAGACTTCAGAGCTTTAGAAATGCAGCTGACAGTTAAAAAGATCAATTACATTCATATTTTTCCAGTGAAAGTCCTAATACTGAATTAATGTTATTCCTGTAGTGAGTATCCATTAAGCAGCTCATTTTATTATAAGGATGCATTTTGACCATCAGCTCTTTTTCTTTCCTCGCTCTCCCTCCCCTCTCTCCTTTTTCTCCCTCCAATTCCCTAGATATTTTGGACACAGTATTAAAAAGCATCTTTGAAGAAGAGGAAATGATTCCCTTTTTTTCAAGTTATAAATTTAGAAGCTCTCTTAGATATACAATATGTATTCAGTTCTTTTAAAAATGCCAAAGTAAATATATAAAGAAATAACATAGTGATTCAATTTAAACCTTGAGGCTTATATTTTATGTAGAATTGGAAGGGGGGAAGCTTCTAGCTAGGGGGCAGTGGGCTTGTTTACACTTGGAAAAGAGATTATTTGTTAGAAACTATCTCGAATAAAACATGTTACCTCCGTTCATCTTAATATGGAATGTACAACATAACACAACGCCATTCCACATGTTCCTCACCTGTACTTCCTAAGAACACAGTCCTGTAACAAATGAGGAACTAATGACATCTGAGTGACTACACTTAATGCTACAAATGGGGGGAAAACATACCACGGACAATATTAAAAGTTCATGGCAAATAGCAGAATTCGGGAAACAAGGACAGTCACCCAAAAGCTCCTTTTATTAGTTGGATATGTCAGTACTCATTAATTCTGTAACTGTGTTCAGCATAACTTTTTGCTTTCAGTTTATTCATTTGGAAAACTAATACCTGGTACCTTTCATCTGAAAAGTTACATTCCTCTAGGAACACAACAAATCCTGTAGGGAAATGTTTCCTGGGTCATTAACTCTCAAATGTCCAAATTCTGTTTTCCTCCGTGAGCCTCTGTAGCCCCTCTGCTTTTCCAGTCCTGCCTGCCTTTTGGCCTTTTTTCTTCTCATTAGTGTCTTTACCAAACAAGGGGCTGGGCAAGGAAAAGAATGTGAAACTCGTGTCAATTAATTGGGGTATTATTTACAGCTCTGGGAAAACACTTGTTGGGAAAGAAGCTAAAGTTGTTGCTTTAAATGAGATTTTTTTCAAAATCATCTGTAGTTTTTATTTTTCATGCTCTTCCAAACCTCCTGTTTCTGCAGATAATTGAGAGCTGACTAAAAGACTGTTGCTAATAAAGCTGTTGGAACGAAGCAAGGAATCAGAAAGCATAGTGTTGACGGAACATATAGATTACAGATCAGACAGCTGCTTTACCTCAGTATGATATAAATAAAATGGAAAAGCATTGTTATGTGAAGAGCCAGAAAAAAAGATACTCAATTATTCCCCACACATGACTTCACCATGATGGATAAAAGGCATAATTGACATCATGTTTATTGAAAAAACTAGCAACTGTCACACTGTCGAGAGGCTACTGAGAGCTGGAGGAAGGGCATTTTTTTATTCGTTTTCACTGTGGGTTATTTATAGAGTTCAATTGTCAGCAGCAGAGTGCCTAATTTTCCTTCTTCTTTGATATTCGACAACTCATTCACTTTTCAGATCAAGAAGACAGCTACAAATTGCTCCATGGCAGATACTCAGGCATTGCCATTACCTCGCCTGAATGGGGCAATGGCTATTTATTAATTAAGATTCTCTGCCTACTTTCCCTTAAAGTGCCAGTGGGAAAAGTCTTTGTCAACCCATAATGGGTCTAGTTTCATTTGTTTTGTTTTGTTTTGTTTCATTTTAACTTTTTGCTGTCTGATTTGGCAGCCAGACCCAGATTCCTAATGGGAAATTTATCATTATATTACTGATGCATCGTGCTTCGTCACCAGATAATGTTACTAGTCAAACAAGAGCTCTGGTTAAGGAAAATGATCAGTTTTCAAACTGAAAGAAAGTTTCAATGTCCCATTTCCCCCATCTCCAGTGGCCCTCTGGCACGTTAGCCAACAAGTAGGGAGATTGAAATAGAGAACTTTTGCCAATGATTTTATCAACCATTTAGCCTGCACTGTCTGCACACACAAGAAATCATCAAATCTAAGTACAAGAAAAGCTCAGAGATCAGCTAGTTCCTTCCATAGGTTGTGATATATGGGGTTACAGAGAGCTAGCATCTCCCAGAGTTCTCTTGATATGAAGCAGAACTCTGAGGATGGTGGTGCTGGCCCTACTTGCAATTCTTCAGTGGGTCTGCATCATCCCCTTTAGAACGATTGGTGGATGGGGCTGTTCAGGTCCTACCAGCTGTATTTCCCAGTTTCTCCACACATTCCCCACACTTGTGCAGTGCCTGACTGTGTGCCCTTTCATGTGGCCACTCCATTTCAAGTGGTGTTCCTTCCAGCTGGCATGCCCAGCCACCCTCTCTTTATCCTTGTCTCTTCTCTAATAGGCCTTTCCTGACCTCCCCAAGCCAAGTTAACACCCTCCGCTCTGAGCTACTGCTGGAGTTCATCATACTTCATGATACTTCCTCTTAATAATTGCCACATTGCACTGTCATTATTTATTTATATCTGTGTCTCCCCCACTAGACTGTGAAATCCATGAGGGTCAAGTCGGGGTCTTAATCACCTTTGCATCCCTAAGGCCACAGCAATATTTATGAATAAGTAAAGCTTAAATAAATGTACACATCAGAAATTTTTCAAAGGGTTATTGGAGAGCTTTTAAAAGCACTTGAGGATTTAGGTCTGCTACCAGTTTATTATTTTCTATTCTGTTTTGAAGAGAAAGCCAGCATTCCCCTAGCAAGGATTTATAAGAATCTGAGCATGTTTTAAAAACAACTGAAACAATCCATAGGAGATGGTAATGTAAGCTGTCTGCTATTCTGTACACCCCTAATGTTGGAAGGTCAGTAGAAGGCCCTAGCTCACTTTGCATCCAGGCTAATGAGAGCTGTGGGATCTTCTTGGATTGAATGCCCTTTGGGAGCTAAGTAGATGCTAACTTTTGATGCAATCTGTATCAGTCCATTCTAGCATTGATATGAAGAAATACCTGAGGCTGGGTAATGTATAAACAAAAGAGGTCGAGTTGGCTCACGGTTCCACGGGCTGTACAGGAAACATGGCAGCATCTGCCTCTGGGGAGGCCTCAGGGAGCTTTTACTTAGAGGGGAAGGCAAAGGGGAAGCAGGCACATCTTATGTGTCTGGAGCAGGAGGAAGAGAGTGGGTTGGGTGGGTGAAGGTAGGGGAGGAAAGGTGCTACACACTTAAACAACCAGATCTCATAATAACTCAATCACTGTCACAAGAACAGTACCAAGGGGATGGTGCTAAACCATGATCCAATCACCTCCCACCAGGCCCCACCTCCAGCATTGGAGATTACAATTCAACATGAGATTTGAGTGGGGACACAGAGACAAACCGTATCACGAGTTGAGAATCTATTTGGATTAATCGTTATGACCTTATTCAAAAATCTCAGAATAGCATATGGATGTAAAAGGAATGAAAAGAATGTAGGTGATATCAGAACATGTTCATAAATTCTTGGACCTAGACCTAATTGCTTTATGCTAATCATGTTAGAATACTGCGTATATAATTCTATGTTTATTATATAGCATGATTTAACACCATATGTGATCATTAAGATTGGCCTCATGGTCACTTACCTATGTGACCCAAGCATCCCTTCTGGGCATTTGGAGAATGTATATCCTTTAACAGTAGAAAAGTAAGGACTAGTTCACTTGTCACATATATTTAGAACACTTTGACTCTTAACACCGAGGGTCGAGCTCCTAATCACAATCTTTAGCTTCTTTCAATTGAAAAATGTTTTCTCCTTTTTTAAAACACTCTTTTCCTTTGTCACTGTTATTATTTTCCCAATACCCTCCATTGGGGAAGAAAAACAAAAGCATTGTTGTGTAAGTAAGAAACTGCTGTATTAATCTACTGACATTTTGTTATATTTTTCACTTTTCACTATGCACTATCCTGACTGTTCTCTTCTAACTGATATAATCCTCTAAATTAAAAAAAATACAAGCTACCATCCGTGCACTAAATTATTTAGAGTGTCCTTATTTTTCCTTAAAATTGTGTGGTCCATTAAAACTTACTTTCCTATTATCTGAAAGGAAAGGTTAGGTACCCAGCTGTTGGGAATCAGTGGCCTTTGATGGTATTCCAGGATCTCTTGGGAGAAGAGAGAACTTCTATGTTGTGTCCTCTGAGGAAGAAGGAATGTCATGGAGGCCTAGGAAATTCCCAAGGTTTCATGGCCTGCAGCCCACAAAGGCTTATTTTTCCCAGAATTGACCCTGAAAGTTTAATCCCCATATAAATGTCAGATATGTATTCTTAAAACTCAACTGTGTTTGATTTAAGCCTAAAAGATAATAATTTTATCTTTGCAGTTCCTGCAGTTGTTGGTGAGAATTTCTTTGAGAAGGCATGAGTGTGTGCGTATTAGTGTTATCATTAATTTGTTCAAGTACCATCTAAACAACATTTTATTTCTCCTTAAACTGTCTTTTGTTCAGTTCAAGAAGGTGAACGATAATTAAAATAATACAAGTTTTGTAGGTTTCCTCTATTTACCTTTTTAATCAATATTTTGCTAATTTTGTTTTGGACCGTCGAGTCCTTTGAGAAAACCTATAGTATTCCAAGTGGAGTCATGTCTTAAACAAGGTTAGTTTCTAAAGTCATTACATGAGACAAAATTGTGTATTGACAAAATTAATCTTGGGAAACACTTTAGGACAGTGGTCCCCAACCTTTTTGGCACCAGGGACTGGTTTCCTGGAAGACAATTTTTCCACAGGGTGGGGGGTGTCGGGGGTTGGGGAACACAGGGCCAGGCACTAGATTCTCATAAGGACCATGCAACCTACATCCCTTGCATGCGTGGTTCACCATAGGGTTCGTGCTCCTATAAGAATCTAATGCAGCCACTGATCTGACAGGAGGCAGAGCTCAGGCAGTAATTCTCACCTGTGTAAGCTCACCGGTTTCTAATAGGCCATGGACTGGTACCAGTTTATGGCCTGGGGGTTGGCGACCTCTGCTTTAGGAGGATACTATATTGGACTCTGCCTATGATCTCTCACTGAACCCACTCACTGCTGTTTCTTTAGCACTGCATTAGATGGCTATTCCCTTGGTTGAGCATCAGCTGAAGTAGTTGGCTTGCATATACAAGGCCATGTTGTACAAGTAATATACATCCTTAAATGCTGAAATGATGTTCAGCACAGCATAAAACTTACATTAGGAAAGGTGCCTAGGAACTGACACTGACCAAAGGAAATCAACTCAGTTCATGTTCAGGGACATATGTTCATTAAATGGAATGTCCAGTGGAAACACTATCACTATTTAAATTGCTATTCTGCCCCCAAGCCTCTGTTTGTGTCTAAGCTCAGATATTTGGTGTATCAATTAAATGCAGCTGGGATGCAGTATCACTATGCTCCAGCCATGTTAGAACAGCTATATCTATATGAATTATAATACAGACTATGGCTTATTTATCATTTTTTAACAGAAGACACAATGGATGCACAGTTGCAAATTGATCCAAATCTATTTTTCTTTGCATGTACGTATGCTTGTTTTGCAAAGATGTAGAGTAGAAAGAAAGGGATAATATTGCTGCCATCCAGTGTGAACTGTTCAACTATATTTTAAAATCTTTCTTTTTTAAGAAACCAAAATTATCGTATTAAACACTTGATAAGTTTCTTCTGTGACACCCACATACTGTATGTTGTTAATAAAATTGACAAAATGCCTTGAGACAATATGTATCACACACTTACACATAACTTTGAAGTGTCCAGTATTTGTGTAAATTACTTAAGGCTCAAAAATATTGCACTGGGGGCTGGGTGCAGTGG
Organism: Pan paniscus; assembly: GCF_029289425.2. Lineage (NCBI taxonomy): Eukaryota > Metazoa > Chordata > Mammalia > Primates > Hominidae > Pan > Pan paniscus. The sequence continues at coordinate 108,090,593 of NC_073262.2, forward strand.
CTTACAGTGGCTCACACCTATAATCCCAGTGCTTTAGGAGGCCGAGACAGGAGGATAGCTTGAGCTCAGGAGTTCGAGGTTACAATCAGCTATTATCACACCATGTACTCCAGCCTGAGCAACAGTATAAGACTCTGTCTCTAAATATATATATACACACACATATATACATATATATGTGTGTATATATATACGTATATATATGTGTATATATACGTATATACATATATATGTGTATATATATACGTATATATACACATATATATACGTATATATATATACACACATATATGGCATATATATGTATATATATACGTATATATACATATATGTGTATACGTATATATATACATATATACACATATATGTATATACGTATATATATACATATATACATATATATATGGCACTGTGTTGGAAGAACTGTATTAGAATACTATTCAAAATATAAATAACTCAAATGGGTATTTTATGACTGATGGCAAAACTGACTTCTAAAATTTGAACACAGTCAGGAGGTCATTGTACAGTATTAGAATAAGGCAGTTATTTGTTACTGGCTTATTTCGGTGAACTGAAGCCATAAATAATAACTGGCATGTTGTTGAATTTTGAGTTACACTGTCGGGGTCACTCCTAAGGTATTTCTCCCTTTGTGAGAAATGGAGATACAGAAGCAGAATGTTCTGATTAGAAGCCAGCCTTGCATTGCCCCAAGTGATAAAGAGCAAAGGTAGAGCAATGCCTTTTATCAGAAGAGGAGATGACATTGATCTGGTGACGATTCTCAGTCACAACAATCAATCACATAGGAGGAAGTTGCCTGCGTGAATCAATGGATTACTTTCAGTGGTAAATGGTAGCTGTGGTTCATGGTGTGTGTGAAAGAGCTTACCATTTCAAAATTGCCAAGGGAAGTGGGCCTTTATTTCTTTTTTTTATATATATACTTTAAGTTTTAGGGTACATGTGCACAACGTGCAGGTTAGTTACATATGTATACATGTGCCATGTTCGTGTGCTGCACCCGTTAACTCGTCATTTAACATTAGGTATATCTCCTAATGCTATCCCTCCCCACTCCCCCCACCCCACAACAGGCCCCAGTGTGTGATGTTCCCCTTCCTGTGTCCATGTGTTCTCATTGTTCAATTCCCACCTATGAGCGAGAATGTGCGGTGTTTAGTTTTCTGTCCTGGCAATAGTTTGCTGAGAATGATGGTTTCCAGCTTCATCCATGTCCCTACAAAGGACATGAATTCATCATTTTTTATGGCTGCATAGTATTCCGTGGTGTATATGTGCCACATTTTCTTAATCCAGTCTATCATTGTTGGACATTTGGCTTGGTTCCAAGTCTTTGCTATTGTGAAGTGCTGTAATAAACATACATGTGTATGTGTCTTTATAGCAGCATGATTTATAATCCTTCAGGTATATACCCAGTAATGGGATGGCTGGGTCAAATGGTATTTCTAGTTCTAGATCCCTGAGGAATCGCCACACTGACTTCCACAATGCTTGAACTAGTTTACAGTCCCACCAACAGTATAAAAGTGTTCCTATTTCTCCACATCCTCTCCAGCACCTGTTGTTTCCTGACTTTTTAGTGATCGCCATTCTAACTGGTGTGAGATGGTATCTCATTGTGGTTTTTGATTTGCATTTCTCTGATGGCCAGTGATGATGACCATTTTTTCATGTGTCTTCTGGCTGAATAAATGTCTTCTTTTGAGAAGTGTCTGTTCATATCCTTCACCCACTTTTTGATGGGGTTGTTTTTTTCTTGTAAATGTGTTGGAGTTCATTGTAGATTCTGGATATTAGCTCTTTGTCAGATGAGTAGATTGCAAAAATTTCCTCCCATTCTGTAGGTTGCCTGTTCACTCTGATGGTAGTTTCTTTTGCTGTGCAGAAGCTCTTTAGTTTAATTAGATCCCATTTGTCAATGTTGGCTTTTGTTGCCATTGCTTTTGGTGTTTTAGACATGAAGTCCTTGCCCATGCCTATGTCCTGAATGGTATTGCCTAGGTTTTCTTTTAGGGTTTCTATGGTTTTAAGTCTTAACATTTAAGTCTTTAATCCATCTTGAATTAATTTTTGTATAAGGTGTAAGGAAGGGATCCAGTTTCAGCTTTCTCCATATGGCTAGCCAGTTTTCCCAGCACCATTTATTAAATAGGGAATCGTTTCCCCATTTCTTGTTTTTGTCAGGTTTGTGAAAGATCAGATGGTTGTAGATATGCAGCATTATTTCTGAGGGTTCTATTCTGTTCTATTGGTCTATATCTCTGTTTTGGTACCAGTACCATACTGTTTTGTTTACTGTAGCCTTGTAGCATAGTTTGAAGTCAGGTAGTGTGATGCCTCCAGCTTTGTTCTTTTTGCTTAGGATTGACTTGGCAATGCGGGCTCTTTTTTGGTTCCGGCCTTTATTTCTTTATGCTCCACCACTATGGCTTGATTCACTGGGTCAAGGTCCAGCCCAGGGTTAAGATTTCCAAGACAAATCTTCCAGCTATAGGAGTCAAAGGATCAGTTTACCAAGCTAGGGATGGAAATACTAAGACAAGGATCTCAAAGGAGGCAGATGCTGAAAGCAGGAAACATATTGAGAAAGACAAAAGGTCAGCCTCAGGTTGCCATGGTGAGGTCAGGAGCCCAGATAAGCCAAGCCAAGTTGTCAGATTGTTGCATCCAGGTCAAAATGCCACAGGCAGCATCAGGATGGCTGTGGGGAGGACCGCAGTTCAGGATTATAGTGTGAGCTGATGTATTATTGTGATTTTCAGGTTTCCTCTACCTTATGACCCTAACTTGCATGTTAACCTCTCTGGACCAGTTTCTCAGGTTGCCCACAGGATCCTGACATAAGGATGAGTAATTTTGTTGAACCCTTGAAAATTCATGCAAAGACACACTTTTCAAAGTTTTATGTTAGTGTAGAGCATAGTTTTTCATCAGATTCTGCTGCCGTTTTATGTGACATTAAATACTCTCTTAAGATGCTGAAGCATTGTTTCCTCACCTACTAAGAGGTATCATGTCAGAGATAATGGACAGAAGAAGCCCTTAGAAATAAAAGCAGATTTTACATTTGGAAAGTTTGTGTTGTCTGTTTAATATTATTCACCCTTTCTCTAAATTCATTATTCTTAACATAGAATATTATAGGCAATTATAGTAAACAAAGAGCCCTTAATTTAGAGTAGAGTGATTGTTTTAATCAACAAGATAACTTAAATCTGGTGGAAATTAAATGTCCATATAAGCTAAGACATAGTCTTGTTATTTGGGGGGAATCTTTTGGCAAAAATAATTTGAAATGGGGGCTACCTTCATTAATAGTGACAGTAAATTTGGGAAGAAATTAGAAAGAAGTATCCCCAAAGTTGTCCATGGATAGTCAGCTATCAGTCCTAAAATTTCACCGGGCTAAACAGTGAAAAATCTTATTTGTCAATGCACCTTTGAAAAAAATAGAGATGCTTTATAAGAAATGGGAAACGGGGAAAATAGAGGATTTACACAATCATAACTTTACCTGGATATTTACACTGGATAATTTTCAGAGCTGTTCTAGACTTAAATGTCATTTGAAGAATGCTATGGAATTAAGTTCCTTAAAAAGCAATTATTTATTATTAAATTAGTATATATGGGCACACTATATAAATGTATTTTCATTATGAGATGTTAAATCTGGAGAGTATGAGTGTAAGTGGTGTTGGGGGTGTAGTTTCTTTAAATCTTAAATGCTCTTCAATTAAGAATCCTAAGTGCATGTCCAAGAGTCTCTCAAAGTTTTATTTGACAGAAATCTTTATTACCAACTGAAAATAAATAATACTTATGTCCATGACTATCTGTCTTCAGCTGAATATTCTTTTCCAGAATCTTTTCTTGGGATTTGAGAAAAATTAGCAAAATAAGAGTGCATATAGCCTGTTTAATTATATTATAGTTATGTTATTGAGAGTGTGAATGCCATAGAATCTCAGGTGTTTTAGAAGCTCTGTTCCCGCTATGGAAAAAAAAAATCTGCCCTGTTTTCTAAGACAGAACTATGGTACTGTTAAGTTTTAAGTTTAAAAATAAAGCTGGGATGATTTTTAGCTTCTTACATGCCAAAAGACAAAAACAAAGAACACTCCCGCTGGGGAAGAAGTCAGGAAAATAATAGTATCTTGGCATTCTTAAAGGGTACCAAGGTGTTTTTCTTTATTCCGTGTCTTTAAACCCTTTTTGAGAAAACCATTGAAATTCCACCCTTTTGTGAGTATACAAAAATTAACACCATACTTACATAATTAACAATCTTAAAGGAAGCATCAAAATAACATTTTATAGTAACTTCATAAAAAATTAAAGACTCTGTAAAACACTAAACTCAAAAACACTCCCTATCCTACTGACTGTTGTTGACACGCATACATCCAATTTAAAGGGTTTTATTCAGAGAGTTCGTAAGGATTATCACCTCCAGATAGGAATATTCCTGTTAAAGTTACAGGCTATAAAAGCCATTTCTTTTCTTTTATTTATTTATTTATTTATTTATTTATTTATTTATTTTTGAGGCAGAGTCTTGCTCTGTTGCCCAGCCTGGAGTGCAGTGGCATGATCTCAGCTCACTGCAACCTCCGCTTCCTGAGTTCAAGTGATTATCCTGCCTCAGCCTCCCTAGTAGCTGGGATTACAGGTGCATGCCACCATACCAGCTAATTTTTTTTTGTATTTTTAGTAGAGATGGGGTTTCACCATGTTGGCCAGGCTAGTCTGGAACTCCTGACCTCAGGTGATCTGCCCACCTCAGCCTCCCAAGTGCTGGGATTACAGGCGTGAGCCACCTCACCTGACCTTATAAAGACCATTTCTTAACTGCATCATCAAATCTGGACACCAGGCTGGTACCCACAAATAAGGGCAGTGCTCACCAAAGGCCAACACCTCTCCTTCCAAATGAAGAGCTACATCTTGAGGCTGTATGAAAACAACACGAAAACAGAAACAGCTGTTTGAAATCAACTATATACAACTGAATCCTGGTTAGGATGCATATATTTACATAGATGCCCACTTATACATATGTAATCACAGATAATTCCCGGGTCCCACAGTGGCCAGGGTTTGGTGGTAGTGACCACCTCCCTCTCATTCAGTTAGTGCTGAACTTCCCCAGCAGTTCTGTCTGCCTCTCAATCCTGATCCTGATCCAGAATGTGTCTTTCATGTAGGATCTTTGTCATATGTTGATTCTCTTTTGCACCCCATTCCGTTTTATACCAGCTCTCTACATAAGCCTGTTAGAGATATAATATTAATTGCCCAGAAATCTCAGCCTGCAGTGGCTCCAACATCATTTTTTAATGAATACGGACTTCATTGCATGTATTTCTATTACTTTGGTTACTTCTATTTTTCTTGCAAAGATCTGTGCAAATAAAAGAATATCAAAAGGTACGGCTATAAATGTGCTCTGCTAAATTCCCTCTGCCTTGAAATGCCTGTGAACCGCAGCCGCAGAATGCCTGCTGCATTTTAATGCCTTTCTTGCGAGGCAACATGATATAGTAGAAACAGCGCTGGTTGGGAGTCACACAAATCCTGGCCCACCATTCACCAGTTGTGTTCCTTAACGTCTCTGAGCCTCAGTGTGCTCATGTGTAAAATGTCAACAACAATGTCATCTTCACAGATTTGACTGAGGCTTAAATGAGATGAGGTATGTAAAGCACAAATGTTGTCTTTAGGACATCATAGGAGCTTGATAAATGTTAATTTTTTTCAGCCTGCAGCAGTCATAGGAGGAGATGAAGGCATGCACAGATGAACACTCATTTTAAAAAGTACTACAGTTGAGGTCATTTTAAACTAGGAAGAATAAGGCTAGATTCCAAATGCCTTAGTGTGATGTTTATGACATGTGGGAATTTGTTGCTGTAGGGGGCCATGAAGAAAATGACATGGTTTCTGAAATCCATTACAACTTTAAGCTCTGTCCAGCTCTAAAGTGTTATAAGAAAGGGCCTGTTTAATGATACATCTGCATTTAAAGGCATAAGCAATGTAATTTATTTTTAAAATCATTACAATATACATCATGTTATTATACTGCTTGAATTAATTTCACATAAAATTCCAGCACATCGAAAGTGTAAGACTGTCATTGATCACCTATATAGGGATACAGCTGTAATAGAAACTTTTTGTAAGGATGGCCAGGGCTTTACTTCATTCAGTGAATAAATAATTAGGAAAGCCTAATTGTTAAACTAACAATGTGGAGATGAGGTTATTGACACTTTTACTAGTTTTATATGGTTTCAATAGTATTTGAATTACATCATGATCTGATGTCACTTCTGAAGCTTTTTCTAGAATCTGTGCTGCTAAATTCCATGAAGCAAGGAATATAGAACAAACGACATATAAATAGGGAAGGAAAATGGGAATCCTCAGAAAGTAAATCCTGTAGGCTAGCCTTCACTTCCATTCTTGTTCAGTATCTTGCTAGAGGACCCAGTCTCTAAAACATAAAATGAGATGAAGGAAGGGAAGTAGGTTGGAAGGCAGTAAGCCATAGTGGAAGAGCAGTCTTTGAAATGAGAAAACACTTGTTAATCATCTATTTGCTAGGAGCTTCATATTCTTCATCTTTATTGAGCAGAATAATAAATCCATCAGTATTTTTTGAGGTTTTAAGATATTGACAGCACCTGTCACACAGGAATTGTAAATAAACTCATGTACCAATTCCTATAGATTAGTAGTGGCTTTCTGAGGTTCTAGGCTAAAAGAATTCTGAGAATTCTTTCCCAATTACAGCATTGAGAAAGAATGCTCTAATTGATTCGTGATGTCTGCTGTGGACAGAGAGTGGAGTAAGTAAAAGTATATATAGATATATTTGCTATATAAGTGTCCAATAAATTATAACTATTATGATGATTGCCACTATCACAAAGGTGTATGTCCCTCTAAAATTTGCTAAGTTTCTACATCTTCAGTGCAATATGGAATCAATTAATTGCTTTGGTTATAATAGTGGTGTATATTATTTTTATTAATTTGGTGGTAAGCATATGTGTATTATCTGCTGAGAAGAGCTACAAATCAGAAATTGGAATTTGCTGTCCCTAATCTTACCACCTTAAATACCTATTTAGGAAAAGTCTGATACCATTTCTAAAAGTAGAATGAGGGTTGAGAGGAAAAAAGAAGAGATGATATTGAGACATCGTCCCAGGTTACCACAAAAGGTTTGCACAGTGTTCCATATTTTTAAAAAATATTCACACAAGGGAGAAGATACAGCGTGTTTTGCACTTAGATGGTCCATGACTTTCTGGGCTGTTTTCCTGTTTTTTCTCTTGGGCCAGATTTCTTTTCTGGGTAAATAGTCATGTTCCTGTCAGCCACAGGGGACTTTCTGAATCCTGAACAGCTGATTTTGTATTCCTGCCCCATTCCCTTACTTGAGAACAGCAATCTGATCAAACCCATATTTTTTAATTTATGCATTTATAGGCATATGGAAGAATAGTTTACAGTCTCAGTACAATTTTTTTTTCCACCACAAATGGAAAAAAAGTGTGTTTTTAAAAAACAGTGCTTTATCAGTTTCTTTTTTTTTTCTTTATTACTGATGACTTCATTCTACTTGAATTCAAGGCTTCAGTTTCTTTGGGGTAAACTAATAGATTATGTATGCGATGTTTGCACCATGTTGATTGAACTCATCTGGTGAGTTTGAACGCAGCTCATGAATTTCCGTAATCGACAGAAGCCTGTGCGTTGGATACAGACACCATGGTCATCTCGTATTACTCAAGAGCTAGGGAAGCTGTTGAAAATAGACTGTGCTGCTTTTCCTGCCTGCCCATGGTTCAGAAAAGCTTATCAAGACTTTTAATTTGTTCTTACTGTCTTTTTCAAGTGCTCAAAGAAAACTTTTTTTAAGTATAGTAAAGAAAGAGAATTAGAACTATTATGAGAGTTTCAACATACATATTGAAAAAAAAAAAAAAAGAAAGGTACGTGATTCCCAAGGGTTTGTCTTTTCTGAACCAAAGGCATCAGCTGCTGAGTGTCTGTCGAGCACCCAGGAAGCCCAGAACCCTGGGCGAACTGTCAGGGAGCAGCCACAAGACAGAGGTACATCATCCAGTTTGCAATTAACTTACCATCTAGTTTGAGAAGAACGCTTTTCCTCCAAAAGGTGTTTACTCACCTTTTTTTTTTTTTTTTGTAATTTACAAACATAGTTGTAAAATATTTTTTAAAAATAGATGACCTCTTTCTGTTGCTTTTAGGTACCTCATATTATCAGATATCTCATTTAAACTTGGAACCCAACTGTAATATTTGGGGTTCTTTTTGACATGCAAAGCTCTTCACGCTGGGGCTCTACCTACCTTTCCAAGCCTCACTTGTCCCTCTTCTCTTTGACCCTCCTATATTTCTTTAAAATACTCACACAAGAGAGAAGATACAGCATGTTTTACACTTAGTTCATGACTTTCTGGACTTTTTTCCTGTGTTTATTCCCCAAATGCTACAGTAGTGATCCTCACATACCCGTGAAACATAAGTGTCATGATTGATAAGATGTTATCAATTGAGTTAAAGTACCAAAATTTGTAAGTGATATGCTTCTGTCATTATTAGAGCAAATTCAAAATACCCCCAAACTATGGCTGGGTGTAATGGCTCATGCCTGTAATCCTAGCACTTTGGGAGGCCAAGGCAGGCAGATCACTTGAGGTCAGGAGTGCTAGACCAGCCTGGCCAACATGGTGAAACCTCGTCTCTACTAAAAATACACACACACACACACACACACACACACACACACAAAGAATTTGCTGGGCGTGGTGGCAGGCGCCTGTAATCCCAGCTATTTTGGATGCTGAGACAGGAGAATCACTTGAACGCAGGAGGCAGAGGTTGCAGTGAGCCAAGATCGCACCACTGCACTCTAGCCTGGGTGACAGAGTAAGACTCTGACTGAAAAAAAAAAAAAAAAAAAAACAGGCCAGGCGTGGTGGCTCACGCCTGTAATTCCAGCACTTTGGGAAGCCGAGGCGAGTGGATCACCTGAGGTCAGGAGTTCAAGACCAGCCAGATCAATGTGGTGAAATCCTGTCTCTACTAAAAATACAAAAATTAGCCAGGTGTGGTGGTATGCACCTGTAGTCCTAGCTACTGGAGAGGCTGAGACAGGAGAATTGCTTGAACCTAGGAGGCAGAGGGTGCAGTGAGCCAAGATAGTGCCATAGCACTCCAGCCTGGGCCACAGAGCAAGACTCCATCTCAAAAAAAAAAAGAACTTTAAAGTCACCAGAACTCACTTTTATTCGAATTTGCTTTGTAAATGAGAGTGGAAAGGGAACATACACCATACACCTGGTATGTGTGTAAGGCAGGACAAAAGAAGTTGAGGACCAGTGCTTGCCCAAAGTGATCGACTTGCATGTCTCTAAAGCAAGATGCTTTCTCATTGCTTTACTTTGCACTCACTGCCCTTCCCTCTACCTGGAATATCCTCCTCTCACTTGTCTAGCTGTTGAGCACCTTTGTATCCTTCAGGGCTCAGCTGAAGTGTCACCTCCTCCATGGAGCCTTCTGTGATTTTCTTCAATGGCCCTGCTCTCACCTTGTCAAAGTTTAAGCACTCTGCGTTCCCATGACCCCATGCAAATCTCTGTAAGAGCACAAGTCATAATGGACTGTAGTCTTCTGTATCCTTCTCTGTCCCCTACCTCCCAGACTATTTGTTTTTGCAGGTAAGGACTGTGAAGTGTTCCTTTTTCCATTCCCAGATTTTAACGTCTGGTGCAATGGGGCACTCAGTTATGCCTCAAATGAACCAGATAAGTAGAATGGCTGTTCAGATCTGCCTGTCATTCTTTTGCTCCCTAGCCCTGTATAATATCATGTGATACTGGTTCCACTAAAATAACTACAATAACCTAATCTAAGCTACAAGGGAGGTGCTAGCTGAGCAGTTTGGGGTTGGGCAGATGAGTTACTGGAAAAGCTATAATTCATAAGAGGAAATACTGGCTAAAGTACAGAGAGAAGAACTTGGATTAGCACGTTCTATTCTACACCAGCTTCCCCCACCTTAAAAAAAAAAATACTTTCTTACTGTGTTTTTTTTTTTTTTACTGTCACCTTTTTTACACATGTCCTAACTGTACCCATATATTGACATGTATCCCATCCCCAACCCCCACTCCCAAAGTTCATGAGCCTCATGGAAATGAATGCTAACATATTCCAGCCCTGTCTCATATCCAGCCTTCAGGTCAAACAACTGGAGCTTTATCCCAAATTAGCAATACTTATTGAGAAAATGAGATATCCATATTAAAATGTGACAAAACTCTGTGTGTGTGATTATAAGAAAAAAGCGGTGGGCCTTTTAATTGCTCTAAAAGGTAAAGACTCTATCTTACCTTCTCATTCAAAAGGCATTTATTCATCCCAAGTCAGACATTTGACCCTTGGAACTAAAGGTAGGCACGTAAAGACCACTTTTTGTTCATATTTATGACTGATTTCACCATTTTCCCGGCATATTTGAATTACATTATTGAATCTTCCAAATTTAGATGTCAACTCCTTTAACAAGAAGATCCAAAAGTGATTTCAAAGATGATGTACACTGTGTGAATCTGATTATTTGTCTATATCCTGTAGTGGCCGTCCTACGGGTGGAAGCACTGACCGTATCCAGAAGTTGCGGAAAGAGTATTATCAGGCTCGGAGGGAAGGTTTCCCTTTATATGAAGACGACGAAGGAAGAGCAAGGCCATCTGAGTATGACCTACTCTGGGTAAGCGCATGCATGATTTCAATCGTTGAATTCATCTTTTCTAAGAATGTTTAGAGCAGAAGAACACGGTCAAGAATGTTCTGTACATATCGGATTCTATTTAGGTTTCTTGGGCTTCATAGACAGGAGCATTACCCAAACCACGGGCGTATTCTCCCACAGAAGCTGTTTATGGAAATCAAACGCCGTGAATGTGCAGTAGTTCATTCTGATTGCTCTCATACTTCCTGTTATATACCAACTGGTTTGGGGGAAGCAGAAGTTAGCTACTTTAAAGAGGGCAAGGGATCTTTGTCACCATCCACTGAGCTTTGATTCTTGCAACACAAGCCATCTCTCCTTTGGAAAATGGTGATTAGAAGTAAATTTCAAAAGGGTTATTGTCAGAGATGTCAGTTGTTTGTTTATTGGATCTGAGCACTTCACATTCTGCTGATCTTACCGGCATACTAGGATGGATTTGTTTTGAGATAAGGGCAGTTTTTGTATTAGAGGATTCTTTTTGCTCAATCCTTTGACATTCAGGGAACAGAAAAGAATATAGTGACCACTGAAGAAAAACTCATTGGGTTTTTTCAGGGTGGCACGATTCACTCTCCTGTTTTCAAGAAGCAAGTCTGTGCCTACAAGATGTACTTAACTCTTCAGCATCCACAAAAATGCCCAGGAAGAGGATGCTTAGAATTGCATGAAATGTGCATGCACATCAGATACATAGAACAGTGCCTGACGTAGAGCTGGTGCCCAGTAATTGTTAGTTCTTGTTACTGGCATTATTATCAGAGCAGAGCTGAACATGGTAATAGCAGTGTCCTTGCTGGGGTTCAGTTCTCACTCACCCTCTAATGATTTCTGCCTTCTACTGCGCCTTTTAGAGCTGCTCTGAGAACCAGGTAGGGGACTCTGTTATCCCTGGTGCCCATGAAAGACACCGGCTCCTTTGAAAGGCAAATCTGTTAAGGCAGGTTTCCTTTCCTGAGTTTCACACTCAGGAGGTTTATGCTCATAAGGTCAGAGTGGGGAGAATAGAGTCTGGCGACTGAGCTGATTCCCTCTAGTTCTTACATCTGTGTGGGGGGCCTGTCATGCGTGCATCTCTACACTGGGGTGTGAAAATCAGTTTCAGGATCCACCACTGTTGGGCAAAGCAACCGAAACTGCTGAGCCCAGAAGATTGCACCTGTATAATGGAGTGCCAAAACACTAATCAGAAGTGCACAGTGCAGATGGGCGATCTCAAGCCAAGTGGCTTCAGCCTCTTTGGAGAGAGGCAGCCTGAGACTATGGATCAGAACAAACAGCTATTTATTGGTTTTATTATAGATGTTAGGATTAAACAGAATGACACCTAGAGTGATGGGAAAACTTGTCTCTTAGCTTCTCTGTAGCAGAAGAGAAAGATTTCCACAGAATAACAGATTAGATAACAATTCACTCAGTTTCAAACTTGATCGAGATCGATTTACTGCCTCTGACAAGAGATGTGAGCTACTTGTTAGGTAAGGCTCAGCTCCCTCGATAAGCCAAACAAGTAATAAAATAAAGGAAAGTCATTTCCACTGTACCCAAAACAGAACACCGTGTCCAGTGCATTGAAAAGTGCTCTATCTCAAAACCACTATGAATTCCTATGAGCAAAATAAGACAAATAATTTTAGACAAAGTAGTCCTGGTTGTTTTGACCTTATTTTATATGATTTCCTTACATCAAGCTGAAAGGATGAAGGTGCTTAACTTTCAAGAGACTTGAAGTTTCCTCTGACCCTCACCAAACCTGAGCTAGATAACTATACCCTTGGGTGCTCCCTTTTTTAATGATTCTATTTTTATGCCAAGTAAACGTGTAACCAGACCATCTAGTGAGTAAAGAAGTATCTCTAGTTTAATTTGTGTTTCCCATGCTCCGGTGTGTTGAGCTCTGCCAAAAGTGACTGATTTTATGTTTCCCAGACAATCGGGGTCTGAGGCTTCCCAAAGGGATGCTTGGGAAATGCACTGCCATAAAAGACGAGTGTTCTTTGTGACTGCCTGAGATACTCCAAGCCAGGGATTAGAATCTCAGCATCCTTTCCTCTCCTCTCCCCACGCCAAGGAAAAACACTAGTGTTTTGTATTAAGGCAGGTTTCCTTTCCTGAGTGTCTTTTGTTCAGCGTAGGCCTCAGAAATTACACTGTTGTCTTGCCACTTTTGGAGAGATCTAGGAAAGCAAGTTAAGAAAGTTAACATTTCATTCCTGTCAAGCGGCCAGACCCAACAAGGCAGCTTTTATGAGATTGTGGTTCCTAGAAAGGCAGGTCTTTAGCATCATCACCAGGGCACTTGCTAAAATCAGATCACAGTTGCATGAAGGGGAAGAATGGGGCCCAGGAGAGACCCTCAAGGGATGCGCCACGTGGTCATCAAGGATTCTGATCCACAATTCTGAAAATAGGACATTGACTTCAATCCCTTGAGTAAACATGAAAGCGGTCCAACTTCTCTAGTAAAACCACTAGAGAAGTGGACCAGCATCATCAGAAATATTGTTATGAACTTAGAACTCCCCCAAGTCCAGAGTCTCTGGTTGAAAGGCCTGATGAGTGTTTTCTGGAGTCATTCTATACTGGGGAACTTCCGAACTATTGAGAAGGAAATTACAAAGATAAGTTACCTAACAACTGCTGGTAAACCCATTTAAAAATAGGCCAGCAAGAATGAAAGTATGCTCACTGAAGTCTTCAAAGCCAAAATAATGAGAAGAATCACTTGAAAGTTTATTAGGGTCTATGAATATTTTAAAATATATATATAAATATATATGACTAATACTTTTTCTTTGGCTGGCCCTGGACTTTCTAGATCTTCTCAGACCAACTTGTATGTAGTTCTCTACCACTATTGCACCTGCCCAGTGGCCTGAAGTCTAAGCTTTCTCTTACTCCTCCCTAGGGTTCTCACTTGGTTTCATGCCTGTCTTCTCTCCCCTCTCCCTTATCCCCTCCCCTCTCCCCTCTCCCCTCTCTCCTCTCTCTTCTCTCTTCCCTCTTCCCCTCTCCCCTTTTTCCTCCCCTCTCCTCTCCCCTGACTCCTATTACATTTTAACAAATATTTGCTAAATCTTAGTGTAGACCAGGTGCTGGTAACAAGAATATGACATTACTTCCACCTTGGAGGAACTCAGGATCCAGCCAGGAATAGATCTAAGCCCAAACAAAATGGAACAATAATATATGTGATAAATGCTGTAGTATAGAGAGGTATTAGCTTCTATATGTACTGAGAGAGAGTAGTTCATTCTGCTGGAGGTGCATAGTTGGAGACAGAGTGCTAGGAAAACTATAGAGACATTTTGGGAATTGCCTCAGCTGACATACTTTGTTCTTTTTTTTTTTTCATACTTTGTTCTTTTATTCTCAAATTTGTTGGATTTTTTTCCCCTTTTGCAAAAGATCTCCTGATTTATTCACTTTGTTTTAAAATAAATGAATACTTCTGAGGGCTCTGTTCTGGTCCATTGGTCTATATCTCTGTTTTGGTACCAGTACCATGCTGTTTTGGTTACTGTAGCCTTGTAGTATAGTTTGAAGTCAGGTAGCATGATGCCTCCAGCTTTGTTCTTTTGGCTTAGGATTGACTTGGCAATGCGGGCTCTTTTCTGGTTCCATATGAACTTTAAAGTAGGTTTTTTCCAATTCTGTGAAGAAAGTCATTGGTAGCTTGATGGGGATGGCATTGAATCTATAAATTACCTTGGGCAGTATGGCCATTTTCACGATATTGATTCTTCCTACCCATGAGCATGGAATGTTCTTCCATTTGTTTGTATCCTCTTTTATTTCATTGAGCAGTGGTTTGTAGTTCTCCTTGAAGAGGTCCTTCACATCTCTTGTAAGTTGCATTCCTAGGTATTTTATTCTCTTTGAAGCAATTGTGAATGGGAGTTCACTCATGATTTGGCTCTCTGTTTGTCTGTTATTGGTGTATAAGAATGCTTGTGATTTTTGCACATTGATTTTGTATCCTGAGACTTTGCTGAAGTTGCCTATCAGCTTAAGAAGATTTTGGGCTGAAACGATGCCACATATCTACAACCATCTGATCTTTCACAAACCTGACAAAAACAAGAAATGGGGAAATAATTCCCTATTTAATAAATGGTGCTGGGAAAACTGGCCAGCCATATGGAGAAAGCTGAAAATGGATCCCTTCCTTACACCTTATACAAAAATTAATTCAAGATGGATTAAAGACTTAAATGTTAGTCCTAAAACCATAAAAACCCTAGAAGAAAACCTAGGCAATACCATTCAGGACATAGGCATGGGCAAGGACTTCATGTCTAAAACACCAAAAGCAATGGCAACAAAAGCCAACATTGACAAATGGGATCTAATTAAACTAAAGAGCTTCTGCACAGCAAAAGAAACTACCATCAGAGTGAACAGGCAACCTACAGAATGGGAGAAAATTTTTGCAATCTACTCATCTGACAAAGGGCTGATATCCAGAATCTACAATGAACTCCAACACATTTACAAGAAAAAAACAACCCCATCAAAAAGTGGGTGAAGGATATGAACAGACACTTCTCAAAAGAAGACATTTATGCAGCCAAAAGACACATGAAAAAATGGTCATCATCACTTGCCATCAGAGACATGCAAATCAAAACCACAATGAGATACCATCTCACACCAGTTAGAATGGCAATCATTAAAAAGTCAGGAAACAACAGGTGCTGGAAAGGATGTGGAGAAATAGGAACACTTTTACACTGTTGGTGGGACTGTAAACCAGTTCAAACATTGTGGAAGTCAGTGTGGCGATTCCTCAGGGATCTAGAACTAGAAATACCATTTGACCCAGCCATCCCATTACTGGGTATATACCCAAAGGATTATAAATCATGCTGCTATAAAGACACATGCACGCGTATGTTTATTGCGGCACTATTCACAATAGCAAAGACTTGGAACCAAGCCAAATGTCCAACAATGATAGACTGGATTAAGAAAATGTGGCACATATACGCCATGGAATACTAAGCAGCCATAAAAAATGATGAGTTCATGTCGTTTGTAGGGACATGGATGAAGCTGGAAACCATCATTCTCAGCAAACTATCGCAAGGACAGAAAACCAAACACTGCATGTTCTTACCCGTAGGTGGGAATTGAACAATGAGAACACATGGACACAGGAAGGGGAACATGACACACTGGGGCCTGTTGTGGGGTGGGGGGAGTGGGGAGGGATAGCATTAGGAGATATACCTAATGTTAAATGACGAGTTGCTGGGTGCAGCACACGAACATGGCACATGTATACATATGTAACAAACCTGCACGCTGTGCACGTGTACCCTAAAACTTAAATAATAAAAAAATAAAATAAAATAAAATAAATGAATACACACACACTGTAAGGTTTGTAAATATGGACTTGAGACCTTAAAATCTTTTCAGCTGCTCTGTTGTGTAACTGTTTTCCCATCTTAGCTCTGAAAAGCTGTAAAGAACAAGTTGAAAGAATTTCAGTGGCTGCAAGTAAAACAGTCTGGTGAGTTTTTATAGGCCCAATTAAGTAAGCAAGATATACTAGCTGTGAAGTGTTAATATTTGCCAGAGGAAAACATAATACCTGTTATCTGCTGGTATTTTATTTTTTGTAAAACTTAAGATAGTCCTCTGACAACGGGCTGCTTTTTTCTTAGCAGATAAAGCTGATCTGCTTATTTAACAGCAGCATGAATATCCTGTAAATAATTTTAGCAATGAGATGCCTCTGAAGTTTTCTAAAAATATTAGTGCCTTTATTATTGTCTTTTTCAAGAGCTGAATAGCAGTATCATTATCCCCCCGCCCAACCTTTTTAAAAAAAAATTCTTTGGCTAAATTAGAAGAAAGTTTATTTATAAAAGAGGTTTGTAGACACATGGTTGGGAAGGGAGTACATTTGTTTATATATGGGAAAAAAAGTGGGAGTTAAAACATCTTAAACTAGCATGATATACCTGTTACCACTGTCATTAAAAACATGGTGCTGGCCGGGCGCAGTGGCTCACGCCTGTAACCCCAGCACTTTGGGAGGCTGAGGCAGGTGGATCATGAGGTCAAGAGATTGAGACCAACCTGGCCAGCATGGTGAAACCCTGTCTTTACTAAAAATACAAAAATTAGCTGGGCGTGGTGGTGCACACCTGTAGTCCCAGCTACTTGGGAGGCTGAGGCAGGAAAATCACTTGAACCCGGGAGGCGGAAGTTGCAGTGAGCTGAGATCACACCACTGCCCTCTAGCCTGGTGACAGAGTGAGACTCTGTCTCAAAAAAAACAAAAACAAAAACAAAAATGGTGCTATATCTCTCTGGCACAGGGGTTGGCTCAGGTAGATCATAGTTGGAACAATGAGATGGTTGGGTGAATAAATGTAAACATCTGAAAGATTTGTTCATTCTGTTGTGAAGATGGTCTAGAAGCCAACTTGAAGAAACGTACTTGGCCGCTGATCTGGACGAGACAAATCTGGTGAATTCCACACTTGGAGGGAAGAGAAAACACAATGCTGAGATCATGCTAACCATCTTAAG
This sequence comes from Pan paniscus, assembly GCF_029289425.2. NCBI lineage: Eukaryota > Metazoa > Chordata > Mammalia > Primates > Hominidae > Pan > Pan paniscus. The sequence goes on from NC_073262.2 coordinate 108,108,003, forward strand.
GAAAGGATTTAAGATGGAATGTGCAATAGCCAAAGAAGTATAAAAGCCATCAGAAGGTTTTTCATAAACACCAGGAGAAAAGAGGATAAGTGCCATCAATAGTCCAATACCAGAGTGGAGATTTCTATGTATTTTCCTTGTCTGCTCCTTAAAAGCATCTGATAAAAACTAAGTACATTGATGAACAATTCTGGTTTAGGCAATAGCTCTTATGTTCCAAAGAACAGAGACCTAAATCAAACTGACCTGATTCATAAAGGAAATTTTGTTGACTTATTTAAAAGAAGTCCATAACCATATCTTGACTTCAGGCAAAGCTGGATCCAGCTCCTCCAGACAGGCCATTAGGAGTCTCTTTTTTCATCTGTCAGCTTTGCTATTCTCTCTGCAGGCACCATTCTCAAGGGGCTACCTGAGGTAGAAAGACAGCCATCCGCAGCTCTAACACAACAACTCTAAAGGAGGAGATAGTCTCTCTGTAGATCAGGAAACATCCTGGAGCGGATGTTCAGCACAATGCTCAATAGCGCTGATTGATTCAGCCTGGATCACGTGTCCACTTCTGAACCAACCTTCATGGCCAGACAGGTGCAGTTTTTTTTTTTTTTTTTGAGACAGAGTCTTGCTCTGTCACCCAGGCTGGAGTGCAGTGGCACGATCTCTGCTCACTGCAAGCTCCACCTCCCAGGTTCACGCCATTCTCCTGCCTCAGCCTCCCAAGTAGCTGGGACTACAGGCACCCACGACCACGCCCGGCTAATTTTTTGTATTTTTAGTAGAGACGGGGTTTCACAGTGTTAGCCAGAATGGTCTCGATCTCCTGACCTCGTGATCTGCCCGCCTCAGCCTCCCAAAGTGCTGGGATTACAGGCTTGAGCCACCACACCCGGCCACAGTATTCTTATAGACTAAAACTAGGCCACAAGACCACCCCTAGAACTAGACAGTGAAGTCAAGTCCACCCAGACTCCATAAATAAGGATAAGTGAAGAGAGAGTCCTCAAAGGAAAATCAAGGTGCTGTTAACAGGGAAAGAGAATGTAGATGGTAGGCACAATTACAAACTGTCTACGACAACTTCGAGTTCTAATAATGATATAAACTTTCTTCATCTTCTTAGATTTCCAGGGAAAGAGAAAGAAAAGCCTTCCCTTTGTGTATTCTCCTGTTTATCGTTAGAAAGAATAGATCTATTATCAAACTTAAATTTGCTGCCATTATTTGTTATGTAAAAGGAGAAAGAAAATTCACTTTGTCTATTGGTTCAGCATCTTTGAACTATCCCAGGAACCCAGATGATGTCACTGAATTATTCATGAGAAATTATCAGACCTCTGGAATTTATTTATATAGGCAAATGACATTTTAGTTCACCTCAGACCTAGCAATTCACCCCAGGACGATCTGAGTACAGATTGTCTCAGCAATACTCTGGGGACAAATCTGATCCATAAAGGTTGTAGGGATAGTGAAAGAGGAAGGAACAATTCACCCCAGGAGAAGCAGTAGAATTATTTGAAAGGACTAAAGTTGCTCTCTTTCTTTACATAGAGTTGCTCTGTTTATGTCTTCATGGATTATTGTCTTGTGACAAGCACATAGTCTGTTCTTAAAACCTTTAGAAGGTGAGATGGGGTAAAGAATTAGAGCCATTAAATGTTTGTATCCAGGCCAGGAGGGGTGGCCCATACTTGTAATTTCAGCACTTTGGGAGGCCGAGGTGAGAGGATCACTTGAGCCCAAGAGTTGGAGACCAGCCTGGGCAACATAGTCAAACCTTTCTCTATGAAAAATACCAAAATTATGGGGGTGTGGTGGCATGCATCTGTGGTCCCAGCTACATGAGAGGCTGAGACAGGAGGACTGCTTAAGTCCAGGAGGTCAAGGCTGCAGAGAGCCATAATCATGCCACTGCATTCCAGCTCGGGCAACAGAGCAAGACCCTTTCTCCAAGAAAAAAAAAAAAAAAAAAAGTATGTGTCCATAGACTCCTGCAGTTGGGCTGCTGCCACACGATGGGCAATCCCTTCTCAGTTGATGAACCTTCTTGAGCTCTATCCCAATGGTTCCCTCCCAGTGGTTGACTTTATCAACACATCTTTTGATTTCCAAAAACAGTGGAACTGAGGATTGGAAGCAATACCAAGGCAGAGAAAAAAGAGAGAAAAAACCATGTCTATACATTGTGTGGGTTTTAGAAAGGCCTGAAGTTTTATTGAACTTGATACTGGTGAAACATCAATGCCACTGGAAGAGTTGAGATTTTGCTCACTTAGATTTCAGCAAGTAGTAAAACAAAAAGAAAAAAAAATGAGAAAAGAAGAGGACAAAATAAACTGAATTTTTTTTTTTTTTTTTGGTTAGTGGCTTTGGCCCTTTTATATTTCAGTGTGTCTTTCACAGGAATTTGTTGACATATAAGCTATATGGGAGAAGATCTGGACTATACAACATGTGAGTGAATTTCTAGCCTTTAAATATAGCATAAATGATTTTTGAAAGGAAGCAACATGTTTACAGGCAGTCCCCAACATAGAAATAAACTGTTCCAGAAGTCCATTTAGAAGTTGGCAATTTAGAACTAGGAATTGATTTTTCCCATAGGGAAAAAATATATATATATTGTTTGTTAGGATCCCAAACCAGTCTACAAAAACCCACTGAAATCCAGTAACCTTGTGCTAATCACAGAACAATAACCTTGAAGCAGAAACAGGGAGCTATCTAACCCCCTCCCTTCTTTTCTGGACACATTTTTTTGGGATACTCTCTGGGCCCTTCCCATCTACCGGTCTTTAAGTCTGTTGCTCCAGATTCCCTGACCATTAATTCCCCTACCTCCGCATCATGGCACCCCACTTAAGCCCACTCCTCCGCTAAAGCATTCAGGCATCCAGTTACTTCTCTGCCCTATCCCTCAACAGAGTTACCATTCTCAGTACAGATAGTCTCAGCAATACTCTGGGGGACAAATCTGATCCATAAAGGTTGTAGGGATAGTGAAGGAGGAGGGAACAGGAGAGGGGCTAATGGAATGTACTCCCAAACAGTAGTGTTAGAGCTATTCCTGATGCTCTGTTGCTACTACACTAGCCTCTGGATTCTCCAGCGCTTCTGTTTCCACGTATGGAGCCCAAGCTTACACAGAGCTCCCTGTCTGACATTGCCTGTGGGCAGTGACCTGATCCCAAGAGTGGATCCGATTTCTCCAGCAAACTGGCCCTTTCTCCAAAGGAAGCCTTTTGTTTCTGGGTCTGCCATCTGTGGCCCAAGGGCCAGTTGCTACAACTAACATGGGCCAGGATGCCTCAGCTCTGCTTAAAAATCTGCCCTGATAAGATAGCTCTTCCAAACTACTCCTGTCCACTCATCCTGTCTTTTGAAACACACAGATGTCCAGAGTTTTAGAACTAGTAATTTAGCAGATATGGGAAACATTTTAGCACAGGAGACTCTGAAGCTAGGCTGCCTGAGTTCACATCCAGGCTGTACCCATTACTCACTAGGTAAATTTGGGCAATTTATTTTACCTGTCTCCTTTAAAAGTGAGAGAATAGTACTGTCTCCTTGAAGTACTATGACACACACATGATTACATGTAAAGTACTTAGAATAGTGTCTAAACATGTAGGAAGTGTCAATAAACAAGAATTTTTAAATGGTACACATATCAAGTTTTGAAATAACACATTCAGTTGGCCAGACAACCCTTCTATCTTAGTTATTATTGGAGCTCCTTAGCCTCTTCGGTTATTCCAGAGCCCTTGGACATTATATAGCACACAAAGCCTTGAGGGTGGCCTTCACATCCTGCTCCCTCTGGTTACCACTGAGATGCCCAGGGTCACTTCAGGTGGTAACTGTCAAGCTTGGTCATCAGGCACTTTTAGCAAATTCCATTGGTCCAAAGGTCAATATCTATTTCCCTCTCTCCCACACACATACTTTTCCTTCAAAAGTACATTCCTTTCATCCCTGACCCTGGGGGCACACCTAATCTCTTTAATGAGCTTATGCTAAAATCAAAGACCAGAAGAAAGTTGACTTCTAGCAGCTTCTGCCTGCAGCTCTGCAAAAGACCCTGAAGCAAAGAAATACCAGGGTCCAGTTAAGCGCTTAAAATAGGAGGGTGAGATACAAAGAGAATATATACAAATTATTTACTCAATAAATTATACTACAACGAGATCGTTAATAAAAATGGCATCATTTACTCAGTGCTGACTCTGCCTTATATAAGCTATTCCATATACTAGCTCTGTGAGGTAGATATCTTTAATCCAGTTTTATAGATGAGAAAACAAAGGTTCCAAGACCTTGCCTCATGGCCACACAATCATTAGCAAAGCTGATTTCCAAATCTCTACTGACTCCCGGTGAAAAGAGAAAGGAAAGCTCCTATGGCTGGTGTTGAGATACTTCTTAATATAAGATGTTTGAAAGAAAGAAAATGTGTGAATATTCATCTATAAGCACTATGAAAACTGTCTTCTATCTTTGTTGAACTACTCTTGAATTATCACTCTTAATTTGTTTTTGAACCAAATAATATTGAACCAAAATCAAAGTGTGGTGTTGTTTTATCAGTCCTCCTTCAAAGTCTAAATGAATCATTCTCTTTATGCTGTAATCAAATAAGTTACCCATCTCTGGCTCAAACCCAAACCTAAATAGCAAAGAGCAGAAAAAGGAAGTTCAGGAACACAAGATTTTTCCATAGTATGTCAAAAAACCCTATGCTATACTTCCATTAGAGTGAAAAAAAGAACTCTTTCTGCTTTTAATGAGCAATTAATTCCAGTCCAGGATGTCGAGTTTAGAATAGGTTAACTTCCCCCAAACCACAGCCGTTTGTGTTGGATCATGGTTAAAACCCCAAATTCCAACTTCTACAATAATAACATTCTTTTCTTCTACTGCAATGGGAGAAATGACCATTTTATGTAACATAAGAAAAACTATAGCAGAAACCCCTATGAATTCCAGATTTCTTAAACTGTTCTCAAAGCTGTTTAAAATCAGTTGGGTACATTTTATTTTAGCAGTGCTTAAATGTTCTAAAATAAACTTTGGGTACTAAATTAAAAAGTGAAAATGTCTGGAGTCGAAGATATGAATATCTATCTAACTAGTATTTATAGCACATGTATCACTTAAATTTGACAACAATTAAAACTCCACATAAGCCATGTTTGTGTTCAGATCCTGTGGCCTGGGATGTCCCCTCACACAGCTTCCTGACTATAACCAACCAATCAGGTCACTACAGCGGCCATCTTGTTCTTTCAGTTTAAGGAAATTTTTGACTGAGAGTCGTTCTGAGATTTAACATCATTTGGTTCTTATTAAGTAGTAACTAGTCTGGTGTTGTGATGGGAAAAAGAAAATTCACAGAAAGCTTACCTCTGAAAGGAAGACAGAAAGCACACTTGAATCAAAGAAAACCCTGAAATGAGAATGATCACTACAGTAGTATTGGAATTGCCATTCTCCACGAGAAAAATGACCACTTTTGAATACGATTGTAATGACACATACTAACGTCTATGACTTTCCAGCCCTCCTATGAATCTCATTAATGTCTTTGTATTTCATTCTGAGCCTTGAAATCACAGTGCTAAATTTTCGGAGTGTTTATGAAAGAGTGCAAAAGTTGATACCACTGAATTTTAGCGAGGCTAACAGGAAAACTTCCCATTTACTTTAGTAAATGATCTAAGAAGAAAGAATATAATGTTGCTGTTATAAACCACTGAGAAATAGTCTCTTTTCTACTTTCCAGATAAGGCTTCTGTGAAGCAGTGGAGTATTTAGATTTTATCTCCATGAAGCTTCCTTCAAATGATCATTCCGTGTCATCTCTCACTCACAGACATAGCTCCATTCCCTAAGCAGCAAAGTCAAAGTTGCACATGAGAGAAACGTATTTTCTGCAATTTTCCATTCCTTCGTTGGTTTTTTTCATTCAGTGAATACTCAGCAATTTATGAATGCCTAGGAAAATGTACATCGAGCCTGACAGTTGTATCATCAACACTTACCTACAAGGAAAGAAAACTTGTTTGGTGTATGTGTGTATCTTTAAGCCTGTGTGTTTGCATAAAGTTGTGTGATTTGAAGTTTCTCCTTTACAGAAACAGAAGGAAATGTTGTATGAGAAAGACAATCCCCATCATGACCTGGTGTCTCTTCTTTAATGAACCTTCTGGCCCACTCTATAGTATTAGATACCCCCAAACCATGTGGAGACACCTCCTTTTTTCTCTTTTGTTTTCCCATGATCACTAATTGGCAGAGTCACAGCTTGTTTCTCAGTAGCAAATTTATTTTAGTTTTAAGTTTTTATATCTATCATCTACTTTTTTTCTTCTTTTTTTTTTTTTTTTTAGTATGAACCAAGTTTCCTGTTTTCTATGCAATTCCCTTTGCAGTAATTTCCCAGATTTCAATTGCCAGGCGTGCTTCAGCAGCAATGCACAATATGTGTATGTGGTTATAAGGGAATCAGAGACTCTCATTTCAGAGGAGGAAATCGTGGTCTCACAATTAATGTGAATGATAGCAGGAAGCAATCTTTAAAGTAGTACTTGAATTGATGATCAGAAAAAAAACAAAACAGAACAAATCGCTATGGGCTTTAGGAGGTTGTGGCTTTCGTGTGGTTCCAGAACTATGTTGCCTTTTCCCAATTTAAGAAAATGGATAGCTTTCTCCTTTCTACGTATGGATATATATATATAAGGTTAAAAAATCTAATCCCTAAATACATGATGATGGGAGGAACAGATGACAGGCAAACAGGAAAGAACTGACATTTTTTATCAAGCATTCAAATTTTCCCCTTTGTTGGTTCATAAGAAAATTTGAGTACCTTCCCATTTAGAAACTTAAGAGTTTCCTAGCTTTCTTAAAGATTTTATCTCCAAAATAAGAAGAAAACCTGTTAATATCCTATCATCAATTAAGGAAAAGAAAGAATAGTCATTTTCACGTATGTTCTGTCACTTTGGCCCCAGGTATTGGAGAACAGAATTTCAAAATGTGTGGTTCCTTAGTCATACATTCATTTATTAATTAATGTGGTAGACCTTTACTCAGTGGCGACCTTTTGCCAGACATTTAGTTGACTCTGAGGAATCAAAAGTGAATAAGGGGTTCATGTCTGCTGGGAAAGGCAGACAGGAAACATAATTTCAAATATAATGAGATATTTAGGAGTAGTTATGCAGGAATAAATTGATAAGCGAATGCATAGGAAAGAGAGACTAACCAAGAATTAACGAGATAGATTTGCTTTTATCCCTGTGAAGTTTTCCCTTGTGTGTTCAGTCTTCCCTTTTGTCTGCATTTAGGGCTGTCTGCCTCCAAAGTAAGCTACTAAATCTAAACAATTGCCCTTTGTAATTTCAAAACAAATGTAAAGTGGCTTTTATCATATGTTTCATGATGATACTTTTCTTTATGCCCAACCTCTCCTTTTGAGGATCTGAGCATTTCTGCATCACACTGTCCCAATTACCAACCAAGATCAGCCCTAGAGAGTAGATTTTCTAACAACTGTGTGTCACAACTTATTAGATGATAATACCATCAATTAGTTGGTCACTCTTATCATTTCTAAATGATTTTGCATAGGATATATCAAAGGGCATGGCAGGTAGTCAAGGTGGGTATTGGTACAGTTTTTGTTTCACATCCAATGCAGGAACACACACACTTACATTTGGTCATGATGTAAATTATAAGTCTTCCTATGAGTTATGATTTTAGGAGGCTGAAAAACTCTGGTTTAGAATTTAAGTTTCATATCTGCTTATTTACTGTTTCACTTATAAGAACCCACATGGTGCTATTTCACATTAGGAACTAAAAAAGACATTTTTAAATAAACATTATTAATAAATCTTATCTGAAACACATAATGAATGGCACATAGTTTGCTTTTCTTGTTTATATCTACATATCAATACAGATAGATACATGTGGATAGAAATATAGATACAGACACAATTTGCATATATTTAAATGAATTTTAGTTTAATAGTCAATGATTTATGAAACTCTTAAATAAACATATTGCAAGAAGTTACAACTATAGCCAGAAATATGTGGATATACTTGGCATACTCCAGGCTTTCTTTATTCCCCTGAAAATTACTTCTTTTATTTTATATTTAACAAGTTTTTATGTTTTTATTATTTTTCTTACAGTTCTTTTTTTTTTTTTTACTTTAAGGTTTGAGGGTACATGCAAAGGTTTGTTACATAGGTAAACTCATGTCACGGGGGTTTGTTGGACAGATTATTTCATCACCCAGGAGTTAAGCCCAGTACCCAACAGTTACCTTTTCTGCTCCTCTCCCTCCCCCGACCTTCCACCCTCAAATAGACCCCAGTGTCTGTTGTTTCTTTCTTTGTTTTCCTAAGTGCTCATCATTTAGCTCCCACTTATAAGTGAGAACATACAGTACTTGGTTTTCTGTTCCTGCATTAGTTTGTTGAGGGTGATGGCCTCCAGCTCCATCCATGTTTGCACAAAAGACATGATCTCATTCTTTTTTATGGCTGCATAGTATTCCATGCTGTATATGTGCCACGTTTTCTTTATCCAATCTGTTATTGGTGGAGATTTAGGTTGATTCCATGTCTTTACTATTGTGAATAGTGCTGCAATAAACATTTGCGTGCATGTGTCTTTATGGTAGAATGATTTCTATTCCTTTGGGTATATACCCAGTAATGAGATTGTTGTTTGAAATGGTGGTTCTGCTTTTAGCTTCTTGAGAAATCACCATACTGCTTTCCACAATGGTTGAACTAATTTACACTCTCACCAACAGTGTATAAGTGTTCCCTTTTCTCCACAACTTTGCCAGCATCTATTACTTTTTTATTTTTTAATAATAGCCATTCTGATGGGTGTGAGATGGTATCGCATTGTGGTTTTGATTTGCATTTCTCTAATTATCAGTGATATTGAGTTTTTTTTAATGTGCTTGTTGGCTGCATGTATGTCTTTTTTTGAAAAGTATCTATTCATGTCCTTTTTAATGGGGTTGTTTTTCTCTTGTAAATTTAAGTTCCTTATAGATGCTGGATATTAAACATTTGTCAGATGCATAGTTTGCAAATATTTTCTCCCATTCTGTAGGTTGTATGTTTACTCTGTTGATAGCTTCTTTTGCTGTGCAGAAGCTCTTAAGTTTATTTAGATCTCATTTGTCAATTTTTGCTTTTGTTGTGATTGCTTTTGCTGTCTTTGTCATGAAACCTTTGACTGTTCCTATGTCCAGGATGGTATTACCTGGGTTGTCCTCCAGGGTTTTTGTAGTTTTGGGTTTTACATTTAAGTCTTTAATCCATTTTGAGTTGATTTTTGTATATAAGGAAGGGGTCTAGCTTCAGTCTTCTGCATATGGCTAGCTAGTTATCCCAGCACCATTTATTGAAGAGGGAGTCTTTTCTCCATTGCTCGTTTTTGTCAGCTTTATGAAAGATCAGGTGGTCATAGGTGTGCACCCTTATTTCTGGGCTCTCTGTTCTGTTCCATTGGTCTGTGTGCCTGGTTTTGTACCAGTACCATGCTGTTTTGGTTACCATGGCCCTGTAGTATAGTTTGAAGTTAGGTAACATGATACCTCCTGCTTTGTTATTTTTGCTTATGATTGCCTTTGCTATTTGGTCTCTTTTTGGTTCCATATGAATGGTAAAATGGATCTGTAAATTCCATATGGATCTGTAAATTGCTTTGGCCAGTATGGCCATTTTAATGATACTGATTCTTCCTATTCATGAGCATGGAATGTTTTTACATTTGTTTGTGTCATCTCTGATTTCTTTGTAATTGTAATTGTAATCTGTTTTATAATTCTCATTGTAGAGATCTTTCACCTCCCTGGTTAGCTGTATTTCTAGGTATTTTATTCTTTTGGTGGCAGTTGTGAATGGGATTGCCTTTCTGATTTGGCTCTCGTCTTAGCTGTTGTTGGCATAAAGGAATGCTAGTGATTTTTGTACTCTGATTTTGTATCCTGAAACTTTGCTGCAGTTTATCAGCTGAAGGAGCTTTTGGGTTGAGACTATGGGGTTCTCTAGGTATAAAATCATATCGTCTGCAAACAGAGATAGTTTGACTTCCTCTCTATTTGGATGCCCTTTATTTCTTTCTTTTGCTTGATTGATTGCTCTGGCTGGGACTTCCAATACTCTGTTGATCAGGAGTGGTGAGAGAGAGCATTCTTGTCTTGTGACAGATTTCAAGAGAAATGCTTCCAGTTTTTGCCCATTTAGTATAATATTGGTTGTATGTTTGTCATAGATGGCTCTTATTATTTTGAGGTATATTCCTTCAGTACCTAGTTTATTGAGAGTTTTTAACATGAAGGGGTACTGAATTTTATCATAAACCTTTTCTGCGTCTATTGAGATAATCATGTGGTTTTTGTCTTTAGTTCTGTTTATGTGATGAATCACATTTATTGATTTTCATACATCGAATCAACCTTGCATCTCAAGGATGAAGCCTCCTTGATAATGATGGATAAGCTTTTTGATGTGCTGCTGGGTTCTGTTTGCAAGTATTTTGTTGAGGATTTTTGCATCAGTGTTCATCAAGGATATTGGCTTTAAGCTTTGTTGTTGTTGTTGTGTCTCTGCCTAGTTTTAGTATCAGAATGATGCCAGCCTCATAGAATGAGGTGGGGAGGAGTTTCTCTTGGGAGGGTATATGTGTCCAGGAATCTACCCATCTCTTCTAGGTTTTCTAGTTTGTGTACATAGAGGTGTTCATAGTAGCTTCTGATGGTTATTTTTATTTCTGTGGGGTCAGTGCTAATATTCCCTTCATCATTTCTAATTGTGTTTATTTGGATCTTCTCCTTTTTCTTCTTTATTAGTCTAGCTACCAGCCTATCTATCTTACTAATTTTTTTCAAAAAAACAACTTCTGGAATCATTGATCTTGTGACTGGTTTTTCATGTCTCAATTTCCTTCATTTCAGCTCTTATTTTTGTTATTTCTTATCTTCTGCTAGCTTTGGGGTTGATTCGTTCTTGCTTCTCTGATTCTTTCAGTTGTGATATTAGGTTGTTAATTTGAGATCTTTTTGACTTTTGGATGTGAGCAGTTATTGCTGTGAATTTCCCTTTTAACACTGCCTTAGCTGTGTTCCAGAGATTCTGGTATGTTGTGTTTTGTTCTCATTAGTTTTAAAGAACTTACTTTTTGATTTCTGCCTTAACTTCATTACTTGCCAAAAAGTCACTCAGGAGCATGTTGTTTAATATCCATCTAATTGCAAGTTTTTGAGTGATGTCTTAGTCTTGACTTGTATTTTTATTGCGCTGTGGTCTGAGAGTGTGTTTGTTATGATTTTGGTTGTTTTGCATTTGCTGAGGATTGATTCATATCCCATTATGTGGACAGTTTTACAGTATGTGCCATGTGGTGATGAGAAGAATGTATATTCTGTTGTTTTTGGGTGGAGAGTTGTATAGAGCCCTGTCAGTTCCATTTGGTCCAGTGTTGAGTTCAGGTCCTGAATATCTTTGTAAATTTTCTGCCTCGATGATCTAATAATGTCAGTGGAGTGTAGGAGTCTCCTACTATTATTGTGTGGGAGTCTATGTGTCTTTCTTTGTAGGTCTCTAAGAACTTGCTTTATGAATCTGGCTGCTACTGTACTGGGTTTATATATATTTAGGATAGTTAGGCCTTGTTGAATTGAACCCTTTACCATTATGTAATGCCCGTCTTTATCTTTTTGATCTTTGTTGGTTTGAAGTCTGTTTTGTGTTAAATTAGGATTGCAGCCTCTACTGTTTTCTGTTTTCTATTTGCTTGGTAGATTTTCCTCTGTCCCTTTATTTTGAGCCTACAGGTGTCATTTAATGTGAAATGGGTCTCTTGAAGACAGCTATCATTCGGTCTTACTTTTTTATACAGCTTACCATTCTGTGCCTTTTAAGTGAGGCATTTAGCCTGTTTACATTCAAGGTTAATATTGATATGTGTGGATTTGATCCTGTCAGTCATCATGTTTTAGCTGGTTATTATGTTGGCTTGTTTGTGTGGTTGCTTTATAGTGACACTGGTCTGTATGTTTAAGTGTGTTTTTGTGTTAGCTGGTAGCAGTCTTCCCTTTCTATATTTAAAGCTTCTTTCAAGATTTCTTGTAAGGCAGGTCTGGTCGTAGTGAATTCCCTCAACGTTTGCTTATCTGAAAAGGATCTTATTTCTCCTTTGCTTAGGAACCTTAGTTTAGTTTTAGCTGGATATAAAATTCTTGGTTGAAGATTTTTCTCTTTCAGACACTTGAATATAGGCTGCCAAACTCTTCTGGCTTGTAGGGTTTCAGCCGAGAGGTCTTCCATTAGCCTCGATGGTGTTCCCTTTGTGGGTGACCTGTCCTTTCTCTCTAGCTGCTTTTAACATTCTTTCTTTCATTTCAACCTTGGAAAATCTGATGATTGTGTGTCTTGGGGATGATCTTCTTATGTAGAATCTTGCAGGAGTTATCTGTATTTTCTGAGTTTGACCATTGGCCTGTCTAGCAAGGTTGGGGAAGTTTTCATGGACAATATCCTGAAATACGTTTTCCAAGTTGTTTGCTTTCTCCCCCTCCCTTTCAGGGATAACTAATTTGGTCTCTTTTCATAATCCCATACTTTCCAGAGGTTTTGTTCATTTTTTAAATTGTTTTTTCTCTACTTTTGTCTGACTGTCTTATTTCAAGAATCAGTCTTCAAGCTCTGAGATTCTTTCCTGATCTTTGTTTATTCTGCTGTTAATACTTGTGATTGCATTGTGAAATTCTTGTATTGTGTTATTCAGCTCTGTCAGACCCATTATGTTCTTTTTTAGACTGGCTATTTCATCCTTCAGCTCCTCTATCACTTTGTTGTGATTCTTACATTCCTTGAATTGGGTATTGCCATCCTACTGAATCTCGATGATCTTCATTCTTATCCATATTCTGAATTCTATTTGTGTCATTCTAGCCAATTCAACCTGGTTAAGAACTCTTGTTAGAGAGCTGATGAGGTTGTTTGGAGGACATATGGTACTCTGGCCATTTGAGTTACTGGAGTTCTTTTGTTGCTTCTTTCTTATCTTTACATGTGGGTGTTCCATTTACTGCAGTGTAGATTGAGTACAGTCAGTAGACTTCTTTTCTGGATGTTTTCACTGGACTAAGGCTTTGTGCAGGGTCTTTATTTGAAGCTGACTTCTTATCTCTGGTTTCAGAGGTGGGTATGTTAGCAGGGCATTTTTGGTGTTGAAGCTTTGGGGTGTGATCCAGTAGGTGGCACTTAGGCTTATTAGTCAGTTGGTAGACTCTTGCTTGGTTTTGTGGCTCCCCTGTGTTTCCTCATCATTGCAGCTATGTTCCCTCTCAATGCTCTGAAAGTTTGGGTTCTCTCCCCTTTCAGTGCTGGCTGTAGATAATGGCTTGGCACTCCTGGACTGCCCACTGCTGCTCTGGAGAGATCTCAGTGTTTTTGTTCCTCCCCTAACTTAGAGGCAAAAAGGAAGGGACCTTAGTAGTGATTGTGGCCAAGGGTCTTTTGTTTGTGTCCCGAAGCCTCTGCTCCAGAGAGATGCAGGTCAGTAATCCCTCAGTGCAATCAGCCCAGGATGGGGAGGGTCTGTGCTGCAAGCCCAAGCCAGGGATTCCTTGTCTGGTGATAAGTAGTGGTGGATATGTGGGAAACATGGGAGATGGGCTGTCCTCCTCTCCTTGGGTCGACTACAGCTTGTTGGAGGTGTGATAAAGCACTTGGGTTCTTTGCTCCTTCATCAGTCTAAGGGTAGCAAGGGTGGTTCCACTGCAGAGGCAGTGGCAGAGAGGCTTTCAGTTGCTCCTGGAGGCTCTCTGTCCAGGGAGTTGCCGAGTTGCTACTGGCTCAATAGCTCGGGCCGGGGGTGGCTGGAGGCTTAGGCCTGGAAGACAACAAGTTTTTATCATAAATTAATACATGCTCTAAGATGCTTAGGTAATTGGTAAAAGTGTTAAAATGAAAATGTAAATTATTCATTATCTGACCACCCAGGAAATGAACACTGTTTATGCTTTGGAGTATTTTCTTTCTATACACACACACACATATGCATAACATGTAGTAATTAAATTGGGAACCTTCTGAATATGCTATATTTAAGTCATATTTTTTTACTTTGTTATATTTTGAAAATTTCTCATGACATTAAACAATCTTCAAAACTGTGAATTTAATGTTTAATGCATAGTATTTTCTAGATATTAAGTAATTGGTTAATCACTTTACCATTATTGGACGTTTAAGTTGTATTCATTGTTTCTTATCATAAGTAATGAAATAGCAATTAGCCTTACAAATAAGCATTTGTATTATTAGTTCTTTATCATAAATCAATATAAGATACTAATTATCTAGTATGAGGCCATGAAATTTATTTAAAATTTGGCACATATTACTCATCTTTCCTATGAAAGTTGTTAAGTTTATATTCTTGCCAGCAGCATATTCATTAATACACTGAACAAATATTAATGGTCTGTTTTATACAGGTTTTAGAGCAACCCTATTAAAATTGAGTGTTTGTATTTTTCCTAGTATTACCAATTTGTTGGCAAATATCAATTATGTTGTTTTCATTTCTTAATTACAACTGAGAATAAACATTTCATAGGTTTATTGGCCATGTATATTTCTTCTTTTTATGAATTTTCTATTTTTTCTATTACAATGTTTGCCTTTGTCACTCCTAACTTGTTAAGGTTCTTGATGTGGAAAGAATATTAAGCCTTTACTGTCAAATTTCATTCAGGATTTTTCTTCCACCTTCGTCAATAGACTCTTTAACTTTGTGATACCTTAGAGCTTAAGGACTTTTATTTTTGTGTAAACAAACCTGGGATATTGACTAGTTTTTTCACATACCATTTAAACATCTATCAAGATGATTATATGATTTTTTCTTCTTTTTCTATTAATGTGAGAGTTTATATGAATAGACTCTAATGTTGAATAGCCCTTGCAGTTCTGAAAAAAATAAGTCTACACTTACATGCTGTCTGTTTTGTCCTTTAGAGAGACCTGGGCATGGATTGCTAATATTTCATTTGTGATTTTGTATCTTATTTGTAAGTGAAATTGATAAGTAGGTTTGTTTTTTTGTTTGTTTGTTTCTAACTTTAGCTGTTTTATACAGAAGGGTTACATTACCTTTGCCAAATGATCTGGCTAGCTTTTCATCTGTTTCTATGCTTTGTAACAATGTCTATAATGTAGGAATTATCTCTTTGTAAAGATTTTAAATAACTCATCCATAAAAATATCTAACTTGATCCTCTTTCCTGGGTAATTCTTTGACACCTTTTTCAGCTTTTCTGATAGATACAGATATTTGGAAAAGGAGATTATTTTTTTCCTTTACTGAATTTTGGAAATCTGCCTTTTCTGTAAAATTATATTTCTTTGAGATTTTTAAGTTTTTAGTGTATTTTATCTTTACCAAATAGTATATTTAATAATTATTTTTTGTTTTCATTTATTTTTACTTCATTATTTTTACATTTATTTTTATTTATTTTTATACATTTAATTATTGTTTCCTTAAAAACAAATGAAACCTATTTTTTGAATTATTCAGCTATTTAATTTACTTCTCAGTATTATTTTAAAACAATATAATTTAAGGCAATGAATTTGCTTTTGAACTTAGTTTAGGTATACTTCTGAAAGTGATAATAAGCTAATGTTCTTTTTTTTCCTAAGTATTCTAAAATATTAAAGACTTTATTTTTCCTTTGATCAAGAATGATCTTTAAATCAAGGAATTAGGTTTTTTATTTAAGTTTTTGTTATTAATGTATGGTTTTAAGCTCTGTAGTCAAGGACAGTGACTTCTCCCATTTTTGCCTGATGGCATTTATTAAAAGTTGGCATAATATATGGTAACTATTGTTAAAAAAAATTAATTAAATTCAAAATAATGATTTTTCTGTAAATATGTATTCTCTAATAAATACTTACTGAGTGCCTATAGTATTATATTCCAGGCACCATGAAGGTGCTGGAGGATAGCAAAGAGCACAACAGACAAAAATGTCTTGGCTTGTGGTACTGGCACACTAGTAGATGATAAATATATGCATACCATATTTCCTTAAATATGAGTCAGCACCGATTATTATACACACAATAAATTTTTACTAACAGCTTTTCAAGAGGAGAACAAAAAAGAGGAAACCATCATATTAAATGTAAAAACTTTTCCATTAAAAGACATTTCAATTTTACAAATATTTAGGTATGAGAAATGTGTTTCTTACTATTGAGAAAATATGGTAAAACAACCTTATTAATTATATTGTTTTTGATATTGTAAATACTTATTTATCACTTTTTATCTGTTAAACACAGATATTAGGTTAAAATTCCCATATACTATTTGGTTCTGAGGGCTTTCAGTATCCCTTTTTTCTTAGGTCTATCACTTATTATAAAAGTTGAATTGTGCCATTTGATTCATTCTGAGACTTTTTCTTCCAAAGAAATGTTTAACTCATTTCTATCTGTTATGATAACTGGGATTCTTGTCCTTTCTGTCATCTTGTTTTAGGCTTCCTGTTTTATATACCCTTTTCTGTTTTCTTACCCCCGTGTACTATATGTGTGTGTGTGTGTGTGTGTGTGTGTGTGTGTATATATATATATATATTTATATTTATATATATATTTATATATATATATATTTATATTTATATATATATTTATATATATATATTTATATATATATATTTATATATATTTATATATATATTTATATATATTTATATATATATATATTTATATATATATATTTATATATATTTATATATATATTTATATATATATATTTATATATATATATATATATATATATATTTTTTGAGATGGAGTCTCGCTCTGTTGCCCAGGCTGCAGTGGTGCAATCTCAGCTCACTGCAACCTCTGCCTCCCAGGTTCTAGCAATTCTCTGCCTCAGCCTCCTGAGTAGCTGGGATTACAGGCACCCACCACCATGCCCAACTAATTTTTGTCTTTTTAATAGAGACGGGGTTTCACCATCTTGGCCAGGCTGGTCGTACCATAATTTCTTTGATGATTTTTAGTAATTTCAGTCATACTGGCTTTATAAATATTATTTAGCCTATTTTCTCTGTCAGTCAACATCAAAAATAAATAATCTTTTGAGTACCTTACATGTTAAAGAAACAAAGTAACGTGACTGTGTTATCAAAACTTTCCTTTATACTTTTTAACCTGTGGTATTTAATATACAGTTGTGTTTCTAAAGAAGGTGTATCTCTATTTTTAAAATATTTTTAATGTGACATAGATCCTACTATCCAGGGATTATATGCAGTGTTTAATGCCAGTCCTTC
This sequence comes from Pan paniscus, assembly GCF_029289425.2. Classification (NCBI taxonomy): domain Eukaryota; kingdom Metazoa; phylum Chordata; class Mammalia; order Primates; family Hominidae; genus Pan; species Pan paniscus. Next base: position 108,125,414 of record NC_073262.2, read on the forward strand.
CTTGCTATGACAGCTCCATTGCTCAGTTCTTTATTTTGATTCATCTCTCTGATAGCCTTTTTTTTTTTTTTTTGAGTAATTTTAGTTCAGGAAGAATAGGCAGTATATTTTTAAATCCTTAAAATCTGATGATAATATTCTTTATATATAAATCTAAATACTTCTTATAGGGATGTCTGGTGGTTTGAAGTTTGAAGTACATAACAAATTTTTTTTTACCTCAATGACTTGACTGCTTCCCAAGGTTTTTTTCCTGAAAATCCTATTATCTTTTGGTTTTTAATATTGGTGAAGGAGAAATCTGAGGCTTATCTAACTTTTCTTTCTCTAAATAACTTGTTTTCTCTATCTGGATCTTAGGGGCTTCTTTCTTTATTCACGATATTCCAATTTTTTACCTACATTTGTCAGGGTTTTGGTCTCTGCATTCATTTTGCCAAGGCTTTTTTGTGTTCTTTTTATTGATAGCTTCTTGTTGGTTTCTGCTGTTTTCTCGCTTGAAAGCACCTTAAATGAGGTGATTGAAGTCTCCTTGATTCTCATCACCTTACATCTGAAGATTTGTAGAAGAGTCTCCTCAAACCTCAACAGCAGGACTGTCTGATGTTAACTACACCTCCTGTTTAGAAGTTCAGCAGCTGAGAGGACAGGAGTGGAGCCAAAACCCTCAACAATACTTGGAGGAGAACTTTGCATCTGCTTAGTTTTGCAGGTGCTTTTGCTGAAATCACTGGATAAGGGGAGAGCTTTCTATGCCCTGACTTCTTTTTGGCCCAGCCGTCTCATCCTCTATTGCCTGTGGCTGTGTCTGCCCTTCACCTTCATACTATTGCCCATCTAATTAGAAGAGAGAGCACTTTCTATCTTTTCGATTTTTTTCCGCTGTTACAGCTACTTGGAGAATCCAAGACTTTCCAGGTGTGCTGTTCAGAATGCTGCCACTTCCAACATAACAAAAAGCCCCAGGTTAATCTCATCAGTCTCATAACCTCTCCTCCAGCCTCACCCTTCTAATGAAAGGCTTAGCCTCCTCTGCCTGCTCCCCAGGAGGGTTGGTTTTGAGCTGGCACCATGCCCTCCTTTCCACCCAACCCATGGCACTATTTCCAATACATACTCCTCAATGACTCACACTGGTGCAAGTTTCACCTGTTTTATATGCGGTTGGTCATTTCAGCCAGAATCTGGAAGATCAGTAGTAAATTGTCTATGCTCACATTGCCATTTTTATTCAGAATTTGATACCCATCAAAACACTTAAACCTCGCCAGAGTAAGAGATTTCTTAGTGATGAACCATGGCAAGAACCAGGACAGTTTTATTGCCTCACAAAGGCTATTTTCTTAGCTGCAACTTTCTTATTCACACACAGTAAAGCAATGCCTATCTCATGGTATGACTGGAAAATACTAGGGCTTTTTTTCCCCTCCTACATGGTTAACTCCTAATTTTCCTTTAAATGGTCCTGAAAACAAGAGACATGGTATGTAAAACTTCCAAATTGGTTTCCTTACCACTCCAAGAGTGGGGTCTCTGGAAAATATAGTAACAAAGCTGATTTTCTAGTCACTTGTCACCATAACTTCAGTAGGGCTAAGCTGGAAAGGCCAAAGAAATTCGGAGGATTAAGAGGTTTTTTTGTTTTTGTTTTTACATTGAAGATGTAAAAAATAATTACAATATAATGCTGGGTGTTATGTATGCACAGTTACCTATGAACACAAAAAGGTTTTATTTTTTCTGTCAACGTGCATTGTTGTAATTATTAAAGATAAAAAACGAAGTTCCTGCTATAGACATAGGGGTATTGGTTGCATGACTTTATTAGCTCCTAGACTGAGGTCTATAGTGCAGATGCTAATCTAATAACAGAATCATATTTATAATACAGTAGGAAATTCTCTCTGCAGGTTCAGAACAGTACACATGAGACCCAGCATTATCGAAGGCTTATCCTTTCTCACACTGAACTAATACTCACCCTTCATTTTGGTGACAACTCCAGCTCAATGAGAATTTCGACAAAGGGCCTGACTCTCTCCCCTTCCAGCCCCTTCGCTACAGCAGATATGATTACTTGGATTCTGCCTGTGGGTCCACGTTGTGTACCCAGTCCCGGGAAGGTGCAAGAAAATCTGATCCTTTTTCAAAAATCATCTTAGAATCGGACCAGTCTTACTCTGATTTTCATGACACCCCCACCCTGCCCTTGCTTCTCGCAGGGTCTGGGGCTCCATGTCCTTATCAGTATCAGACTTCCACTGAGGCTGCTATCTCCAGTACCCCCAGAACACTAGGATTATAGTTTCTACTGGAATTCCCTAAACTACATTGCTCATCCATTTCAACTAGACCCAACTGCTTGACAACTGGTCATGGACAATCTTGAACATAGATTCTGTTTCACAGTTTGTCCTAATCTCTTTCTTCTCAGATCCGTCTTTTTATCCCTGTCCCTCTGTGTACCCATAGTCACATCTGGGTGTCTGTGGTGGGATTGTGGATGTGCACTTCTACCCACTGTAAGCAGCTATCACAGGTCTGTCCCACTCAACTGCTCCCCTGATATCTGGTAGTGACAGAACCTTGCCTTCAAAATCAAAAGATACAAAGGTGATTCCAGTATTGCCAGGTAGAGTTTTACAAAGAGTACTTGGCTTTGTGGCCCCTTTTTCTAAAATTTTGGTAAGCAGATATACCCAGAAGTATGCCAGCCAGAAAGTCTGCAGCAGCTCTGGGGCCTCAGTAACATAAGCACAACTCTAACTTGATAGCAAGCTCAACCTTGATCTCCAACTGCTCGTCTGCTGTTTACGGCACTTACTGCCTGGCCACGTTTTCATTTTTGACTTGGAAACAAACAAGACAGATGCCACATTCCATACCACTACCTTTTTTAGTTCTAGTGAAGAAAATAATGTAAGATGCTGAATTAATTGACATGAAAAAAAATTAAATGTACAAGATTACCACTTCTGCTTAGTGCTTTGTCTTTAGTAATTATTGCATTTTTGTATAGTTAACTCTTAAGGTATGCAATGGCCAAAGCACAATTTTATTGCCTTTATTTTGCTGTTTAGAAATGGCCTCTGGGGGTGGAAGGGAGTAGAGGAGACCAATCTTTATCAATAATTGGTAGTAATTTTAAAATCATTTAAAATGATTTTTGTACTCATATATGTTCAAACCCCCTTTCCAGGTAAATTCTGTTTGGGGACACAAGTGGTCACTGAGATACCACTTGGCTTTTAGACAGTGAAGAAGTCAAATGAGAGGTTTGCAGGTATAAATACAATAGCACAAGTGTGGAAGCATCATCAGACACAGCAAGTGTAACTATAATGAAAGTTACCTTGAACAAATCAGTTCCCAGGATAGCATTCATTTCTTATTGTTAAATATGCTTGATGCAGTGAAGTATGGCTTCCAGAAAGATAATGGAGCAGATAATTAAACAGTCTATTTGGAAACACAGACACAGACACATACACACTGCAGGGAGTGTGGGTTAGCACAAATCTTGTCAGTACAACCTAATGACCTTCTGTAGACCAGGCCTTTGACAAGGGGAAAAAAAATAGAAAAAGTCATTTTTTTTCACTGCAGTAAGGATTTTTTTATAAAAATTCTGTGGTACGTGACCAACATCAGTAAAGGAGAAAAGAGCTTAGCTCTTACTTCTTTTATATAAGTGGACTATGGTTCGAGGTTGATGATAAAACAAATCACTAATGTTTGAGTTTCAGTTGGCTACAGCATGCTAAGTAGTCTTTTCTGTGGTGACAACTGACAAGGGGCAGTTAAAGATGTGGCTACCTCAAGTTCTCCTCTGCCACAGAAAACCTCCCAGAGGTCAACCATTAGACCCCTACTGTTTCTATGTCAGTAATGTAAGGCCAGGCAAAGGCAATAACCTTCATCAGGGTCTGTCTCAACCTCCCCTGCAGCCTCCTTTCATTCTTCGTATCTGATGATGCCATTATCATAGAGAGTACATACTTGATAAATGCTTGTTGAATTGGGCAGCATTGTTTCTAGGTCTCTCTCAGGAAAAGGATGAGGATCAAGACCTACCATATTCATCTTAGGAGTAACACAGAAGTTTCCCCAGATACAAGGTCCAATTCTCTGTACTGTAAAGCCTAGTCCTCATCTCACTACATTTTTCAATTAGCTGATGACACCTACATGATGCATCAGAGATGGATTGGCTGCTTTTGAGAAGTTACTCATGGTCCATCACGCATCAGGATTCTTACTCATCCACAGTCCCCTGCAAACAGCCAGCTATTATAGTCAGCAGCCAATGGTCTATGTGAGTGATCCAGAAGCTAGGTTAGACAGCATCCCATTGGTCTTCCTGGTAAGAGGTTGTGCTCACATTTCATACATCTGTACAGTCACAGTAGCCTCTCATGAAGCCTTCTCCAGCTGCTCCAGCCTCATCTCCCTCTCCCTGTCAGCACTTCCGGTCTACACCAGGAAGTAAAACTTAACCACATCCTAGCTGGTACCAGCAAACAACTTATTTAAGAAGTCATGCACATTTGAGCCCTACGTTGTGCCCAACCTCATGCTGAGTACTTTGCTGCCCCTCAACAAATGTTTGAATTCTTGATGGCCCAGATGGGTAACTGAGGCAGAATCATCTATGAGTCTCCAAAGGGAAAGCACATATAAATTGAGACCTGTGCTGTATTCTCATCTCCAGCCTCTTCTCTTCGTGTCAGACATGACACAATCTTTTTTTTTTTGAAACAGAGTCTTGCTCTGTCGCCAGGCTGGAGTGCAGTGGCACAGTCTCTGCTCACTGCTACCTCCACCTCCCAGGTTCAAGCGATTCTTCTGCCTCAGCCTCCCAAGTAGTTGGGATTACAGACATGTGCCACCACACCCAGCTAATTTTTGTATTTTTAGTAGAGACAGGGTTTCCCCATGTTGGCCAGGATGGTCTCAATCTCTTGACCTCGTGGTCTGCCCACCTCAGCCTCCCAAAGTGCTGGGATTACAGGCGTGAGCCACCGTGCCTGGCCAACACAGTCTTAAATACTCAACAAGCTAGCCTAACGAGGAATGCCAGCAAATAGGTCATTGCTAACATCTCTTTTGGTGTCTTTGACAATGTTCCAAGTGGCTACCTAACATGCTGGCAATTATGCCTATAGGGTGAGTACCTCATTTAAGTATTTTTATAGATTAAGTCAATTTATGTTTATGAATTTTGAAATAATGGATATGGCTATGGTGGCATGACCCTACTTGAGCATTAAAAAAAAAAATTAACTTCCAACATATTTTAATGCAAATGTTACCTTTGTAAGTGGATGACCTGAAAAGAAAGTGTTTCCATAGTAACCTAAGGGAACACATAACTGTTTGTCAGAACTTCTCCAGGAAAAGAGCTTGGCATGGACTGGGGATCTGCTTTGATGTCTGCTGAAAGAAAATAGCTGACAGCATTGTGTGAGAAAATGGTTAGAAGATCCCACTTTATTTGTAGTTAATTTAGAAAATAAACTTTCATAATGAACTGCTGAAATACACACTTGAAACAACCAGATGATCCATCAGGATATTTTTTAAAATGTAATTTGTCGGGTGTGACAACCAAGTCATCAGTTTAAGAGAAACAGATTAGGGAAGATACCTTACAGCAGGTCTTTGCCACCATTTCACTCATTTTTTTTCTGTACTCTGTGTTCTTCTGTAGGAATCACTAGGCCTTTCAAAGCTCTTAGATTTTTTTTTCTTTGCTTACTTTTTTTCCTTTTTAACTTCAGAAAACGTTATGTAAAAGCTGCCCTTTGGGAATTGAGACTCTACATTGTGAGGCTATCACCAAAAAGAAACCTATTGATTATACTTCACTTTCTTTACTGACATGGCTGTTTGAGTTAGTAGCTTTTTGGACGTGCCATTAGGTAGAAATGAGTTTGACATCCACAAGCCACTATCTGGTTATCTGCTGGTTATTTTCCCTTTTTCTTATGGATGTAATATCTACTTAAAGAAAAGCTGGTCTACGAGGGTTTTCTTTTTTCATTTTTTAAGGTTCATTTGAGTAGAGAACAGATGCATACAGTTTTGAGAAGTATTTCTTTGAAGCGCCTTTTTAGAGTCAGCTCACTGACAGGTCCATGCCCGTGGGCTCTGGTATGGACTTAGAGCAATTACCCACCTGGTCTCCATCTGGTAGCATGAACGAAAAATCATAACAGATCATAGAGAAACTATACCAACTGCCACCTTGGTATAGGCAGGCAAAGAAAGGTGCCACCCAACAATGCTGTGAAGAGTAAGAAATGCTATCCGTAGGGTATGCACATTCCCGCCACAAGACGCAAAAGAGTGGCACACAGGAGCATGTGGAAAGGAAATAATATGCACATCTAACCTTACAGCTGCAACTCGTGAAATAGTAAACCAAAAGTTCTCTCCGCCACATTTATGCTTCTAGTGAAGTTTGGAGAAAACGTATTATCCTAATATGCTTGAGACCTGTCTTTTGCTACCCGCTACCACCCACAACAGGGTTAAACAAGACTTGAGGACTTTTAGGTGAGGAGTAGATGCCAACATCATAAAGATGTTGATGTAATTTACATGTAATGCCACTCTGTAGTCAGTTCAATTGTAGCAAAAATAAGGGTTTTATGGTTGCTGGAAAATAATTTAAATGTTTGTTATTCGTTATTGTCTTTTTGTTTTTATTTTCTCCTTTTCTGCTTTGTCTGCTTTCTTCCAGAATACAGCGTGCTCTGGTTAGTACAATAGCTAAGGGTTCAGAATCTATTACTACAACTGCCAGAGATTTGCCCTCCTCAGGTAACACCCTTCCATCCTGAGGAGCTAGAGAATCCGAGATTCAGAGAGGGGCAAAATGTCTCTGGCGTGCGTGTGGTTAGCAGGGTAAGAGCTAACTTGGATTCCTTTCTTTCATAATCCCCTACAAAATGTTGCACATGCTTCCACTGAGGACTAAAGCAATGAAAAATATCTTCCTGGATTGGCCACACAGATACTCATGCTGGACGATTCAAGAAGATGAAATGGGGAAGAAAGAAACGATGACTCTAGAGGCATGACCCACCTGGATAAGAATTGTTGTAAAGGAATTATGTAGTGCAGGACCATTAGAAAATGCCAGGGTGGGAGGTGAGTGAAAGGTGAGATGTCAAAGGAGAGGGGTTGTGATCTGAAAGGTAGGATTTCAATATCTGTATGTAGACTGTGACCTTTGCAAAAGACTTTATGGAAAAGCCAACAAGAGCCTAAACGTGATTGCTGTGGAAGAACTGAAGTGCATACTCTCTGCAAGAAGATATAATGTTGTAAATTCACTTGCTTTTTCTTCTTCCAACGTATGGGAGGGACTCAGGTTTTTTTCACCATAATTTATACTAATTAGTCTTTCCACTTAAATCAAGAGGGGAACTGCAAATGTGGCCATTGATGGTCTGCTCCTCATTAGAGACAATTAAGAGTTAGAGGAACAAAAACACATCATAAGATTAATGATGAGAAAAGCCACCCAGAGAGAGAAACATGAAGCAGGAAATGATCTTATTGAGCTGGACAAAGGAAACTGATAGCCTGCAAGATCAGAGGCTCTTGGAGCTGAGGTCTAAACAGTCTAAAGAAGAATCGCCTGGGCATGCAAGCCTTCCCCTGCTGTATTCTCATCTGTATTTTTCATATCTCCTGTCATATTGCATTTATTAAGAAATGTTCTTGCTCTCTAAATCCAATTCATTAGTCTCCCTCCATGGATAAGAGGGATGGCATTACTGCTGAGAGAAAAATAAGTACTAAGCTAATCAGCCTTGGTAAATTCCAGTCTTGCATGTTATTGTCATTGAAGCTTTATCTAGCATTCAGACAGGGCACCGAGACACAGGAGAGAGACTGGATATGAAATGTCCTAACACCACTCTCAGACCCCTGCTGCTTATATCATTTTATCGTCTTCCAAAGAGAGAGGGAGGAGATTAGGGAACATTTAATTGCCTTATAAACTGATTGACAAATTGGTGATCTGATGCATATGGATGATCTTTTTAGTGAAATGGTTCAGAAGCTGCTAACAGATCATCAGGAACCATGATTTGCACGCTCTCCGCAGAGTTATTACAGAGAAGCGGAAGGATGGGTTGATTATTATCTTTCCTTCTTTCTGTTTTTTTTTTTTCCTTGAATGTTTTCTTCACCTCCAGGGAAATGCATTCTAGCAGCGTGAACACCGCTATTAATCAACACTTGTAGCAATAATCAGTGAGTGAAAAATGGTGACCAGAATCTGCGAATGCGCTGGCATAACTGTCTTCTGAGTGTTCCTTTGTGATCATGCCTTGGCATTCGAACATGGATAATTTATACAAAATTAATGTTGACACCTTCTGAGGTGCAAAGATTTATAGAAGCAGTGCTTACTTCTTCATCCATTAAAAAACGAAGAGAAATTGTTTCTGGTCATGATGAGTCATATTTTAGAGGCTTTAAAAATATACTTGATATTGTCATGTTTCTTTGTGTTATGTTTAGTCACCTAGTCCCATCATTTTTGAACATAGGTGTCATAAAAGGCAAAACTGTTATAAGTTCTTTGTTTCAGTCTTCTCAGACTTACTCCAGAAGGGGTGTGGAAAATAATCAAGAATTTTAAAATAGCTCAAGCCCCAATATCCTTCTCAAAGCCAACTATTGTTATTGGCAGTGCTTGGGGGGAAAATGTTTCAGAGTTACTGGAGTGGCAAAACACTGTTACAAGCCACACCTTACATGGGGCAGTTGTCTAAATTAATAGTGCAACATTTGGCTAGTGATGCAATTATACACAATGAAACTATTTTGAAATTTGGTTGCCACTCTCATTCCACAAAGCTACATATTAATTCACACCATCCTGTGATCAGGAGGGCAAAATCTGAGGTGCCAACACACTGGAAATTTCCCTTAAACTTCGCTAAGTTAGGATGAGTTTGCCTGGAGCCTAAGGAAGATCACTAAGGCATCAGACCACATCTTTAAAAAGTGTGATAGACCAGGACTCATAGGAGCATATGACACCAGCCCCTTCTCTGCGAATCATTCCTGTCATTAAAATCAATGCAACTTAATTAAAGCAAATTATAGATAGATACATCTATAAATAAGATATTAAAGTGTGCTGCTGAATATGATAATTGCTGCATATTTAGCAATCAGTGTGTGTGTTCTGCTTTTGCCAGGAGGAATGCCTTTCAGTGGAATCAATGGAGCTTTATTAAAAACCATCCAAATTAGAGGGAGAAATGATGAGTGTTATAATAACACAAAATCACTGTTTCAACTTTCATTGCAAAGAAAAGAAAGCAAAATATGGCCATCCCTCTTTTTTCACTCAAGGAAAATATTAGACATATTTTCTTTAAGATGTGGATGTTTTGAATTTATAAATTTTAATTTTTGTATTCTCTTCTCCCGAAGGAAGGCAGAAGGAAAATAATGATCATAAATAAAACAATTTAGCAGTGAGACTGGTAGGAGGAACACCCCAGTGCCCAGATAAGCTGTTTTATACCTTGATGACAGAAGACAAATAATGAAGTTCGTATTCTGTACAGAACTTGAAGATGGCTTATTTTATTCTCCTATCCACCAGATTTTCTTGTATGTGAAAATTTTCATGGGTTAATTCAAAATAATGAATTTGGAAAATAAAAATCCATTTTCTTACCCCTATACCTTTATTCATAACAATTACACTTGAGGCAAAGTATATTTTTTCAGGCTAATTTTAAAATACAAATTTTAAAAAGTTTTTTATCATCGAGTTTAAACATCAGTAACAGGAAACATAAGTGTTCATTAAATAATGAAATCACCCCTGTGTAACCAGAATTATTCTCAAATTTATAAAAATAAATACTAAACTTACAAAAAGACATAGATTTTAACATTCAGTGGTTTTTGGGGTTTTTTTTGTTTGTTTGTTTTTTGAGACAGGGTCCTGCTTTGTCACCCAGGCTAGAGTGCAGGGGTGCAAACAGGTCACTGCAGCCTCAACCTCCGGGGCTCAAGCAATCCTTCCACCTCGGCCTCCCAAGTAGCTGGAACTACAGGCCCACGCCACCACATGGGGCTAATCGTTCAGTGTTTTAAGAGATGAAAAAAGTCACTAGGCAGCCAGCCACCTCTAATAGAGTCTAGTAAAAGCATTTACAAAGACTTACCATTCTGGGTTACTCTGTGCATTAATTTTTTGTCTTTGAGAAGGAAAAGGGATAAAAGAAAAAGTGAAAAAGCCAAAAAAAAAAAAAAAAAAAGGGACAAGAAGAGACATGCATGTTTAGGAAAGTGGTTTATAACCATTTCACCTGATCAAATAAATGTTGATTTGTTGAATATTTTCAAGGGACTGGTCCTGGTGCTAGGAAAGAAAACAAAGTCCCTGTTCTCATAGAGTTTATGTTTGTGAAAAGAGATAGACAATAAACAAGTAAAGAGTAAATATCAGGCCGTGATAATGACCAGGAAGAAATATCAAGCTGGGCTAAGGGGCTGGGCAAGGCATGCTGTTTTCTACAAAGTGGTCAGAGAAGGCTAAGGGAGCAAGATGCTTGGGAAGCTGGAGGAGCAGAGAGGAGAGTGAGTGAGAGGGAGAGTGGACGGAGGCCAGAGAGGTGGGAGGATCAGAACTGTGGAGTCTTACGGAGTCCACTTTTTTTTGGAGACAGAGTCTTACTGTGTCGCCTAGGCTAGAGTGCTAGAGTGTAGTGGCATGATCTCAGCTCACTGCAACCTCCACCTCCTGGGTTCAAGCTCTTCTCCTGCCTCAGCCTCCCAAGAAACTGGGATTACAGGTGCCCGCAACCACACCCGGTTAATTTTTGTATTGTTAGTAGAAACAGGGTTTCACCATGTTGGCCAAGGTGGTCTTGAACTCCTGACCTCAAGTGATCCACCCACTTTGGCCTCCCAAAGTGCTGGAATTACAGGCTTGAGCCACTGCACCCAGCCTAACCATTCTTACCCATAGTGGTTATTTCTAATTTTCTAAGATGCATAGATGATGATACGTATTCCTCATGCTTAGAAAACAGTAAAAACGATTGGCATTGGTCTAGCTTGCTATGTTCTTCTCACAGCCTAGCTCTAGAGAGTGATTTTCAGGAGAGATGGCCAATTATTTCATTCCAGACTGCCAAAACCAGAGGCTATTATATTCACAAATTTGTTCAAAATCGGGACACATGAGTTTCCAGTCTACAGAAGGGTGTATACAGAGTAAAATGGAGTTCTTTTTTGCATCTCTCTTAGCTCTACATCTACTGTGTAGACATATTGCCCCCATAATCAAATCTGCTCTGCCCCCTTCTCATGTTTCCACCAGAGGATACCATGGCTTATTCCCACCTGCGAACTCTGCATGAATGGAAAGAGGAAGTAACAACAGCCACTAATCATGTACATCACAGACATCTAAGCCCGGTCTTTCCTTTAACACACACTCCGTCCTTGTGCAGCTGTGCCTTAGAGTTGGCCCCAGTCAATAGGTAGGGAGGGAGCAGAGTGGTGGTCCTCAGACTCTTTGATTCCTTTCTCCATGCCAAAAGAAGATGTCATAGGACATTTCAAAACTAAACCATCCTTAGAGATGTGTACTAACAGCAGTTTGCAACTCGGTTATGGGATACACAAAACAGCAGGGCCACTGTTCTTCATTGTAATCTGCATGTGAATATTCTAGTTCAAACTCCACACAGTAATAATACCATTAATATGATATTTGTTTGTAGCATAATAAGAAATACATTTCCTTCTGAAAATATTGATGTAATGGGTCTCTTTCAATCACAGTATTTAAATAATAGCCCACTTAAAGAACAAGGTATTGGAAGACATTATCCAGTAAAAGGTTTCTCTTCCCTATGAGGCAGTGAGTTCATTCTGCCACCTTTATAATTTCCTCTTCCTGTGCAAAGTGGCTCTGTGCTCTCCGCTTTGCTGCAATTCCTCAGGCAATAGCCAAGCTCTCCCATTGTGAGGATCCCTGATTTCAATAACTCACAGAAATTAGTAATTAGAAACACATTAAAGCGTTGGATCATTTTTCTTAGGGGCTTTACTAGTAGAGAATTGTACCCCAAATTGCATTTCCTGGTGTTTTCTCCTTTCTGGTTATAAACATGCCAATGGTGCTGTATTGCATTCACCTGGGGTAGGATTGAGAGGTAATCAAGGTGAGCCTAATAAAAATGTGGCAGCAGGCCTAATGAAAATTGGAGTGGATCTAAAAACCTTGAATAAGCTCACTCTCTTTTCATAGGTTCTTGCAGTTTGGTTTTCCTGAGTATCTGAGAAATGGCAGGGAGTGGGGTCCTTTACAGGTATTAGCTATGAGCAGGTATTTGAATTCTGATTGAGAATTGTGAGGTGGATCAAGCGTGTGGTGTCTCTTAGCTGAGTTGTGTGCTATTCGAAATGATGGAGGCTGAATTGACTTTTGATTTTTTAAGAAATGATTCAATTAACTTTTGAACCACCTGCTCCTGTGTCCCCAGGAATATCATGAAAGAGCCTCTATTCCTGTTCTTTCCACAGCCTTGCATTCTCCTGCTCCCGCTCATTTGAGTTTTGCCGCTCTGTGAATTATGGTATTTGATCTCTGCTCCTAAGGAAAGATGATTCTACCCACTCTTTGGATGGGTTGTTCCCCACGGTTGACCCTCAAATTGAAAGTGATGTTTCCCTTGTGAATGTTGTAAATTTAAATTCAGGGATCATCACCTGATCAGTAACTCACTTGTGGGTTGTTAGTGTAATTTATGCACTGTTGCTTGTCTGCAAAGTAAAAGTGAGTTTCTCATGACCCTTGAGGAAGATACTCGGAGAGACCTGTCCCTAAACTATATTGGGCCAATGAACAAATTCAGGAATGTAACTCTCTCTACTTCCTTCCAAGTGACTTGGATTAATGTTGGTGCTATTTTCCATACCAAAACCCAATTACAAGATGGAAGATTTTCAGTAATTGGGCCCTTTGGATCTGAAACATCTCAGGTCAGTGCCCCTGGGGATAGCCTTCAGTAGGAAGGGTTCTGGGGCTTCAAACAGAAGGTAAATCTGATTTATAGATGGACATGGCATTACATCTGTCACAAATACATTATGAATGGGCGTTGTACATTTTCTAACATATAAATCAACTCCCCCTGGGAAATTATCCTTCATCCTAATGGATTATACCATAAGAAGTTCTTTGCAATATTCATCCTAAATTTTCACTTTTCTTAATTTCATTACATTGATGAGTAGAGATCCTTATATATTCTTTTGCCTACCTCTTAGGGATGTTAAGAGTATTAGGCTAATGCTTGTAAATCACCTCACAATTCTCCAACTGAGCCCACTAAAGCAATGCAAAACAGTACTAGATAATAAATAGGTGTTGCTTCTGCTCAACATTCATGCTATACTGGGGCATAATGAATAGACCCTTAAGTAAGTAGATAAACATTCTTCTCCTTAAAGATGGGAAATCATATAAATGGCACCCAACCAGAATTTCAATTGCTTAGCTGCCAAAGTTGGGATTTGGCTTCTTTGCATAGAAATAATCATGGCAAGTGTTGGTTTCTTTTTCTTTTTTTCTCTGTTTCTCCTGTCTGCTGACCCCTTGCTACATGATGCTTCCCCTTCAGACTCTGTACCTTTGTTTCTCTGGAAGAACTGCACTTAGGTGAGCATCTCTCTGAACACAGACACTGAGGATGCTTTCAGACTTGAAAACACAATGAAAGGGCCTTCCACCATACGGCAGGGCTGAATCTGGGAGTTGCACTCATTTAGGAAAACCCATCAGTGGACCGATAGCAAAATGGCTGAGGTCAGTAGTTGGAGATGGACTCACTCTCTACCTGCGCACACAACCTGTTGTACCCTGGGAAGGAAGCCAGCTGTCATTCTCTCCTCATCCAGTCACTAGGACTACACACACATGGTCCTGGCATTTATATGTGATCCCAAACTGCTCAATAATGTAATAAAATGCATATTTCATATTTGCACTGTTAAATGCCTAAATCACAAATACTGTTTCTTGATTTCATTCAGTAGAATTAATGTTCCCACATGAATTAGAGCATTGCATTCGGTTGCTAATAGCACCTTGAGGTAGCCCAGCTAGGATAATCCAAGTCTGTTTTCTGTGGGTAGTTGAGGATTACTTGTTTGTCTGCTTGCCTGTGTTATGTCTCGCCTTCAAGATTACTTTTTTCATTTAGTTGATGCTTTATTCTTTTAATCATTTATTGAGCATGTGTTAGATAAGAAGTATTACAAAGATGAATAAAGCAGGATTATTTGTCCTCAAAGCACTGATGATCCAACAGAGAAGGAAAAACAAAAACACAAACCATCTCCTTATAACAGTCTAGGTAAGTATTCTTTACAAAGACATACTGAAGGCTCTCAGAAAATAAAAAGAGAATAGTTCTGTCTGACAGGCTTCCCAGAGGACCTGGTGATGGAAGAGAGAGGGAGAGGGAAAAGCTTGAACCAACATAAGGAAATGTGAGAGTTTACAGGGATGAAGGATGGTGATACTGATGAGGATGACAATGATGACTGTAGATTGTGAAAGGCTTGGATGCCATGCTCAAGAATTAGACTTCTCTAGGCATTGTTTCTGTAAACAACAATAAGATGGTCACGTGTGTGTACACAAACACACACATACATGCATATCATCCTTCTAAATGTGTCATATTATTCCAGCCACTCATCTTGTATACATATAGTGTAAAAAAAGACACTTTCATAAGAGAAAGTAAGAGTTCTCTCTCTATAATTCCCTCCCTTTCTATCTATCTGTCTCTCCTTTCTCTCTCGTCACTCTCTTTCCCAATACCGTTTTCGGAATAATATCGGTGAAGAAGCTTCCATTAGCTCTGTAAGCCAGATCTGCTCAGGGGGTTCATGGAAATGAACTCTACAGGGCAGGGAAGAAATCCTCTCCAAGTGTTTTTGTTTTTTTATTTTGTTTTGTTTTTTAACCAATAGAAAGGTCAGATTCAATGTAACTGCAATAGTAAGAATGAATATTTACTGACATGTAGTAGACTATGTGTGAGATGTACTATGTGATTTATATGCATCATATCATTTAATGCTCATAACAGTCATCTGAGTGGGTATTACTAATCGCATTTACAGATGAGAGAAATGAGGCTCAAAAGTTAACTTGCCCAAGATCACAAAGTCAGTAAGTGGTAGAGCCAGAATTCAAACCCAACCACTATGCCACACTGTGTGCAGGCCTGAGACCACTGCCTCTGGGTGTTCAATTAGAGACTCTTCATGCAGTTTCCAGTTAGAATTAATTAATGCTGGAATCAGACACGCATTAGGAGTGATGGTGCTTTTAGGATTGTCTGACCTACCCTCCCTGCCGTGTCATTCTCTTTGAGTGAAATAGTCTTATGAGGAATTCACAACACCTGCCTTTGTCCTGGTCAGGGTAGTATTGCGGATTGAGTCAGATGATGTCTGAGAACATGCTTTGATCATTGCAAAACCCTGTATGAATATAGTATCTGACGATATATCACTCATTTAATATGTATGTAGGAACTAGACGGCAAGCACATTTTAAAAACAGGACAGGTAGTTTGAAAATGGGTTTAACCTTTTAGGTATCATCCTCTAGAGCAGGTATGTGCACAGCCCCTCCAAGGCCATGGTCAGGGGCCCATCAGCATCCAAGCTTCAAAGCCAGCCATTGCTGGTCACTCTGTCCTTTCCCCAGTGCCTGCCAGACTGTTCACGAAGTAGCAGCCCAGCTGTCACAACTGATGACCAGCTGTTTTTTATTTTAACAATGGCTACTAAAACCCACACTGAAGTATCCTTTGTATTATTTCCTCAGTAGTTTAGATATCCGGTTCTGAAGCTTTGATCAGATCACTGAACACAGTTCTCCAGACCCGAACCCCACCCCTCCCCCAGGTCATTGCACAGAGCAAACGTGTTCTGCTCAAGTGGCATCCTCAGATCTCCACTAGGTGGACTTCACAGAGCAGCCAAGTACGGTTAGATGTGACTCAGGTGAAGTTTTTTCAAAGCCCTCTTAGCCAAAGAAGTATGAGGCTTTGATGTAGCCTTTCACTAGTTCGAAAGTAACTCAGGAACAGAGGGGAAAAGACTCAGCAGTTCTCTCCTAATATCCAAACTTTCCTCATTTTAGTATCACTACTCAGCTTGCAGGGAAGTCTGGGAGAGGGTTCCTAGAAACCCAACTAACCACGGACTCTGTGTCCTCCACGGCATGTGAGTTGTGCGGCACCATCATGCTACATCCATGTCTTGGCTCATGTGAGACACTTGGGCTGATTTTTTGTTGTTGTTGTTGTTGCTTGCTGTAAATTTGCATAATTTTATATCCCGAGCAGAGTTCTTGATTTTGCAAGAGCATAATAAAAAAAAAAAACACTGTGAATTGGCAGGTTTGAGGTTATGATTTGCAGCTGGTCTATCACTTCCTCTTCCTGGAAGCTGCAGCTTAAAGTATTTTACAATTATCATATTTCACGGGACCTGGGCCTATATTTGCATCTGCTCATCTTTTGGTTTTCTTTTTTAAAAAATACTCTGTTTTCACATTTTTTGGTGGAAAAATTGTCCAACACATTCATTTTATGTATTTTTCTCTTCTGGGTATAAATTCATATGGTTCAATGCTATTGAAATCAAAACATTCAATGCAGTGAGCCCTTTGGACAGGTTTTTGAGACTGAAAACAATGACAAAGCAAATTCTACCCAGGGTTGCAGTAATATTTCTAAGCAGCCTCCTTTGTCCATTGTCATTATTTTGATTAAAAAGGTGTGTAGAAGCCACGGTGGATTTTCAGGATGCAAAAATCGTTGCAGAAACTTCCTCTATTAGTGCAAATTATTAGACGATGGAAATGGTACTTGAGCAGCAAGAATGACATTAATTATGCGAAAAGCAGTCATATCTGGCAGTTGGCAAGCATGCATTATTCTTCAACAATCTTCCATGGGTTTGTGTTCAGCCAGCATTAGAAATCTAAAAGCTTTTAATTTTGGCAAAGTTTTCACAGGACTTGCACTTCCAGCTTCTAGATAAAAGATAATTTGGAACGAAATTATGTTGGTGAAATTGAAGAATTCAGTAATGAGTTCTGTGTAGATGAATCAATGTTCAATTAAATGATTATATCAAATCTACCTTTAAATGTTGACTTAAAATAATCATATTTTAAAGACATTGAAAGTAAGATGCTATATATACATGTAATCAGAAGAGCAAAGTCTGTGTTACCCATGCTGGTAGAGGAATGAAGTATTCTGATTGATCCATGAATTTGATTAATGGAAAGAAATTTAGGACAGGAATTACCTGTACGCTAAGATTTAGAGTAGACTGCCATAATCTAGCTTGTTTTCATAGTTTCCATTCTCTTTTGCAACTTTTCTCTGTTTCTCTGGGTTTTTTTCTCTTTCCCTGTCTACACCCCTTTTTCCAGGCTCCCTTCTCTGTTTGAGAGTTTTAATGCTCACAGAGTCTTTGTTTTTTTTTTTTTTTTTTTTGAGACAGAGTTTCGCTCTTGTTGCCCAGGCTGGAATGCAATGGCGTAATCTTGGTTCACTAAAACCTCCACCTCCTGGCTTCAAGCAATTCTCCTGTCTCAGCCTCCCAAGTAGCTGGAATTACAAGCATGTACCACCACGCCCAGATAATTTTTGTATTTTTAGTAGAGACGGGGTTTTGCCATGTTGGCCAGGCTGGTCTCAAACTCCTGGCCTCAAGTGATTGTCCGCCTCAGCCTCCCAAAGTGCTGGGATTACAGACGTGAGCCACCATGCCTGGCCTATTTTTTTTTTATCTACTACTTTATCCACCTGATTTTTCCCTTCGTGGCAATGAGTACAGCCAATCAGAGCAATATTCTTTGTTTCATTCATTCAGTCAATCAGCATTTACTAAGCCCCTGCCATGTTTATGGCACTAACCTGACGATAGGCAGAGCTACCAAAACTGAAGAAACAGATATCCTGCCATAGGCAAAAAAGCACATGTTTGGCTGGCCAGACACGGTGGCTCACACCTGTAATCCCAGCACTTTGGGAGGCTGAGATGTGTGGATCACTTGAGATCAGGAGTTCCAGGCCAGCGTGACCAACATGGTGAAACCTCATCTCTACTAAAAATATAAAATTAGCTGGGCATGATGGTGCATGCCTATAATCCCAGCTACTCGGGAGGCTGAGGCAGGAGAATAGCTTGAACCCAGGAGGCGGAGGTTGCAGTAAGCTGAGATCACGCCACTGCACTCCAGCCTGGGCAACAAGAGTGAAACTCCGTCTCCAAAAAAAAAGTATATGTTTGGGATCCATAAAATTTTTAATAAGATCAATAAGATCATTGAGCATGCATAAGAAGGACAAGATAAAGCTGGAAAGTTAGGTTGCTATGGGTTACTAAAGGCCTTGCATACCAGACTAAGAGGCTGAGTTTTTTTTCTCTAGTTAACAGGAAACTATTCAGTAGTTTGTGTTTGTTTGTGTGTGTGTGTGTGTGTGTGTGTGTGTGTGTGTGTGTGTATGTATGTATGTATGTGTGCTTATTTGGTTTGGTTTTCCAAACCAGGTTTTGACATAAGAACATCAGTTTTCAGAAGGTTATCCGTTCAGTTCTTCCTTTCTCCTCAACTTATCTTCATTTATCTTCCTAGAACTTGAACTCAGCTGCTGCAGTCATCACAAAATAACTTGGTTAATATAAATTTGAGGAAAATGCCTGTCTGATTCCAGCATGAATGGTAGACAGGTCTGATAATGTTGTGACTCCAGTAAACACTGCATAATGACGTAGCCATTCCATCCTACAGTAGTTGTGTGCTCAGTAATTCATCTTATTGTATACGGTTCCTCTCCTAGTCCACTGTTGCTCTGAGCTCATAGGAATCTTTCCTCACGCTAAGCAGTTACATAATTTAGATTCCAAATGGTTTTGATTTATACTCCAGATCCGAGTTCAAATCTAAATTGTTAGACTATTTATAGGTTATTTTTTATTTTGTAAGGAATACGAAAAGCCAGGACTGTGTAAACAAAAGAAATGTGGCAGTCTTAATAAGGCATAACCATAAAACAGATGTCATGAGGGTAAAGCTCCCTTGAAAACATTTTGATAGTATGTTTTCTATGATTTAATAGGTTTGGACCAAAAATGTAGCATGGAATCTGATTCATTCTTTCTGTTAACTTCCACTGCGTAGATGTCTGAGATATCTATTTCATTGGCTCAGTAAATATTAATGAACGGACTGATACAAAGATGATATGCCAGGCCTTGAGAATGCAATGGTGCCAAAAGGAGGCATTGTGTTAGCACTCAGGAAGCTTACAATCTGAGATCTTAGGTAAACCAAATTAATAGACTGATACCATGTATGAATAACTGAAAAAAAAACTGTACATAAACCAGGCTATTTTTATAACACATATCTCCTTATTAGGAAACACTTTTGCTATACCAAAAAATTAGTATATATGCAAATATTAATGCCTCCAGCTATAAGAAATAAATATTACTAGGCCATTGGAGTTCAGTGATATGGCTAAGAAGACCACAAACCACTGAGAATACTTGCAGATAGTCACAGACTACTTTACACGTCCCATCGCATCACCACCATAGGTTCATTTGAACTTTCCAGTCCTTCATCTCAGTTCTTCATTTAGGAAACAGAGTGACAGTAACTATGTGATCACTGCCAACATATGAGCAGCATTGTCGGGGGAGAAATGTTGCTTTGGGGTCAGACACATCTCAGTTCAAATCCTGGCTTTGCCACTGTGTGACCCTTAGGCAAGTCTCTTGATGATCGCTGAACTTTCATTTCCTCATGTGTGAAATGAGGCAGAGATGGAAATGGTAGCACGATTGCAACTCATGATACTGATAGTGGAGTGTTCTAGAGAGTCCTTTCTTTTGGTAATTGTAAATGGAAGTGACCAGAACTTGCCAACTGGCTGAAATAGATACAAAATATTCAGCTTTTCCAAATGTTTCTTTTTTCTATGTTTGGTCTTTATAAACGGAAGTATACCTAAATTTTCTATGTTTGGTCTTTATAAACGGAAGTATACCTAAAATATGCTAGAGAGCTTGGTCAAGGAATATGCTTTATAGAGTTTATCAGCTAAAAGGGATAGTATAAGAAATAATGTGAACTAGTATATCATTTAAGAATTGAACATATTTTGAGGGTTAGCATTGTCTGCTTTGGGGTGAGTGAATAACACTGTCACAGAGTGTACAATAAAACAAAACAGCAAGGAGTAAATGACTCATGGAATACATCCATGAAACAGAAACCGAATTTAGTAAGTACTAGATATTAGCATCTAGTGATTAATGTCACTAAGATTACATCGAATTCCTGTGTACTCTGCTCCTGGAGAATACAAGACAGGTGACAGATTTCTTAGGAAATGCTTTTCCTAATGCCTTTTTTTTTTCTTTTCGTCAGACCTTTGTCTTTTTTCAAGTATGAGTTTACTTTTCAGCCAGTGTTACAATATCTCTATTTGTAGGTAGACAGATGGGGGATAGGAAATGAGGAATGGTGTCTGGCTCTTTAATTAAAGACACAGAGCCAGAGTTTGTTCTTCAAGCTTGTTGGCAAGGCACATACGCACACGTGCACATACACACACATACACACACAAAGTGCATCTGATAGATGAAGCCAAATTTGTAAAATTGTATCCACAATCATAGTTTCTATGGTAACTGTATCTTAGGCCCAGACACAAACAGAGCTGGCAGGAGATGTCTGATTTTATTTTCTGCTAAGACAATCATAACAGAGACAGTTCAGGTTATTAAGATGCCATAGCCCAGTGTACATGCAGCCAGTACTTGGATGGTGCTACCATAAGATTTCATGCTTAAATCCCAATAAATACTTTATAATTTCATAATTTGCAGGTTGCTTTTCTCTGTCATTCTGCTATAAAATCATCCTGTGCCTGCACACAGTTACTATATTAATGAGGTGTTAGTGGTCAACATAAATGTGGAAATGATGCAAGATAACTTTTATAAATGTGCACAGGTTAGAAGGGACTTCCAGGATGTCTGTTTTAACCCTGACATGTTGCAAGGAAGGAAAATGTAGGCACAGTATGGTTAAAAGACTTATCCAAGAGTTACTTCTAAAATATTTTATTTGCTGTATTTTTTAAACTAGCAGATGTTCTAGACTAGTCTATAAGCTGAATACCCAGTTATTTCACAAAATTACTGAAATCAAATTGCGGAAAACAAACACTTCAGAAACAATAGTTTGAATGAGTGTGTGTTCTTTCGCCTCTCTGGATGGCATATTTGTAAATACGTAGCTCAGGCATATTATACCACATATTGTTGAAGACGAATAATTAAACATCCTATTTTGATGAGTTTCCTTTTGTTTAAATAGAGCATTTCCCTTAGTTCCCCTAGAAACATATAGCATTTTAGCAAAAGTCTTAATATTAGAAGATGCTGAAAGCCAAGTTCATAACTTTTTAGAAGTTTTTATTGTGTTGATTCCTTTAAACATCTTCCAGCCAAATCTATAACTAGGTAAGAGCAATGGAATTAGAAGAAAGCTTTTGGAAATGTGGAACACTTCTCCAAAATATCTGTCATGATACCAACTTGAAATGAAAGGCACATTTCCTAAAATGGCATCTAAATTTTTATACTTTGCATCTTAATCTTATGATGTGTCTGGCAGCATGAAACTCATTTTTTTGTAATGGATCTAAGTAAGACATGTTTGTAAATGAGGATGTTATATATAGGTGAATAAGCCGTATTGCAACTTTGCTTGGCCTCTCCATCACAGCAGCTTTTTAATTTCCTCAGGAAAATTGGCTTAGAGGACATAAATTACAAGATTGGCAAAAATGTGTCCTAACCTATAGAAACTGGAAAACATGTTAATTTTGTAATTTTGAATTGTTTCCGCTTTTCATCAGCAGACATTTGCAGAAAAATCTTGTGTAATTTATTCTTTTATTTTTAATGAATTGTTAAAAAATGTTTGAAAAGGCATTATATCTTCTCCTCTGCCATTAATCTACAAATGGGGAATATTGGGAGGTTAAATGGCCTCTTTAGGATATTGCTTTATGAAACTGCTGATTCTAGCAATGCCAGGCTAGAAATACATACTAATTTAAGGAACCATGAATGTAAGCAGCAAGCTCTTTGCTTTTGTAAAGAAAAGACTAATAGCTTTATTTTAACAAGGCTCTTAACACCCCAGCCGGCAGCAGGCATTGAGTGAATGAAACTGGGGGAACTCCCATGGACTAAAAGCACCTTAATTCAACATTCCTTCCAAACACCAAGCCCTCCTGATAGGCTTGTCACAGGCTGTCATAATCCAGCCAAAGAGGGTCACCACGTGCAAGGCGCACCAAGGTATGAGCGCTTTAAATTGTTTTGAATAAGCTCTCTGAAGTTTCACTTCCTGAGCTATATCAGTAAAGGAAAGATAAATATGCCCCAAATCCAGGCGTAAGTTCTAACGTTACACTGTTGTGTAAAAGGCTAGATTTCTGTTATGGCTTAAGTCAAGATTGTTTCTGTCAGACATATATTTAGGTCACTACATTAAAAAGAAAAAAAAAAAACCTGCATGATACCAAGTAAGATAAAGGGATTTAAAAAAAATTAATTGGATTGAAGCTGCTGACCTTATTTTTTTGTGATGAGGAAAATTACCTAATAAGGAGTTCTTCAAGCAGGAATATTTCTGAGCCTTGTTGAGCACAGAGAAAAATGAGAAGTGAGCTTATAAATGCCTGTGTCTGTTTTCTCTCCCTCACTCCCTCTTCAAGTCATCTTACTTCCTAAGGACTTAACCACAACTTCTTAAAATTGGCTTCCCTTTAGCAACCCTCTATCTGCAATTTCCTATCCTCTATTTGCAGCTCTTGCAAGAATATTTGTACCCAACACACTAATCTATATTGTCACCATTTCTAACCGAGTATTAAAAATTGATCAAATTATAGGAGTAGATTACATGAATTATGATTTCTCCATATAATGGGATATTATATAGCCATTAAAAATCATGTTTTAAAATATATTCAATAGCATACAAAATTGTCAATAATAAACAGATGAGAAAACAGCTCTATATGCCATTAAAATATGTATGTGTTTATAAATGTTAACAGAGGTCATTTTGGGGTGGTTTTCCACAATAATCATTTAATGGAGAAAAAAATGATTAAATCTGTTTTTTTGGATAATGGAACAGAAATGTATCCCCACCATTTTCATTAACTAACATTGTATCCCTGAGGGAGAGGACTTTTTCTCATCTCTATGTCTTATGGTACTTCACATGTTACTCTACCTAGGAGACACTAATACATGTTTACATATTTGAAAGTATTAATCCCATTCCATAAGCGTGACAGCATAAGACAGTACAATCAGTGTTTATTTATTAGAAAACTAGAAAGGTTTTCAGCACCAGAGAGTCTGGCTTTCTCTCCCCATCAATCCACCGAAATCACTCTCAATAAACCACTAATCACCATCTCATTGCCGATTCCAAACAATATTTTTGCAGACTTTATAGTGGTCTCTGTTCAGTTGCAGAGAGCAACATCCACTGTAGCTTAAGAAAGAATAAATTTATTATACCATAGTAATGAGCTTATAGAACCATAAGGGATGTTAAAGAAAAAACTTCTTGGATAAGCTTTCAGAAATGATTTTTCCAAGCCACACTCCAGAACTGAGCTACTGGGGGAGCTGTTGCTATTTCTATGTAGGAAGTTTTAGACTGCAGAGCCACACAATGCTCATATCAGGAGCCACCATGATTAGGAAGATGCCACAATCAGAAAGCCACCTCTCCTGCCACCAATTCTAAGACCAACTATAAAAGTTACATTTCACTCCCCAAACTAGCAATGTTACAGCTGCTAAAGCTGCCACAGGAAAACCAAGCATACCTCTCATTTAGTCAGTCTTGCCATAATAAACAGCGGAAGTATGGCCACTGCCTCAATTCTATTTTCCAAATGTTATGGCCTAACTTAAATCATGCCAGTACATTGGCTGCAAGGGAATCCAGAGAAAGGTAGTTTTTAGCTTTCCAGGCTCTGTAATTGAAGGTGACACTCTACAAGAAAGGTGGATTGGGTGAAGTGCACTAACACACAGTCCCTGTCTTACTGAAGCTCTTCACTGTTTTGACACTGTTGAAGACTCCCTTCATGGAATTCTTTTCTTGGTTTCTACAATAAAACATTTTTCTGGTTTTCTTCTGAACCAACTACTTTTTCTCAGACTTCCTCCTGGGTTCAGTGTTTTTGGCCTGCCCTTCAAATGATGGTGTTCCTAAGAATAGTATTAGTGTTCCTGTCTCTTCTCATTTGTCTTTTCTTTTATTTGGTCCCTACAGACTCTTCCTGGTCATTCTTTTCCAAGCTTTCTGGTACCATCTGTATGCTGAACGTTTCCCAATACTACATCTCTAGTCCAGACTTCTCTAAGTTGCAAATCATTATACTCAACAACCAGACATCTCCATTGACATGTCTCAAGTCAGTTTAATATGTCTAGATATTCCCTCCTCCCACCTCTACTCCAAAATCTGTCCTTCATTTATTCCTGTTTCGGTGAGTATTACCAAAACCATGTAGTTGCTAAGCTCAGAAACTTGGGCATTATTCTAAATACATCACTCCCTTTAATCCACAGTCAATCCTATTGCTCTTACCTCTTTGAAATCCTAATGACACTCTCTTGTCTTCATCCTTTGAAAAACCCTCAGAGGTTTATGCTCTTACAATCTCTGGCTCAGACCTTCACTGAACTCTCCAAGTTATGGCAAGAATAATCTTAAAAACTATAAATTCCCAGGAGATAAAATACAAGAAAATCTAGATGACCTAGGGTTTGATGATGATTTTTTCGATATAAGACCAAACGCATGATCTGTGAAAGATAAAATTAATACGTTGAACTTCATTAAAATTAAAAAATTTTGCTCTGTGGAAGACACTGTCAAGAGAATGAGGAGAGAAGCTACAGACTGGGAGAAAAACGTTTGCAAAAGACACATCTGATAATGAAGTATCCAAAATACAGAAAGAAATCTTAAAACCCAACAAGAAAACAACCTAAATACAAAATGGGCCAAAGACCTCAATGGATCCCTCACCAAAGAAGCAAAGAAGATATACATATGGCAAATAAGACTGTGAAAAGATGTTCTACATCACATGTCATCAAGGAAATGGCAAAACAGCAATGAGATATGACTACACACCTATTAGAATGGCTACAATTGGGAACACTGACCACACCAAATGCTGACAAGGAAGTGGAACACCAGGAACTCTCATTCGTTGAATTCTGGTGGGAATTCAAAATGGTATCACTACTTTAGAAGACAATTTGGTGGTTTCTTGCGAAACTAAACATAGTCTCACCATACGATCCAGCAATCGCCTTCCTTAGTATTTACCCAAAGGAGTTGAAAACTGACATCCACACAAAAACCTGCACATAAATGTTTACGTCTTTATTCATAATTGCCCAAATTTGGAGGCAACTAAGATGCATTTTAGTAGGTGAATGACTAAATAAACTGTGCTACCTCTGGGCCCTGGAATATTACTTAGCCTTGGAAAGAAATGAGCTATCAAGCCATGAAAAAGCATGGAGCAAACTTAAATGCATATGACCAAGTAAAAGAAGCCAATCTGAAAAGACTGCATACTGTGTGATACCAACTATGTGACACTCTGGAATTGACTATGAAAAGAGTAAAAAGATCATTGGTTACCAGGACCTGGGGGAAGGAGTGATGAATAGGCAGAGCACTTAAGATGTTTAGGGCCATGAAAATTCTCTGTATGGTACAGAAATGATGAATACATGCCATTATACATTTGTCCAAACCCATAGAGTGAGTAACACCTAGAGAGAGCCCTAATGTAAACTATGGGCTATGAGTGATTATAATGTGTCAATGTAAGTTAGTGAGTTGTAACAGTTGTAGCACACTGGGGGGCATGCGGGTAATGAAGGAGGCTATGCATGTGTAGGGGTGGGACTATATGGAAATCTGTATGCCGCCTTAATTTTTTTGTGAACCTAAAACTGCTCTAAAAACTAGTTTCTTTTTAAAAATTGCAGTGGTGGTGGTAACAGTAATAGCCACAGTAGGAGCAACAGTAGTATAGTTGCTAGTTAGTAGTATTCTTTTCTTCATACCTTGTTTCTACCTTTGCAAAATCTTCAAATTCCCTGAAGACACAGTGCTTTCGATATGCCTCCATGGTTTTTCACTTTTGTGCTCTTTACTTGAATGGCTTATCCTACTACTCCTACACCCTTCTGCCCCAGAAAAACTCCTCCTCATCCATATTCAGGTTTGAGATGACGCTTCAACACCCATATGACGCTGTCTTCAACTCTCCCAGGTGGACTTTGGAATTTGTTCCTGCGGACTCCCACTGCCTCCTTCCTCAGACTTCCACAGTGATCTCATTGTACGACAATTGTTTGCAGGCCTGTTTCCATGAGGAGACCCGCTGGATTTCTTCATTGCTTTGAATACAGTGAATGACTGCATTAATGATGTTGCAGTATCAATGGAGAAACATACAAAGATATACACAATTAGTGAAGGACAGAATAATTTCTTATGTGCAAGCTTGCTGCCTATCTTTTGAAGACTGGCCCAAGTTCTGGTACTTCCATGAAGTTTTTCCTGACACCTCCAGGCCTCATCTGTGCTACTGCTGATAACATCCTGAATGGCACTTGAAAATACATTATCCTATTTCATTCTTTGGTTATTTCAGTTTGAATGCTGTTTTCCCAACAAGACAGAAAATCCCTTAAGAATAAGGATCACCTTACATTTCACACAATCTTATATGCTGTTGGGTATATTTCATAGGTGTGTGTATGTATACTATATATAAACACATATATGTATATACATGCAAATATACAAATATATGCATATTTATATGTATATATGTATATTTTATGTATATTTGAATATTTTATATGTATATTTGTATGTATGTATATTTGTATGTATATATACATAATCATATGTTATAAATACATATAATTATGTGTGTGTGTGTGTGTGTGTATATATATATATATATACACACATATAATCTGTTCCTTGAGGCACCAGAACAGTAATAGGCATGTGGTCTCCTCAAGGCAA
Source organism: Pan paniscus (assembly GCF_029289425.2). Lineage (NCBI taxonomy): Eukaryota > Metazoa > Chordata > Mammalia > Primates > Hominidae > Pan > Pan paniscus. The sequence goes on from NC_073262.2 coordinate 108,152,703, forward strand.
CAGAATACTGACTGCTATTATCATTATGCCAGGACAGTTCTGGATAACAGTGCTGAAACTATTAACTTGGAACTTTATAGCTACAAGAAAAAGTTCAGTTGGAATATCCAGAGCTATACTATGGATACATAAGCATAGTGATTTTCCAACAATCACAATTAATAACCTTCAGCATAGTATTGATATTTGCAGGAATTCTCTTTCCATAAGAAATAGTTTAAAAACACAAGAAAGCAAACCTTAGGTAGGAATGGGTGAGGACAATGTTTCTGTCCTTCACTTCTTCCTTTTCTATTTTTTTTTTTATCCCCTGTCTGTCACCATCCTTGCCTCTGGTTTTGGTAGAAAGTTCAGAAATTTAAACCAAGGCTTTTATCCTACTGCAGAGAATTCTCAATCTCTCTGTCTGTGATTGCTTTAAAGATGTGAAGTCTTCATCCCTACCTACGTAGTAGCTCACTGGACTCTTGCCCTCTCAGATAACCCCAGTGTCTCCTGTTCCACCTATTGATGAAATATAAAGAGGTTTTATAGGACACACTCTAAAGGTCCTCCCACAATAATTAAACACCAAGAATAGTCTTTCTTAATCTAAGTGCAAGTGTATACTTGTTTTACAACATCTCTCCCCATATCCCCAACCCCATATACACACTCTGCACAAGCTGGGATGTAATGGTGGTTTTATGGAGAGCCGGGACTTTTGGTAAGAAGAAAATAACTTCCAGGTGGTTGATTACCGCCTAGAAAAATTTTCCCTACTGACCTTGACACTGTTAGTTCCTTCCTGTGCTTACTGGCAAAATCTCTTCCTTCCCACCTGATAGTCCAAGTTTTCTATTTACTCCTTCCATGCCCATGTGTGAGGGATATCCAAGAGCAAAAGGAAGCACATGAGTGGTCCATGTGATACCAAGTGTGTTGAGGTGAACAGGTGGGGAATCAATCAGTAATCAAGTACTTTTAAATACCTGTTACGTGTTCATCCTGTTTTTAGTTGGCATGATAGCTACAGAAGAATGAGATACAATATCTTTTCATTAAGAAACCAACACACAGTATTGAAAACCTACTGGGGCCAGTCACTGCCCTTTAGGATCTCAGAGGCTGATGGAAAAGACTCCAAGAGAGGTAAACACAGGACGTACAGAGGAAGGGACAAAAACAATAAAGACCAACACTAGATAGAAAACAGTTCATCACTTATGGGTGGCCATTCGTAAGAGAGAGAACTGAGGTTCAGGGTGGTCAGGGGGGGCATCATGGATGCTGTGGAGTAGACAGTTGATTGTCAGCAACCCTTGTTAGTAAAGAAAGGTTTTATAGAAAAGGTGCTTTTATTTATTTGTTTATTTATTTATTTATTTTGAGACAAAGTCTCACTATGTCAACCAAACTGGAGTGCAGTGGCGTGATGTGGGCTCACTGCAACCTCTGCCTCCCGGGTTCAAGTGATTCTCCTGCCTCAGCCTCCTGAGTAACTGGGACTACAGGTGTGCGCCACCACACCCGGCTAATTTTTGTATTTTCAGCAGAGATGGGGTTTCACTATGTTGGCCAGTCTGGTCTCAGACTCCAGACCTCAGGCAATCCACCCGCCTCTTGACCTCCCAACAAAGTGCTGGGATTGCAGGCATGAGCCACCGAACCCAGCCAGAAACGGTGCTTTTAAAAATATGGTCTTTTCACAGCCGAGAAGAGCTATAATGGCGTGAAAACTAAATGTAACATACTGGATGGGATCCAGGGACAGAAAAATAGCATTAGTTAAAAATCTAAATAAACTATAGACTTTAGTTAACAATAATGTATCAATATGGATTAATTGTAAGAAATGTGCCATACTAACGTTAGCTAGCGATAAGAGGGAAACTGGGTACAGGATGTATGGGAAGTCTCTATACTACCTGTTCAATGTTTCTGTAAACCTAAAACTATTCTAAAAACTAAAATCGGTTTTAAAAAAAGAAGAAGAAGAAGAAGAAGAAAATAGTCTAGCATCCTACAGAATATTCCTGGCATGGGGACATGAGGGAGTCAGTTTGACAGTGACCCTTTTTTGAAAGAGGTGACTTTGTTGTCAAATGCCGTGTTTGTGGCTTGATCATCAATTCCTATAGCAATGTGGAGTTCTTGCTTGCTTTTCCGTGGTTGATTTTTGGCAGGCAGTAACAGCATTTGTGCACTGATTATAATTTCGAGATGCATTGTCAGTAACCAGGGTGTATAATGGATCTTCATCTCTAATTACTTTTCTCTCCACAGGTGCCTGGAAAGGGTCCAGATGGGAATGCACACAACCTCCGCTTTGAAGGGATGGAGAGGCAGTACGCATCCTTACCCAGGTAGATCATGGAGAGGTCTCCCATCTCCAGCTCACCTACAAATGAAGTCTTTAGAGAAGTCTACATGAAATAGAAATCTGGCTTTGAAATAGGGAATATGTTATAATTTTGCCTTGCTGCCGTCTGCTGTAGCCCTAGTTCCATCTTCACAAATGTGCTAATAATTGAAACACTTGTGGGTTATTTTTAAGGGGAGAAAATAGTATATCAATGCAATTGAACGTGTCAGCAAGAATATTGGATACTAAATGGAAATCCTAAGCCATTGCTATAAAAATGGTATCGAACATCCTGCACCAAGCTTAGAGACAATCAAATAGTAAATCCTCTGTCCTAGGAGTTACGCACGAGGAATGGCGGGCCAGTCTTAAGCTTGGAGTTTCATGTGGGTGTTAAGAAGCAGGAAAGAAATGTGAACTTAGGAAGGTGTTCTTTGCCTGATTTAGAATCTGACCTTGTTCTCAAGGCAATAAGCAAATATTGCTGAGAGGCACAGACCCAGTGGGGGAAAGAAACAACTGCATGGGAAAAGTTTGCTGGGCCACCCTGGCCTGACATGATCCACTCATACTGTAACTCAACACCCTTGAAAATGAGATACAATTCTCAAAACTTGTGCTGTTATTGGTGAGATGAAGAGGAATTTTAGTTTGCTATCAGTAGCACATGACAAAGAAACAGCTTTTCCAAGAGTACATGCAGTCCAGCTACGATGGGAGTTAGGTGAGGTGAGAGTATGAGAATTAATGCATCCAAAAGAGAAACAAAGTAAGGTTAATGCCATGCAGAAAGTTGCAGTGTTTTCAAATATTGCCTTTTAAAGGGGTGGGGGAAAGACCCCAAGCAGAGCTTTTTTTATCAAAACTGAGCTGTTAAAGTGCCACTCAGAGATGGAGTGACTGTTTGACATTGTATGTTGACTGTACCTCTGTGTGATTTTACAAAACGAACACCCTGAACATTACAATGGGCAAAGCCAAAGTGACCATCTGCTCTTATAAATAGTATGTTATTTTCAAAAGTAATAAAATCTGAAATCTAGCAGAGAAGCTGTTTTGTCCTGATTAGGCAGGACACCCAAAATACAATATTTTAAAACTTTTATGAAGTTATATTTTATTTATCTTCCTGTTTTCTTTTCTTTAATAGATGTTGTCTAATAAGTTTTTCTTATTTGTGATTAGCTTCCTGTTTCTATTTTCCTTGGCTTAGTACAACTGGCCCTCAGTATCTATGGGTTTCACATCCATGGATTCGATCACTCTCAGATCGAAAATATCCAAGAAAAAAAAGACAGTCACAATGGTACTGATCATGTACAAACTTTTTTTCCATGTCATTATTCCCTAAACAGTACAGTATAACAACTATTTGCATAGTCTTTACATTGTACTCAGTATTATAAGTAATCTAGGGATGATATAACGTGTATGGGAAGATGTGCATAGGTTATATACTAATACGATTCCATTTTATATCAAGGACTTGAGCATCTGTGGATTCTGGTATCTGAGGTCGGGGGCTGGGGTGCGGGAGGTGCAGTCCTGGAACCATTCCCCCAAGGAATGGGGAATCATCCCCAAGGGACAGTTACATTTTGTTTCATTTTAAAAATGGAGGTAGTTTCCAAAAATTTGTTTTACATATAAGATTTCTGGCTTTCACTGTTGAAGTATATGGAAATTGTGGTTAAGGCAGATGGAAAATAGAATGTTCTTATGAGAGGGAGTAAAAAAAGGAAAACTGGAAACAGTTTAAAATCTTCCTGACCAATCTTCACTCAGAGTGCAGAAATGGAGTTTTTGGGTACAATTCAGAGGCACAGAAATAGCATTTAAAATTCTATAAATTTCACTCATTCATTCATTCATTCACCTTGTATCTGGTGATCACCTAGTATGTACCAGGCCCTGAGAATATGGAAACTGGCGGCACAGTCCCAGTCCATCCTCAGGACTCTACTGTTAGCAAAGGAGTCAAGCAAATCAGCCTTTTACAGTAGTACAACCAATGCTTCTGTTTGTAATTATTAAAGTCTTCTGAATTTCCAACTCTTATTTTTGCTAATCCCTGAAATACTCACTCATGGCTGACTCTAAACAAGTATATTTTAGGATTAAACACTGTGGTGGGGGTTTTCTGTCAAAGATAATACATTTATGCTGTTTATGGCTGTTTATGAATGTATGAATTGACAAAATCCCGCCAGCCCCAGAATAAAACTGTAGCTGAAAGGGAAGCATCTCAAACTGGAAATAATTCTGGCAAAAAGTTCACTCACCCACGTACACAATGGTAAGAACAATTAGTTGCATGTGCAAACAGACCTTTGCAGCTACCTGGCAACCAGAGGCAGCCATGGTGGAGAATAAATAGGACTCAGATAAATGCAAGGGGGACCCCTGGCAGTGGCTTTTAAATGGGGATGCTGCATCCCAACATCTAAAGAGGAGATGCAAAGCTCCCTCCCAGGCATTGCGCCCTGGTCCATGGGTGGGGGGCTCCAAATTAAACTAATGAGATGCAGAAAGCAGAGGCCAGAGACGTACTGCTGGCTTCTGAAAAGGTATGCAGATGCTGCTCTGAGTGCCAGTGACATTTACCCTGGTTTTCTTGTCTTTCCCCCTGGAGATTTTACTGTCCACTTAATTGAATCACACCAGCTCCACCGCTGTCTCCTTTTGCCAGGAGAGTGAGGCGAGCACATCTCGGTAGGCACCGGATCCCTCTTCATCACAGAGGCCGGGAGCTTTGAAATATTTATGGAGTTAAATTTTTAATTAAAAACAGGAATAAATCCATCTGTAGGAAGTCGGTGGCCAACCTTATGGAGAACTTAATATGCTACTGACTGGGTTCCTATGTTGTTTGTGCAATGCTTCACAGTAGTTTTTAGGAACAATTCAATAACATTGATTTCTATGCCAAATTTGGAGCCATCGACACAGAGAGAAAATGCTCCACAGCACATGGAGTAGGTGAGGAGCTCTGGTCAAGTGCTTTCATGGAACTCGGTCATCTTTAAAGCAGGCCCATGCAGCCCACTGCCAGGCTAAATGACATTTCACGAAATAAAGCCAGAGCGCTGGCCAGCACAGGAAAAAGACAATGCCCAGCACTTGGTAGTTATGAGGTTGCCTAAGGCTAAGGGCTAAGCCATGTTAAGTGTTATTGTTAAGCAATGTTAAATCTTCTGCCTCCTAAGACAAATGACTTGACTTCTTTTCTCCTGAGGGTGCTGTTTTGGAAAGCGGAGTGTGGTTGTAATACAACCTCGTTAGTAAACACCACACCTGTACCAGGACCAATGTTTTACCAGCCTGAACAGCCCCCAGTTTTCTTGGTAGTAAACAGAATGAAATCAGCATTCCTTTATTCTTGCCTGACACAAATTATTACTCACCCTAGGTGAGTAGGGAAGTGGCTGTTTCCTAGGCTGCTATGATGTGCGAACATCAACGTATGTGTTTTTGCAAACGGCTCCTTTTTCACTCCAGCCTGCCAGCCGCTCGCAATTCTCCCAGGTCCCATTCTGATTTCGCAGGCCTCCTTGTGGTCAGTCCCTTCAGCAGTGAACTCTCCACTCTTCCCATCTCAAGCCTCCATCATTCCCACCTGGCCCATCCCGGGCCCCATGGGATCCCATTATCCCCCTCTCTGCAGATGGCTCTGTGCATCGGCGCATGATGTTGCTCTTCCGGACTTAGAATCAAGTGTGGAGTCCTAGGGATTGAGCAAAAGGCACTGCAGCTCTTCTGTGGTCCTACATGCGTGGGCGGCAAAAGGTTGCTGGAGAGACTCGTAAAACTGCATTCATGGGTTCCACTACAAAATTCACATTATGCAGCACCAGCTGGGTCCCTGCTGCCGTCCAGCATTTTTTTGTAGTCATGTTGTCAACTCCCCTGACTATCCCACAGTGGCCATTCCAACCCTTTCTACTCCCGTTAAGTTCTATGAAGATGACTAAACTCCCCAAGCCCAGTCTCTGGAGGTGATCTCACTTCCTTTGCTTTATGACCTTGAGGCATTCAACGTTAGCCCCTCAACTTCTGCTCCTGCAGCTCAGACTCCTGCATCTTAGCTCACACACGCTTCCCAAGGGGATGCACTGAGGGCCTGAGCTCGGAGTCAGGCCATGATCATAGCCCCAGTTTCATCACTTACCACCTGTGTGGCCTTGGGCAGTGATGGAATTGCTTCAGGCTCTGTTTTCTAATCCGCAAATTGGGGATGATATTAGAGCCTCGGTAATAGTGCCGGTATGAGTATTAAATACAATAATACAAGCAAAACCCTCAGCGAAGAGCCTGTGTAGTGCATTGAAGGATTTTTTATTGTTAGCTCTTTTTTTATCTCAGGGGAAGAAATGTACCTTCCTGTAATGAGGCAAACCCACACACCAGAGCTCATTCTCCCTGGCTTCTTGGGGACCTTGAGCCACCAACTACCCTCTCTCGGCAGCATCTTTAATCCTTTTGGCGTTGCTTTCCTCCCCCTGCCTACTATCATAGATGCACAACTTCAGGGGCACAGTTTGCCAGGATTCCCCACTGTGTGGAGAAGAGGAAGCAGCACCTGCATGGGGATATGCTGGGGGAACTCACTGAAGCTGAAGGATTCGCCGACTCAGGAAAGACCAGTGGTCTGGATGGTCAAGTGCAAGAGAACATAGCAATCTACTGTGATCTGAGTGATAAGCTGAGCTAATGGACATGATAGTAGACAGGAGTGCTATGGAGAGGGGGTTTATAACAGATACAGCATGCTGACTTGGCTCTAGGCAAGAGGCCAGGGCTCCTGTCCAGCAAGACTTGGGTGCAGGAGTAGGCATTGCTCCAGTGGTGGAGGCCATACCCAGGGCAAGTTAACCAGGAAGGTGGAGCATGATGCTCTAGCTCCCAGGGCAGACATGGCATGACAGCAGCACCCTATTCGCTGGTGGGAGAGATCCAGAGATACTGCTAAGATACTCCTATTATCTCAGGACAGGGCAGTGCTGAACATGCAACTACCAGACTTATACCTGAGCAGGACTTGTGTGGCAGGTCTACCCCATTAAATTGACTCCTGTATGTCAGAGAAAAACAAAGACCCTTGCTCAACCCTCCTTTTCCCACATTTCCTAAGAAAAAGTGGGCTATACCTGTTGGTTCTATTTCCACTCAACCCACTCACACTATAGCCTCTTACCCCAGGCTTCTGCCCACACCACTGATACTTCCACCAGACTCTGCTTCCCGCCTTTTGCTCCACATGGATTCTCTCTGTGCCGACTCCTCCATTCCTGCCAATTCAATGCCCATCTCTATGATGATTCCAAAAGTACCTGCCTAACATTCATGTCCCACTCTTGTGACCCCAGTTACAGCCGCCCATTTGATATACTCCTCCTTCTGCCTCCAAGGCGCCTCCAAGTCCCCCTGCCAAAACCCATGCCATCTTCCTTTGCTCTTCTTCTTTTAAACTTCCATAGCATTTACTTAGCACCTTCCCAGTGCCCTAAAAACACCCTGAATTGGATTATTCTCCACTGCCCCTTTCCACCCCATTGAAATATAAATTCCTTGAAATAAGAGACTTTGTTTTATACCCATCATTTGTTACACCCAGAACCTAACATAAGGCCATGTATACAGTAGAGTCTTAATACATTGCTATACAGATGAGAATAGTTTTTTTGGTTTTTGTTTTGTTTCCTCTACCCAGGTGGAGGCCTAAGTATGGGCTCCACCACTGGAGCAATACCTACTCCTGCACCCAAGTGTTGCTGGATGGTCTGATCTCATCTGTTGCCCACGTTGGAGTACAGTGGTACAATCTCAGCTCACTGCAACGTCTGCCTCCCAGGCTCAAGCATTTTCCATCCTCAGCCTCCAGAGTAGCTGGGACTACAGGCACGCACCACGATGCCCAGCTAAATTTTGCATTTTTTTGTAAAGACAAGGTTTTGCCAAGTTGCCCAGGCTGGTCTCGAACTCCTGAGCTTAAACAATCAGCTTGCCTCAGCCTCCCAAAGTGCCGGGATTATAGGCATGAGCCACTATACCTAGCCAAGAATAGATTTTCTTTATATACAAGGAAGTTATGGGAAAGAAATCCCCCAAAGCTTTTTTGACAGTTGGTTTTAGATTGCTGTTTTCCAATATAAGAAATGATTTTTCATGAGAATGTATCTTTTCTCTGAAATCAATAGAAGTCCAGACCTTTTTTTTTTTTTTTTTTTTTTGAGACAGAGTCTCACTCTGTTGCCCAGGCTGGAGTGCAGTGGTGTGATCTCGGCTCACTGCAACCTCCGCCTCCCAGGTTCAAGCGATTCTCCTGCCTCAGCCTCCCAAGTAGCTAGGATTACAGGCGCGCACCACCATGCCCGGCTAATTTTTGTATTTTTAGTAGAGACGAGGTTTCACCATGTTGGCCAGGGTGGTCTTGAACTTCTGACCTCAAGTGATCCACCCATCTTGGCCTCCCAAAGTGCTAGGATTACAGGCATGAGCCACCGCACCCAGCCCAGATTTCTAAATAGTTCATCCCTAGTGAGCACTTACTATGTACAAGGCACAGTTCTAAATGCTTTGCATCTCCTGACTGACAATGCTCACAGCAACCCTGTGACTCAGCAGCAACCTGATAATTATCCCCATTTCATAGAGAAGGTCACACGCAGAGAGAGGTTAAATAAACTTGCCCAAGTCCAACAGCTAAAATGTGGCAGAGCTAGGTTTTTAAACCAAACAGTCTGGCTGCGAGTTTGTTCATTTTAACCACCTTGACTAAGGTTATGAAGCTCAGAGTTTAATCCATACTCTGCACCTATCATATTCTGTTATTTGCTCACCTGTTTGTATTTCTTACTAAAATATAAGTGCCTTTAAGGACAGGGACTGTGTCTTCTTCATCTTTGTATATGACACAGAACATTCCTAATATGCAGGTTAAGTAATGCCTTTCAACCGTCTCTGTAATGCTGTCATAAAAATCAATTCTTTTTTCAGTTCCCTTGGGCCCTTTGTTTGAAATATGAACAGTTTAATGTGTAATTGCTAGATGAACATTAAGCAATATACTTTGCCTACCAAAAAGAGAATCCTGTTTTGTTAGAACACTCCTGAGAGTTGAAAAAACAGTGTCTGCAAATTGGTACTGTAGTTCCTTAAGATTAGAAATAATATCTCCCTAGAAGAAAAAAGGTGACAGTAAATTTCCTGGTGGAGTGCTGCATGAGCAGTCCTGTGGAGAGAAAGACTCCCTTTCCTGAGGCTGATGAGGGACAAAGGCCTGCTTGGGCCACGTTCGCCTCCAGTCCTTGATATTTCTGTAATCCATGTTACATAAGTTACTTGGGAGAAAAAAAGGTCTCTCTGAATATCTCAAGCAGCTTTCAACTTGGCTGCGCAATGGGAAGCAATATACTAGAGCTGAGTTTGGATAGAAAGAGCAACTTTAGAAGGAGCAAGCAGCTAATGCTTGCTTCCTAGGAACCCATAATGAATTTGCTTTCTATGTACATTCCCGGTGTTTTCGCATTGGGTACGATTGGGTTCGTTTCAGAAGAAATACGCCATAAGAGCATGCTTCCACTTTAATGTTTCAGTTGGTTCATTTTATTGGTCTCAGTTTTCTCGTCTACTTATGCCCATCAGGAAGAGTCCAATCACAAGTGCGCAGGTAACTTTGAAACTTGCAACAAGCATGCTGTCTACTATCTTTGGTTATCCCAAAAGCATTTTGTCTGGGTGTCCTCAACATCCTTTTCTGTCATTTACCTCACTTCTTAAAGATGCTCTCCCTCTCAGATTTCTCTTGTTCTCTTCTCCAGTGAACTTCTGCTTCATTCACTGTTACTGAATTTTCCTTTGCCAGCATTGCACTATTTTATTGTGCTCACTAAGTCACTGGCGGTGACATTCAAGTTCTGCAGATTTCCAGCAATGCCACAGTACTGGGCTTTGGCTGAAGCTAATCTAGATAGTAATCCAAAGAGGTCAATGACAAGTTGAGAATCAGAACATTAGGTAAACAGGTGTGTGAGTGCTTGTCTGGGTGTGGGTAGAGGTTTGACTGTCTGGGTCTATAGAAGTTGACAAAGTCTCCATGCTGCCCAACTTCTCTGTACAACAAGTACTTCTCTGTGCGACAAGGCCAGCTTGTCAAATAAGATGCTTCATGAGCATATATGTACTGCTCCCCGCAGTCATGCCGGCGGTTGGAATGTTCTACCAGAGTTTGAGGGTGTCACACTTCATTTATTAATAGACACTGTGAATCATGGCCAGTGGCTTTGACACTTTCCTGGTGGTGCAACCCTATCCGAAGAACCTTCCTCACTGTGAAAAGCTACCTTGCAGTGTTTGTCCCTAAGATTGCTGCTCTGACTTTGCAGGAATACTAAGATGAGCTGAAGAACTTGTCTAGGTCATATCTTCCACATCTGCTTATGACGGGGTTTACTGCCTTTTGAAAATCAGTGAAGCTCTTTTACCCCACCAAATTAAGCTTTTTCATCCTTTCTCTTAAGATTCCCTGTGCTGAAAATCTAGTCTCTACTTCCCCTTCCCAGTAGGATCAGCTGTCTGTTTGAATGGCCCCCTGATACCACCTCAGTCTTAAGGCCAAGGACAAAATGATGAATTAGCAGCGATTTAATTCTTTGTGAGATTAAGATGTCTCCATTGTCAACTCAAACTTCCTGAAAATGCAGAAAGCCCCAGCATGTAATATCACTTTAAGATGCCAAACAGCTGAGATCAGGGGGTTAATGCTACTGCCACCTCATTTTTATGTCACTTAGTTCCTCAGATAAAAGTCCATTTTAATCAAACTTTTCATCATTTCCTCGTAGCCAATATATCCTTGATGCCAGTTAGAATATTTGATATTAATTATTCAGTCAAAGGCCTCCATTATGAGTTTAGTTAGAATATTAGTGATTTAAAACACGTTAAGACTCATACAGTAGTGATGTCCCCAAAGTAGTTTTAACTGAATCTTGATGAACCACATACATTAAATTATATAGGTTTTTACTTTTTCCCTCATTTTCCATAGAAAATTCCAAACTGCTACACATTTGTTGGCTAAGTACTCTTTTGAGAGGAAGAGTATGTGCCTGCTCTTTCAAGAGTGCCAAATCTGACATTACTTTGGACATGAAATCTATTAAGCTTGGTAAGCTGACTTGCATGTTTTCCCTCCTGCACATATTAAAGGGAGTTTTAGCATTTATTTCCTACTTCTCCAGCCAAAAGAAAAGAAGGTTGTTTTGTGCCTAGGCATCTGCTTAGAGTATTGCTCTATATCTCATTTCTCATAATCTTTGGTAGTTCTTGATGTTTTCCTATCTTATTGCCATTCCACCATCTGCCTCCTAATGCTCATTGCCCTGGAATTATGGTGGTGATTTTCTTGATAATGCTGTACCGTTTTGCATGATGCACACTGTCTTTCTGCACCTACCTCCTCCTGTCTTCTCTGACTCCAGCCATTTGCACTGTCCCTTGATTCAAGTTCCTGGGTTTGCTGTGTATAGGTATCTTAGTATCAACCTACTATAGACAGAGACATTATGAATAAATGAAGTGTATTAATTTATTATAACATCTGATTTGTATGTTTGTGAGGCCTGTGCTTTATGATTATTTTAAATGACATTATGTCACCGAAATACATAACCATCTTGGATAAAAGGTTAGTGCCTCACCAAATGCATGAATACATGATATTATTCAACAGGAATAATTAACAGTAAAATCACTAGTCTTATTTTCCATTTTTATATACCAAGATCTGCATGCAAATTGTTTCAAAGATGTCATGTTTATTCCTAAACTAGTTGATTGTGTTTAAAAAGAAAATAAAACTAAGAACAATCAAGGCAAGGGAGAGGTTGTAAAACCTATTGCGTGCCTTCTATGTCTATACGTTTTGCATGCCTTGTCTCATTTTATCCTCACTGTCCAGCTGGCTAGGAGTCATATGATGCTCCTTTAATAAAAGAAAAAAATGTATCCTTGAAGTCACAGAATCAGAATCAGAATTCAAACCCAGGACTCTCTGGTTTCCAAGGCCTTTTTAATTTCACTTGACCCCACATGACTAACATTGGCAAGTCAAGGAGAGGTTGGAATGCTTACATCATCTGTTTTCATAAGTAATGTGAGTTCATGAGATGGGAGATATCTTAGACCATATGAAGAATAGCCCGTGTTCATTGTGAACATCTTTTAAGGTTCCAGAGAAAATAGAAAATGTCAAAACCTACGGGTTGTAAAAAAAAAAAAGTAATAAAATACAAGAAAATAGTAGGGAATTTATGGGAAATAAAGAAAAACACTTTTGAATCACACACTTTTTCTTCTTTTATCACTATAAGTTTTCCCAAAGTAGAAACAAGATACCTGCCTTTTCCTTACAATTACCCTGTTCCTGTTGGGAACATACATAGAGATGTGAGTGGCGCCCCCTAGGGCTGCACAGACCATGTGCATGAACCAGGTCCCCAGCCCCTAGATTGCACTCTGCACCACTCCTCCACAGAACACTCAGAACAAGGCAAGGGGAAGGAGTTAACATTTGTTGAGCCCGTATCATGCTCCAAGAACTCTGGCAAGTACTTTAAATATGTCACCTCATTTATTTCCTGTAACAATCCTGATATAAATATTATCATCCCTATTTTATGGATGAAGAAACTGAGACTGGGAGATGCAAAGAGGTGTGGCTAAGATTGCACACAGAACTAGTGACAGGTTTTGGAGTCAGTTCAGTATTTTCTACATCTGAAATTTCTGGGCTTTCTGCAGCATCAAGGTGTCTGGTACTAGGCTGGTTGTAAACAGGTAGGAGAGACACATTACGTGACCATCCTTTCCTGAGGCAGCCCTCACTGCTCTGATCCCACCCTAAATCACTGCAGTGTATATTAAAATGAGCATTTCAATGAATAAACCCCTTATAGGCTTTCAGAATGACTAAGAACAGCAACCACTGAATCACAGAACTCCTCTTAGCAAATTCAAACACCCACTTCCTTCCAGCCAAAATATTTTAAATGGTGCTTTTTTGCTTAAAGACTGCCTCTGTGTTATGCTAGTGAGTTAAATATATATACATATAAACCAGTTGGTTCCACTTCAGCAATTTTTGTAGCCAGGAAACTATTGTTGGTTCTTTCACAGTGTAGTTCTGGCACATCCTTAGGGGACATGGCTGAGACGCAAATGCCAGACAACTGCGGAAGCATCGCTTCTACTGACTCTGCTGCTTCAAGTCCAGAGAAGAGAGCTTTGGCAGTCAGTTACTATGGTGGTGCCACCTGAGCCCATCTGTGCCCTGGATCTCATGTGACACAGGCCCCACGACCTCGATCATTCTGCCAAGAAACACCTTGGTCCAGCTCCATTATTTCCAGCAAAGGCAAACATTTGTGGTACAAATGTGAGAGGGGTTGGTACAAAAACAGCAGCCTCCAGAACGTGTTCCTGCTTCTATTCCAAGTCTCTAATTAAGCCTAGACAGAAGTGGCCAGGGCTTGTCTCAATAGAGGGTTGCCCCACTCTGCAATCAGAACTGACCCTTATGGCCGAACATGGAATGACATGTTAAATAGGTAGGAATCTGGCAATTCTCACGGGCCATTCTCCACCAACAGTACACTCTGGGACATCATTAGTACCCTTTCAACTTGGTCATTGCTTGAAAGTGAAGACAGAGTGGTGACTGCCCAGATAAGACTTCTGCCCACTAACTGCTTACATGTGGCTGAGGCAAACACAGACCCTTTTCCAGAAATGATAGTGTCTGACAGCCCGGGTTTTACAAGGCACTGGAAAGATCTATAATTGTTACAGCAGAGGTTTAAGATGGAAAATAAGCATGTTGAGCTATTTGGAGGAGGAATTTGCCACAGTGAAGTTTTTTTTCCTGGAAACAGTCATATAAAATCAGGATGGAGTTGGTATCAAGCTTCTTGGTCACTTTCCATTGATATGTCGGTGCCTTTGACAATTTATGTTAAATGTGCAACAAACACCCTTTTACAGCTTTGTCCAACATCAAAATCAGGTCCATATATAAGACAATTTCTAGCCAGTGTTTTATAGGAGTGATTTCTAGATGTGGTATCTGTAATGTGGCCAAGATAATGTGATGACTCTGCCTTCTGTGGGTCGGTTATAGACAAGTCACTTATGTTACCATCTTGTCAACAGCTTGAATTCCTCAGTTTGTCCTTTTTCTGGTTACTTCTTTCTTATCCAATTTTTAAAAAAATGAAACAGTTCAGTCAGAGCAATGTGTGCAACTTATTAGCCTGAACAGATGAGCTAGGAAAGTCATCTACTCTCCATATTCCTGCATTTAACAACTATTTATTCATGACCTACTAAGTGCAATACACTCTGTAGGCCCTGAGGATAGCGTGATAAGCCCCATAGACACAGTTTCTGTCCTGTGAAGTTTATACTCTAGTGGAGAAGATAGTAATTCAGCAGTCACAAAGAAAACATAAAATTGTAACTCTGCCCATTACAAAAAAAAAAAAAAAAAAAAGGAGAGCTATGTGATCCAAGAAAATAGAATGTGAAATTGCACCAAATCAAGAAGGGAGGGAGACATGAGTTATGATCTGAAGGAGGTTTAAGACAATAAGGAATATTCCAGAAAGAGAACAGCACATGCAGAGGCCTTGTGTAGGAGAACACGTAATGAACAGACTGAAAGAAAGGTGTGTGACTGGAACAAAGACTGTGGGAGTTGAGCAGGAAAGGGAGGTAGCAGTCAGACCATGAGTGGTCAAGTGAAGGACGTCTGAACTTACTCAAAGACTAGAAACCTTTGCGGGGTTTTAAGCAGAAAGTCGATATGGTTGGATTTGTGATCCAGAATGTTTGTCTAGCTGCAAGGTAGAGAATTGTTAGGAGAGATGCTGGAGTGAAGCAGACCAGTTAGAGGATTTTGCTGTCATTCCAGGGACAGATGTTGATAGTATGTACCAGGGTGATGGTGATGAAAGCAGAATTGGAGAGAAGTGGGAGGAGCTGATGAACCTTGATGATGTATTGCATGTGGGGGTTTGAAGGGTAAGTGAAGCCAGGTGTTAAGAATGGATCCACACACAGCAGCATGGGTGCTGGTCCCACTTCCCAGGAGACAAGGCGAAGAGAGGACTAGGTTTGGCAGGGAGAGATCATGATTAAGCTTTGGGACATGTTAGATTTGAGGTACCTTTCAGACTTCCAAAAGGAGACCACTGAAATGTGCTCTAGAGATGTCTTGACATGGATGGGAATTGCAATGGCTGATCCAGGATATTAAGCAAATGTGTATTCATGAAAACTGAGCAAAAGACCCCAGGGCATATCAGGGGTGATGATGTAATAAACCACAGAGTCGCATACTCAGAAAGTACAAATAAAGGCAGGTCGACAGTGCAGACTGCAAAAACCTGGGCATCCTTCTGTGGCTGTGACATGCCTTCACTGCTTAGATCGACAGCAAAGGCTTATCTATCACTGTCTTTGTAATTTCATTCTGGAAATAATATTTTTCTCAAGTAGGAAGAATTGGTGACTTAATGTCATCTGGCATTCTGTGACTAAGCATAGCTCTGACTCCATGAAGCATAAGGATGAGGGTAAGAAGAAACAGTGGAAACTGTTTTGATATCTGTACTGAGCTTATAAAACAGAATAAATTTGTTCAGAAATATGCACTAAAATATTAAAGGGTAAAGAGGAACAAGTATCCAATTTACTCTCAAATGGCTCAGGAAGTATCAGTATGTATATTTAATAATATGTATATATGTATAGAGAGAGAAAGAGGGAGGATAGAGAGGAAGGGAACAGAATGGAAAAAAATAATGAATGGGACAAAATGTAAAGAATTGATGAATTTGGATAAAGAATATAGAACATTCCTTGTACTACTTTTTTTTTTTTTTTTTTGAGATGGAGTCTTGCTCTGTCGCCCAGGATGGAGTGCAGTGGCACGATCTCGGCTCACTGCAAGCTCCGCCTCCCAGGTTCACACCATTCTCCTGCCTCAGCCTCCCGAGTAGCTGGGACTACAGGTGCCTGCCACCATGCCCGGTTAATTTGTTTTTTTTTTTGTATTTTTAGTGGAGACAGGATTTCACCATGTTAGCCAGGATGGTCTCGATCTCCTGACCTCATGATCCACCTGCCTCGGCCTCCCAAAGTGCTGGGATTACAGGCATGAGCCACCACACCCGGCCTGTACTAGTGTTGTACTAGCAATAACAGTAACAAGGAATAGTGGACATTCTCATAATTTTCCAGTATCAATTCAAAAGTTTAAAAAGTCCTCATTTTGGTGTCCTAGGCAGGGCTTCTCCCCACCCCTGAGAAGAAGACTCTGAGACAGGGATTTGAGAGCAAGTGATTTTATTTGAGAAGCGATCCCAGGAAGCATTGGAAGCGGAGTGAGGAAGGGAAAGGAAGAAAGCCAGTACAGAGCACATTAATGAACAGATTACCACTGCAGGCAAGAGGGAAGGAGGGCTGGGGTCTTCTGGAGATGGTAGGGAAGACACTCACACCTTGCCCCACCTGGGGGCAAGCATGTTGAGGTACTTAACTTTTGGTCCCATTTGTCATTGGTTAAGGGTTGCTCCTAAGATATCAACTCCCCAGCACTTCTTCCTGTTCAGTGCACTGGTAACAGAAGCCTCAAGCCAGGAAGCACAGATACTAGGATAAGGACCGTAGTGGACAGAAGTGCTGCAGTGATGGGGGTGTGGGGGCAGTCTGCTGCCACAACTAAGGAAGTGTGAAGGCTCAGGGTCAAAGCAGATCAGTCGTGGTTGCCTTTCGTGAGAGAAAACATATGAGATTAGTAAGATGCCCCAGACAATCCTGATGCCTTCACTTTATTATTGGAGTAGGTGCTCTGTGAATTGGTCATGTCTTGTACGGAACACAATGAATGCCAATAGCACCAACAGAGCAACCCAAGAGAATACCTCTAGAAGAATGTACTTCCAGTTTCTCTTTGTTTCACTCAAATATGCAATACATCAAAATGATGTAAGGTCTTTGACAAGTTCATTTTCTGTCAAGCCCATGCTCAGAACATCACTGAAATACAGCAGCACCTCTGGGACACTCCTGGGATTAGGAAAGCCTCTGGAAAAATTAAACTTGGTACTGAGTTGCCTGACTCAAAAATGCCCATTAATGAACAATGATGGTTTGAGTGTGTGCTGTGACTTTACCTAGGATCATGGCTATACACACAGGCGAGGTAAAGTTCTACATGGATTTCAACATGTCATCTTTGCTTCAATTATGAACAATAAAAACTTGGCCAAACTCAGGGATTTGTCAGATGGCCCTGGTCATGTGTCTTCCATGGTCTCCACAGTCTCACCTTAGCATCAGGCCTTTATGCTAAGACACTAGCGTTGTATCTATGAAGCCTGTAAAACTGGATCAATCACATCCAGTTCAATTAAGATGCTTAGGCTCATCTTCTTAGAACAAAAAGTATGTGTCATAAGTCAAACAGGCTACAGGATAAATTCCTAGCATGTAATTACCAGGTCAAAGAATGTGAATATTTTTAAAGTTTCTGATGTATATTGCCAGATTGACCTCCAAAAAGGTTGTACCAATTTACACCCCCACCAGCACTGACTATAAATCATTTTTGAAAACCTATGTCAATTTAATAGGTTAAAAAGTAACGATTATGATCACAAACTGTTTTAATTTGTAATTCCTTTACTCTTAGCAAGGTTTAATTTTTCTCATGTTTATTAGAATCCTTTTTTTTTTTAGTTTGTTGTAGCTTATCTGTTTGCATGTCATTTCTGTCTAGGTGTTTATCTCTGTCTTCTTGATTTCCTAGAGCCCTTCATATATTAAGGGCATTAACACTTTGACATATTTAAAATTATTTTAGTTTAACTTAAGCTATCTTTATGGTAATATAAATTTATAATTTTTATATGTTAAATCTTTCATCTTTTGCCTTATAATTTGTTGCTTTTATATGCAAAAGGTTATCTCTCATTATGAAATATCCATACTTTCTTCTAATTATTTGATTATTTTGGCACTTCTACAGCAGGAATGCTTTGAACATACATGTCATTTTAAGTAGTAATGTGATTTTGTAATATAGTTTCGAGCAATATCAACTGACTGTGATATTGTTGTAACTAAAAAACACATGGTGGTCTAGACACCCATGCTGAATGGCTTTAGACAAATATTGTGGAAGATGTCTGTGTAGTTCATTGGCACATGTCAACCAGAATCAATTTACATCTTGCTCTCACTGATATTATGCCCTATGTCAGGATACTAAGTGTCCTGAAGCATTCTGACCTGTGTTCTTGGAATGTGATACAACACCAGGTATTCAGTGTTCTGAGAATAGTCAAGATCATCCAAATGGGCTTTTTCTCAAAATGGTACTTCTTCTTGCAAAATATATGCTCTTCTCCTTGATGCTCTGCCAGCTCCTGGAAGCCTCTGCCGTGTTAGCAAGGCATGCCTGTTGAGCTGACACACACACCCCTCATCTCCTAGAGCATGCCTTCCTGTGTTCCTCAGATCTAGGTGATCAGAACTGTAAGCATGCTCCTCAGAGACACCATGTATAACATTGGGAGTTGCCTTTTAATTTCTATGATAAAACGATGCAGTTTTGCTGGAAGGAGACTTGTCCTGAGATTGTGTATCAATTTGGCTAAGCCGAAAGGAACTATGAGAGGAGCGGTTCTTAATCTGGGATCTGTGCATATCTAAATTGATAGTGATTAGTTTCAAGGGACCCTCAAATTCTCTGAAGTTACATGCCAGTTTATGAATAATATTTTGTACATATTCCTGGGGGAAAGGGTGAGTGAGAATTTTGTAACCCAATAAAATGAAAACTGACTGAATTAAGGGATTCACTGTAAACCCTTCTTAAAGGGGTCATTTTTTAAATCCTCACATTATAGTTCCTATGTGACTGGTATTTTCTTCACAGAATAGCAATGCCTTCACAGAGATTATTTCATTCGTAAAAACTTATGAGAAGAAAATACCTATACAGTAGTTTATTGTGTGAAGGGTATCTTCAACATCAGAGTGAATTTAATAGTTTTCGCAAGAAACCTTATTATGGTCTAACTTTCAGCTCCACACAGCACAGTGTGTATATATATTTCCATTCTGGATGCTGCCTTTTGGTCTGCTTTTAAGGAGAACAAAACCTTCCCAGCATAGAAATCCCACGAAGCAGGTTGAATGGCATCAAACTCATCCTCCTCGCCCCCACCCATTGCACCACAATGTGAAATACAGAACCTGGTTAAGCTTTAGAGACCAGACGTATGTGTTCACCCGTGCTACCTAAAGAAGGATTTACACATTCTGCTATCTTCTCAGCTTTGGAAAAATAACATTCTGTTCTCATCCGCAGAAAGTAGAGAGGGAGAGGAGGCACTCGTGAGAATAAGCAGACAACAACCTTCATCACAGCCAAAAGTACTATGCTGATCCCACCATAAATTTTAGCAGCATAAAACCACAGGAAATCCAAAGGAAGTAAAATATTAATATTAAACCATAGCCACTCCACCATATATAATTTAGATAAATAATCCATTTTCTATATGTAGGATATTGGAATATAGCTGTTCGTCTGCCACTAGCAACAGTTGATATTTGAAAAGCATAGAGACTTTAGCTGCTGGTGGAGGGCAAATGTGTTTTATTCATTCTTATTCTTAACAGCCAAATGTCCTCAAATAAAATACTGATCAATGGCTAAAAATTTAAAGGCTGCTATATCTTTGTCTCATAATATGGATTTGTGGCCTAATCTAGCCCTTTCTTGACCTTTTTGCCTAATGGTGGGATATTAATAAGCGAAAGATGGTTACATAAAACATCCTCTGCATGTGAAATTTTTTTTACATATGAGTAACTTCAGGTGGCTGAAGATGGAATGAGCTAACCTGAAAGTAACAAGCTGCTCACTGTCTTGGCCAAATTAGGCTTAATGCTGAAAGGCATTCTTACTTAAGAAGTCAAGAAGGCCGGGGGTCAAGCCGTCAGGCCATGGAGTGCAGCTGTTGGACCACCTTTTGCAGTCTCCAAGGGAGCAAGCAAAGAAAATCCAGCAAAGAAAATATCTCAAAGAATCAACAGGGAGAGTAAAACAAAAATAATCAGATGTCCCAGAAGACTCTGTTGGTATTATGAAGAAGGCTAGAGCAGGACTAACAGGGTTTGGCTTTTATCAACCTTACTAATAAAAGTCACTTGGCTCTCCATCGAGAAGAGCAGTTGGTACAATATGGAAAGGTTTTAAAGACCATTAATTTCTTGAAATGAAACAGCTGGCCATATTGGCTATTAAATAATGAGCCAGATTCTCCCCAGTGCCTAAGTCACTCTCTGGTAGTAAATTAGGCATTTAGGGAGGCACATTAACTCTTTAAGAAGATTAGAGTTCGATTTAGTGCACTTTATGCATAGGAAGAAAGTTACAGGGAATCTGGCTGAAGCTGGGCAGAGAAAAGATGGAGACAAGGTAGACTCAGATGAAAGAAACTAAACACATGATTTGTGTTAACTGGGCAGCTCAGGTGAGCATGGGAAATTGGAGCAGTCGAGCTGTCGAGTTATTTTGTTTATTGTTCTGAAGTTCTATGAGCATGAAGGTAGAGAGTTGAGTCTTCATTTATTGATTCATTCATTCAGTAAACTTTTACATAAATACTACTATATAGCCAGCACTGAGGAAGTATTCTTCCATAAAACACAGTCCTTATCTCTAGGGATTTGCAGTCTCTGGTACCTTGGGAAGAGAGTAGAAGAATGACAAATTATAGATTATTTCAGTCAAGTAGAATAAGTGCTAAAATTTTATATGCATAAATGGAATTTGAAGAAGTGGCAAGATGTGTAGCACTTTATACAACACGCTAGGGACTTTGACTCTACCCAGAAGGCCTCAGGCCCTTGAAGGTGTTTAAAGAAAGAAATGGTTTAATCAGATTTGCATTGTAGAGAAAGCCCCTTGATAATTTCATGGAAAATAAATTGGAGAGACAGGCCGGGTGCGGTGGTGCACACCTGTAATCCCAGCACTTTGGGAGGCCAAGGCAGGCGGATTGCCTGAGCTCAGGAGTTTGAGACCACCCCAGACAACATGGTGAAACCTCATCTCTACTAAAATATAAAAAATTAGCCGGGCATAGTGGTGGGCACCTGTAGTCCCAGTTACTCGGGAGGCTGAGGGAGGAGAATTGCTTGAACCCAGAAGGTGGAGGTTGCAGTGAGCTGAGATCATGCCATTGCACTCCAGCCTGGACAACAGAGGGAGAACCCCATCTCCTAAATAAATAAATTGGAGAGACAAGACTACAATCAGGAAGGGCATTGTGAAACTGTTTATGTGGTCCCTACAAAAGATGCTGAAAGCCTGAAATGAGGACATAAGTGGGTGTATTAGTCCATTTTCATGCTGCTAATAAAATAATACCCAAGACTGGGTAATTTATAAAGGAAAGAGGTTTAATTGACTCACAGTTCAGCATGGCTAGGGAGGCCTCAGGAAACTTACAGTCATGGTAGAGGGGAAGCAAACAGATCCTTCTTCACATGGCAGCAGCAAGAAGTGAAGAGCGAAGCAGGAGAAAAGCCCCTTATAAAACCATCAGATCTCATGAGAACTCACTCACTATCACAAGAACAGCACAGAGGTAACCACCCCCATGATTCGACTACCTCCCACCGGTTCCCTACCATGACGTGGGGATTATGGAAACTATAGTTCAAGATGAGATTTGGGTGGGGACATACAACCAAGCCATATCAGTGGGGAAGGGCAGGAAGGGAAGAGAGGCCTGTGAAGGAGCTGAGCTGACCTGTTTGATGCCTGATTAGATGTGGGCATCAAGGGAAAGACTGGTGCCAGAGATAACTCTGGAGCCAGGCTGGAACAACTGGGTAGCTGGAGGTGCCATTTTCCTCATAGATGAGGAAGGATGGGTGTAAGGCTGGGTGGAAAGGCAGAGTGGTGACAATTCTGGGCTCCAGAGCATGGTTCCAATGGATGGCACATAGAGAACTCGAAGTCATCCATGGCAACCACCTCATGAGATTTGAAAAGTATGTATGAAAAGGAAACTGAGATTTTAAAACTACATAATTCCTGGAATTTAAACTGAATCCTTGGAAGAGTATTTTGCTTTGTTTGATTTTTGTGCCAAAGGAAAGGATTTCAAAGATGCAGATGCCTCCAAACTGAGGTTCTATCATTGATCACCATCAAGAGTATTAAATTGATGGGAAACAAACTGGAAATAGTCATCTCTTTAAAAAGCCAACTTTTTTTTTACAAGGAATATCTATAGTTAATAAAACATCGATCATTGATATGAATATCAGGAAATTTATACTCTTTGTGAGAAATAGAAAACTGCACAGGTTGCAGACTAGACAAGTTAACAGTTCTTTCTCTGTCGGCACTTAAAATCCATACCGTGGCTTCTCTCTATGGTATGGGGTGAAACGTGCCAACAAATTGACTTAGATGATGTCAGTATCTGAAAATATGGAAGAAATTATATATTGGAGGAAAAAGAAGAAATTCTTATATATTAAAAGGTGTTGACAGCTTCACCGCAGAATAGCAAAAATGTCCTTAAAGATAAAACACTTATTTCAAAATTTTAGAAACCACAATTACAGTTTTATATACTATGTGCAGCAAAAGTCATTTTTAGAAAGAACACTGAAATCAAAGTTTACTAAACCAGTAACCTTGTGGCAACTTCCTGGTGAGAACCTCATTCTTCAGGAATGTGAAAAGCATAAAATTAAAAGAGTCGAAAGTTTGTAGATTGCCTAAACATAATTTACCACAGGCAGACAACGAACAAGACAAAACATGTCACTTAATATTATTTGCAAGTCAAGATGTCATCCTGGTGCCAGTTGCATCATGGTTTCAGGAAGAGATTTCCAGGTAGATGGCCGTGAACTATGCCATCTATGCTACGCCATCTGTGTGGCTATGCCCATGTAAGCGTTGTTATCCACGGGCTGCAGCTGGACGTGTTTGTTAACAGGTTTCCACCATACACCATAGTGACAATGGCTCCTCTAGAATAATTCCGGAAAGATCTATACCAACAGCGCTTGTTTGTGTCATTTCTAGCAGTAAAACCCCCGTTTTCTAGCATTTACAGGAATCAATAAAGACTCACTGACTTAGCACTCCAGTGGGGGGGCAGCTTCACTTCATTGTAACATGCTGCCTGAACATTTAGCAGGAGACAAAGCCCTTCCCTTCACAGTTAAAGAGTTCAAAAATGAGAATTCCTGGGCTAAGATGCATGTGAGAATATCTTATTCTTTTTTGTGTTGACAAGGAGATGGGGAAAGAAGGTAAGGAGACATAGGGACTTATAGAAGCTGCAATGGGGAAGTCACTGAGGAGTAAAAAAAAAAAAAAAGAAAGAAAGAAAGAAGTCATACCAAAGACAGAATTTACAGACTAGAAGCCTACAAGCTGTGGCTTCATCTGTCCTCCACAGAAAGGTTCATCGTATCCTTTGTCAGGGACCCATCTCATAAGCTCCCTTACTGGATGAGGAGAGAAAGCCATTGCTGTAGCAAAGCAAGGCATGATCCACATCAAGATACATTATATACACATTTAAATAGACACACACACACACACACACACACGCGTACACTATATATAAAAATATATTTTCATGTAAGGTATATATATTATACACACACATATATATCATATATATACAATATAGATAGATACACACACATACACACTGTTTTTAGTGCAGTTTCAGGTTCACACCAAATTTTAGAGGAAGGTACACAGATTTCTCATAAACCTGCCACCTCAACACATGCGTAACTTCCCTCATTACCAACATTCCCAACTGCAGTGGTAAAACTGTTACATCTGATGACCCTGCATTGACACATCATAATCACCCAAAGCCCATAGTTTACATTAGCGCTCTCTCGCTGTTGTTCATTCTGTGGGTTTGAACAAGTGTATAATGACATGTATGTATCATTATAGTATCATGCAAAGTGTTTTTACTGCCCTAAAAATCTTAAGTGCTCTTCCTAGTCATACCCCACTCCACACCATTAACCCTAGCAACTATTGATCTTTTTGCTGTCTTCATAGTTCTAACTTTTAGAATGTCATATACTTGGAATCACACAGTATGCAGCCTTTTCAGATTGGCTTCTTTCACTTTATAATATGCATTTAAGTTTCCTCCATGCTTTTTCATGGCTTGATAGCTCATTTCTTTCTAAGGCTGAATAATATTCCAGTGTTTGGTTGTGGCACAGTTGATTCATTCACCTACTAAAGGACATCTTGGTTGCCTCCAAGTTTTGACCATTATGAATAAAGATGCTGTAAACCTGTATGGGCAGGTTTTCTTGTGGACATAAGTTTTCAACTCCTTTGGGTAAATACCAAGGAACATGATTGCTGGATCAAGTGGTGAGACAATGTTTAGTTTTGCAGGAAAGCACCAAACTATCTTCCAAAGTGGCTGTACCATTTTGAATTCCCACAAGCAATGAGTGAGAGTTCCTGTTGCTCCACATCCTTGTCAGCATTTGGTGTTGTCAGTATTTCTAATCGTGGCCATCCTAATAGGTATGTAGCAGTATTTCATTGTTGTTTTAATTTGCATTTCCTTGATGACATATGATGCAGAGTATCTTTTCATATACTGATTTGCCATGTGTATATCTTCTTTGATGAGGTGTCTGTTAAGGTCTTTGGCCCATTTTGTAATTGAGTTTGTTTTCTTACTGTTGAGTTTTCACATTCTATGTGTATTTTGATAACGGTCCTTTAACAGATGTGTCTTTTGCAAATATTTTCTGCCAATTGGTGGCTTTTTTTTTTTCATGGATTGTGACTTTGATGTATCTAAAAAGTCATCACCATGCCCAAGGTCATCTAGGTTTTCTCCTATTTTATCTTCTAGGAGTTTTATGGTTTCACATTTTAAATTTAGATCTGTGAGTCATTTTGAGTTAATTTTTGTGAAGGGCATAAGGTCTATGTCTAGATTCGTTTTTTGCATGTGGATGTCCAGTTGTTCCAGCATCATTTGTTGAAAAGACGATCTCTTCTCCATTGTATTGCCTTTGGTGCTTTGTCAAAGGTCAGTTGACTATGCTAAAATGAGTCTACTTCCGGACTTCCTATTCTGTTCCATTGATCTATTTGTCTATTCTTTCACCAATACCACAGTGTCATGATTAGTGTAGCTTTATAGTAAATCTTAAAGTTGGCTATTATCGGTTCTCTAAGTTTATTCTTCTCCTTCAATATTTGGTTTACTCTTCTTGGTCTTTTCCCTCTGCATATAAACTTTAGAATCAGTTTGTAAATATCCAAAAAAGACTTTCTCTGTTTTTGATTGGGATTGCATTGAATCTGTAGATCAAGTTGGGAAGAACTGACATCTTGAGAGTATTGAGTCTTCCATCCATAAACATGGAATGTCTCTCCATTTATTTAGGTCTTCTTTGATTTCTTTCATCAGAATTTCGTAATTTTCCTTAGATGTTATAAATATTTTGTTAGCTTTATACCTAAGTATTTCATTTTTGAGGGGTGCTTATATAAATGGTATTGTGTTTCTAATTTTAATTGCACTTGTTCATTACCGGTGTATACGAAAATGATTGACTTTTGTATATTAATTTTGTCTTCTGCAACCTTGCTATAATTGCTTATTAATTCCAGGAGGGTTTTTTGTGTGTGTGTGTCAGTTCTTTCAGATTTTCTACCTAGATGATCATGTCACCTGCAAATGAAGACAGTTTTTTTTTTCTTTCCAATCTGTATACCTTCTATTTCTTTTTCTTGTCTTAGTGCATTAACTAGGACTTGAGTATATTTTTTAGTATCCTGTTTGCTGTTTCAAAAACCAACCAAATGAAAACAATGTCCATCAGGGCCAAGATAAGCAAGTGCTTGAGGAAAATATTTTCCTTCATTTTTTAACCTTAAAAGTGTGGTAGGAAATGGGAAAATACTTTAAATAATTCAGAGGATTTGATGCACTGCGGGTGATAGGTGAATTATAAAAGAGAAAGCAAATGTACATGGATTTTATATTCAAATCCCATATGGGCCAAACTACAGAACAAAAAATAAAAAGCAAAGACTGAAAGAGTACATGGGTAACATGTATTTAACTATTTCTCAAGGATAGCTTAAAAATGAATTACGCTTGGCAATGTTTTTTTCTTTTCCTGTGATGACAAACACAGTAGGAATATTTTTTTAAAGGGATCTTCACTTAGGTTAACAGTGTCTCCAAGAGTGTTCAAGTCTCCCTGCTCTCATCAGATGGTTCAATGCAGTTGGTTTTTAAAGCTACCAAAGTAACTTCCTGAGTATTTGGCCTGTCTTGTGGATTGATTCAGAACTACCCATTGCTTTCCAAAGAAAGTTGTTTCCGTATTTTATGAACTCTTTTATAACATTTATTTCTGGAACATTGATAAGAATAATGCTGATGGAAAGCAGTTTAGGCTGCAGGCATATACCTAATTTTTCTGCTTTGCTGGAGTAAATGTGGAGCTTGCCTCACTGGATTGGCTCTGTATCAGTGTGTATCCACTCTTTAGCTACTTGTAGCCTGTCTCTCACCAGGGATATTCACAAGGGCCCTGCTCATTGGCCCCTGAGCAACTACTCTTCCACTGATAAGCTGCAACATCTGCCCCAGGAATTGATTTCCCCACAGACTCCACTCCTCTCACTATCCTCTCTTTACATTGACAGTGTTACGAGTGCATTAGATCAGGTAAGTTTCTGTGTGTCAATTCCAAATAACAATGTGGTAACTAGTGTTTCATTAATATCATGTCATCCAAAGCAAGAGGTTTATATCCCTTGTCAATACCATGACCATGCACATTTAAAGAACAAGATCCCCCCCAAAAAAGAAAGACCGTTCTCTTGCACATGTTTGTGACATTTAAGAAGTTACGACAGACACATCTATAACCCTACAATCATCTTGGCACCTGTACAGAAAGCTATAGTTAAATTATTGGCAAAGTACACAAGCAAATGAAGGTATATCTACTATGAAACGTAAATAAAACATGTATCCTTACAAGATAAAGTAATATAAGCCAGAATCATAAGAATGAATGATAAAAATAGAATCATGAGAAAAAATGGTATCAAGGTATTGGTGGTGTCAAAATGGACTGGCCCAAAGCCAACCTTTCAAGCTGACCATGTTACATCCAGATTTTGCTATCACATAATAATTAGTGATTTAACTGTATGAAGTCAAAATCTATGTCATTATTATATAGATTCTTGCACTGACACATCACGTCAAATTATCTTACTTTTTCTGTTTTTTAAATGAATTTTAAACTCATCTTCCCAATCAGAAAAAAATAAGCTTTTCCCAACCAGAAAGAATAAGGTAAGGGCCATCTCTTAACCTTTTCTGCATTCTGCATTCTCTGCAGTACCTAGCTAGATAGTAGGTATTTGGTAAATATTTGTTTTCAAAAAATGATTATAATGAGCTGTTATAATAAAGTGTATGCATTGTAAGAACACACGTAACATAATGAACAAATAATTAGCAAAACGTAAAAATGTAAATATTCCCATAAAACAGCTTTTTGAAGCTGTAAGAAAATATATTTCTCTTCCTAGCATTCTAATTGTTTATTTTTGTGGGCCCTGAAGTCTCTTTTCAAAAAAGAAATGAGAACGGTTGAGCACCTGGATTTTGGGAATCAAAATGGTCGGGGGTGGAGGTGAGGAATGTCCGAGTTAAAGAATTAATAGAAAACCCTGAGTGGCCCATTTAAGGAAGAAAAAAGGCTACTGTGGCATCATCAGCTTTTCCGGGCTCTCTCATCCTCATCCTCATCCTCAGAGATGAGGTCTCCCCTGTGACCCAGAGGTACCTTTCCAGTATCAGTTTGAGAATTCTAATAAACAAGCTGAAGGAGCAGAGTCCCCAAAGGAGTGTCTGTGCCGACAGGGAAGGCAGCTGCGGTTATGAACCAGCACACACCAGAGGCCGGCAAGCTATTGGGACTTTGTGTGAATGGATGACAGTTTTAATTTCACTCCCCAGCAGAGGTGGTATCCAGCCAGCAGTACTTCAAACCAATTTTGCAAATCACATTTTGTGGCTGAAAATTGGTTTACTGCACTTGTCCCATTTTGGAGGCCAACCTTGCCTGATTTAAGGTGGCACCTTTGTTGAGGGGGGACAGTTAAAGGATTCCCTTTTCTCTAATTGAAACGACAGCATATTCTTTCACAGATTAATTTCAACTACCCATGTTTATATCCTTTAATCAGGATTATAAAAACAGCACAGATAATTTTCTGCACTATTCTTTTTTAATTTTTGAGGGAGTAATAATAGCCAGTTGGCTCTTGACACATATCGCCTTATATAGCAGTTTTATTCCAAGCACCCTACCTTGGACTGTGTATCATTGTATTCTTAATTATTTTTAAACTTGATTTTTTCTCATATTTAAGTAAGGGGGGAATAAAGTCTAAGTCATAGATTTCACTGACATTCCTTCTGTGAACTTAAAGATGATACTTGCATAAAGAGATTTGTCCCCTGGATTATATCTCACACTGAAATAAGGGCCTTCTTACTGGGAGAAATATTTCTTAAGAATGAGTACTTGCAAGAAGTGTTCATCTGTGAACTTTTACCAATTAGAAATGGCTCCATACTTAAGACTCTTTAATAATGTCTCTTAAGCAGCATTTTAGCTCATTTTTATAACACATTCAGGTTTGGTGATTTATATTAAACATTAAATGTAATAAATTTAGGTCTTTTTTCAAGTATGACGCACAGCATCTCTGAATCACCCATTTCAGCAGAGTGCCCCTGGAAGGTCCAATCTCTCGCTATCATTCATACTTATAATAAAACGGGCTTCTCCGGTCTCTTCCTTGACATCGGTAATAATGGGAATGACATGTGAGTGGTGACACTGTAACAGGAGGGCATGTTGATATTGCTTCATGGCTGGGACTGAGTGTCCATGACCGGAGGGTGGGCTGAGAACACACATCAACAACTTGCTGTCTCAAATCTGCACCAAAAGCTATACTAATGCCTATTTTTTAACTATACAAAAATTCAAGGAGTAAGTTTCAGTGCCTTAAAAAAGGTGGCTTTGTATGTCTTACTCTATATGACTGGAGGTTTTAAAAGAATTAATCACGAAGAATTGAACTTGGAAACATGAATGGATCTCTTAATGATAGTCATATAAGAGAGATTTTAAATCTTCCTCTGTTTCAACCATTCTACCAATGGTTGTTGCATTCTTCACTTGGTGAGTCATGAGAAGGCACGAGACACTAAAATGCCTTGGAAAAAAAGCTGCTCTCCTTGATGAAACAGTAATTAGAATAGCCTTCTTTAGAACTATCATGAGAAATTTCACTATAAATTATTCTATTTCATAGTGACAGTGACTTACAATATAAAGTAAGTAAGTTTTGACTGCAATCTGAGTATAAAATACCAGGATACTTTTGGGAATATGTATCTTTAATTCAGAAAATGCTCACATTTCAAGTATTTGAATAAGATTAAGCATTAACTAATGCTTTCATTAAGATACCTAAGCATTTATACCCCAAAGAAAGGGAATTGGCATATCAAAGAGATATCTGCCCTCCCATGTTTATTCCAGCACTGTTCACAATAGCCAAGATTTGGAATCTACCTAAGTGTCTATCAACAAATAAATGGATAAAGAGAATGTGGGGTGGGGAGATATATATATATAGAGAGAGAGAGATAGATAGATAGATATAGATAGATAGATAGATATATCCTGTCATTTATATCCCTGTCATATACATGTGTGTGTGTGTACGTGTGTATGTATGTATATATAAATATATATATAAATATATATGACAGGAACTTATTCTTTTTATGGCTGAATATTCCACATGGTGCACAAGGATGCAGAAACATAGAATAAATAAGATCTAGTATGTGACAGCACAACAGGGTAACTACAGCCAATAATTTAGTATATATTTTTAAATAACTAAAACAGTGGAATCGGAATGTTCCTAACACAAAGGAATGATAAATGCTTGAGGTGGTGGATACCTCAATTACCCTGATACGATCATTACACATTGTATGTCTGTATCCAAACATCACATGTACCCTATAAATAGATACATCTACTAGTAAAAACTAAAAATTAAATTTTTTAAAAAGATACCTAAATCATCTAAAAACTGTAATTATTTTCTTAGAATAAAAAGATGGTGGAAGTAGGCATAACTCCAGTTTTCAGGCACATGAAGGTTATTGCCTCTGTGGCAACGTTTGTGGATGGGTTTAGAGATGGTCCACAGAGCCTGGCAGCAGCTTGGTTCCCTTGGTTCCCAGATGGGGAGCCTGGTCCTGCTGTCTTCATTTCTGGTTGACACTTGGAAATGACTAGATGAGGAGTCATGCATTAGCCAACCCGAATCCATCCCTGCAGCTTGGTTCCCTTGGTTCCCAGATGGGGAGCCTGGTCCTGCTGTCTTCATTTCTGGTTGACACTTGGAAATGACTAGATGAGGAGTCATGCATTAGCCAACCTGAATCCATCCCTCATGCAATCAGTCCTCAATCTCAAATGGGCAGTTTCTACTGGCCTAGAACTTGGGGTACCTTTCCTGTAGAAATGATGCACTATGCAGTGAGCAGGTTGCAAGGCTTGCACAAATCTACTTAGCTCATGTAAGTGAAGTACCGTCCATGTGAAAATCATCTTAAAAATATGGTTGCTGTGGGACATCGGCTAACACACCTGCCCTGGTGTGGGCATTCTCTACAGTTAATAGACTCTGGATAATTCCTATCGTCTTGCCTTTACGTACTAGAGTCTCATAAAAAATGAGAAGTAACGAACGGAAACAGAATGAAGAAACATTGCTTTTAAGAATACCATTACAATGCTGGTAATTAAAGCAGAAAAAAATAAAATTAAGTAATCATGTTTCATCTATTTTAATAATTGTGCTTGAGAAAAAGCAGGTTCAATCAGAGAAGGATGAGGAAGTAGCTGGAAGCTGTGTTTGAGGTTCTCAAGGAGGCATCTGGCCACTCTCCATGTTGATGACTTTGATTCCTTTGGGAATTTTTTTTAAATTCTCTAGACTAGATTATTGCCTTTTCCTCAAATATTTTTGGCAGTGAAACACAGAACAAATGGAACCAAGAGCAACAAGGAAGGTTGTTGTTTTTTTTTTTTTTCCTACGTGTCTAGGGAAGAGTGAGAGAGGCAGGGAAAGGAGATTGGGAGCTAGTAAAGGAAGTGGCATTGCCTCCGATAAAAGTAACTGAGGAGTTTATTATTGACACTTATAGGGAAGTGGCCCGCTCAATTCTCTTGCCAACTGATGCAGGTGAGGGAAAAAAAAGAAGGGATGAGGAAGAGATATCTGAGCCTACAGTTCCCTGTGACAGCTGGGGAAAAGGGCACCGAATTCAGGACAGCTCGGTCATTGAACTGGCCATTCTCAGAGTAGTAGGGAATGGGTGCTTGTGGCAGGTGGGGGGAAGGGTGTAAATATATAACCTAATTGTATAGAAATATAAGTTAACTGTTACAAAAGTGTATGGAATTGGTTGTTCTTGATTTAGGGAGATTCAGGTTGTTCTTGATCCAGGACAGAAAATGTGCAATATATGCTCTCCGTGGATTCTTTTGTGAAATGAAAATTAAAGCATAGCAAGTGGTTTTGAGTCTTCATTTAACAAGTACGCAGGCACTGCCTGTGTTATCAGCTTGAAAGTCTGCTAAGAATGGATGGGAGAAACAGAGCAGTTCACATTTGCTCTTTGAACTCAGAGAACTGATGTGAGTGCATGGCAATGATGATGGAAGGAATTAGGAAACACTGGAAATCATATGCAAAGAAATTAGTCATCTCTCTCCTACTAAGCTGTGTGTGTGTGCGCGCGCACGCGCGTGTGAGAGAGAGAGAGAGATGCACATACTATTCTGGATTGCCTTGAGAATAGACATCATGATGGTGGTGGTGGTGATGAAGAGGATGAAAGCAGCTGATAGTCATTGACTGCTCATTGTGTGCTAGGCGCTGTTCTAAGCATGTTATGTGTATTCACTCATTTAATCCTCACCACATCCCTATTATGTTGGTTCCATTATTTATCTATTTCACAGTTGAAGAGTTTCTTACCAAATTTTAATCCAATAGTCCCAAATGCAACCAAAATGAATCATACCTTTTGTAAAATGATCTTAAAACCATACTCATTTGGACGAATTGGAACAACCATTTTGATACATAGCAAAAGATGCTACGGAGGTCTGCCACAATCTTTAATCTATTTCCTTTTCCTGTCTTACATCCCCCTCTTCCACCTCACCTCCAGTTCTACTGGCCTATCTTCTAACTCTGTCTACACAACCTGTGCCTGTCACTTCCAAACTGCCCCTCATAAATTGTAAAAGAGAAAGGAAGGGGAGGATTTTACACATTCTCCTTCATTTTGCTGGGAATTTATAAAGAGCCATGTTACCCATGATAACTCTAAGACACTACAGGGCATTTTCAAATATTTTAACTTGGAAACTTGATTTTCGAAGTATTTAGGAAAATGCTTCAAAGTCAAAAATTACAAGCAGTTAATCACAATTGGAAATAATTCTTTGTAGATCTGCACTCCAATATGGTAGCTGCAACAACATGGGGCTATCAGACATTTAAATGTGTCTGAATTATGATGTGCTTTAAATGTAAAATGCACACCAGGTCCCAAGACTTAATGCCAAAAGCAAAAGAATATTAAATATAAATTATTTTTATATGGATTACTTGTTGACATTATCATACTTTGGATATATTGGGTTAAGTAAAATAAATTATTAAAATTAGTTTTACTTTTGAATGTGGATACAAGAAAGTTTTAAATTATGTATGTGAGGCCGGACACAATAGCTCATGCTTACAATCCCAGCACTTTAGGAGGCCGAGGCAGGCCGATCACCTGACGTCAGGAGTTCGAGACCAGGCTGGCCAACATAGCGAAACCCCATCCCTACTAAAAATACAAAAATTAGCCGGGTGTGGTGGTGGGTGCCTGTAATCCCAGCTACTCGGGAGGCTGAGGCAGGAGAATCACTTGAACCCGGGAGGCAGAGGTTGCAGTGAGCCAAGATTGCACCACCGCACTCTAGCCTGGGCAAGAGAGCAAAACTCCATCTCAAAAATAAATAAATAAAAATAAATAAATAAATGATATATGTGGCTTGCATTATTTTCTCCGGGGGCAGCAATGCTGTAGACTCTTAAAGAGGCTCCATCTATATATGGTGATGGTAGCTTCTGTTGAACCACCCTGCTGAAAGTTTGAAGAGCTCATGTTCAACCTGAGCCTTCTTTTTTGGAAAACACTTTTTTCCCCTTAGATTGTACATAATACCAGGCACACCTGGATTTCTGGATAATTGCACCCACAAGTGGCTACATGCAGACACAATTAGGTGCTTGCAACTTGTTGAAGGCACAGGTGTCTAATTGCGCCCACAAATGACCGTTTGACAGGCACCACTCATTGTGCACACCCGCTGATTATGGGCAGAAAATGGCACCAACCAAAATGGAGGCCTGGATAGTGGAGGCGTGAAAATAGATCCTTCGTAACCCCACAGCCTTGGAATGATTGCTCACTCCTTTCTGGCTTAGTCTTTTTTGTGGAATGCCTGCCTAGGTGTTTATGGCAAGAGGCATATTTGGAATGCACAGGCTGGGAGATGAAAATGTGTATGCCCTATCCCACAAAGTAAATGCTGTCTTAGGCTTTTAAGTGAATTGGGGCTAACAAAATCCACACTGTCAACCTGAGTAGCCTTAGAGTGGATTCCACCCTGCTGGGGCTGGCTGTTTATAATGGCTAAAAATGATGGAGTGTGAGAGAATCCCCAGGGACCCTTTGGTAAATAGTAGTTTTTAAAGGGTTAATCCAACCTAATGAATCATTTAGTGGGGATGAGAAGGCCAGGATGGTAGCCTCCGGAAGAATCGGCAGGCATTTATTTAAATGGGAGCAGTTAGGGAGGGAGAAGGCCAGCTGTGTGGCAGGGACTGTTGGTGCAGGTCACTTCTCCAGGCAGGGAGTAATTGATATCCCCAGCTCTCCTAACAGCTGAAACAACAAAGCGGGACATGGAAACATGTTCACTTACACAAATTTCAATGTCCAAAGGAAATGTGGGGGACACTTAGGCCCTGCCTCTTCAGGTTTTAGGGCTTTGAAGGTGGGGAATCGGGAGTCAGCTGTTTCTCCCCCACCACATTTCAGGAAGGGCTTTGAACTGGATTTCGGTAGCTTTGTGGGCTCTTGCAGAAAGAAAGCCTTGTCAGCACTGTGGATGATAAGTATCCACCCTCCGGCCACAGCAGGTCTGGTGGTCACGGGAACCCACATCTTACATTCAACAGAGCAGCCTACGTCCACAATAAACCAACAGTCCAGGCATTGGTTTCTGAGCTTTCAGAAGGCCAATGTGAGGAAATTCAAAACACAACAGCTTGACTTGGTTTTTCCAGGGCAGAAAAAAGATTTTCTCCTAATGAGGGATGGCTTTCATAGTGTGTATTTATTTGCAATATAAGTAAGTTCATGATTTACCCATCTTGACAAATTCTCTGTCTTGGATCTTCACATCCCTTTGTGTCTGCTCTTTATTTATGATGATAGCCGCCTATTCTTGAATGGCAATGCTGTTGTAATAAATCTCCATAAAAAGCCAATTCTCAGTTCAAGTTACTGCAGGCTGAATATGAGGAAGACAGTCAGAAAACACATATTGATTGTCCTCTTTTAGAGACTCCGCGACAGGCTCAGCTCAGAACTTCTTTCATTTTGACTGGACTGCAGCTCAACCTAATGTCAACTTACCATAATTCTTTTATGTGGAAGGCTATTATTCCATTATGATTTTCTCTCTTGTCACCTAGTATCCAGAAAGGGTTCTGTTGGGAAGAGATTACTGGAGAATATTCTTCATCTCAGATATTTCGTTCCTTATGGTCTGGCCTGACCTTTCCTTGTTTATTTTAGAAAGGCAGTGGAAAATGTTCTGTCTCCTGTCTTTAGCCATCTTTATACATAGCCTTAAGATATACAAAATTATATACATATTAGATATATTTTTATATACATATATATAATTTCTTTGGGAGTTTGGCATAAGGATAAAATTATTTGGATTTCACAATTTCATACATTCTAAGTCACAATTTTCCTGTACTTGACACATTGCCTAGTATTTGATGCCCAGTTATTGGAGACAATTTAGCACTGACACAGACTAGCATGGCGTAATAGTTTTCTTTTGTACAAAGGCCATTGCAAAATTTCAATCTGGGCCAAACATCCCTGTAGTTATTTTTTTTAATATTTCATAAGTTGTAAACGTTGATACCAAGTATGTGGTGGGTGTTATAAGGCTTTGCCCTTTGTCCATTTCAAATTTTTCGTAACAACCTGCACTGTGAATTTCTCGAGTCTTTCTTCCAAGAGCAAAGAGTCTCCATGCCAACACATCCACTTTCATCCTTTGGCCTTAACAAGTAAGCTTCACATTGGCGTGTGTTAAGAGTCACATTGATAACCACAGTTGACCAGAAGACCTACATTACTATCAGGTGCCTTGAGGAGTCTAGTCTCTGATGCCAATATAGAAATCATAGGTCTCAAAGAGCTAATGCAGTATTTGAATGAGTCATTGCATCTTGAAAAATCACAGAAGTCACTGGTCATGAGGCAAATTGTTTCCATTTCTTTGTAAGCCACAATTATATTTGCGGTGTAGATTCGGTTTTGCTTCTTAGCATTTTTATGAAGAAGCTACTTAATGGAAAAGGATTCAGAAGGCCTATTCTTAAAACTCTTAATGACCACAATCAGCAGTAGAATATATCAGATTTATATCTGATGGTTGACTATTGTACTATCCATATTTAGTAAATCACTGCTCTAATGTTCTCAATAATAATACCGTGGCCATCAGAAATAGTGTATACTCTTTTCCAAATTCCTGACATGTAAGAAACCCAGTAATACTAAAAGCTTCTGGTACCTCATTGTGTTGGCATTGACCTTACCTTCTCTCTGTGGCTTTCCCTTTCCCTAATGTAGGTAGAGCTGCTGTATTTCAGGCAAGCACTCAGGTATTGGGCTATTTTAGTTGGGTTTTTGCTTTTTATTGATTTGGAGTTTTAAAATCTTCTTCTACCATGAACTCTACCCCTGACAAACGGTGAGAAAATAAATAGAATTGCTAGTCTTCATCACATGGAAAAGAGCTAGTGAGCTATTTCGTTTCCTCCCTTTTTCTGCCCCCTTCTCTTTTCCCAGCTTCCCATTTATAGCCCTGCTTTGCAGAGACAGCAACAGATACTCTAGAAGCAGGATGAACATGAGAGTGGATTTACAACATGGAAAGCAAAGGCCATGCATTCCTAAAGGGCAAGGAAGGCCTTAAGGGCAGGGCTTTGACTTTTCACCACTGCCTCCTCTGCCTAGCACCTGCATGCAGTGGGCATTCAACTAATATTTAAGGCAGAACAGGAAGGAAAGGCAAAAACTTGGGAAGAAATATACAACTGAGGAGAAAATTTCCAGACATTTCACTGTGAAGGTGTCAGAAAAGACAGTTCTCTATTTTCAACCATACTAAGTGGACATTCTACTTGTATTATTCTGTGAATTTTCTAATTGAGTCATGAAAATTCTTTCATTGAAAGCACATTCTTTTTTAGTACTTTGTATTTTTCCTCATAAAAAAGATTTCCTCTAACATAAATGCATAAAGCAATAGAAAATCGTGATTGAGATGACATGGCATGTTTTCCACATTTCAATTTTCAATACTTTGTATCTATCCCAGAGAATTCTTTCCACAGCTCACTTTTCTTATTTTTGTTATTCATCCAGACCTGAATTTTTTAATACATTCAGCAATTTTTATCAAACATGAGTGATTGGAGTTTTTCCAGACAAGTAATGTTTTTTTTTCAAGTGTGAGATTTTGTGTGTGTGCATGTGTGTGTGCGTGGGCATGTCTTCTGTAGAGTTATAGAAAGCTCAGTTTTAAAAGGTGGCCAAAAAAATGAATCAATGAATAAAGTGGAATTAAGAGTCACCCGTAACCTTGATGCTAGTGGTGGTACAGATGTGTACATTTGTAAAACCTCATGGAACTGAACAGTTAAAATTGATACATTTATTGTATATACATTATACTTCAATAAAATTTTTAATTAAAGAAAATAAAAGCTCATCTTCATCTGGGCTTTACTTGCTAGTCCATGTCATGGCGGAGCTTCAGTTCTTAGGAAATCTTCCATTGCTATGGCCCTTGCTGTTCCCTGGCAAACTCCAACTCTCAGGGATCTCTACAATGCCCTGGCTTTCAAAAGCACAGGAGAGAACCCAAGCAAGCCTGGCTGCTTTGTGCTGCTCCTTAGAAACGAATTTCCATGTTCTTGGGCCACAGAATAGTCTGCCATTCAAATAAGCATCTCTGGCTGGGCATGGTGGCTCATGCCCATAATCCCAGCACATTAGGAGGCTGAGGCAGGTGGATCCTTTGAATCCAGGAGTTTCAGACCAGTCTGGGTAACATGGCAAAACCCCATTTCTACAAAAAATACAGATATTAACTGAGCATATTGGTGCATGTCTGTGGTCTCAGCTACTCAGGAGGCTGAGATAGGAGGATCTCTTGAGCCCGGGAGGTCGAGGCGGCTGCAGTAAGCTGTGATCGCACCACTGCCCTGCAGCCTGGGTGGTGAAGCGAGACCCTGTCTCAATCAATCAATCAATCAAATCCTGAGCCATATCACTCTTTTTATCAAATCGCTATGCCACAGGATGAGATTAAATCTCACCACAGGATCTCACCAAAATCAGGCTCTCCAAACCTCTGTTCCCACAGCAACTCCAGATCCAGTCCCATCTCAAATGCTGTCTCTAAACAGAGAGATGCAGACAGAGATGAGGAACTAATCAAGGTGCATGTTTCTGTGTCTGGAAGTAGGAGCAGGCTGGAAGAGATGGGCACAGTGGAAGTCATTTTGGTACCTTCCTTTTTATTTACTCCCTTGGGTCTGAGCAGGCAAGACTTGTCTTGGCATGTTTTCTATTTATACAACTAATTGCAAATTAATTGCACCCTCACATTGTTGTCTCTATTGGAGAATTGCTAGAGGACTCGAGTTAGGGATGATTCACTTTCTCAGAAGTAGACTAACATAATTGCATATGTAGTTACTAAAGTTAGTTATAGGCACAGATATCTGAGCCTAAAGGAAGTTTGTCAGGAACCAAAAATCTATCAGACACCCTCCTACACTCCATACCTCTCCTATTTCCCTGTCCACTAACATCTTTAGCACAGCTGAAAGAGGGAGTTCTTCTAGGTCTTTTGCTTTTCATTTTCTCTACCCTGGAAATGTTGAAAGCTGTATCAAGCTGAAGAAGCATAAGCTGCAACAAAGCTTTTCTCCCCCAAGGTGGTTTCCAAAGTGAATGACCACTGGCTCTTTCTAAGTATTTTATCCTCTAGTACTTACATTCATACCTATTGGTATGAATATACCAACACATGAATGTACACATGGACAATAGGTAAACATTATTGTTCTCTCTACATATTATTCCGATGCTTTATTTATCCAATACAGGAAAAGAAATCTATTGGTAGATGTAACTGAATTGAAAAGTCCAAGGACAGACTTATCTTCAGGTTCAGCTACCCAAGATCTCATAAAAGGCTGTCAGCACTTGGCTTCTTTCTCCCCATCTCTCGACTGTTTTCTTCATTGTTGGCTTTGCTCTCAGGCACGCTCTTCCACCATGGTGGCAAGATGGCTGCCCACAGCATCAGGCTTACTTTCCCCTCTTCTCAGCTACTCCACAAAAGAGGGATCCTCTCATTTTAACATTTCCAACAGAAGTCCTAGGATCATCTCAGGTTGCTTTTATCGCGGTATGTTTTTAACCATACACAATCACTGTGCCCGAGGGGATGGAACGTTCTGATGGTCCAGGCCTGGGTCACATGCCCCTCTGGAGTCCAGAGTGGAGTCATTCCACCTGAACCACATGGACTGAGAGTGGGCATGGAATGATTCCCAAAAGAACAGAAGGCTGTCACCAGGATAAAGTAGGACAGATGCTAGACTGGCAAAAACAGCAACTTTCTTCCACTGTCTCAACTCGGATCACAAGGGAAGAAGGGAAGATAGGATCAAGGATGAAGGAGAAAAGTAGAAGCTGTTGCCACATATTCACAAGAAGTAGGATGAGTACCAAATCCCTAAAAAATGATCTGTCAGACCAGTACACCAAACCCTCTCTGCTTCCGGTCTGCTTGTCATTTGACCCACAGGCTTCAAGAATACTTCCTCAAGTAAATATAGTCCAGTGATTCATCCATCAGATAATCCCATATAAAGGAAAAAGACAAGAGAGACAAGAGTTATGTCTGTTTTGAGACCAGGATGGTCTCTTGGCTGTTGCCCAACTTCCTTCGGGTTTGGCTGCATCTGTCCCTCACTTTAGAGCTCCACGTGTCATTGTGTTTGTCTTTCCCTGAGAATGTGAATAATCCAAAGTCTAAGTCATCCAGCATTTCTCAGAGAGGTGACATCAATGTAGACCCACCAAGGAGTAGCAGTTAGACATCTAGAATATAACTAGGACAAGACAAAAAAACTGTTTAGAGAGAGTGTACATTTTAGTGTATTTTGTATAAGTTTTTTCAATGAACATAGTCCATACATTTTGGGAAAGTGGTAATAACTTGCTTCATTTCCATCTGGAGGAAGCAGATTTTTGGAGAAGAAATAAGCCTCTAAACATATTTGAATATTTGAAAGACTGAGAAAAGCACATGAGAAGTTATGGAATCAAGAATAAATAAAAAGTTGGGGCAGGATTAATAATAATAATAACTGCCTACCATTATCAGTCACTTACCACACCCATGCACCATGCTGAGTGCTTTACAGACTTTCTCATTTAACCCTCCTAGCTACTCAGTGGAAGCAAATAACCATTACTATCCCAATTTGACAGAGGAAGAAACAGACTGTCTTACAGAGGAAACATTCGTTCATTGGAAACCCAGAACTGTTGCTCCTAACCTCCCTGATGTCTCATATTTTGATGCTCATTGCAAGATCTGTGTTGATGGACAGGATTGCTGAGCTCAAGGTTGGCTGGAACCTAAACACAGACATACAAGGAGGGAATCAGGAGGGACCCCAGTCAGATGAGATAAAAAGAGAAGGTCTGGTGGTTCAGGTCACTGAAGAAAAGGAAGCTGTCCGGTTTGGATAAAAATTCAATGTCCTCACAGGCAGAGGAGAGCAAAGCCTGAGAAAGAATCTCATAAAAGACAAAGGCAAAGGTTCTGTTGGCATCAGGATGGTCCAGCAGGGAACGAAGACACCCAGGCATGGACATTAAGATTCAAGGCTAGGATCTCATTTAATGGTCACACCTAGAGAAAGTGGAAGGATAATCCTACCAGTGATGATGTCTTACAGTGTGTAACTGGGCTTTGCCAGTTACACAGTGCTTTTTCATGCTTCCCTAATTTTATCTTCTCCCAGCAGGCCTAGGAGCTTGCTTAGTATCATAATTCCCACTTCTGAGTGAAGAAAATAAACACAGAGAAGTTTCTCATTCAAAGCCAATGGCAGAGCTGGAACTTGAACCCAGGTGTTTTGCCTCAGAGCCCAGTGCTCTTGTTTACTATAGTGGGCTGAGCGTAACATCAAGGTTGACTTGTTCATTGGAATTGCTGTACGCCTTGGGAGCTTGGTCATTAGGCAACAAGCAAGACGCCAGTCACTGGGAGAGAAAGGGATGAGGCTGAAACTCAAATGAGTACCCATTTAAAGAAAAGAAAACCCCTTCTTTCCCACAACAGGAATCTCCAGCGAACATCCACTAATAAACTTTATATTGGGTGCCTACCATGAGCCAGGCACTGGAGAGTGAATGGTGAACTCGGTAATAGTCCTTACCATCACAGAGCTCACAGTTCGTTGGAGACACCAGAAAACAGGTGATTAAATACAGTGGTTATTGATTCCATAGAGGCAGAATGTTTCCCATAAACTATAATGCCTGCGTTATATTTAAGGTTTTTCATGATCTTATATATCTTACCATATAAATCTAAATCAATCATAACATATATTTCTGAGATGATTACTCAGTTAGCTCATAGGAGGGGCATCTGATTCAGAAATAAAGGATCAGGAAGAAGCGGCATCTGGAACAAGTACAGATGGCCAAATCAAGAACCTTTCTCTTGGCCTCTGAGCTACTTGCCCAAACCGAACTCTGTCTTCAAGTTTCCCTTAATGCAGTCCCCTTGTCAGAAGCCACACCTGCAGCAGATGCCCCATGGCACTGACTCAGCCTTGAGCAGAAGCACTGTGTTTTGTCTTTCATCTCATTGCCCAGCTAGGTGCAACCTGGATAGACATTGTGGCCCATACCTTTTTTATATACTTTATATTTGGGTTTTTAATTGCTGTCACCATCACCAACCAAGGAGTAAGAGGGCCCTCTGGGTCAGAGTAACATTAGAAGTTTTGTCCATCCAGTTTTAGAACTACAGAGGAAAGAGGAGAGCATTATTTTTTTAAGAGTAAGCATTTGATTTCTGAAAGCAATTCTGATTGCCTATCCCTGACAAACGAATTGTTCCCCAGAAGCCATTTCTTTCTACCAGAAAAAATACTAGAGAACAACAAGTAAATTTAAATTTAGTTATTTTTCCCCACCTTGATTGTCCATGTTATTATCGTTTAAATGGTGGTGATGAAGGTAGTTAACTATTTAATTCATTTTTGGGCTGTAGTTGATGCATTTTTTAAAACCCCAACTGAGTGAGTGCCACAATTACAAATGGCTCTAAGACTGCTAAAATTTCAATGGGTATTTTTCAGCTTCTGGTTTTGCCAAATTTTAGTTCACTAAACCACACTTAAATTAATTTGCTAAGTAGAAAATTCCCCAATGGGATGTTAGTGAAGGATAAGTATGTTGTAAATAAAACAATTAAAGGGCTAGTTCACACCTCATCAAATTGCTTAACAACCTGATACCAGTTAACTACATACATTCCTCATAAACTGCATGGAACATGGAACAAGGAGGTAAATTAGAGTCCCCCTTTTCTGAAGTGGGACGCAATTACCCTTAAACTGAGGTCCAGTATTACGGTGGCGAGAGGTGGGGTAGAAATGCCACAGTATGACCTTGTTGGCTGTGGAAATATCTGCATAATGCTGTCAATAGGGATTGCAAATTCTGATCCAGAAATCCCATTAGGCAGAGCAAGTTCCCCTTCCTAATTGTAGCCTCATAGACACAAGAGTAATATAAGATCATGGATTCATTTTATCCCAACATTCCTCCAATGTGCTGTCACCCATATCATTTCATCCACTCTTATGAGAAGAAAAGCACATATTACTTTACAGATGGAGAAACCAATGCACAGATAAGTGAAGAGGCCCAGTCAGGGTCACACTTGCAGAGGTCAGGCTGAAGGGCAGCAACGTGAGCTGAGTTCATCTTGGCCTGGAGCCTGTGTGGTTTCTGGCAGGGCCATGAAATTATAACCCCTGTCAACTCATTGGAGGCCACCTACACAAATGCCTTCATTTTACAGAGTTGAAGATAAGGCCTGAGAAAGTAAAGTGACTTGTCTGAAACTTCCTGGGATATGACCCAGAGTCCGGAGCTCCTATCCGAGGTCCCTTCTCACTTCTGCAGCAGTCGCTTGCCTGGAGTTATTTAGGGATAATTTATTTTTTAAGATGTAAATGTGAACCAGGTAAGGTGATGGAAATTTTAGTCTGCCTCCCAGGACACTTCCCCTCTTTAAAGTGGGGAATTGGGATGGCACACACCTATTAGCAGAGGATGCAAACTGAACACAATGATGTGGAAATCTAGAGAGCAAGATTTATTCACATGGGTCAGGGACCATGTGAATAAACCCAAATAGCTATAGGGGCACATGGGAAATGTCAGTGAGAGAAGCAGGTGGGAGCAGAGCCTAAAGAGGACAAAGTCCCTTCCTCAAGAGCATAGCTTCACTTGACCATGACCTCCAAGGAAGGCAAGTCCTGAGATTAAAGAAAAGCAGGAAAACTGAATTTTTATGTGAAAGCCCTTGACTTTGAAGTGTCAGCAACTGGCTGAAAATTTTTTAAACAGTGTGTTGGGGATGGGAGTGTATAAAAATGAGCCTACAGATTGCAACCTCTGTTAGAGGATTTCCTACCCTGACATATCAGTGTAGAGTAGGACATTTAGGGTCCATACCACTCAGCCATAAAGTTTGGATTTGTTTACAAATGTATTTGCTTGTTCATTCAAGGTCTTTGGACAATCACCTTATACTCCACATAGAAGATCCAATTTTATTTTTATTTTTTAAAGACTGAGTGTGACTTCGAACTCAAGAAATATTGAGGGCCTCAGTATGATTGGTCCTTTTGTTTGTTTATTCACTTTTAAAATTCAGTTTCCATCACAACCCTGCAAGGGGAGGAAAGGCAGCCCTAATATTCCCATTTTACACATGAGGTTATTGAGGCTCAGGAAGGGTATTTTCATGAAGTGCCTCGCACAATTCAAGCCCAGTCTTCAGCCTCTGAGTTGCACACTCTCTCCCAGTGCACTGATGCACCCAGAGATCCCTCAGAACTGAAAACTGTGGGAGCACCTGCCCACCATAGAGGACAAATGAACCTAGTTCCAGAACAGGTGGGCAGGTTTTGAAGCCTCAGGTCCATAAAGCAAAGGGAGAGCCTGGAATTCCATCTCTCTGAAGTTCAAAAACCAGCTGGCATGGGGCAAACGGTAAATAACATTTTATTGGGTAATGGCTCTTTAGTTTTAAATCACTTCAGCATTTACTTTTAATTAATTTCTTTAAATTAGACGACTCATACTTGTAAATATTTGCTTTTCTATGATAAGCTTTTATTTAAATTATTAAAGCTGCAGCTTCGTGACTGATTTTAAGAATTGAGGTTGCCGCTATACTAATGATAGAAGGCATGTGATTAAAAACAAGGAAACCATTTCACATTGGTATATAAACCAACACCAAATATGGCTGGAGCAAAGCAGCACTCAAACAAATAGAAGAGAGGGTGAACTTACAGTTTTCTTTGATTTGT
Organism: Pan paniscus; assembly: GCF_029289425.2. NCBI lineage: Eukaryota > Metazoa > Chordata > Mammalia > Primates > Hominidae > Pan > Pan paniscus. The sequence continues at coordinate 108,197,384 of NC_073262.2, forward strand.
TCAAGGAATAAATCAATAAATCAGGGAGTTAGAGAACAATGTAGGATGAAATAACATCTAAAGGAGCTCACTCACAATAAAACCTTGTCTTGCTCTCTCTTTTCTAAAAGCACTCATCAATGGCCCTGGACCCACATACTAGTTTGCTAAAAGGAGTGAGAGTAGGGCATGGGAGGGGGGTTATGGAGAGGCTCAGGACAGTGAGTAACTGTACAAGAACATTTGAGACAAAAAAAAAAAAGAAGAAGTAATGATGAGAGCAGAGTAATTGCATAGCCCTCATCAGTTTGGGTTATTATAAGCCTTGATGTGCTAGCTGCTCCATTTTACCAGCATCAAAGGCAAGTATGGAACCCACAGAAGGTAGGCTGACAGGCTGGATTACAGCAAAAGGAGAAATGACAAAGGATACTCTAATTTCAATAAAAGAAGATTTGAATGTAAAAGGTTTGTAATTACATTAATAACCAGTCTTTACCAACCATGTAATGATCAGCCAGAGTAAGAAGAGACCAAGGCAGGATGGGGGAAATTCACCACAAGTCATCAATACCTAAGAACCTGTTAATAACTTTTATTATTTGTTGAAAATCATCTTGACAACACAGTTCAGTAACCTTTGTGCTATAAATCCATTTCATCTGCAAAAATGAAAGCTGAATAGAATGTGATATTATATAGAATCTCTCATGCTGATGCTATCTCCAAAGTGCTCTGCCAAATAATGAGCTGGATTCTGGATGGGAGGGCTGTTGGGGGCCAACAGCAGATACTTGTGTATGCCTACCAGGCCCAGCTTGGGGCTTTGGAACCAGCTTAGCATAGACTGAAATGAAGGCTGAAAATTACCCTTCACCCTTTACTGAAAATTATCATGGGGTGCTTAGATTCTACATCAAAATTAATAGAGAGAAGCCAAAAGCACTTCCATTTATTATCTGGTGGAAACTGGGGAATGGATCCCATTGCTTTGGTGCTGGGTATGGGGGAGAATGTTAGAATAATCATCCCCAAAATGTATGTAATCATGTTTGTGGCCAAATAGAGTACCGTAATCCAAATAAACCCCAGGTGGCACTCTGGGACCAGGCTATGCCTCCTTCCCTGCCCTCCCTGCAATTGAGAGGGGTACCAAAAAGCCCAGGGCACTATTGAGAGAAGGATGAGGGAAGCCCTTTTCACAGGAAGCTGGCATGGAGATGAGATAGTCAGAATTGGGAGGTACTAATGTCAAATCCTTCCTACCCAGAAGCAAACTCAGCACTCCTCATTTTTACACTGGTCCCTGATCCATTTGTCTTTTGACTACCTTATCCCAATTAAACTACTAATGTGCTCATTTCTTTTTTTTTTTTTAATTTTTATTATAGGTTCAGGGAGTACATGGGTAGGTTGGTTACCTACGTGTATTACATAATGCTGAGGCTTGGATTACAAATGAATGTGTCTTCCAAATAGCGAGCATAAATAGGTGGTTTTTCAGCCCTCACTCTCTACTCTTGTAGTCCCCAGTGCCTATTGTTCTCATCTTTATGTTTGTGTGTACTCAATGTTTAGCTCCCACTTAAAAGTGAAAACAAGTGACATTTGGTTTTCTATCTCTACATTAGTTCACTTAGGGCACTGGCCTCTGGCTGCATCCATGTTGCTTCAAAGGACATGATTTAGTTCTTTTTTATGGCTGCATGATATTCCATGGTGTATATGTACCACATTTTCTTTATCCAGTCCAGAGTTGATGGGCACCTGGGTTGATTCTATGTCTTTGCTATTGTGAATAGCATTGTAATAAACAAAGAGGTACGTGTGTCTTTTTGGTTGAATGATTTATTTACCTTTGGGTATACACTCAGTAGTGGAATTGCTGGATTGAATGGTAGTTCAGTCTTCTTTGAGAAATCTCCAAATTGCTCTCCACAGTGGCCGGATTAACTTACATTCCCACCAGCAGTGTATGAGTATTCCCCTTTCTCTGCAGCCTCACCAGCATCTGTCGTTTTTAGACTTTTTAACAAAAGCCATTCTGACTGTGTGAGTTAAGGGACAGGTCACTTGCCTTGAAGGGAAACCCCATAAGGCTAGTAGCGGACTTTCAGCACAAACCTTAAAAACCAGAAGAGACTGGGGGCCTGCTTACAGCATCCTTAAAGAAAAGAAATTCCAACCAAGAATTTCATATCCTGCCAAACTAAGCTTCTAACTGAAGGAGAAATAAAATCCTTTTCAGCCAGAGAAATGCAAAAGGACCACTAGACCTGCCTTAAAAAGGGAATGTTAAACATGGAAACAAAAGAATGATGCCTGCCACCACAAAAACACACTTAAGTACGTGGCCCACAGACCCTTTAAAGCAACTACACAATCAAGTCCACATAACAATTAGCTAACACCACAATGACAAGATCAAATCCTCACATATCAATATTAACCTTGAATTTAAATGGGCTAAACACTCCCATTTAAAAGGCAGAGAGTGATAAGTTGGATAAAGAAACAAGACTCAGCTGTCTGCTGTCTTCAAGGGACCCCCTCTTACACACAACAACACCTATAGGTTCAAAGTAAAGGAATGGCAAAAGATGTATCTTGCAAATGGAAAACAGAAAGGAGCAGGGGTTGCTAATCTTATATCAGATAAAACAGACTTTAAATGAACAACCATCAGAAAGGACAAAAAAAAAGCATTCCATAATGATAAAAGGTTCAATACAACAAGAACACTGAACTATCTTAAATACATATACTCCCAACATTGGAGCACTCAGATTCATAAAAATAAATTCTTAGAGACCTACAAAGAAACTTAGCCACACAATAATAGTGGGAGACTTCAACACCCCACTCACAGCATTAGTTGTTTGCTATTGAGGCAGAAAACTAGGAAAGATATTCTGGACTTAAACTCGATACTTGACCTATTGGACCTAATAGGCATCTACAAAATACTTTACCCAACAACCACAGAATATGCATTCTTTCTCATCTGCACAGGGAACATACCTAAGATCGGCCACATGCTTGGCCATAAAGCAAATCTGAATACATTTTTAAAAATCTAAACATGCCAACCACACTGCAATAAAAACACTCTTGGACCACACTGCAATAAAAACAGAAATCAATACCAAGAGGATCTGTCGAAACCACACAATTACATGGAAATTAAACAACTTGCTCCTGAATGACTTTTAGGTAAAGAATGAAATTAGGCAGAAATCAAAAAATTCTTTGAAACTAATGAGAACAGAGACACAAGATACCAAAATCTTTGAGATAAAGCTAAAGCAGTGTTAAGAGGAAAGTTTGTAGCACTAAATGCCTACATCAAGAAGTTAGAAAGATCTCAAATTAACAACCTAATATCACACCTACAGGAATTAGAAAAACAAGAACAAAACCAACCCCAAAGCTAGCAGAAGAAAAGATAACCAAAATTAGAGCAGAACTGAACCAAATGGAGACATGCTCATTTCTTTCAACAGAAAGTGAACCCAGAGGTTCATGAATATGTTACATAAACCTCACTTAGTATTATAAATTTAGGGGGAATAGATTACCAGATGTAAAAATTTTTTAAAGGCTCATGGTAGATCTTACATTGAGGCACATGCAAAAAGCTCTTACCAATTAGGTTATCAGTATTTAAATTTCATAGCACTACATCTAAAAAGTCTAATGTTCACACAGTTCCCAAAAGACTGAATTCACCTGTCTCCAGAAGTTGTATTATCATGCCAGTGGTCTCACTGCCTGATGAGTATAGAAGCCAATAACATGGCACCAACATTTGAGAAAAGGAAGTCTTTATTGCAAGACCAGACAGCAAGGAAAAAGGAGTTGGGCTCAAATCTGCGTCCCCAGTTTGCTGTCTGGGGCAAGTTTTGAGGTGTCAGAGGGCAAGGGAAAAGATTTAGGAATGTTGGTTTTGTAGAGTCTCATTGGAGAGCTTCAATTTCGACCATTTACATTAAGGTATGTTGAGGCAGATTTTAGCCCTGGATTTTCCAGGCCAACAGACTCTTCACTTCTGAAAGAGTTTCTGCATTCAGGTTCCAGTCATGTATGAATCTTCTTGGTTCTGTGGGGAGGAATCGTTGGTTCTGGGTGTTGTTAGAGGTCAAAGCTTTCTCTCTTGCACATGCCTGGGCTACCCGACTTACAGTTTTGGCTCTATTTTACCTACATGGTAACTTTATTCTGTTATCAACAGAGTAGACCCAGTTTGGGCTGGTCCTATGGTTACAGTATTACCATGCTTTCATCTGAGAGTGTGATGTCCTCAAAATTTCTTCAAAGTTGGTAAGCAACTGGCTATAGAATTCAGCTGTCCTTCAGAGTCACATGCACTGATGCTACAGTTCTGCACTGTTGACCTGCCCTTCTCTGAAGCTGAACCACAACTTTTCCTGCCTGTCTTTGAATCCTAATATACTATTACTATTGGAATGGTCCATTGGAAAAGGGATTTGAGCCTAAATCAAGACTGCAGCATGAAAGTGGACAGCCATGAATAGCTAAGAGAATATTTGCTAGAACCCGATGTATGACTGGAGCAGGGGTGAGAGAGAAGTCTAGATTTCTAGTGGGCTAACTGCATGAATCATGACATTCTCCAGAGACCGTTGGAGGAGCAGCAGGTTTAGGGAGAGGTGATTGGTTTAATTTTGTACTCATAAGGTTGAGGTGCCTAGGGAACCTCCAAGTAGAGCTTTCCCACAGGTAATCCACATCACCCCCATGTTCCTAATCCTACTGAATAAAAATCACACTCTTTGTTGTTGGTGTTGTTGTTGTTAACTCAGTTGGTTTTCTTTTCTCAGGTTTAGTCTTTTAAGTTCTAGGATACATGTGCAGGACGTGCAAGTTTGTAACACAGGTAAACGTGTGCTATGGTGGGTTGCTGTGCCTATCAACCCATCACCTCGGTATTAACCCCTGCATGCATTAGCTGTTTATCCTGATGCTGCCCCTCCCACTGCCACCCCGACAAGCCCCAGTGTGTGTTGTTTCCCTCTCTGTATCCATGTGTTCTCATTGTTCAGTTCTTACCTGTAAGTGAGAATATACGGTGTTTGGTTTTCTGTTCCTGCCTCAGTTTGCCGAGGCTAATGGCTTCCAGCTCCATCCACGTCCCTGCAAAGGACATGATCTCATTCCTTTTTATGGCTGCATAGTATTCCATGGTGTATATGTACCACATTTTCTTTATCCAGTCTGTCATTGATGGGCATTTGAGTTGATTCCATGTCTTTGCAATTGTGAATAGTGCTGCAGTGAACATACACGTGCATATATCTTCATGATAGAATGATTTATATTCCTTTGGGTATATACCCAATAATGAGATTGCTGGGTCAAATGGTATTTCTGGTTGTGGGTCTTTGAGGAATTGCCACTGTCTTCTACAATGGTTAAACTAATTTAGATTGCCAACAACAGTGTGAAAACGTTGCTTTTTCTCCACAGCCTCGCTGGCATCTGTTGTTTCTTGACTTTTTAATAATCGCCATTCTGACTGGCGTAAGATGGTATCTCATTGTGGTTTTGATTTGTATTTCTCTAACAATCAATGACGTTGGCCTTTTTTCTCATATGTTTATTGACCACATAAATGTCTTGTTTTGAGAAGTGTCTGTTCATGTCCTTTCCCCACTTTTTAATGGGATTTTTTTTCCTGTAAATTTATTTAAGTTCCTTATAGATTCTGGATATTAGACCTTTGTCAGATGAATAGACTGCAAAATTTTTCTCCCATTCTGTAGGCTGTCTGCTCATTCTGATGATAGTTTCTTTTGCTGTGGAGAAGCTCTTTAGTTTAATTAGATCCCATTTGCCAATTTTTGCTTTTGTGGCAATTGCTTTTGATGTTTTCATCATGAAATCTTTGCCTGTGCCTATGTCCTGAGTGGTGTTGCCTAGATTTTCTTCTAGGGTTTTTATAGTTTTGGGTTTTACATTTAGGTCTTTAATCCATCTTGAGTTAATTTTTATGTAAGGTATAAGGAAGGGGTCCAGTTTAAATTTTCTGCATATGGCTAGCCAGTTTTCCCAGCACATTTATTAAATAGGTTTCTAGTAGGCTAATTGCATGAATCCTCTAGATGGGGTCTTCTAGATATAGAATCATGTCATCTGCAAACAGAGACAGTCTGACTTCCTTTCTCCTATTTAAATACCCTTTATTTCTTTCTCTTGCCTCATTGCCCTGGCCAGAACATCCAGTACTGTGTTGAATAGGAGTGGTGAGGGGGGCATCCTTGTCTTGTGCCAGTTTTCAAGGGGAATGCTTCCAGCTTTTCCCCATTCAGTATGATATTGGCTGTGGGTTTGTCATATATGGCTTTTATTATTTTGAGGTATGTTCCATTAATACTTAGTTTATTGAGAGTTTTGAACATGAAAGAATGTTGAATTTTATCAAAGGCCTTTTCTGCATCTATTGAGATAATCATTTGATTTTTGTCTTCAGTTCTATTTGTGTGATGAATTACATTTATTGATTTGCATATGTTGAACCAGCCTTACATCCCCGGGATAAAGCTGACTTGATTGTGGTGCATAAGCTTTTTGATGTGTCGCTGGATTTGGTTTGCCAGTATTTTAATGAGGATTTTTGCATTGACGTTCATCAGGGATATTGGCCTGAAGTTTCCTCTTTTTGTTGCATCTCTGGCAGGTTTTGATATTAGGATGATGCTAGCCTCATAAAATTAGTTAGGGAGAAGTCCCTTCTTTTCAATTGTTTGGAGTAGTTTTAGAAAAAATGGTATCAGCTCCTCTTTGTACCTGTGGTAGAATTCAGCTATAAATCCAAAAAAGGTCCTGGGCCTTTTTTGGTTGGTAGGCTATTTATTACTGCCTCAATTTCAGAGCCCATTGGTCTATTCAGGGATTCACCTTCCTGATTCAGTCTTGGGAGGGTTATGTGTCCAGGAATTTATCCATTTCTTCTAAATTTTCTAGTTTATTTGCATAGAGTTGTTTATAGCATTCTGATGGTTGTTTGTATTTCTGTGGGGTCAGTGGTGTTATCCCCTTTATCATTTTATATTGTTTCTATTTGAGTCTTCTTTTCTTCTTTATTAGTCTAGCTAGTGGTCTATCTATTTTAATAATTTTTTCAATAAACCAGCTTTTGGATTCATTGATTTTTTTGAAAGGTTTTTCATGTCTCTATTTCCTTCAGTTCTGGTCAGATCTTCATTATTTCTTGCCTTCTTCTAGCTTTGGGCTTGTTTGCTCTTAGTTCTCCAGTTCTTTTAATTGTGATGTTAGGGTGTCAATTTGAGATCTTTCTAGCTTTTTGGTGTGGGCATTCAGTGCTATAAATTTCCCTCTTAACACTGCTTTATCTGCATCCCAGAAATTCTGCTGTGTTATCTCTTTGTTCTCATAGGTTTCAAAGAACTTCTTGGTTTCTGCCTTAATTTCATTATTTACGCAGGAGTTATTCAGGAGCAGGTTGTTCAATTTCCATGCAGTTGTGTGGTTTTGAATGAGTTTCTTAATCTTGAGTTCTAAGTTGGTTGTGCTGTGGTCTCTTTTATGATTTCAATTATTTTGCATTTGCTGAGGCATGTCTTACTTCCAGTTATGTGATCAATTTTAGAGTAAGTGCCATGTGTCACCAAAAAGAATGTATATTCTGTTGTTTTGGGGTAGAGAGTTCTGTAGATATCTATCAGATACACTTGATCCAGATCCAAGTTCGAGTCCTGAATATCCTTGTTAATTTTCTGTCTCCATGATCTGTCTAATATTGACAATGGGTTGTTAAAGTCTCCTACTATTATCATGTGGGAGTCCAAGTCTCTTTGTAGGTCTCTAAGAACCTGTTTTATGAATCTGGGTGCTCCTGTATTGGGTACATATATATTTAAGATAGTTAGCTCTTCTTGTTGAATCGATCCCTTTACCATTATGTAATACTCTTCTTTGTCTTTTTTATCTTTCTTGGCTTAAAGTCTGTTTTGTCAGAAACCAGAATTGCAACCCCTGCTTTTTTCTGCTTTCTATTTGCCTGGTAAATTTTCCTCCATCCCTTTATTTTGAGCCTGTGTGTGTCCTTGTGCATGAGATGGGTCTTTTGAATACAGAATACAATGGGTCTTGACTCTATGCTGCTTGCCATTCTGTGTCTTTTAATTGGGGCATTTAGCCCATTTTCAGTTAAGGTTAATATTGTTATGTGTGAATTTGATCCTATCATCATGATGCTAGCTGGTTATTTTGCAGACCTGTTGATGCAGTTGCTTCATAGTGTCATTGGTCTGTGTATTTCAGTGTGCTTTTGCAGTGGCTGGTACCAGTTTTTCCTTTCCATATTTAGTGCTTCCTTCAGGAGCTCTTGCAAGGCAGGCTTGCTGGTGACAAATTCCCTCAGCATTTGCTTGTCTGGAAAGGATTTTATTTCTCCTTTGCTTATGAAGCTTAGTTTAGCTGGATATGATATCCTGGGTTGGAAATTCTTTTCTTTTAGAATATTGAATATTGGCCCCCAGTCTCCTCTGGCTTGTAGGGTGTATTAGTCTATTTTCACACTGCTGTTAAAGACATACCCAAGACTGGGCAATTTACAAAAGAAAGAAGTTTAATGAACTTACAGTTCCATGTGGCTAGGGAAGCCTCACAATCGTGGTGGGAGGCAAGGAGGAGCAAATCATGTCTTACATAGATGGCAGCAGGCAAAGAGAGAGAGCTTATGCGGAAACTCCCATTATTAAAACCATCATATCTGATGAGACTTATTCACTATCATGAGAACAGCATGGGAAAGACTTGCCCCCATTATTCAATTACCTCCTACTGGGTCCCTCGCACAACACTTGGGAATTCAAGATGAGATTTGGGTGGGGACACAGCCAAACCATATCATAGGGTTTATGCTGACAAGTCTGCTCTTAGTCTGAGAGGCGTTCTTTTGTAGGTGACCTGGCCCTTCTCTCTGGCTGCTCTTAACATTTTTCCCTTCATTTTGACTTTGGAGAATCTGATGATTATGTGTCTTGGGGTTGATCTTCTCAGGGAGTATCTTACTGGTGTTCTCTGGATTTCCTGAATTTAAGTGTTGTCCTGTCTTGTTAGGTTGGGGAAGTTCTCCTGGATCATGTCCTGAAGTATGTTTTCCAACTTGGTTCTGTTTTCGCTGTCTCTTTCAAGTACCCTAATTAGTCGTAGGTTCAGTCTTTTCACATAATCCCATAGTTCTCAGGGAATTTGTTCATTCCTCTTCATTCTGTTTTCTCTAATATTGTCTGCCTGTCTTATTTCAGCAAGATAGTCTTCAAGCTCTGAAATTCCTTCCTCCTCTTGGTCAATTGAGCTATTGATACTTGTGGTTGCACTGTGAAGTTCTTGTGTTGTGTTTTTCAGCTCCATTGGGCATTTTTGTTCGTCTCTAAACTGGTTATTCTGGTTAACAGCTCTTGGGATTTTTTATCATGGTTCTTAGCTTCTTTGCATTGGGTTAGAACATGCTTCTTTAGCTCAGTGAAGTTTGTTATTACCCACCTTCTGAAGCCTACTTCTATCAATTCATCCATCCCAGCCTCTGCCCAGTTCTGTGCTCTTGCTGGAGAGGTGTTACAGTCGTTTGGAGGAAAAGAGGCACTCTGGCTTTTTAAGTTTTCAGTGTCTTTTTGTTGTTGTTGTTGATTCTCATCTTCATGAGTTTATCTAGCTTCGATCTTTGAGGCTGCTGGCCTTTGGATGGGGTTTTTGTGGGGTTTTTTGTTGGTAGTGGTGGTGGTGCTATTGTTGTTGCTTCCTTTTAGTTGTGTGTGTGCGTTTTGTTTTGTTGTTTTTTGTTTGTTTGTTTGTTTGTTTAACAGTCAGGCCCCTCTTCTGTAGGGGTCCTCTCCAGACCCTATTCACCTGGGTTTCTCCTGCACCTGGAAGTATCACCAGTGGAGGCTACCGAATAGCAAAGATGGCTGCCTGCTCCCTCCTGTAGGATCTCTGTCCCAGAGGGGCATCGACCTGATGCCAGCAGGAATGCTCCTGTATAAGGTGTTTGGGAACCTCTGTTGGAGGGTCTCACCCAGTCAGGAGGCACGGGAACTGGGACCTGCTTAATGAAGTGCTCTGGCTGCCCCTTGGCGAAGGGAGTGTGCTGCACTGGGAGGAATCCCACTTGTCCAGACTGCCCGGATTCCTCAGAGCCAGCAGCAGGAAGACTACGTCTGCTGATCCATGGAGATCACAGCCGCCCCTCCTCTCAGGAGCTCAGTCCCAGCAAGATCAGAGTTCTGTCCCTAAAATCCTGGCTGGAGTTGCTTAAATTCCTGCAGGGAAGACCCAGTTGGTGAGGAGGGATGGATCAGGGTCCAGCCTAAAGAGGCAGTCTGGCCACGATCCGCCACAGCTGCTGTGCTGCACTGTGGGGAATTCCTCCTGGGTCCAAACCATCTAGTCTCCCTGGCGCCAGCAGGGGAAAAATGGCAGACTGGAGCCACAGTGATGACAGCCACCCCTCCCCACAGGAACTCAGTAGTCTTAAGCAGTCTGCAGCCAAGTGGCCACCAAGAATCTACACAGCTCTGTTCTTGGGACCCAGGGCTCTGATGGCATGGGCTCACGAGTGGGATCTCCTGATCCATGGGTTACACGGAACCATGGGAAAAGCATGGTTTCCCAGATGAAGTAGCACAGTCACTCACTGCCTCCCTTGGCTGGAGGTGGGAGCTTCCCTTGCCCCATGTGGCTCCCAGGTGGGCTGTCACACCACCCTGCTTTTCCTTGCTCTCCATGGGTCATGCCACCCACCTAGTCAGTCCCAACGAAAGAACCTGGATACCTCAGTAGCTGGTGCAGAATTCACTTGCCATTTTTTTCTTCTCAGTGGGAGCCTCCGACCACAGCTGTTTCTAGTTGGCCATCTTGGCCCCTCCCCACCAAAATCACACTCTTTAATCCTTCCTATGCTGCCCCTGGTATTTAAGACCCTTCATGATCAGGCTCCAGATACCCTCTCTAGACCAACCTTCTGCTTCTTACTTGCCTGCTCTTGACAAGCCAGCATCAGAGGAATGTCTCTGTTTCCAGAACACTTTCCAAGGCTGTTAGCTCTGTATCTTTCCTCCTGTTGTTTATCTCTTCAGATGCTCAGGATAACTGACTTATATTTATATTCCAGGTTATTTGCAGAGCAGTTAACACATCTTACAAACCCCCATAGCCACAGGGATTCCTTAAAGCTGGGTGCCAGCTCCACCTGCATCAGAATCACCTGGGCCCTTGAGAGAAATGTAGGCTCCCAGACCCCTTTCAGACCTTTTCCTGGGGTTGCAACCCCAGAATCTGTGTTATTTAATAAAGACTCAATTGATTCTTAGTGATGCCAATGTTCAAGGTACTAGACCTGGAACACAGGGTCTTCCAAACGGAACCGCACAAGTATCTGTTTTGATTTTCATAAAGGGCACCAGGAAACTTTGCTTTCCTTAAGAAAGGCACCTCAAGGTCTCTGAATGAAACTTCCCACATGGAATGTTGTTTGTGCTCTTTCTGCAAGCACCATCAGCAGTTTCAGCTTCTTGGGCCGCTAACAGCCAAAGTACCCATTGGAGAAAAAAAAAAGAAGTCTCTTTTTAGTGCATTAGATCCTGTTTTTTAGAAATGTGTTTCCAAATATAAACCAATTTCTTTCACCTGGTGCCAGCAGGCACCATGTGAGCAGATGAGAAGCAAGTGAGGTCAGAGACTGCACGGTCTAACTTAGTGGTCAGGCATGCAGCCTCTGGGTCTGTCTGTCTGCCTGGGCTTGAACTGGGCTCTGCCACTACCAATGTGACTTTGATCACATTATTTAACCTCTCTGCTTCTCGGTTTCCTCATCTGAAAGCCAGGGATAATAATAATGCCTACCTGGTAACATTGTTATGAGGAATAAATCCATCAAATGGAGGAAACATTTAGGATGGAAACTAACTTGCTGTAGGCACTTCGGAACATGCTGCTGTGCTCAGCAGGCTTACAAATCTTTGCAATTCTAAACCCAATGTTTGAAGCTGGTTACTGAGCCCATCAAGTGGAGTGGCACTCTTCCCTGCACTTACATTTCTGCTTCTGAATTTCAGAGTAAGACAATTGCCGTGGCAGGATTCTCCTGTGTCTTAATGAAATCATGACATGGAGGCCCTCTCCCCCTACACCCATACATACACACACACACACACACACACACACACACACACACACACAGAGGCATGAAGATGGAAGTGTTTAAGTCTCCTTCATTGTACTCCTTGCCCTTGGTGAAGAGGGATTCTAATAATCTAATGATCATAGGTAGTTTACATCAAAATCTTCCTATTGCACAGGCTTTAGAAATTAATGGGAGGGGAAAGGGGTCAGGTAAAGATGTGGCCGTGATGCATAAATATCTACTGCAAAAATTGCATGTGCTACTCTAACATATATATGTAATCTAAAATAGTTAGGGAAAAGCAGACTTCAGGAACAGTATATTTTGCCCCTCGAGTGTTCTGTCTCCAGGTAGCACCTTGGGCAGGAAACTGTGTAGTGGTTTTTCCTAAGGGGCAGGAGGAAATCAGGACCTTACACTGTTGAACCTGTTAGCCCCCAAAGTCTGACCTTGGAATTGAACCATTGTCTGCTACATGATTATCAGATGAAATCCACAGTGTTTAGATACTGAAATTCTAGGACCACAGTTACAATAGAAAGAGAGAGAGATGATTTAAGGGGCCTGTCAAGTTAGGATGATTTGTTCCTTTGGTTGCCATTCTCTTTAAACAAAGCCTGTTCTGTGGATAAACAGACCATGGGGTAATGATATGCAGGTATCGCTCAAATGGATTGCATGACTGTTTTTTGTGGCCGCGCAGGATAGCTTCTGCCTTCCCCAAGATTTCTCTCTCTATATTGTTCTCAGTCATCTTTTCTAATTGTTCTCAGCACCCACTTTAAAAACCTCTCATCCCCTCATAAAGGAAATTATTTTAGCAGGACCATTTTTAGGACCATCTGATAGGATGAAACACTCTTAGGGACCATTTTACAGATAATGTCTGCTGAACTGTCATACAGAATCCAAAACTCATTGCACATGCCGTTTGTTAATAACTCAATTCTTGTATTTGTGGTCATTGTTTAAAAAAAAAAGAAGGAATTAAATATGAGTAACCAAAATTATACTTGTTTAAACTGTTTGAGAAATGTCTTTGAGCACTCAGTCACTATCCTTTCTCCTTCATTTTCTGTACAAACATTTCCTTGGTGTGTATGAGGGCCACAAGCCTCTGCTGCTGCACACTCCACCCATTCCAGTTCTTTGGAAAGAACAAGACCCCCCTCTTCTCATAACACAATGGGAAATGTGAGTGATGAAAGCGGATTTTTTTCCATAATCATTTCTATAATGTAGGCCATCAAATGATCATTATATTTTATGATTCCGTAAAATCTGCCGAAATCAAAGCTACGTAATATACATTGCAGAGGGCTCTGCTAATCCTTGCCAACCACATTTGTGCCTGGACCAAGGAGGAAGGTCTGGTAACTGGAAACCTGACACTAAAGGAATTCTAAACACAGACTAAAAGCATCTCTGTGCACATAGCATGGGCAACTCAAGTATATTAGTTTGCGCTGATTTTTTTTAAAGCTTTGCAGTATTTGTAGAAGAACCAGAGAAGAAAGCACCGACCCCAGCTCAGCCACTAAATAATCTATGTGTGGCATGCTCAAGAATAGCATGGCTCTGCCAGATGTCGACTTTCTGCCAACGGGTACAGGCACCTCTCTTAGACAGCTCACAGGAGTTTTACATCATGTTACTTCCTGCCGTTCAAACCCCAAATTTGGTCACAGTCAATTATTACCAAAAAAGGAAACCCATAAAGGCTACTTTGGAAGTTAAAAAATTAGCTTTGTTTTGGCTGCTAATCACACACATAGTATTTTATAGAAATTAAGAACAAGATTCTGCCCTTTGGAAGGTTTTCTGTAAGTGAAAAACCCAATGCATATGCCTAGGCCGGACATTCACACCTCTGCTCATAAATTCTTCATGGTTTTTATACTTTCTGCTGCATATCTTATTTCTTCACATACTAAACTCACCCCCTTTCAAAACAAACTATCTTCTAGTTGCTGATATGTCTCCAACTTAGTTGTTTTTCCCCTCTGTGACTCTTCAACTTCATCTATCCTTCCACATCCTAAAAGGAGCTCATCAGATGAGATACTGTAGGAGTTCTTACACTCTGCCTTGAGACATGTAGAGGAAGTGTGCTCAGTTCTGTATTGCAAGAATCTGTCACTGATATTTGAAGACAGGATTACAAATGATTTCTTTTAATAAATTATAGCAGGCTCAAGTTTTCCCCTTCAATAATGTCACTCCCACTCATTTGAATTCCCTTGTTCTTTCCTGGATGGAAGGAAAGGGTGTTGAGTTACAGCAGGTGGCAGAGAAGTTTGCATAATTCTGGATTCTGCCTCTCCTGGGTATGAGTAGCTTATATGAAAATCATCCATCACATCTGTTCTCAGGGAGAAAAGCTTGGGAGGCACTGGGACAGAGGGAACAGGACACCACCTTGACCTCGGGTTCGTGTTCATCAGCCCTCAAGCCCAGGTACCACACTTGTAACTATGGTCATCACACCTGGGTTTGACATTGTCTCCCTAAGACCCTTTGTTTGAAATCCTGTGTACTGTACTTTGAAATACATAAAGATGTTCCTAGATTATTGCATTTATGACAGAGACAAAGAAAATTTCTTTGCTGTACCATCATAAAAATAGTAGTTAACTGACCCTTGAATAAATACGCTTAGCCTGTACCTAGTAAGCCCAGTTTCCAGTTAATCTTGAGTCAAGAGAGCTCTCAATTTCCTCAGCACCAGTTAATCATGCTGAGCTCACTGGGAAGTCAGGGAAATTGAACCCCAGTGTAAGATTTATTGAGCACCTATTGTATTTCAAGTACTCTGTAGGGCAACAGAGATAAGACAGTATAATCTTGTTCTTGGCAAACAAGACAAATAAAATAACCTCTACCCTGATAAAGTTTACAGTCATTCTGTGTTGGACCCAATACAACCCTTTATTCAGCCCACCATCCCTCCTACTTCCTTCCTTCTTCAGAATTTAGAAATCAGTCTCACCTCAACCACCATCAATCCCTGGCTCCCAAAGAAAGCCCACTTTCTCCTCTTTTCCCCTACCTTCCTCCAGCCCCTACCCACATTCAACCTTTTATAGTTACTGTACGTGTGTGGGTTTTCTCTTTACTTTAAACTCTCTTGAACAAATTCAGCATAAATTTGTAGAGCACCTGTGATGTGCAAAGCTCTGTGTTAAGCTCGAAGGGAGATAGTTAGATATGTAAGACTCAGTTCCTTCCTTCAAGATGCTTGTACTCCATGCAGTATACAACCAGCCACAAGGCAGGGTGAAAGACAGATGAGGTGAGAATGACCAGCTGTGGCAGAGACAGAGGAGAGAGATTTTCTTTGCAATTGAGGGTGGTGGTGTAGACACAGGAGGATTCAAAATTGCTCATGCCCCTTCATCTGTTCCAGTAAGTACAGCCATCTCATTCCTAGCAAGAGGTTTGCTATTAATTTTGTCCTTCCAATATTGAGCCCTTTCCCTATACAGAATTGTTTTAGCAAATGTAGGAAGATGTCTTTCATCCTTGCGTAAACTGAAGGTAGTCAGCACCCAGAGCTGGCTATCTGACCAGCTTAGTCTCTGATTTCCAGCCCCCCTTTTGCTTAATGAAAAATACTGACATACTGACATGGCAAAAAGAAGAAATCCTTATGTAAACAGAGTGATGCTTATTGCTTCTTTACATGTAAATAACATATATCTTTGTCGTGTTCAGACTTAATGGTTAACTTTCTTTATTGCGTGCATCTATGTGATTGAAAACTGCATGCCTGAGATAGTTCCTATCAGTTTTCCAAGCAAAATCTGAATCCTTCTGGCCTCTGGAAATGAGCCTAATCAGAAATAAAATAAGCAATAATTTCAAAATATAGGTATTTTCATGACAGCCCCCTCTACGAGTTGTAAAGAAAACAAATATGGGCTTGTTTCTCTTTCCTTAAGTAAATATGGTTTCTGAGTAAAATGTTTAAATTGAAAGTTTTTAAAGAAAAACAGTAACATATACAAACAAAACTCAAGAAGTCACATGAAAAATGAAAGGTCTTAAAATACTGATACATTTGTTATGCGGATTCTTGTTTTAATCAGAATCTCCTAAGGAAGCTGCCCCTGGATTCCTCAGGGTTGGCTCAAAGCACACAGCATCCGACACCGTGATGAGCATTGCTGGGGCCCCAGAATGGATTGGTTTTGGGCTTTCCTACAAACACTAAATTTCACACAAATAAAGAGACTATGAAAAGAGAAACTCACGATTAACAAAACTAAAATTTTAGCTGCCTTTTCTTCCTCTAAGTTCTGTAGTTGATGAGGAGGGGCTTATTTTCTCTGTTTCAAAATTCTTCTTGAGACAGAGTCTCTTTCTGTTGCCCAAGATGGAGTGTAGTGGCACGATCTCAGCTCACTGCAACCTCCGCCTACCAGGTTCAAGCAATTCTCCTGCCTTAGCCTCCCGAGTAGCTGGGATTATAGGCATGCACCACCACGCCCAGCTAACTTTTGTAATTTTAGTAGACAGGGTTTCACCAGGCTGGTCTCAAACTCCTGACCTCAAGTAATCCACCCACCTTGGCCTCCTAAAGTGCTGGAATTACAGGCGTGAGCCACTGTCCCTGGCCAAAATTAGTTTTTTAAATAATTTAAAATAATACACACATAATAGTCAGAAGAACTTAGAAGTTGTTCTGACAAAAGTCTGTAGGAAATTCTGTTATGAACAAAATGTTGTTATAAACAACAGCTACACACCATCCCCCAAAAGAAAGAAAAATTCTTCCAGCACTCTTTGAACCTTAAACAGTGTTTTAGTAGGCCAACTCATTGTTTTTCTTCTCTCTGAAAAATTAAAAATGCTAACTATTATGATGAGTTCCACAGAAAAAGACAATTTCCATGACTTCATTTCTTGACAAAGAACAGCTACCTCTCTTGCTTTCTGCCACATATAAGCAAACTCCCAGACATAAAACCTCCCCTCAGAGGAAGCAATATGGGACCACAAAAGTATCTTGAGGTCTGCCCTATCTGCCCACGGGAAGCCTCCCCCTCACTGTGAGCTGTGAGCACTGGCTGCCTGGGAGGAGCAAGGTGTGGGAGAAGAGATAGCGACTGTCCCCCCATGTGCTCGCTGACTGTACTGTCACAACCTCTCAGGGTGGCTTCTGCCCTGTCACCACTTGATCTGGATTCTCTCTCCAAACATTTAAAAAAACAAGGCGTGCCTGTCTTTTATAATGCTCTGTTTTAAGAGAGAGAAATCTCCAGGGAGAGAACAGGACCCTAAAAGTCCAAGGCCTGGAATTCTTCCTTTCTCTCTTTCCATTTTAAACAGGAAGCATTCATGCTAAGAGAGTCCGGAGGGAGCGCTGGTTGTATGTTCATTTGAAGGCAAATAATGTTTGTGTGTTGCAAATGTCAGTGATTTATCCTAAGGGCTTAAAATGAGTGCAGAAAAACCACATGTTTCGCTTCATGCAGAGAAATATCTTCAGTGGATTTTGAGAGAAAGTACAGGTTAAGAAAAATTTTTTGAGTGTATCGGATATCTCCAACATGAACCAAAAGGAAATAAAAATGAGCATGGTGAGGTGGAGGAGAGAGACTTAAAGAATTCTTATGATAAAAGATATACCGAAGGCTGGAAGTTTTCTAAATCAAAAATGAAATTCTAAAGAAAGGGAAAGGTGAAATCCAGAGCCTTTATTTCCCATGGCTAGAGTGACAGATTATCCATTTGTGCTCCATTTGTCATGGGCGATTTAAAATACAGCAAAGCAAACTGCACTGAATAATAGCAGCTGATGCTATAATAACTTGTACACAAACAATTTAATTTTTTATCTGAAAACTCTAACTAAATTACCCCAAGCTCAAGGATCTTTCATTATTATACATAGCCAAATTAAGACAAAAAAGTAGAGAGAATTCTATTGTTCATCCTTATAGATTTGTTCACAAGCTGCTTTCTACATGCACCGAGCTGGAAGCTTGTCAAATCTTCATTGATTTGAGCAACTCACAGAGCTGTTTTAACATCCAGCTCCACAGATTACAGGGTGATTCTGACCCTCATTGACAGTGCTCGATTAACCACAGACACTGTATTCTCACAGCCCTGTCATTTCTTTCAAGTGTCCTAGCAGTGTGTCTGACATTGGGGAGTTTTCCCTTAATTATTATTGTTGTTGTTTTTCTTTTTTAAAAATTATAAAAGGGGGAGTGGCAAAAAATGGGAAGGATCTGGGGATGGTGGTGGTGGTGAATGTGTGCACAGAAGGTTTATGAGATTTTAAGAGCTGCAAACAGAACTCATCTGTTTAACCCCAGGCTAGATAAAATGCAGTCATCTGCACATTGTTTAGAGGCACACTGCTTCTGTTATGGCAAACGGATCAGAAGATGCTTGTTTTCTTTAGTGAGAGATCCAGACAGGGCCACTTTCTGTTAGTGTCTATTCTTACCCTGGATGTTTCTGTGTGCCTTACCCATTACAAGGTACAACTTACAGCTGGTTTGGCATTTCCCTATTCTGCTACTGGACTGGTGCTACTTCCTGGCTTTGTGGTAGAGTTGATTACTTTATATCAAAGCTTTAGGTGTGGGCTGGGTGCAGTGGCTCACGCCTGTAATCTCAGTACTTTGGGATGCCGAGCCAGGCAGATCACCTAAGGTCAGGAGATTGAGACCAGCCTGGCCAACATAATGAAACCCATCTCTACAAAAAAAATACAAAACTTAGTCAGGTGTAGTGGTGGGCACCTGTAGTTCCATCTACTCGGTAGGCTGAGGTGGGAGAATCGCTTGAACCCAGGAGGCAGAGGTTGCAGTGAGCTGAGATCGCACCATTGCACTCCAGCCTGGGTGACAGAATGAGACTCCCTCTCAAAAAAAAAATTAAAAAAAAAAAAAAGAGCTCTAGGTGCTCTGGCTTGGGACTTTTTCTAAGGACTGTAGAGCATTTAGGGAGGGGAGGGACATATGAATCCACACCAAGATGTAACAGCAGCCAACCAGAGTTAGACCAAGATGACAGCCCGTTTAAAAGAGCACCTCACAGATTTAGAAAAGCGAGTGCAGTCCATGGAAACTTTATGACTCCAAATAACCTGAACATTTCTATCACCATGCCTAGGACAGACTTCAGCCCAGCCTGTCCTGGATATGGTGGTAGAAAAGGGGAGGGAACTAATGACCCCATCCTTAAGAGAGGCAAGCTCACTGCCTTGTTTAGGAAACTAGTTTGGTTACTATAATAAAGGCCAACAGAAAAGGGTATAAACCAGATTGAAGTGTATTTTCCTCTCATGCACCAACGTGAATGGAAGCAATCCTGATTGACATGGTGGCTCCATGGCAACGGGGACCCAGGCTCTCACCTTCTTGTTGCTCTGCCTCCCATAGCACGTGGTTTTCACCTTGTGGCCTAAGATGGTTTTTCTGCTGGCCAACAGGAAGGAGAGAAGGGAAGAAGTTCCCTTCTCTTCTTTTTAAGGGCACGTATCACTTCTGCTCCCATCCCATTGGCCAGACCTATGCGGTGGCCACACCAAACTGCACAGGAGGCTGACGAACATGTTCTCCAGCCGGACGGCCAGCTTAGGAGCTGCTAACATGTGTCTCTTCTTCTCTTTCCAGGGGAGGACCCGCAGATCCTGTAGACTATCTGCCAGCAGCACCTCGGGGGCTCTACAAGGAAAGGGAGCTTCCCTATTATCCAGGGGCTCATCCTATGCACCCTCCCAAAGGGAGCTATCCCCGCCCCACAGAGCTCAGGGTGGCAGATCTCCGGTATCCTCAGCACTACCCACCCCCGCCAGCTCCCCAGCACAAAGGACCCTTTCGACAAGACGTTCCGCCTTCCCCTCCCCAGCACCAAAGAATGCCAGCCTATCAGGAAACAGGCAGACCAGGGCCCCGTGGGGGCAGCCCAGACCAGTACCCTTACCGAACCCAGGATTCCCGGCAGAAGAACCCCATGACTGCAGCCGTATAGCTGAGTGCCACCAAGGCCAGCCCGGTCCAGAAAGGAAGGTGTCTACTCTACCTTTGCCCTTTCTAAACCTGAAGACCTCCTTGGTGTTAGGAATTCTCCATGTTACTGATAAGCTTTTTCTCACTGACATTGTAACGCGTGACTGCTAATCAGAGAGAAAAACAAGGGGAAGGGAATTGGGGAGAAAAAAAATCAGAAGGAAGACGAAAGATGGGGCTATAAAAACAAAACTACCTGATAGTTGAAACGCTTTCAGAGTTGTTCAAATCAGTGAGAGTGGCAACGGAACACACAAACAACTAATTATGGAGCTCTACTCTGGGGATCTTCTCTGGCTAGATAACCTGTGCTGATGTGCAGACACGTGGACACCCCCCTCTGAGACTGGCGATCCAGAGGCAGTCTCTGCCAGGCAGCATTACCCGCTCCGAGGTGGAGCCTCAGCCCCCTTCTTAGAGCTGTTAAGTCTAAGGTGTGGCAGAGCAGACAGAGATAGAGGCATCTGAAGTGAGTATAGGTTTTTTGACTAAGAAAAAAAACAACAGCAAACATGACTAGTGATCTTGAAATATTTTGTACCGAGAGAAAGACTGCATTTATTTGTAGAATTTATCAGGTTTCTGATACCACTCATTGGATGTAAACATTTCATGTTTCCTCACTTTTGATATGAAAGTCGGTAAAATGCAGTATTAGTCCCGGGAGGATGTGCACAGCTGGTCAGAGCTTCCAGAAGGAATATCTTCCGAGGACCAAGGTGATCAGGTTAAGAGGGTTCAACATCCCACGGCCCTCACCTTCCTCCCTCCCACATTCCAGGCATGGAGATATCTGGTTTCAGAGTCAGCCCCAAATCTCCTGCCTATAATTACTTTAACTGGGGTCTCTAAGGTTCCCACTTGAGGGCTAAAATGTAGTTGGGAAAGAGGGCCTACTGGGGAGGTCTCACAGGAGGCAGTGCCCTGGGAAATGCCAAGTCCAGACTCAGTGCCAAGCAGTAACCATCTGCACTTGGGGACAGCGAGGAGCTGACCGTGGCCTCTGATGACCAGCAGGTATTAGATGGAAGTAAATGAGAGAGAGAGAGAGTATGTGTGTGTGTGTGTGTGTGTGTGTGTTCGAACACATATGATTGCCAGTATGGAGAATGAAAGATTAATAATGCTTTCTGGAGAGTTTGATGCAAAAGTGGGGGAAACGGAGAAAAGGCGCTAAGACTAAATCCACCTGCATTTGCTATATTTCATTAGCTAAAGTCAGGTCAGGGCAGGGCCAAGGCCTCCAATTGGAAAAGGACAGTGTTATGGCTTTAAAAAGCTGAAACCCCACCCTCTAAGTAGATCGCAATGTTTTCTGAGCTTTGCAGTAATTTTCTATGGAAACTAAAACCTCTAAAACATACAAGCTGGCCCAAATGAGAACACAAGCAAAAGATGTGGAAGACAGCAAAACCTGAGCATTGGTTTGAACCGGGCAGTGACACTTGAAATGCTTTAAGCCTTTTCACATTCCTTCTTTATTCCCTCCAAAAAAAAAGTCTTGAGTTCAATTTAGGTCTATTTTGGCTGAGATTAGCATACCTCTGACTCACAGGATTTAATAAATTATAGTATTATTGAATACATAGGACATCCCTCTACCCCAGCTTACTCTTATCTTTTTAATTTAAAATAGTATTCTGCTACCAAGAAGGATGCAACTGCTAGTTTTAGATGTAAATAGTGTTATTTACTGGACTTTGTGATATTATTTTCTTAACTACACTTTACTATGGCCCTGTTGAAAACAGACTATCAAGTTTTTTGTCTCTGTTCTGTCATCTCTCTTAAGCCAGGCACCTTTAGAGTGTTTGCAATTTGTTCGAAGTGGTTGAGGATCTCAGGCCCTGCTCACCTGAGGTGGAGTGCAGGGGAGCTACCGGTTTCCCTGCTGACCTGCTGCATGCTACCTTCCCCTCGAGTTGAATACACCTTAAGGAAAATGATAACACGAGGGACGTGTAACTTGTTTTGAAGCATTAAAAACCAGCAGCTCTTCACTATGTTCCATATTTTAACCAAACTACTGTAGACTACTAAACATAGCCAAGCCAGAACATTCCTTCTGGATTAAGCCTAGGCCACTTGAGGGGCAGCCAGGGGTGATGGTGTCAGGTGAGAATCCTGTGTCTTGAAGGAGTGGCCTTTACAGGAAGAGTGCCCATGTTTTCACCTGCAGCGTTGCCACCAGAGTGTGCAATACCTCCTGCACACAGGCTCAGGGTAAACTGCTCCAAAGCTGGGTTTTGTGTTGCATACAAAGTCAATAAAATAGTTGCTAATCCTGAGTGGCAGCCAGTGACGTGAAGGTACTATTAAAGTGAACAAAAACTAGATTGCAACAGTTTTCTTTCCTTGCTTGAAGTGTAACACACGCTCCATTTGATCCTGCCTGAAAGAAGCTAACATTATATTTGTGACAGACAGAGGCTCCATCAAGCCAAGCAACAATTAACAGCTCAAATGTAAGATTTATAAATGCCCGTGTACTCACCCTTCAATTGTTACCACCCAGAGGTTACAGGACTCTTTCCCAGCATTTAGGGGAACAGGCTTTTAGAGTATTTAGAAGACCAGGCGATAATCAGTAATGTGCCTGGGAGCAGGAAATAGCTCCCAATTTATTTATGGCCTTGGGAAAACTCAATCCGGTGTCTCCTTGTAGCTCAGAACACTAATAGCCCCCTTGGAAGAGAGTGGCACATTGAGCTCCAAACCCAATCAACATACATCCACTTGGCTGCAGATCTGACTGCTGGGTCATGAAGGCCGTGAAATGATGTTTGCCCTCGAGTCACTAGATATTTTAAGAAGCCCTATTTTTCTCCCTTTTTGCAGGAGTAGAGAGATGAAAGAGGACAGACCATTGAAAACTTTTAGATGCAGGAGAATTGAGACTTCCACAAGGCAGAGAAACACAGCCTCCCCAGAATCCATTATGCCATCGGGTTGTGGCACTCTCACCCTTGCCATAATACCGTTTCCTAACAATATCAAATCAGTGGATGAAATACAAGCTCAGAAACAGGAACATTTTCCTAAATCATAACCTAATAGCAAACAAAAATTGAAAAAACAATTATTCTAAAGCTCATTATTCTTAGATCTGTAGATATATATGTGTTGACTCCCACAGGATGGCACCAAGTAAAGATCTTAAGAGCATGGTAGGGGTTCTGAGACCGACTGTCACCCGTGGATCCTGATGAGGAAGAACAGAGGCTTCACTGTAGCTATAGTTTTCCACCAAGTCAATCAAATTAAAACATGACTCATTGTCCCCTCCAAAGATTCATAAAATTCTTGAACTAAAGTGATCTTCTGAAGAAAAACCACCTAACAACGTTAGGAGGCTCATAAAGCTCATTTCTCTTTTCCCTGGTATGCACAAATATCAAGCCTATAAAAAAGTAATTATTTCCCCAAACCTGTAACCATTGCATTCGTTTTCTTTGGAGGAACATTGTAGCATTTCAGGAGGGTCGAGAGATCTAAAGAGTTTGGTCTGAATGTGTGTCTGTACAATTCCCTTTGGCATTAAACTCTGAAACCTACAATCAATGGCCTTCAAATTGGTGTTAAATTGGGAGAACACCCTACTGCTTTCTGAGTCTACGAGCAACAGAAAGACTGGTCTTAGTGCAATTAGGCAGGAGGGATTTGGACTCAGAAACAGCCACAGAAGTATTTCTCAGCACTCCCAGTTCCTGCCGACTTAGCTGGAAACGATGCCACAGCGAGACCAGAAAGAGGAGTCGCCTTAAGGTATCCCTAACAAAGTCACCTTTCTGATAAAAAGGAGGGAAAAAAAAGTTAGATATCTAAAATAAGCCTAGAATCTCACACACAGCTGTGACTTCTAAGTGAAACTCTTTTCTCCCTCATGTCCTTAAATAGTCACAGAATCACACACAGCCTGACTTTTAAAGACAAGCTTGGCTACAGGAAATGAACCAACCCCAAAGACTCTTCTAGCTTGTCTCCTGACTGGGCTCCTTCAGAAAGTGTTCTCCTGTTCCATCTGCAGGGCTGCTTACTACTGGAACCTAAAACAAAACCTGTTGTTTGTACCATCACTTTTTCTGGTGTTTCCTGTGCTTTTGTGATTCCAAGTCTGTTCATAAGTTCTGAAGATAAATTACGTGAAATCATATTTTGGCATATGGGGGTGGAGGATGAATTCTTTACAGACTTTTTAAGATGATCCATTTGTACCACAGAAAACATTTTGGAAGTTGTTATATATGAGTATATAAATTTTTCTTCTCGTATTTTACATTAAAATAAAGCTTTATTCAGTCATTAAGACGTCAGAGTCTTGGATTGCTTTAGGATGGGGTTGTCCAATCTTTTGGCTTCCCTGGGCCACCTTGGAAGAATGTTCTTGGGCCACACATAAAATACACTAACACCAATGACAGCTGATGAGCTTAAAAAAAAAAAAAAAAGCTGCAAAAAATCCCTCAATGTTTTAAGAAAGTTTATGAATTTGTTTTGGATAACATTCAAAGCCAACCTGGGCTGTGGGTTGGACAGGCTTGTTTCAGGATCAGATCTGATGAATCAACAGCTGGGTCTAGGCCTGCTCACCCTGGAATAGCAACATTCAGTAGTTGAATAGCAACGTTCCAAACAGCAAGAGGGCAAAGAACAAAAGGAACAAGAGCATCAGTCACACGCTGGGCCCCCCAAGAAACAGATGCTGAGATGGAGATTCTCAAGCCAATGTGTACTGAGGTGTGCACTTGGGTTTCAATACCTTAAAAAGGGAGGGAAACAGGCCTGGGCAGAGGGAGAAGCTGAGCCGTAGTGCACTCCCAGCTTAGGCCTCAGCCACCCCACAATGGGAGCAACAATGGCTCTTCAGAGCTGTCCCCAGTTGGGACAAGGGAGCTGAGCCTTTATGCCACCATTGATTGGTAAATACAGGTTACCTCTGGAAAGAAAGATCTAGCTAGGGTTCGGCAGTTTTCTTCAGTTGAGGCAAACCCAAAGAAAGCCGACAGCTGGGGCCCATCTTTGGATGGTATTCAAAACAGCTGGAAAAGAGCTCCTTCTTAATGCGGCATCTGAGCAGCCTGTCACAGCATTCACGACAACATCTAAAACTGGCAACCACTTTCTGGTGCTGGAATCACTCATCTCTAGAAAGTTCTCCTTGAGACCATCCCTGTCAACCCCCAGCTCCTTTATTCCCTTGGCCTAGTCTCAGACCTCCCCATACTCCTGGTAAGCCCATCCACAGCCAAGGTTTCGGCCACCGCCTCTCTACTGACTGCTCCAGCTCAGCTCTGTGCCCTGAGCTCATGCACTTATGCTTTTCCACTACCCATTCCCATTTGGATGTCCTGCAAAGCCTTTAAACATAACATGCCCACACTGAAAACAAGCTTTCTCCAAAGAAACCTCCTCCTCACAATTCTGTCCTGGCCAAAATGTGAACCAAGTTCACAGCTAAAAACTGGAAACTTGGAAATTATCCTGGATTTCCCATTTAAAATTCTGCCCCTTCCTCCTACACATTCCCATATAATGAGATGGAAGGCCAACATTGTGTCCTGCAATTCCATCAAATATGTTTATGTTTCCTGATACGGTGATATGCCTGGGCTCAGCCTCATCACTTCTCACCCAGCCCCTTCAATAGCCTTCGATGTGATCGCCCCCCACCTCAGGCCTTGTTCCCTTCAATCCACCTCTGTGCTATACAGCCCTGCTCCTTGCTTCTGGAAATAAAGTTATATGGGGACACATACACACCCATTCATTTACATGACACTCTAGAGCTCTTTCACAACAGCATCGATCCCTGCTCTATATTGCTGCCTAGGAATTTTTCTGAAGTAGAGATCTGATGATATTACTCTTCTAGAGGCAGCATGTCTTCTTGAAAAAAAATGTTGGCTTTGAAAACAGGTAGGCATCGATTTAAAACAAAGTTCAACTACTGATTGGTTGCATAACCTTGAATAAAATACTTATTTATCCGTCTAGCATCATTAGTGAAGTAGAACTGCTATTCACCTTATAGGGTTGTTTTCAGAATTAAGTCACATGACAGACAGCAGGCCCTCAAATAACCTCATTTCACTCAATGTTGTATCATTATAACATTAACTAGGAAAAAAAAAAAAAATTGATTCCTGGCCGAGGCCACTGTGTGTGTGGAGTTTGCACGCTCTCCCCACGTCTGCATGGGATTGCTCCGGATACGCCAGTTTCTTCCCACATCCCATAGATGTAACTGTTCGGTTAAACAGCAGGCCTAAATAGTCCAAGTGTGAATGAGTGTGGGTGTGAGCGTGAGTCCTCCCTTCAATGGAAGGGCATCCTGTCCGGGGCTGGTTCCTGCCTTGTGCCCTGAGCTGCCCATATAGGCTCAGCCACCCATGACCCTGAACTGATATAAGTGGGTTGAAAAGTGAGTGGAGGCAAGGCACGGTGGCTCACATCTATCATCCCAGCACTTTGGGAGGCCAAGGTGGGCAGATAACATGAGGCCAGGAGTTCAGGACCAGCCTGGCCAACATGGCAAAACCCCATCTCTAATAAAAATACAAAAATTAGCCAGGTGTGGTGGTGCACACCTGTAATCCCAGCTACTAAGGAAGCTGAGGCACAAGAATCACTTGAACCCAGGAGGCAGAGTTTGGAGTGAGCCAAGATCTTGCTACTACAATCCAGCCTGGGTGACAGAGCAAGACCCTGACAAAAAAAAAAAAAAAAAAGAAAAAAAGAAAAAGAAAAAAAGAAAGAAAAATGAGTGGAAAAACGCATACAAAATAATCTAAAATACAAATATGTAGAGTAAACAATAATCATACAAATGCACAGTAAACGATGCGGTACAAGAATGCTCAGTGAGCCTGCGATATCTGTGATTGTTTTTGAACCGCATGATGGTGGGAGGTGCTCCTTACAATTTCACTTTGTAAACATTTACTCCTTGATTTAACTCACTGCCATTATTCACTGATTCACCAAATTATGGATAAATTATTTTCTTGTTTTCATCAATATTTCTTCAATGTATGTATAGCTCACACGTATTTTTCATGTGTAAGATTAGAAGCGTTTGGGTCTTTATCTAGAAGTTTAGTGATGCTTTTGTGACCAGAAGTATACCATAGGAACGTAACTCTTGCTTCTATCAGTTAGGCTATGGTAAAATTGGCGTCATTATACATCACTTCACTCAAAATTGCAGTTTCCGGTAACCCATTGAGGACGTTAAGGGAGGACTTACTGTATAGAAGCACTGGTGCCAGCTTCAAAGAGCCAACTGTATGCATCTCGTCCCAACTCCACATTCAGTGATGTCATGGAGAAAGGCTGAAACGGGATATGTTGGGAGTATTTACAACACAGGAATTGGCATATCTGACACATCAGGGCGTTTTTTCCTTCCCTCTGGAGAGCCAGTTGTTAAACATTTCACAGCACACCATGGTCGTAACATCCCCAGCAGTCAAGGAAAATTAACCCGTCCCCATTACACACACACATACACACAAACACACACACACACACACACACCTTAAAACCTTTCTGTGGCTTCCTACTACTTACAGCTTAAGTCAGAAATCCAAAACCCCTGTGTGCCTCTCCCGCCTCCGTCCTTGCTGCTCATAGTTTACATCTTGTGCTAATGTTATTTCTTTTTTCTTTTTGAGACAGAATCTCTCTCTGTCATCCAGGCTGGAGTGTAATGGTGCGATCTTGACTCACTGCAACCTCCGCCTCCCAGGTTCAAACAATTCTCCTGCCTCAGCTTCCTGAGTAGCTGGAATTGCAGGCACGTGCCACCACGCCCGGCTAATTTTTGTATTTTTAGTAGAGACTGGGTTTCACCATGTTGGTCAGGCTAGTGTGCTAATGTTATTTCTAATGACTTTGATCCGTGTGACCTGGACATGAATTCTCACAGCTCCGTACCCTGGCAGTATGCAGTAGGCAATAGCACAGCCACCCCTGCTCAAACTACCCTCTTTGCCCACCCTGCTTTGTCCTGTGGATCCTTATTCATCTTTCAAGCCCAGTTGAAGCAGCTCTTTCTCCGTGAAGCCTTAAAAACAGAAATTGGAGACTGACTCCCACCCTTCCACCCTGCTTTCTTGTAGCAGGACTTACTGCAGGGTAAGTCAGAAATTCTGACATGGGCCGCCACATTTTTCAGATTTCCTCTCAACTTGGGTTCCACGTGAGACTCATTTCCACCAAACAGACCCAGCACTCTGACAGACGGAACTGAGGCTAGGCCTGCTCTTGCTGGCTAACCAAGCACCAGCTGGAATGCCCAGGCTCTAGCTTCCTGGGCATCAAAAGGGCTGTGTGACGGTTAGCCATTGTGTCAGCATGCATCCCAGATGAGGCAACGGGATCCTGTTGTCCACTGGTTCTTTGAATCCCCCCTTTTTTTTAAACAGCTTTATTGAGGTATGTTTGCAGAGCTGTGCAACCATCACCACAATCAATTTTAGAATATTTTCAACATCCAATAAGAAAACACCATAGTCATCAGGAGTCAATCCCCATTTCTCCACTCCCCCATTTCCTCTGCCTTACCCCCATCCAGGGGAATCACTTGTTTCTGTATGTTTGCCTGCTCTGGAATTATCCTGTCCATCGATGGATGAATGATTAAAGAAAATGTGGCATATGTACACAGTGGAGTACCTTATTAGTCTATTTTCATGCTGCTGATAAAGACATACCCAAAACTGGGAAGAAAAAGAGGTTTAATTGGACTTACAGCTCCACATGGCTGGGGAGGCCTCAGAATCATGCCGGGAGACAAAAGGCACTTCCTACATAGCGGCAGCAAGAGAAAATGAGAAAGATGCAAAAGCAGAAACCCCTGATAAAACCATCAGATCTCGTGAGACTTATTCCCTACTACGAGAACAGTATGGGGGAAACCACTCCCATGATTCAAATTATCTCCCACTGGGTCCCTCCCACAACATGTGGGAATTATGGGAGTACAATTCAAGATGAGATTTGGATGGGGACACAGAGCCAAACCATATAAAGTACTATTCGGCCATAAAAGAAGATAAAATCCTGTCATTTGTGACATCATAGGTAAACCTGGAGGCATTATGTTAAGTAAAATAAGCCAGACACAGAAAGACAAATACCACATGTTCTCACTCACATGTGGCATTTTAGAAAGCTGCTCTCATAGCAGGAGACAGCAGAATGGTGGTTACCAGAGACTTGGGTAGTTAGGAGAGAGAGGAATGGGGAGATGTGGTCAGAGGATACACCATCAAAGATAGGAGGAGTAATTTTTTTTTTTTTTGAGACAGTCTCACTCTGTTGCCCAGGCTAGAGTGCAGTGGTGTAATCATGGCTCACTGCAACCTCCACCTCCCAGGCTCAAGGAACTCTCCCACCTCAGCTTCCCAGGACTACAGTCATGTGCCATCACACCCAGCTAGTTTTTTGTATTTTTTGTGGAGATGGGGTTTCACCATGTTGCCCAGGCTGGTCTCAAACTCCAGAGCTCAAGCAATCCACCCGCCTTGGCCTGCCAAAGTGCTGGGATTACAGGCCTGAGCCACCGTGCCTGGCCAGGAGAAGTATTATTTCTTTTTAAAAATTGTCCAGAATCTTTGACTTTCTTATCACTGAAGGTAGCAACTTTCTCAGTGGGCCAGCTCTGTGATGTTTTTCTGAGACTTATTCCTGGAAACACTGCCTAGAGCCTGCTCCTCCAGCCCTTCCAACAATTTCATAAACACCTAACTCCCCACATTAAACTCCTGTTTCAACTTGCTAGAAGAGGCTTAGTTATCTGCAATTCTACCGACACAAACACCTTCCACACCCCTCCTCCCGAGGCAGAGTTGGTAATTCTACACTGTATGTTACTGAGATGCTTTCTGCAGATTCTCAATAAAACTTTTACTCCCTGTATTACAATAATTAGTTTCCACGTCTGTGTGGCCTTCTAAGGTGTACCTGCCTGGCTCTGACTATATGCTTAAGAAATATTTGTTGAATTCATTTGAATGAAGAAATGAGGTGTGAGGATTCTTTTCCTGAATTGTTACACTGCTGACGTTCCACTTCGAAGCTCAAGCTGTAAATCTCAAAGTCCTGTCGTTAAAGATCGCCTGGTACTATTCTTGAGGTGAAAGGTGTTAGCTCACGTGGGCAGGCTGGATTCTAATTTAAAACACGAGGAACCAGGCCAGGAGATTGTAAATGCAATGGGTAATGCATTATTTAGAGAGTAAAGAGGGACTTGAGCAAATCGAAAATGTATTACTTACAACCTACTAAGATGGAAATACTTTTAGCGACAGGTGATTACTATTATTATTGTATAACTCCTTGGATTTTAGGCAAGTGCTTTGCAATCACTTGTATTACCAGCACCTTTCAACAACTGTAGGTGGTGAGTTGGAATGATTCCCTGACTTCCCATAAAGAAACTGGGTCCTCTATACAATGGTACTTAAAAAAAGATTTAATGAAAGCTATTTATTCCAAAGAAACTAGAAATTACTTTGGAAGTGTCTTGGTAACTGAGATTTCTTTTTTAGTGGCCATATTTATTCTAATTCTTGTTGCATTACATGCTGCATGTTGCCTGATCACAGTAATTTCTGCTTCTCACACAAAGAACATCAGGTTTATATTTTTTTTAATAGCTGAAGAAACTGAGGCATGAAGAAGCCGGCCAGGCATGGTGGCTCACACCTGTAATCCCAACACTTTGGGAGGCCGAGGTGGGCGGATTATCTGACGTCAGGAGTTCGTGACCAACCTGGCCAACATAGTGACACCCTGTCTCTACTAACAATACAAAAATTAGCCAGGTGTGGTGGCACATGCCTGTAATCCCAGCTACCTGGGAGGCTGAGGCAGGAGAATCACTTGAATCCGGGAGGCAGAGGTAGCAATGAGCCAAAATCACACCATTGCTGGAGAATCGTTTGAACCCAGGAGGCAGAGGTTGCACTGAGCCGAGATCGTGCCATTGCATCCTAGCCTGGGCAACAAGAGCAAAACTCCATCTCAAAATAAAGAAGAAGAAGCCAACCAGGCAATCCAGAGCTACACAGTGGGGAAAGAAAGCTAAACTTCTTTTATTTGTTAAGTATTTTTGAGAGCCTACCATATTCCAGGCATTCTGTGCTAGCTCCTGAGTGGACTTTCTGCTTTGCAGTGTGAGGGGTACCTCTCAGGTTGCATGAAAAGATCCTTCCTTAGCCTGTGGCCAATGTGCCTCAACCCTGTGCCTTCCTAATCACTGGACATTCAGAGGTCCTTTGTCATGGTTAAAGATGACCCAAGTCGTCTGAAAATGGCAGAGAGATGCTTCAGCTGTCAACATTTTAAAGATCATCCTTTCAACTTGAACCTTTATATTTGGTTGTTACCAACAATCCCCACACAAACCCAAATACTAAGTTTGCTGTATAATCATGAATGTGTGACATCGTGCAGTGACTTACACCTGTAATCCTAGCACTTTGGGAGGCTGAGGTGGGAGGATGGCTTCAGCTCAGGAGTTTGAGACCAGCCTGCATGACATGAGACCTTGTCTCTACAAAAAACTGAAAAATTAGCCAGGTGTGATGTCTCACACCTGCAGTCCCAGCTACTCGGGAGGCTGAGGCCAGAGAATAGTGTGAGCCCAGGAGGTCGAGGCTGCAGTGAACGATGATCACACCACTGTGCTCTAGCCTGGGTGACAGAGCGAGACCCTGTCTCTGTCTATAGATAGATATAGATTTAGATATAGAGAGGAGATACATGTGTATATGTATATATTTATAGACAGAAACACACACAAACATATATAGTTTTAACTAGATCCTAACAACCCTTGACTTTGTAGCTCTTCTGCCTCTTTAGTCTATTAAGAAGTAGAAAAATAAAATGACATTTAATTTTAGCCCAACACATACTTATGTCAGACACTGTAAAATGCTACAGAGGATCCCAGCCATAGACAAGCCTTGGATTCTACTCCCAGTGACCCGAGAGTTGAGTAGAAGAGAAAAACGTGTTCACAAAGAGCCAGAACTCAAGGCTGAATGTGATCAGTGCTTGAGGGAGGTACCTTATAACTGGGAAGCCTGCAAGAGGGAGGCTGACTTTTGACTTTGGGGGTAGACAGAGTCAGGAAGGTCTCCTGGGAGATATGACATCTGAAATAGCCTTAAAGGATGGGAAGACTGTAAATAGGCCAAGCAAAGAAGGATATTGGCTTTCCAGATAACGAACAGAATAGAAGCATCTGCATGGAGACAGGAACTCCCCGAATGTGTGTGACTGGGTGGTAGAGGGAGGGTTGTAGGTGAGTGATAATAATAGCTAATATTTTTTATAATTTATCCCATTTAATCCTCAAACTCTGTAAGAAAACACAGCCTTAAATGAATTAAATAACTCGCCCTTGGAATTTCAGATCCAACAAGAGCAAGTTACTTAGGGGCTTACTTTGGTACTTACAAAAGTCACTCACACAAATGGGTGTTTACATAAAATTGGCCCCAGGAAACCACCATGAGAACTGAACTGGAAAAACTCAACAAATCGTCAGCCCTTAGTAGAAAGGAAGGGGGACTAATATTTATTGAGTATACAAGAGCTATGCTAATTACTTTCCCTACGTTTATCTCATTTTCTCTTCACACCAATCAGGTGACTATCTCTACTTTACAGACAAGAAAAGTGAGGTTCCAAGAGATTAAGAACCAGCTGTAGCTAGTAAAATGGGAGTGCTGATCTCAAATCCAGCTGGGAGTCCACAGCCTGTCCTCCTTGCTACACCAATGAGGAGTGGAGATTAAAAGTAAATCTCAATGTAATTTCCTTTCATTCTTCATAGCTTACGTTGTGATTACTATTTAAAGTGTGTGCAATGTTGACAATTCAGAACATGTAAATGCAGATTTTGACATTTTAGACTGAAGAAACAGGCAGCCTTGGGTTAGTTCCACTATATATTAAATGATAATCTATGAAGACAGCAGTTTTGAAAGGTATCCAGGCAAATAAGTTGTACTTCTGGCTGAAGTCAGACAGGTAGATGAAACTTCGATGACTTAATTCCCCCAACTGTTAAAGGTATAAGCAGACCAGAACCCTGAGTTGGAGAGAGGCTGCCAGAACACTTATTAGGAGCAGTAAAGCGCAGGGCCATAATTTCAACAGGTGATCTTGCCTCTCCAGCTAATTGTTTTCCAAGGTTTCTCGGCTCAGAACCATTCAGCATTCTTTTCACTTGGGAAATGTGCGTGCTCCTTAGGATATTTTCCAGGCTGCAGCCACCCCTGTCCTCTAGTCACGGCAGTATTTTTGCTCAAAGAGCTGTCGATTAGATTTAAGAGCCGCCCCTGCTCCACAATGCGCTGTCTTGCTGATCTTCAGAGAGTGCTGTGGTGTCGCCCTCTGATTTATGGAGAGGGCAGCTCAAACCCAGCCCAGGGCTTTATTAAAGCAGCTTTTAGTCATATTATACCTTCCCAGCTCTGAGGCTTCCAACAGTTCCACCACCTAGGAGTCGAATCCCTTTGATAAGTAGCATTCTGGGTGATTGGAAAGTGGGGGCTGTGCCTCGTACCCTCCCACCATCTTGCCTCCCAACCCCCTAGGTGTGAAATGGTGGGGCAGGGAGGGGGTGATGGAGACTCAGGCGCAGGCCTGCTCTCCAGGTGGCTTTTCAATTTTCATTTTTTTTTCCTGACCCTCTCTTGACCTTCTCCATGTGACAGTGTTTGCCCTGGAGCTGTGCCTCTTCACAGTGATTTTTTTTTTCCATCCAGGCTTTAAAGGGGGAGCCTCTGAGAGGTGTGGCCACACACACCCACTTTCAAAGGCACCTGCCCTCTGGGCTGTGCCTTTGAGTATCTGCAATATCAAGCTACAGGATGCAGGGCCCTTGCAGAAGACACATTCCATCAGCAGCATTTGCATATCTGCAGGTGAACTGTCTTGCAGGTTTGGAGTGTGCAAAGTCAGGCTTTGTCCCATAACATGGATCTTTGCTTCTGTTGATGTATCACCCCCTGCCGCAACACACAAACCAGGCTCTTGCCAAGTAAGGCCAGAGATGGGGAAACTTGTGTATTCTTGACAATTGAAAATTGTGTATTCTATTCAGAGGCAATGAGGTCCTCCCCAGGGACCTGCATCAGGACCTCTCAGGCTTGCCTTCCTTAGGAGTGAATCCTACATCATGTCCCTGCCCCAGCAAACTCATTGGAGCAGTGTTGATAAGCAGAGTCATGCTGGGTCAAGGTTGGGAAATAACTGGCAGGGGCACCCTCCTCCCCCAGTTCTCCATGGGGGATGAGCCACCACAGGCCGTGTGGAGGATGGGTTACTGTGGCTCTGGCGTTGACAGACTGGGTGACCCTTAACCTGGCCATTTCTTAACCTCACCCACCTGTCTTTAAAGTGGTGGTTGTGCTGACTTCACAGGGTGATGGGAAGACTGCATGAAGCATTTAGTACAGTAGTTGATGGAGGCTCTGGGTTATTTACCATCATTAGTCCTTACTTCCACAAAGAATCTGGTTTTAGGTGGTACTTAAGTAGCACATAATCACCATGAGAAAGCTATTTCCTTTCTGATCCTCAGCTTTGGTCAACAAGAAAAACTTGATCAGGTGCTAGGATGTCTTCAACATCCCCCTAAAACTTGCTAATCTATTATACTCACAGACAGCAGGCCTCAGCTTGAATTTCTGCAGGCTCTAACTGGAATTCCGTAACATTGATTTGCTTTCATTATATTAATTGTATGATTGTCTCCTATTTAGGAAAAAAATGATCCTGAGTTTTTTCACTTACAGTAGTAAAGAAGGTTTTGTGAAAATTATTAATATTTAGGTAAATATGAAGTAACAGATGGTACAGCTAGATATAGTAACAATCATGGTGTGGTAGGAAAATGAAGTGTAGAAATGCTGTGCTACACCATGGAGAGGTGCCCCAGGGGCCTCTGAAGCTTCTAGAAAGTGGAGTGACTCCTGGAGGATGCCAGCTATTTGGCTGAACTTTGGGACTCCAGGGTAAGCTAGAGGGGAATGCCATGAGGCCAGGATGTTCTGAGAGAGAGACTGTCTCAGAAACTGAGGAGTTTTTCCCCAAGGGAGATCTTGCCTGGCTCCCACCCCTTCTTGCTCCCAACTGGATTTTCACCACCTGCCCATAGGCCCTTTTCTTACTCTCACCCCCCAAGCCGTGGGTGGCTGCAGGAGCACTGGCTGATTCTCCTGGAAAAGCCAGAGACAAACCAGGCTGCACCCAAGTATGTAAAGCAGTGATCTCCAACATTTTTGGCACCAGGGACCGGTTTCATGGAAGACAATTTTTCCGTGGACTGGCGTTGGGGGGGAATGATGATGATGGTTTGGGATAAAACTGTTCCACCTCAGCTCATTAAGCATTAGTTAGGTTCTCATGAGAAGCATGTAACCTAGATCTTTCTCATGCACAGTTTATAATAGGGTTTTCTCTCCTACCAGAGTCTAATGCCGGTGCTGATCTGACAGGAGGTGGAGCTCAGGCGGTAATGCTTGCTTGCCCTCCATCACCACCTGCTGTGCAGCCTGGTTCCTAACAGGCCACAGACCGGTTCTGTTCTGTGGCCCAGGGGTTGGGGACCTCTGACATAGAGGATTAAATGGATACTTTCTTCTCCCCAAAGCCTGAGCATTAAAGCAGGCCTCAAAGTTCTTCTGTCCTACTGCCTTTCAAACATGCTTGGACATTGGCTCATACTAAGGCATGCAGTTCACATCTCGACCTATTACAAAGGTACATTTATGCATAAAAAAGTTTCACAAAATGATACTAACTTAGATATAATTCTTTATTGTATGCATTTTTATTCTGGTCAAGATCCCGTTAAATGGTTTTGTGACCCGTATGAATTGCAGTCTACAATTAGAAAAAATTTGACCTCATTCAGTTTCTTCATTTCAGAGATGAAGAAAGTAAGACCCAGAAAATGACATGAATTGCAAAAAGTCACCCAGTTAGCCAGCCTCATAGCTAAGACTACAGCCCTGGCCTTGGGACTCCAAACAAAAGGCTCTTTCCCCTATACTACATTATGAAAGGAAGAATCCATACCAGGTATTCCTGAAATTGAGGAAAGGCCATTTAAAAATAATGTGGCTCCAGTTATTGATTAAAGAGAAAAACTGCAAAAGACAGAAACATAGCCAGAGGTCTGAAGAGCTAGTCATTTTTGTCAGGAAGTAAAATTCCACCTGGTAATTAGTTGAGGTTCACTAGAATCCTAAAGCCTGAAAAAGGTCCAACGATGCTGAATCCTACCTCAATAAACACACATGAAATTGAATTGTATCCACTCAATGAGCCTGAGTCTCATGTTGTTGGAAAAACAGCCTAGCCCCTTCTGGCCTACAGTCTTCTATAAAGAGAGGACAACTCCCTGAAGTTAAAGCCCGTAAGGCAGGGGTCCCTAACCCATGGGCCACAGACCACCCGTCTGTGGCCTGTTGAGAACCAGGCTGCACAGCTGGAGGTGAGTGGTGGGTGAGCGGGTGAAGTGTCATCTGTATTTACAGCTGCTCCCCATCATTCATATTACTGCCTGAGCTCTGCCTCCTGTCAGATCAGTGTCAGCATTTAGCTTCTCATAGGAGCCTGAACCCAATTGTGAACTGCACACACGAGGGATCTAGGTTGCACCCTCCTTATGAGAATCTAATGCCTGATGATCTGTCACTGTCTCCCATCACCCCAAGATGGGACCACCTAGTTGCTGGAAAACAAGCTGAGGGCTCCCATTGATTCTACATTATGATGAGTCATATAATTATATCATTATATATTCCAATAACAGAAATAAAGTGCACAATAAATGTGATGTGCTTGAATCATCCCCAAACATCCACCCCTCTGGACTGTGGAAAAGTTGTCTTCCATGAAACCAGCCCCTGGTGCCAAAAATGTCAGGGACCCACTGCCTTAAGGAGTACTGTAAAAGTTCTTGTCTTTTCAATCCCAGCCTTCTCCCTCTCTCTCTTTTTTTTTTTTCCTTGATGAGAGCCTCTCTTAGTTTCACCATCAGCTTCCAAGGTATCTGTCTTCATTTTCCAAGGCTGCCATAACAAACTACCATAATCTAAGTAGCTTAAAACAACATAAATTGATTCTCTCACAGTACTGGAGTCCACAGGTCCAAAATCAAAGTCTCAGTGGCTTTGGTTCCTTCTGGAGGCTCCTAGGGAGAACCTGTCTCATGGATCTCTCCTAGCTTCTGGTGGTTGCCAGCAGTTCTTAATGTTCCTTGGCTTATACATGCATCACTCCAATCTCTCTCTCCATTGTCATATGGTGTTGTTCTATCTGCATGTCTCTCTGTCCGAATTTTTCTCCTCTTGTAAGAATATTAAGCATTGGATTGGGGCCTCTCCTAATCTAGTACAAGCTCATTTTAAGTTGATTACATTTGCAAAGCCCCTATCTCCAAATAAGATCACATGCACAGGCACCAAGCAGGTTAGGACCTGAGCTTCTCTTTTGTGTAGACACAATTCAACCCACAACACAGCTAATGTCCAGACGTCGCCCCTATCTCTGCACCTCTCAGCAGCCCCCACCCATCAAAATCGTGTGCAGCTTTGCCCAGTGTGCACCTAAGACTCACGTACACTGAATTCCTGATAACTGACTGCGCAAACCCTGCTAGTGCCTTCCTGTATTCCTTTTCTTCCCTCTTCTTTTCTGAAAACATTACAATTTTGTTGGTGGACTGGGGAAAAGTAATCAAGGGATGGGAACAATGTGCGTCTGTTCTTCCAGATCCCTCATTATGTGAAAACAAAATACTTTTTTTTCCCAGACTCTCCTTCTGCACAGGAAAGGCCTGGCTCACTGTTCTAGCCAATGAGAAATGAGTAGAAATGGCGGGAGACTTCCAGGAACTGTCTGATACATGTAGCACACGTGCCTCCTTCTCCCTTACCTCTCCTTGCTCTTTCCTGCCTGGAACCCAGATGTGATCACTAGAAGCACAGCAGCCCTCTTGCAACCAGGAGATGATAAGCATGAAGATATGAGGCCAAAACCCCACATGTTAATGATAATAAAGCAACAATCATATTCAAAAGAGCCAACAGTTATTGGGCATTTAATATGCACCAGGCATGATTCTCACACATTAAGAGTATTAACTCACTCCATCAATAGTATTAGCTGAGCATGTTATTATCCCCATTTCTAGAGGATGAAACCTGTATGACCCCAGGCAACGGGCTGCAGGGTTCATAGGTCCTGCTGGCAGCATTGAGCTGCTATATAGCTCCTTTTTATTTTAAAATAATAAACCAGCATTGCTTAAGATTTCCATTACTTGTAGCTGATTTCATTCTTGGCTGACACACTGATATTACCTCATAGGGTCATCAAAAGGATTAAATGAGGAAATATGTGTCTGTGGATGAAGGAAAACAATAACAATCAGTTAATAGTGGGTAAAACACCATAAGTTCTCAATAAATAATTGACTTTAATGTTTAACCTCTCTAAGAAGCAACATAATTGCATCAATCATGTAGTAGGCAGAATAATGGCCTCCCAAAAATTTCCTCATCATAATCCTAGAAACCTGTACATATGTTACATAGCACAAAGGGCTTGGTAGATGTGATTAAGGTTAAGGGCTTTGAGATGGGGGATTACTTTGGATTGTCTGGTTGGACCCACTCTAATCGCATGAGTCCTTAAAGCAGAGAACCTTTGCTGATTGCAGTGAGAGAGATTCAGTGGCAGAGGTTTGGGGAGATGGCAGCATGAGAAAGATTCAGTGCTCTGTTGCTGTTCTGAGCTCTAGGAGGCTACATGCTACGTGCTCTAGGCTGCTACGGAGGAGAAGCCCCTAGCAGCAGGCAACCAGCAAGGAAATGGAGATCTCAATCCTATAGCCCCATGGAATTGAATTCTGCCAACACCTGATTGAGCAAGAAAATGGATTCTTCCCTAGAGCCCATGAAGAGGAACACAGCCCTGCCAGCACCTTGAGTTCATGAGACCCAGGCTGGACTTCTGACCTACAGAACTGTGAGATAATCAATTTGTGTTGTTTAAGCCATTGTTTGTGGTCATTTGTTACAGCAGCAATAGAAAACTGATACAAGTAATAACGGGATTTCAGACGTAGTCCAGAGAGTTAGCCTAGGGGCTTTAAAGATGAAACTGAGTAGCTGCATATGAAGGTCACCAAGAGTCCCACCCTCTCGTGGAATCATGAAGATGTTCAGTGCCTCGTTTTCTCACCCTATGGTGTAAACTTATTCTGGTGTAGTATGCAGGGTTCACCTGGTAAGCGACTCAAGGGGCACCATTCACATAGCCTCAGGGGTGCCATTCATGAAGAATAGAATGTGAACAGTGCCCCCCAACAGTAGTGCAATGCAAAGCCTGCTAGTCAGAGGGGTCATGTGGGATCATAGCGAGAATATTGGCTGGAGCTTGGAGAGCCAGGGATAAGCAGGGCAAATGTCTGCATTGGTATTGTACAGCCAACCTCTCTGAAAAGCACCTGGCTTTCAGTCCAGTGATTTTGGTATTTGATAATGAGTGCAAAATGCCATTCTAATGTCAAAAACTCCATTTAAAAAAAGAACAAAAACGAAAGCTTCGTGGGTTTCCCTCTCTCAGCTGAACCTCGACAGTCAGATAAGCCAGGTCAATGCAGACTTTGTGTGGCCCAGTTACTCTCTCTATCAAGGCTAATGAGCACATTCTTTTTCTGCAAGCCAGTCAGGTTTAATCCAAAGGTTAAATTGAGGACAAAGTTGACTCTTAGGTGACAAGGGTCTGTAGTTTGAATCAAAATTTGGTGAAAGAAATATTCTAGATCTTGAGAAACACCTGTCCGTTTTTAATATTCTTCCTGGGAAAGGTGTATTCTCCTAATTAGAGATTTAGCAATGCACTGAAGCCCACTACCTATAGAGATCCAGATTACAGGGCTGGTTTGTCAAACACGGTTACATCTGCTGACAAGAAACCAGTTATGTAAAGATGTGAGAAATGGAAATTCTGCACCGATTTTCCAGAACAAAATCTGCCTCTAAAAAGGTGTAACTTCATGCACAATATGCTTCATTGTTTGAATAACAAAATAAGATATGCAAAAAAAAAAAAAAAAGAAGAAGACTTCTCAAAGAGAGCCTGCATTCAGGTTGCAGTGAGTACAAGCGATGTGATGAATATTTCTGATGGTATATTTAAAACGTTTTGTGAGAAAATAATGCATTTTAGAAATGGAGTGAGATAATGCCAGAGACTTTGCTTTAGAGGCGATCAAATAAGTTTCCAGGCAGGTTTTCCTTTTTCTTATAGATTCCTGGAGGTAATGGCAAAAGCCACAATTAAAATTCATTAGATGAAAAGTAAACTTATATTACAATTGATGACATTCTCCTCTAAATTGTTAGCCCTATTAGGGAGACACCTATTGTCTGCCAAACTCTTATCTATGCTGTCTGCTTCTCTCTAAACAGTTCTCTTGCATTTTAATCTAGGGAATGTTCCTTCCATGTTAAATTTCGTTCATGCCCCACAAGTCACACAGGGCATTCCATGAGCTATCCTGAGATGCTTCTCAACTTTTCAAAACAGGATGCTGAGGTTGCAAGGAAATTCTTCTGTTCCAAGCTTCAAGTTTAGAAAAATTACTTAAAGATGACAGGAAAAGGATTTCTATGTGCCCACTTACTGAGACAATTCGTTCAGCTGGAAAGAATCCCTGTGAGCTTTCCTTAGAGCCCATGGAAGAGCCAACTGCAAACCTTCTCTTTGGCTTCAAGGCAATTTAAGAACAGCAGAGGCTGTGGTGAATTTCTGTCTCTGCAAAGGAAGCAGAAACAAGAGATTCACCACTGTGCTGTTCACATGCTGTTCTCTTACAGTCAGGCCTCTTCCTGTCATACCTAGCCTTAGATTAGATTGTGAGGAGAATAGAAAGTGGTCAGACTTCATCTCATCAAGGCAGTGGCCCCTTCTGCTACGGACGGAATGTCTGTGCCTCCACCAGTTTCTATGTTGAAGCCCTAACCCCCAGTGTGATGGTATTTGGAGGTGGAGCCTTTGGGAGGTGATTAAGTTTTGGTGAGATCATAAGCATGGGACCTGCATGATAGGATTAGTGTCTTCATGAAAAAAGAAAGACCAGAACACACACACATACTCACACTCTCTCTCTGCCCCTCTCCCTCCCCTCCCTCCTCCCCCCCACCCCCCTTTACCAAATGAGGACACAGTGAGATGGTGGGCATCTGTAAGCCAGGAAGAGACCCTCACCAGGAACCTGACCTGCCAACACCCTGATCTTAGACTTCTCATCCTCCAGAACTAAGAGAAGGAACTGTCCATTGTGTGTCACCCAGTCTGTGGCATTTTGTGATAGCAGCCCAAGCTGACTAAGACACCCCCTCATCCATAAAATGTGGCATGATCGTTTCTTCTTTAGGAATTACCCCATCTATGGTCATTTCTTTTGAATGCTCATGCTATGACAATCTGTAAAGTGATGGAGGGTGTTTCACAGCTTGGCAAACCAAAATTCTGTGGGTCAGAATTTTTCTCCAAAACATAGAGCTGACACACACATACACACACACACACACACACACACACACACACACACTGCATCATTCAGCTTGGTAAGCCCTAAACTAACCTGTTCTCCTTATGGAAAAGCCAATTTCAGGCCATCCCAAGATGAGGTAGGTGATGCCAAGCTTGTCCTCTCTCCACCCAGAGCTGCAGGTCAGGAAACAGAACAGAAAGACTCCTCTCACCTTCACCTTCTGGCTTCTCCCCTCTCTGTAGTGGCTGAAAGAAAACTCTGTCACCTCAGCAGGTACCAGTAGGCAGAGCAAGACTGCCCTTCTCGTCTCGTCAGGCAAGGCTGAGTTGGAATCCTTGCACTACCACCAACTAGTTGTGTGACCTTGAGTGAATTATTGAAACTCTCTGAGACACAGTGTCCTCATTTACGAGGTGGTGGTACTAATTCCTGCCTCGCAGGCTGCTTAGGAAGATGAGTGAGATACCTGTGTAAACACACCCCGCACAGCACCCAGCCAGGTTCCTTCGCCCTGCCCCTTCCTCCCAGCCTCTCTCCACAATGAATTAGCAACTCCCAGAGGTAGGTGTGTCATCTCCTCTGGCATCACCAAAGTTCACTCTTCCCCAAGCTCCATCTGAGTGGGTCAGACTTAGAGGCTGTGTTTCAGGAGTTCACGGTGGCAGATCTAGAAAGCCTCAGGAGCCAGCCTCCCCTGAGGGAGAACCTAAGATTGCCTGGTAGGAGGACTAATGGTCTCCAATGTCCCAAGATTTAGCTCTGGGGAAAGTGATATGAACCCATAGTAAACTAAAGGGAACAAAAGTTGATCAAATGAACCAACAACAACAACAAAACCCCAGAAGCTTGTTTTTTTTTCTATCTTCAGAGAACAGGAAGGTGAATATGGGTGAATCATTCCTGCAAATCAGAGCTTAAAGAGAGTACTTTGTTTTCTCCCCACTGAGGCTGTTGAGAAGTTTGGGCCCTTGGTGTCAGCTTCAACTAGAAATGAACTTGATTTATAATCTATTCATAACCCAGCTCTAAATCTGTTCCCCTCAGAACTTCTAGCAATAAAAAATAATAATAATTATAATAAGAAAAACCAGGGAGGGAAGGGCAAAGCAATTCAACTTATTTCATTATCTTGG
This sequence comes from Pan paniscus, assembly GCF_029289425.2. Taxonomy (NCBI): domain Eukaryota; kingdom Metazoa; phylum Chordata; class Mammalia; order Primates; family Hominidae; genus Pan; species Pan paniscus. The sequence goes on from NC_073262.2 coordinate 108,240,290, forward strand.
ATTTTATACTTCTTGTTTGCTAGCTTGATAAGGGATGCTACAATCTTTTATATCAATCTTTTGTGATATATTTTTTATTGCACTAGATGGTAGGGGAATTGCCCCAAAATTAATAAAGACCATATGCTGAATTTTGATTAGAGATCACTTTGGAATAATGATTGATCTGGCTTGGGAATGAGAATAGGCATCTTTTTTCCCTTTTTCTTTTTTAATCATATGCCTTTCAGAGTCCTTCTGGTCTCCTTTCCTTCCCCCACCCTTGCCTTTATGTGCAAAAGCAGGATAATGAAAAGGTGTTATAAATCTCTGGAGTATATATTTGTTACCAAAAATTGCATTGTAATCTGACCTATCAGCCCATCCAATGCTGTCTGGGAACAGTAATAACAGCATTTCATAACTGTGTCTGAATCTATCAGGGCAACTGATATATTATAGAATGAGATTGGTCCTCCAAGAATGTGATACGTGGCATTGGCAGGGACCCATTCCTCGAACCTCTAGGGAAAGTGGGAAAATTATTCTGCATAAAGAACAAACTTCCCTAGTTAGCATAACCTATCTCCAAGCCACGGAAAATCTCCTGCTTGCTGGCCCAATCCTTCTAGGAGGTTGTTTTCAACATTTGACAATGTTTTTCTTCAACAACAAGAATAATTGAAGCCTAGTAACAGCCAAGGTAGCCCGTCTTTGAAAATGCTCCCCTTTATGACCTACTTCAGAGTTGCTCCAGGAGCACATAAAAATTACCTGGGAAACTGGTTAAAACGAATGATTCCTGGGCCTGTCTCCAAAGATGCACATTCACTAGGTCTGGAGTTGGGCCCAGGAATCTGCATTTTTAACATGTAGACTAGATGATTCTCATATACATGGTCTAAAGACCACCCATAAAGAGACACTAATGAGAATGTTCAAAATATCTTAGTTGTGTTTAAATCATTGTCTTTGGAATACAATATCACTAGGTTCAGATCCCAGCTTTGCCATGTGCCAGCTGTATGATCCTGGGCAATTTACTTAGCCACCCTAAGGCTCACGTTTCCTAACCTAGAGAATGAAGATAATAATACCTATATCTTATGGTTGTTATGAATATTAAATGAAATACTGTATAAACAATGTTTAGCACCGGGCCTCTTAATTATAAGCATTCCACATATAGGTATATTCCCAAGGTAAAATGCCTCAAGAAAGAGAGCCATCAAAAAGTTGAGCACTGTCTTATTAAGCTGGTTCTCTATAACAAAAACAATGGACAGTGGAAAGAAACTAAGAGGAATATTGGCTTCAACAAGAGGTAGAGATTTGGGAAAAGTGAAAATTAACAAATGATGTGCTAATAATGAGAGAATATGAAAAGGTTGTGGAGTTGAAAAGTGGCAGAGTAAGCAGAGAGATGTCCAAATTTCACAGCTATTCTCAGTTGTCCTCTGGATCATTCTATCATGTTAGGTGGAATATAATTTAGTCATTACTTGGAGATGAAGTATGATTTAAGGAGATGTGTACGAATGCCAAGTGGACTGTGATAGCTTTCTGATGTGTCAGCTTCGCTAGGCTACAGCCCCCATTTGTTCAATCAAACACTAATGTAGGTGCTGCTGTGAAGGGATTTGGCCAATGTAATTAAACTCCCTAATCAGTTGACCTTAAGTTAGAGATTGTACTGGGGGGCCTGGATTAATCAGTTAGAAGGCTTTCAAGGCCTTCTAACTGATTAAGGAAGGCTGAGGCTTTCCTTGGAGAAAGAAGAGATTCTTGCTTGTGGACAGTAGCTTCAGCCTGTGCCTGTGGGGTTCTAGGCTGCCCATGAGCTTCCCTTCTTGATGGCCTTCTCTACAGACTTTAAACTTGCTTAGCCAGCCCAATTCATGTATATACAATCTATCTATTTAGCTATGTTTCTATCTCCTCCTGACTCTACTCAACAACTCTTTACCTGGTCCGTGTGATAGAAAGTAGATTCAGAGTAGAATTAAATTACATGACATATAAATAGGCTCCCTCTGTCTCAGCCCCGCTGCAGCCAATGTCATGCCCGTTATCTAACAGAAGAGATACTAAATGTGTCTCTGCAGAAGCATAGGGATGATGTTTAGAAGGATGTACTATCTTCACCTTTAAAGTGGTTAATTTTTAAAAATAGTCTTATAGAACAACAGCTGGGAATTCTGCGACAAGTACTAAAGAAATAACAATAGTGCCCTGGATTTTTAACACTGGATCTCAGTAATTCAAAGAGACTTGCAGATTTTCTCCTAATATAACTCTGGACATATCTCTGTGGGTGAGCTAAGGGCAGGCATCGTTAGTCTCATCTTAGAGATAAAGAAACTAACGTTAACAGGAAGGAAGAGCCATCCTCTGGGTGACTCAACAAGTCACCAGGGGAACTGAACAGAGCCTAGGAAGTTAATTCAAAACTCTCAAACCTTGTTTGTCACCTGGTGTGTGAAAGTAAAGTAAATGTAAAGTTTAAAAAACAATAAAAAAGTACTTAAGGAAGTAATGTTTAAAAAGAGAAGGTGCTCATGAACCATAGATTTTAAAAAGAAAAATGCAAGAGGATCTAATTACCATTGAAGAAATACAGCAGCTTAAAGAGAGTTTTTCAATGCACTGTGGAGTTAAAAAACAGTTACCATCTTACTACAATTATGCATCCATTTTTGTTTCTAAAATGCACGGGGAAAATATCTGGAATGGCATACATCAAAATCGTAAATTATAGGTGAATTTCATCTTGATTTTGCTTTTCTGTCTTTTCTCAATTTCTCTATTTTCTGTATTTTTTTAAGGTTTTTTTTTTAATGTTCTGCTTTCTTGTGGTGCTTATTACTCTATTGAGATTCAAAGAAAGAACCATGGGACCTGAGAACCTCATACTTTAACTACTTCCCTGAGCCCAAGTGTCAGTTGGCAAGCTTGATAGATGCCAATTGCCGGACTCCCCCCTCTCCCGCCTACCTCCAACCTCTTCTGATTGAAGAGGTCTGGGAAAAGCCACAGAATCTACATTTCTGACAAGTTCCCAAAGTGATTCTTTTTTTTTTTTTTTTTTTGAGATGGAGTCTTGCTCTGTTGCCCAGGCTGGAGTGCAATGGCACAATCTTGGCTCACTGTAACCTCCACCTTCTGGGTTCAAGGCATTCTCCTGCCTCAGCCTCCCTAACAGCTGGGATTACAGGCATGCACCACCATGCCCGGCTAATTTTGTATTTTTAGTAGAGATGGGGTTTCTCTATGTTGGTCGGGCTGGTCTTGAGCTCCCGATCTCAGGTGATCCGCCTGCCTTGGCCTCCCAAAGTGCTGGGATTACAGGTGTGAGCCACTGTGCCCGGCCTTAAATATTTTTGATAGAGATGGGGTTTCACCATGTTGGCCAGGCTGGTCTCGAACTCCTGACCTCAAGTGATCCGCCTGTCTCAGCCTCCCAAAGTACTGGGATTATAGGCATGAGCCACTGCAACTGGCCCTAAAGTGATTCTTTTGCAGCCAGTCCAAGGGCAGCACTTTGGGAAGCACAGTGACATGAACCACTCCTTATTGAGAAGAAAGCTCCCCAATGTACTGGCCATCATGGTAAGTGTGGGAAAACTGAGTGTCACCCTCCTATGCCTCCAGATAACGAAAAGCCTTTTTAACTCTTCTGCCTCACTTCTGCATCTCTACATTTGTGCCAAGCACATTTGCTGCCCAAAATACAACCACAACCAGCAGCAGCAATATCACCTGGGAGCTAGACATGCAGACTCTCAGATCCCACCCCAGACTGACTGGGTGACAACCTACACTGTAACAGGATTCAGAAGCACTAGACTGGAAGACCTGCAGGTACCAGAAACAACCAGAAAGCAATCCCCAGTTACACACTCCCCAGACAGCCCCCTCTCAGGATGCCCTGTGGACAGATTCTCAGTGGGCACCTCCAGTGCTCTTTGACCACCAATGGCAAGTCTGCAGGAGCCTATCCCTTGCTCTGGGGTTTGAGGGCCAGGTCTAGGACACCCTTCCTGTGTTGGAGATGTCTGTTGTCTTTTTCTCAGGACAGCCGACTTCCTCCAGTGACCTCCCTTACCCAGGGACCCAGGGCCAAAGAACACCTTTCAAAGCACTGCCCTGTGACTGAGCAGAGGGTGGGCTCAGCCCATCCATTTCCCAAGCCCCTCCCTTTCTCCTACATCCTGAAAAAATTCAGACCGTTTAAGTCATCCTTATCATCATGTTAATAAATGTGGCAGTGTGACGGCCTAAACACAGGAAAAGACCAAGACAAAAAGGAAAAACAAAAACCAACAAAACACTCACACACACACACACACACACACACACACACACACCCATCAATCTTTGCAAAGCCAGATATTTCTTTTTCTTGCCTAGCAGGATACAGCATCTTTGGCATATTTTTCCCTCCTATTTTTGCTCCTTTTTCTTTTCCTTTTTAAATAGACACATTTCAAATGTCAGGGGGCGATAGTGGGGCCAAGTCAAATCAGATTCAGAAGACCAAATAGCTAAAGGGTTTGATCTTTGCAGCTGCTTCTTCCAGGGAGGCTTGGGGAGACCTCCCAGTGCAGGGAGAGCTCCTGATAAGCTCAAGTGGGCATTTATTGTGCTCACTCAGGCTCCCTCTCAGGTTAACCTTTATTTGCAGACTTGAACTAAAATGGTTACCAGCTTGAAAGGAAAGCCCTCTCTCTCCTTCTTCCCACTCTCCCCTTCTCCTAGTCCCAGAGGGGAGGAAAAAGAAACAAGGCAGAGGTTAAGTGAGGGAGACAATAGAGAAGGAGGGAGCTCTTATCTAAAATCTGACTTTGATTTTAGCGACTGACATTGAGTGGCAGGTCTGTCGCCAGTTTTTGTTTTTTACACCGTCCTCCAAAAATCCCAAGAGAGAGACTCAGCCAAGTTGGTCCCCACCTTTCCAAGTCGGCCTAATGGAAATTAGACTGCACACATCTCCCTGCCGCCAGAGGGGCCAAGGCTAATCGGGTATCCTCTCCGAGGAGCTGAGTGTCCAGGGACATCCCATATTTTAGCCGAGTAATTCAGACTTACTTGCCTAATGCCTTACTGAAACTTGTCATCACAGCAGCCAAGTAAAAAATATATCTGCGTGCCGTGTGGAGCAATAAATCCTGGGGCCATATTCTCAGTCATTCCATATTTCAAGGCAGGGAAGCTTATTTCTACAGGCTGTTAATAACAAAAGTGACTGTATAGGAAGGAGAAAGTTTGTGTCTATCCTTGGCCCCCTTACAGATCCGTCCTAGATTCAGGAGAGCGTTTGAGGCACAGTGTTTTCATGGGATTCACAGCTGCCATAGGACTGTACTCCACCAGACTCCCCAAGAAAATGGGCTTGTGTGTCCCAGACTGAATGTAAACAGGAGGTGCCTCTTTGTTTGCTATGAGAAGATGCATGGCCCTCCAGTTTTCAAGTAACTATGGGAATCATCCAGCCTGATGGCAAAGTGGGCTTGCGGTAGACACTGGAGGAAGGGGAAAAGAGAGAACATCCAGGCTAGAGAGTTTAAAAAAAGAGATGCGGGTGGGATCTGAGGAAAAGGCTGAGACTGGGTAGAGAAGTGAGTAGCCTCAGGTGAATCAGTCCAGAAAAATGTGGAGTGTAACTCAAGCCAGCCTTTCCCAGGTCCCAGATGGAAACCAAGAGGTGCTCGCCCACACAGAACTCTATTATTCCAGTACTATTTGCTCTCCTCCCCTCTCTCTCAGTAGTCTCTATTCTCCAACAGTAAAAGGTCTCTCCTCTCCATCAGTAAACACCTACTCATTCTTCAAGATGCTCGTCAAATTTTACTACCTCTTTAAAACCTTCTTCATGTCTCCCATACAAGCTCGTTGTTTCTCCTCTGTGTTCCCAAAGCCTTTTGTTAAACTCAGAGCACACATCACTCCCTAGGGAGGCAGTCTAGAGCCAAGGCTGAAAGAGCAGTCTCTAGAGCTGGTCTGTCTAGTTTCAAACCCTGGCTCGCCACTTACAAGCTAAACAACCTTGGGCAAGTTTTGTCACTTCTTGAGTCAACTGTAAAATGGGACCAACAGTAGTACCTGCCTCATAGGGTTGTCGTGTTAAGTGAGTTTCTATATAAAAACAGCTTAGAATAGGCCAGGGGTGGTGGCTCATGCCTGTAATCTCAGCACTTTGGGAGGCCGAGTCAGGTGGATCACAAGGTCAGGAGTTCAAGACCAGCCTGGCCAACATAGTGAAACCCTGTCTCTACTAAAAATACAAAAAAAAAAAAAAAAAAAAAAATTAGCTGGGCATGGTGGCACGTGCTTGTAGTCCCAGCTACACTCAGGAGGCTGAGGCAGGAGAATTGCTTGAACCCAGGAGGCAGAGGTTGTGGTGAGCCAAGATCGTGCCATTGCACTCCAGCCAACAGAGTGAGACTCAGTCTCATTAAAAAAAAAAAAAAAAAAAAAAGCTTAGAATAATGTTCTGTACATAGTAAGCACTCAACAAGAATTATGATCATTATGATGAGTCTTATTGTCTACCATCACATAACAGTGCACGCCTCATTGGTAGAGGCTAAGTCCTCTTTATTCAGCATTGTTAATGGCAAGCATAGTAATTGACACATAGCGGAGCTAAATAATGTTTGGTAAATGAAAGAATGTTGTGATTTGCTGGAATCTCGATTTTCCCTATTGCTTATAGAAAAGCAGTTACTTTACAGTAGAAATGAAATCATGTGATACTTACTATTACATTTGAAAAGATACTAATCTGAATCTGTGGTGTCTAATGGCTTCCCAGGAGAAGGGACGCAGGAGACCACAAAGAACAAGGTCCCAGAGATTGATCTGCCATGTCTGGCTCCACTTTACAGCTGGGGCTGACTCAAACAGAGGGGAAACCAGGATGATGGTCTACTATGGCCTTTAAAGTTCACTTCTTACAAAACTACTTCCAAGAAAAAAGTTTCTATAGCCAATTTCAGCTTTCCCAGACATTGCCAAATTGCTCTCCAAAATAGATTTAACCAACCAACACTCCTGCCACATTGTTAGAGAATTTCCATTACTTGGCAATTTATTTAGCATGTAAAATCCCCATAATTTTTTTTAAAGAAAAGTCAGGAAGGCAGAAATAAAATGCTATATTCCTTTCTCCTTCCCTCTGGGTGATTCACAATATTGAAGTCTTTGAATGGCCTAATTTCAAAGAGTATAAGAAGAATAGAAGAAAAAAGAAAAGAAGAAAGTACAGGAAAAGAAGGGGAGGAAGGGAGGGAGGAAGGAAAGAAGAAAAGAAGGAACGGAGGGAGGGAGGCGGGGAGGGGAGGAAGGGTGAAGGAATAAGCAAGCAAAGCACAGGAGGAAAATAAAAGAAAATCTATTAACCTTGCTTAACCTAGTGTTTTCCAACTTTATTTGACCATGAAATCATTTTCCCCCCTCACATGAGCTATTATTATTCTATGGATTTATATGGGGTTCCAAAGAATACACTGGGAAATTCTATATCACATCAACATTCTTCCTCACCCCCCTCACTCACATTTGTTCTAAAAAAAAATAGTAGAATATATCAATTGTATTTTAAGGCGTGTTTATAGCTTTTGGTCAGTTAGCTCAAATTCTCACAACAGTGTGTTAAATTTTCCCATAACAACTGCTCAGTTAAATATCAGGTATTGATCGGTTTACATTAAAGTGTGAAACACATAATTTACATTAAGTTGTAAAACACATTCATTAATGTTTCTGCGTGCCCCATTTGTTCTACATCTAGGCTGTTTTGGAGGTTAATTGTTTAATTAAAACCTTCTGTACTGACCATGGGTGTACCTCCAAAAAATGTTTGCTTAGCCTGGAAGAGCCGACCTTGGCAGCCCTGGCTTCGCTTCTCTCACTCTTCAAACTGCACGGCCTCTCCAGGCCTCCATTCCTTCAGTGGTAAGATGAGAGTGTTGAACCAGATAATCTCTAAGGCCCACTCAGTATCAACATTTATATTTCAAAATCCTTGCCATGGCAAACCATTACTCCTCTCTATGATCTAAATATTAGACTTGTAAAATATGAACAGATCTAATTTACTAAAAGCCTCTAATCAAGACCAAAACCTTTTACTTAAACAATTAGAAAACAATTAGCTGGGGGAATAAAAACAATTTTAATTTGCTAAATGGGCTTCCTCTCTCCTAATAGATGTGGACAAGACCCTAACTAATGCTTCTGACCACACGGAAACCACACGGGCCTCACTGAGTCTGTGGGTAGAGGCGTGGGTTGGCTCGATTTTCTATTAGGGAAGTGAAAGGCGCTCACATTAACCTCAGCCTTTTGCAGTGATTCATGTTTAAACATTTACCTGATGTTTGCAATGTGTTGCGCTTCCTACTCATTGATCGATCCTGATGCCTAAGCACAGGTGGATTTTGCACCAGCCCAAAGCCATGCATACCTTTGTCATTGTCATACTGCTCACTCTCCTCAAGTGAGCTCCTGGCGCACAATTCTGAGCCCCTGTGAGATACCCAACAAAAGCCCTTTTTTTGTTTTTTGTTTGTTTGTTTGTTTTGAGACAGAGTCTTGCTCTTTCACCAGGCTGGAGTGCAGTGGTGCGATCTCGGCTCACTGCAACCTCTGCCTCTCGGGTTCAAGCGATTCCCCTGCCTCAGCCTCCCTAGTAGCTGGGACTACAGGCATGAGCCACCATGCCCAGCTAATTTTTTTTTTAATTTTAGTAGAGACAGGGTTTCACCACTTAGGCCAGGATGGTCTCGATCTCCTGGCTTCGTGATCCACCCACCTTGGCCTCCCAAAGTGCCGGGATTACAGGCATGAGCCACCATGCCCAGCCACAAAAGCCCTTTTTAATTAACACAATGTAAGAGCATCTGGCCCCAAATTCTGGCTAGAAAATATCTTTATTTTACATGATGCCCAAAAGGATCAATAAACAAACCTTCCATTTTCACCATTACTCAATAGCAGTGTATTGAGTTCACTTAATATATTGCTCTTATTTAATAGAACATTTTTAAAAAATTTTGTAACACAAAAATGGAGCAATCTTCATTTCAGAAGTGATTTCATGCCAGTTCCTTTCATTTTTTGGTCCCCTTTCCTTATCCTCTTTGACATGCACATATTTTAATCCTGAGCAAGTTATTTCATCCCTCTGGGTCTTGCTTTTCTACTTATAAAGCAAAACAAAGATTTGAGCCATCTCAATTTTAGAAGCTCTTTTCATTTGCCTTCCTTTATCCTCTCAAAATACACATATTTTCATCTTGGGCAATTTGCTCACCTCTCCAGGTCTCAGCTTTCTCTTTTGTGAAATGAGAAGGCTGAATTCTCTGAGCATCCTTCTAGCTTTATGTAATAGAGCATGCTGGAGTGATTTCGCATGCAGGTGTCAGCAGCTGGGGGCATGTAGTAGTCTGCTAGGGCTGCCATAACAAAATACCACAGACTGGATGGCTTAAACAACAGAAATTTATTTTCTCACTGTTCTGGAAGCTGTCAGTCCAAATTCAAGGTATTGCCAAGGTTGGTGTTTTTGTGAGGCCTCTCTCCTTGGCTTGCAGACAGCCACCTTCTTGTGGTGTCCTCACACTGTCATCCTTTAGTCTACCGGGATCTGTGTCCTAATCTCTTCTTTTTATAAGGATACCAGTCAGAGCAGATGAGGGCCCACCCTAATGTCCTCATTTGACCTTACTTGCCTCTGTAGACTCTATCTCCAAATTCAGCCACAGTATGGAGCACTGGAAGTTAGGGCTTCAATATATGATGAGTAGGTGTGGACAATTCTGCTCTTAATAGAGCACATGCCAATTTTTCTTTTTTTCTCCCTTTTCTTCCCCCCTACCCACCCCGTCTTTTAACTTTTCTTAATTTCCTCCCTGTTTTTTCCTCTTACCTCCTTGTTTTTTCCTCTTACCTGGCCCACATCACAGATTCAGTCCAAAGAGGCTTAAGAGGATAGGCTCTGGATTCAGACCACCCAGATTTGAAGAGCAGCTCTGCAAATGATTAGGCAGGTGCCCTGGAGCAAATCTCTGAGGCTCTTAGAGCCAGTTTCCTCCTCCACAAAATGTGGATGATAATAGCAGTACCTATCTCACCGAGTCGTTGGAGGGTTCAGTGACCTCCGTGAAGATCAGGTGAAGTGGTCAGAACACTGTCTGGCTCAATTAAATGTTGGCTTCTATCTTTCAGTTTGTCTGGACATGACTATTGGGCCATTGAGAAGCCAACTTGCATGAGTAGAAGCTCAGGAGAAATTCTGATTGAAGGAACCTGGGATGAGGCAGGAGGAAGACCCTGAGATGGGAAAGACAGCCAAATAGCCATGCCAGAATAGGCCCCATAGTCAGCCCAACAGAGGGCCGTACAGAGAAAGGCTGCAGCCAACAGTGAAATATGGGGACACACACAGAGCTGCTTCGGGGCTACTTTGGGTAGCTACTCAGTGCTTTCATGCACTGAGCCCCAATGGGAACCCAGGAGAGCTTAGACACAGCAAGGATAGGAACGTGGGGGTCCCCAGCAGGCAGTGCTATGGGAACGGACGTGAGCTGTCTCAGGGAGGACTCCAGCCCCAGAGGTGGTGCTGAGGAACTAGTTGAGAGTGGACGTCATCAGGTGGACAGAAGCTATACGGACCTGAGCCATGGGTGAGAGCAAGAGAGATGCTCCTTGAGACCCCCCTGACTTTAGAGAGGGGATTTTGCCCAGGGCTGAACTCCTGTGCTATACAGGTAAGGGAGCATGGGCCAGTGAAATCTGGGTGGTTAAATCCAGCGGCCTATGGATGTGCACAGATCAATAAGGCCTGGGGAATCTCAGGTAGTGCACACTCATGTAGCAGTTGGGATAAGGAGTTTGCTGGTCCCTGAACTAGAAGCACATCAGCACATAACTGCAGCCAAACTAGAGCCTTCATCATGTGAAGCACGGCAATCACCTTTCCTGAACCAAATATCAGACTACCTGATGGATGGCTGACGAAGCCAACTGAAGAATGGGGCTTTGAAAGTGCAGCCAATTCAGCGTGCTAACATTTCACCCTGAATCAGCGCAGGCAGTGACACACCGTCTCGGTGGTCCCATGCAAGGAGAACTCTCACTTCTGCGCTAGAGAAGAGCAGTTATGGATTCTCCTGCAGGCAGGTAAGTCTGAACATGGAGGGGCTGAGCTGAGCATACCTGGGTCCTTCTTTCAGATTTACCAACTGAGGCTCAAGAGAGGCCAAGAGTATTACTGGAATGAAACCATCTCCACTTAGAAACATGAAAGTGGGGGAGATGAGGAGTTCCCCCTACCAAACCTCATCTAAGGTCACAAACTCCAATGCTTATGGAGTGCTTGTGTGGCTATGTGAAGCGCAGAAGAGTGTTAGAAGGTCAAGAACAGCAGTGGACAGGCTTAGCTTAGGGTCTAAATCTGGGTGGGGGGCAGAGGTTGTGCTGTGGAAACGAGAACACTCCTGCTCCATCAGAGGTGCTGGCTGGGCTTCTGAATTAAGATTATTTCTGAAACAGGAAATCTGATTGTAAACAATACAGAATTCAGCCTTAAACACCACGTGAACTCCACACAGCCCATCTGAGGACTACCATCTGTGGCCCAATCTTACAGGAACCATGTAAGGGCCTGAGAGTGGATGGATTTCATGGATAATGAGAAGCACCAAGGCCTTTGCTCCTACAGGTAAGAGCAGAGGAAAGAGAGGGAGATTTCCTTAGCAATAAACGAGGAGACATCCTCGAGCTTGGAGAGTCTGAGAGATTACTCTTGGGCCCTAACTGGGGAGACTATAGCCTTCGGTCCATAAATATAGGAGGATAAAAGGGTTCTCATCTAGGCAAGAGGGAGATCTTGCCAGAATCTGCCTCTTTCTCCAAGCTCACACCCTCTATTGTTGTCAGTCCATTCAAATGCGTAAACCCTGCAGCTAAGTGAGTCACTCAGGCTGGGAGGACTGTCCTTCCTTCCGTCCTTGCTTCACTCTTGCTCCCCTCCCATCACTAATTGTTTCCAGGGCTAGTGCTGGGGGCAGACACTGTCCAAAGGCCTGCTCTGTTCTTCCCAACCCCCTCTGGAGTGGGCCTCACAGGCTGCCCTGTGTTGCTAATGTCCATTCATCTGGAACTAGCTGTTCACAGCCCCAGCTAAAAAGACCTTTCATCTACGCATTATCCCTCCACAAAAACCTCAAACGGGAAGAGGCTTCAAAGACCAGGGCCAAGCTCGCTTTCCAGTCTGCATAGATAGTCCCCCAAGCACCAGCCCAGGGAGGAAGCAAAGGGAGCCCGGCCATCCTCAGGTTCTGCTTCTGCCTGCGGAGCTGTCATCTGTTCATAGTAACACCCAGTCTGCTGCGCGCCTTCCTTTTTTGGATCCTTCCATAATTGTGTCTTTTAGAGAAACAAAAGCTTCAAAGGAGGGGTCTGAACACTCTCTAGCTCTGTATGAGAATCCCCTTGAAGAGCGTGAACTGAAATGTTCTGTCTTGGAGCTCCATTGGATTGAGTCTTGAAACCAAGAGGCCGCTGGCGCAGCTCCTGGATTTTCCCATCGTATCCACCTCTTCGTATGATTTCATTACTGATTAGAACCATATTTCTAAGAGTAGATCTAACATGAGGTTCTGAACAGCAAGAAGAATGGCAAAGTGGCATTACCTCTTTCTGATCTTAGGGTCATGCTGAAGCCACTTGGTTCTTTTTTTTAACCTGCTTTTTAGATTGAGGTTGGGATACATTTTCATAGTTGATGGTTCTTTGAACATTTGTGGTTTATCCCCAAGTCCAGTTAGAACCAAAGATTGAATATAAACCAGAATGTCTTTCTTCCTCCCCATCATCACCTTCTCTTTTTCTTCAGTGCAAGCTGCCCAAGTTGATTGGACATCATCCCTAGACAGAAACACATTCTTAGGCTGCCCTCTGCCAGACTAAGCATCAATAAAGAGTCATGAAGCTTCACGTGTGGGCAACAAGCCCTCCACTGAGTGACCCTCGGCCTGCTAGAATCCTAAGTGACCAATTTCAGATCTGTTAGGAGCCATGCTTTCTAGCATTGGTAATCAGACCTGAAGGTGACCAGTCACTAGAAGGAATCTACCATCTGCCCCATGAGCCAACAGAGAACTGAACACATACTTTTGCTTTTTTTTTTTTTTTTTTTTTGGTGTGCTTGTTCCTTTTCTGCCCTAAATTTGGCCCTTACAATTTCTGCTCGGGAAAACCCATTGAACTTGAACTGAAACATAGCTCTCCCCTGCCAAATAACAGGTTGCTATTTGCTTCTCACACAAGCTAAAACCCCTCCAGTCCTAAGGGGATTCAGCACTGTCACTCTCTGCTCATAGCTTCAACCCAACATCCTTGTGTACTGTCACTGCCTCTTCTTTCATGCCAACTTGGAGGATCTGATGCAAAGCAGTTCTAGAGGCAAGAGTAAGAACTCAGCCCTTAAGAGTCATAGTTTGACAACTGGGCCCTTCCATGTGTACAGCCTTTTGAGGACTGGACTTTCTTGTCCCTACAAATGTTGAATATAGGTTAACTTGACAGCTGGCTACTGAGACCCAGGGGGTTTTACTGAATGTTTGGGACCTCACACCGACTTGGGATGACAGAGAGAGAAAGCTGCTCCAGCCTGTCTCATGCATTTCATGAGCTGGCATTCAGTTTCTTTCTGCTTCTCCATGGAGTGTCCAGGCCAGGTCCAAACCACCATCTGAGAAGTTTGGAGCCTAGACTTATGAATGAGCAGGGCTAGAGTCCATACCCCTTAAACAGGTGTTGGTGTGCTGCTCAAAGATGGGTCTGGGGGATACTAAAATCACCAGATATATATGGCACAATGTTCTGATAATTTTATTCAAGGATTTATTGTTTGGAAAAATAGTTTATTAACAATGACAGTATGGGTTTAGAATACAAAATGTTTTATGAATTTTTAAGCTAGGACTTGAGACTTGAAGGAAATTTTCTTGCTTGAGGAGATTCAGGCAAAGCCTTTGGAACCCCAGGCCAAGTTAGAAGTTTGGGAAACCTTTATGATCAGGATACTCATTAAAGCCTGTTCCAGGGCCTGGAGTGGTGGCTCATGCCAGTAATCCCAGCCCTTTGGGAGACTGAGATGGGAGGATGGCTTGAGGCTGGAAGTTCAAGACCAACCTGGGCAACATAGTGAGACCTTGTCTCTACAAAAACAAAAACAAAAAATATTGTTTAACAAAAATTAGCTGGGCATGATGGCATGTACCTGTAGTCCCAGACACTTGAGAGGTTGAGGTGGGAGGATCACTTGAGCCCAAAATTTGAGGCTGCTGTGAGTTATGATTACACTACTGCACTCCAGCTTGGGTGACAGAACAAGACTCTGTCTTTAAAAAAAAAAAAAAAATTATTTTAAACCTGTTCCAGCCTGTGGGCTCTAAAAAGCATCTCTTCCTTTCTTTCCTGGGGCCTCTGTTCTTTCCAGAGGTGAGATAAATACACTCCACTAGGTAAAAACTGCTTCTCCCCTGTTCACACTGCACCATCTAACAAAAAGCCTTTCTGACAGGACACTGTAGGAATTGTGGACTCCAGGACCCCTGGAGCCCTGTTGCAGGGTGCCCAAGGGTAGCCTGGAGCCAGGGATGCTGCCACCCAACATCTTCTGAGACCACCTCAGGAGGATCCACCATTTCTAGTTTCATGACCTTAAGAACAGCTCATAACTGATAATAGTGTACTTCATGGTGCCGATAGAAGGATTGAATGACTAGTCATGAAGCGCTTAGAACCATGCCTAGCATACATGAAGTTCTATAAAACTATTTTGATGAGTAAATAAAACCTATTTCTCAAGATATTTTTAAATGTTTAGTCCCAGCAAACAGCCTTCTCTGACTTACTGCCCCAATCAGAATTCCCATAGCAATGATGATATGGCTATGTGATCAGTCAGGGTTTTCACTCCCTGTCACCATTGGCACCCCTCCTAATCCATGGTGCATGCAGAATTTGCATAATAACTTGTGCTAATTATTCTAAACAAGGCCATCCAGATTAGGAAGAGAAAGATGTGTCTGACTTATAGATGCCTGTGATAGGCCGAATAATGGCCCCCAAAGATGCCCTTGTCCTGACCTCCAAATTCTGTGAATATGTTACCTTAAATGGCAAAAGTGATTTTTGCAGATGTGATCAAGTTATGAAATTGGAGATGGATGGATGCAGAAGGTCAGAAAGGAGAGAAAATGCCACACTGCTGGCTTTGAAGGTGGAAGAAGGGACCATGAGCCAAAGAAAGCAGGCAGACTTTAGAAGCTGGTAAAGGCAAGGGAACAGATTATCCCTCTAAAGCCTCCAGAAGGAATGCAATTCTAACAACACCTTGCTTTTAGACTTCTGACATGCAGGACTGGAAGATAATACATTTATATTGATGAAAACTACTAAGTTTGTGCTAATTCACTATAGGAGCAACAGGAAACTAACACGACACTTCATACAAAAGACTTTCTCTGATGGAACATGAAAAGCTCAGAGGCGTTGACTTCGCAGCAGGATGCCCAGAGAGAGCCATACCGCAGATGGAGAAAAGAAGCAAAGAAAGACTGTAATTTTTAAAAGAAATATTTAGTACCATCTTCTGGTCTTTTTCATAATCAACTAGCAATGAGATCATTTGCCTCTGGTCACAGATTATACCTGCATTTTCCAGTAAAAAATGTGTTCTTTAGAATATATCTAAGGAATACATTAGTTCCTTGAAAAGTTTCATTTTTGCTTTGTGCCAGGTCTTCCACTGTTTTTGTTGACTGTTATCTAAGTCTTTCATTTACATTTTTACAAGTTTACATAATAGTACCAACAGCTAACATTTATGGAGAGCCTTCTGTGTATCAGGCACTGTCCAAAGTATTTACATGCATTCAGTCATTTAGTCCTTCACAATAATTCTTTAAAGTCTCTACTGCCATTATGCCTATTTTTTCAGTTGAGAAAACTGAGGCTCTGAAAGGGTAAGTAACTTTCCCAAAGTGATACAGCTAGAAAGAGGAAGAGCCAGCCTTCAAACATAGGTGGTGTGGCTCCAGAGTCCATGAGCCTAAGCTACACTATCTTGCTTCTCAAAACACTAACTTCCTAAGGGCCAAGACTCAGTGTTATTCTTTCTTGTTTATCTCCCCTACTTCTGCTCCGCCATGCCTAGCACATTTATTGAGCACCTGTTATTATTAGTCCATGTGGTGGATACTTCCATGTACATTACTTCATGTAATCTACTATAACCTCAAGTGCCTTGTCCAATGTCATACGAATACTGACAGGAGGAACCTCAAGCCTATGATCATTCCAATCCACCATGCTGATTTCAGAAATAAAGGCACTGGAGTTGGAGCCAACAAGCCTGATTTAAGGCTTAGCTCTTTTACTTAATTCCTAGCTGTATGAATTGTGCCAATCTCTTCACCACGTGGGCCTGTTGTTTCGCCTCCAAAATGGAGATGATAAAACCCAATGCTGTGGTTTGAATGTTTGTCCTTTCTAAGACTTATGTTGGTGTTTTATCTCCAATGTGGCAGTATTAAGAGGTGGGGCATTTAAGAGGCTCTATTAATTCATTCATGGATTGATGGGTTAATGAATTAATGTGTTATGGGAGTGAGACTGGTGGCTTTATAAGAAGAGAGAGAGAAATCTGAGCCAGCATGTTTAGTCCCCTTACCATGTGATGCCCTGTGCTGCCTTGGGACTCTACAGAGAGTCCCCATCAGCAAAAGGCCCTTACCAGATGCAGCTCCTCATCCTTGAATTTCTCAGCCTCCACAACTGTTAGAAATAAGTTCCTCTTCCTTATGAATTACCCGGTTTCGAGTATTCTATTATAAGCAACAGAAAACAGAATAAGACACCTATCTTGTCAGGAGGGTTGTAATCTTCCTAGCTCCTGCTGGATGGGGCTGGTGGGACACCACAACCAGGAGGCAGAACTGGCCTCCCTCAAGGCAGTAGTGGGCGTCTGAGTCTGGCTGTTAGAGCAGAGCGGTGGGCAGTAGCTCCCTCCTTATGAAGCCGGACTCTGGGCCTCCCGTCTTGCCTCTTCTGAGAGAAGTAACCATCCAGTTGGAGAGCCTGGAGGTTACTCCCTCACTGGGAGCAGCACTTTATCGCCTGCCCTGTCTCCCCTTCCTCATTGTTTCTCAGGGCTGGCTGCATGTTCAAAATCACTTGGGGAGTCTAAAGGGAATATGAATGCCCAAATCCTGCCTCCAATTAGTGAAATCAGAATCTCTGGAGCCAAGTATGAGTATTTTTGTTAAAGCTCCTCCAGTTGTATTAATGGGCAGCCAGGCTTGGGAATGCCAAGAGTAGCAGTTAAGAACTCAATCTTTGGAATCAATGAGACTCACATCTACTCACATCTATGACTCACTACATAGTGATGGGCAAGTTACTCAAGTGTTCCTTGGCGACTAATCAGTAGAGCAGCATTTTCCAACCTTTTTCATGACATGGCACACAGAGAAAATAACAATATTTGTAGAGCATCCCAGAGTAAATAAATGAGGCGGGGAGACCTTCTCAGACACTTTGGCCATCTTGAGATCAGAGACGATCTGTATCTATGCACACTTGTGCCCCTTTCAAAACAAGCTGGTAGGGAGGCTTTACAGAGAGGAGCAAGTGGGGAGATTTTTATCAAGTCAACTCACCATAGGGTATTGGAGCTAAAAGGGACCTTAGTAAATGATATGTTCCAATCCCCTCATTTCACACTGAGGAGTAAACTAAGGCTAGAGAGGTGGGGTGATTCACTCAAAGACTGTGCTGGAGTGGTGTTAACAATTGCCCTTGGTCAAAATCAAATGCCAGGCCAGGGGGCCGTGTTCCCTCCTGTTGATCAGAGGGCAGCCATAAAAGAACCCCCGCTCCTTGTCAGGGGATCTCACTTACATCATCCTGGATGACAGGTTGATTCATTGGTCCTACACTCTTGCAGCCCAGGAGGATGGCTGAGAGACAACCGTCTTGAAGTGTGGGTGCCTATGGGGAATGACAGCTAGCAAGTTTCTTTGCTCTTTTTCTTTTTCTTTTCAATCTGGAAAGCTGCAATCAATGAGTATGTGCAGAATTAAAGCCAGATTATAGGAACAGAGGTAAAATCAGAGAGACTGACAAGTCGAGCACTCAGCATGCTGAAGTCATTTGTCTAGCTAGAGGATCGTTTTTCCCCTTGAGGTTTATTTAAGTTGTGGAATGGCTGAGGTTTGGGGGAGCTGTTAGGGTTCTGACACTGGAGCTGCTTTTGCACTGCTGATTTATAACAGACTCATGATGCTGGAAATGCTGGTTGCCCTGTTTGTATGCAGCCCAGAACCACCCACCCCCTCAACTCCACACCTCCATGCTGCATGGAGATGAAAATCCAGAATGTAAAATATGAAATCTGTTGGTGACAAAGAAGGGCTAGGAAGCCACTGGTTACAAGGGTTTGAAAGCGGAAGCCAGGTGCATTCTTTCCAGTATGGCTGCAGACTGTCTTTGAAACAGATGTCACCCACTCCCCTGCCATTCTCTTTGCTTAGGGGAGGCGCAGAGTTCCAGAATGGGAGACAATAGGCATTAATATCCATTGGAATGACAGCTGTTTATGACTTGCTTTGCTCAGGACACGTGTCCCCTAAGCAGAATGATTAGCACTGCAGCAGAATACGATATTTGTGGGTAATCAAAAGCGAAAGGCAGATCATTTGGACTAATGGGAAGCAAGGTCCACGCCAGCCTTTCTGGAAGTTCCCGCTAAGAATAAATAATAAAATGAGTTCATAGCAGTAGCCTCCCTCCCCCTCGTAACATGGTGGATTTGTTTAGTGTATCCTGGGAAAACTTACCTGCCTTGCCAGGGTGTTATGAGGATTAATTAATGTTTGTAAAGTGCTTGGAATTCCACTGAAGAAAGGTACCTTGTCGATGCAAATTATTATCATTATATAGTGCCTTTCATCCCAGAATCTCCTAGTGCTTCCCCAACAATTAATTAAGCCTCACTACACCCCTGCGAGGGGGGAAAGCATCATTCTGCCCACACGAATACGGCAGAGTTTCTGCACCTGAGTCACAGAGTCTAATGTTCAAGTCGCCCTCCAGGAGGGAGAAAGACTCCATTAGTGAGCATCCCTAAGTGCTTCATAATACATGAGTTGCTAACAATGCAAGGCAAAGCACTATACACCCATACCTATGACTATAAGGGCTTGTTTAATTTTGTTTGGTTCCTAATTGTCTGGGCTGCTTGTTTTATTTTTCTCCCTTCTTTGTAAAGCAATAAGGTGCTTGTCAGAGGAGAGCCCAGTTAGCAACTGTAATGAGTTACGGTGTTTTGAGACACCTTCTAATCCTATTCCTTAGCATCTATAACTCCAGAAACAGGTTGCACCCTTCCCCTCACCAAACAGCCCTCCCCCCGCAAAAGAAGTTAACTTGCCTTTAGCAAAAATCATAAAGGATTTACTAACAGGATGGACAGTTAGATGCCGTGTTAGCAATCTGGAAGCTGCATCCTCGTCTAACATGTGAGCATCTTAAGTATGTATTGTAATTCTTTTTTCATTACAAGTGCAGTAATTCATAAACACAAATCTCTTGTATTGGCTGCTTTTAGAAGGAGTCTGAAAATCAAGTGAGCATGTGTAACATTGCAGGGGGACGGTATGTGCTGGAGAAATATCAGCCTGCACAGTCCTTACCAAAGGCATTTTGAAACAGAACATTTTGGCATCGGTTCTGGACAAGCTTTAAGACAGGAATTTCCCCACGAGGCCAAATTTCTAGTCATGAAAATTTGGGAAGAAAAATCATGATTTCCAACTCTAATTATATCTCAGAGGTTGAGTCATCATGTGACCTCAGAAGCATTTCCTAAACTCACATAAAGCTTCCAATTTCTCTTGTGCACATCTTGGAGCTAGAAGACCCAGTTTCCCAGTTGGGTTGACCACTTACCAGTCATGTTACCCTGGACAAATCACTAACCTCTCTGAGGCCCAACGTCTTCATCCATAAAATGGGAATAATGGTGGCTGCCCTAACCTAACCTATGTTTTATGTTGTATAGATGAAATGAGGGCATTTTTATGTGGGAGTGCTTTGCAAACCATGAAAGCTATGTAAGTGTAAGTGACTGCTAATAGCAGGAGTCAAGTCATCTTAAGAACCCTGCAGTTATAGGAAGACAGACTTGTTCATAATCATAAATCACACTGAGCAGTAACCACCTCTAAGGTGTGGTGTGCTTATTATCTATGCTAAGTAGCACTGATAGGGAAGTTAGAGAGTTCTAAGACTGAAAATCTTCAGCATTATCAGATGGATTATAGAACATGGTTTTGTTGGTCTAGCCTTTCCCCATCTTACCCTACCCTGCCACCACCACCTAGTCTCCTAATTCCATTAAGGAATTATTTCCTAACACCATGTAATCCTGGTTGGACTTTTATGTGTGGAGTCTCCTCCACACCCTCATATAGGGTGGGCAACCAGGTTGGCCAATCAGAATATTCCATTCTGTGGCCTAAGGGATGGGCGTCAACTCAAGCATGGCCAATTGTGGGTATTTTCAATGATTGATGTACAAGTGTTGGGAGAAAGTCCACTGAAATTGCTAAGCTGGGAGGATGTGAGTTGTCTGCTACTTGAACAAAGCCTGCTTGAGAGTGTCACCAAGCAAAGACAGGCTGAAGCAAGACAGAGATGATTACTGAGGACACATGTGTATGATTGGGAAATGGTTTAATGCCTTCACATTACTTGTGTTCCTGAGTCAAACCGTGACTTGACTCCTGATTTCCCAAGTATATGAGCCAATGAATTCCCATTTTATTTAAGCTAATTTGAGTTGAATATCTACTCCTTGCAATAGTAAAATGCTTACTGATACTGTCATGAACCAATGAAAAGCAGACAAGATTTATCAGTTCACCTTTGGGGGAAGGTGAGCCACATAAACATAACTTTCATGATTAGATGAAGTAGTTGCTTTGTGATTCTTTTCATGGTACCTATGAAGTGGATAGAAAAAATGATTTGAAATTACCTTGTTTTTCAAAGGGAATATAGTTGGCTTTCTCACATAGTCAGCAGAGCATCATTAGAAGCTTGGGGTCCATTCTCCCTGCCTGCTTCTTATATTTAAAGTATATTGTCAACCAGTATCCATTTTCCTAATATTAGTTCCTCTGTTTGGGCTTCCCCATCTCTTTCTACTTCTACCGCATCAGAAGTCTTCATTCTCTTGTCATTGCTCTGCCATTTGCATCATATTCGCAATAGGGTTAGGTACTGCCCTGTGGATAGATTGAAAACTCTTTGGGGAAAAGGTTGGAACTCCTGAATATTTAGCGCACTGCCTGATACATGGTGGGATCTTGCATTCGCTAAATTGGTGTTGGATGTGACATACCACTCAGTAGATTTAAGGGAAGGCTAAGGCACAAAAGAATATTTTATTCTGAGATCAATCTGATTGGTTACACAAGCCAAAGCATTCAAGTGTAACTGGTGTGTGTGGGTGTGGGTGTGTGTGTACATGCACATGCTTTAACTCACAGGCTTTTTGTTGACTGGTTTGAGGTACATGTGTGCTAGAGTGTATGGTTATAAGCTTCAATTCTGGTACCCATCCACCTGGGTTTGAATCCTCACACACTGTGTGGCTTTTGGGGGAATCATTATATAATCTCTCTGTTTCATTCTTTTTATCTGTAAAAAGAACAAAAATAAAACCTCATTATTGTGAAAATTAAATTGACTTCCACCAGTAGAGTAGCTAGAACAGTGCCTGAATCACAGCAAATACTCAATAAATTTAAGTTTGTATTATTATGAATGAACTCTGGCTTAGAGTATTCATTCATCTGAGTGTATAGACACAGAATCCAACAGCTCCTCTCTACTACTCAAGGTGCACTTCATATTTTTCTTGATTGTTTTGCCTGAGAGGTTCAGCTGCTCGATTCTCCATACAGAATCACCATCCTGTGGGGCTGGGCAGCAGGTGGCATGCTCATAAAAGCCTATCATGGTGTGTCACCACCACGGCAAGTCACAGATGGCGCCCTGAGACACCATGATGCAAACCAGCAAGAGGAGACTGAGATATCCATCAAGCTTCCGTGAAGAATCACAGAGCTCCTCATTTATGTGCTTGTCAACATTTTATCCACGTTTATTACCTTCGTGAGCATTTATTTTTCCTTATCAAGTCCCAATGGTAGATTTTCAGTCTCTATAGTTATGGACATAAACTTTCACATTTTCACCAATTTCCTTCCCCATCAGCCCTCATCTGATCTGTATTTGTATCCTCTTGCTTGTGTGAGAAACAGAGCTTGCTCACAAGTGTCGAATGGATGAAACGTTTCTCATGGTAAGGCAAGTTTATATGTCCTCTGAGGTCCCCTGCAAGGCACCTCCTGACCTCCACGCACTTCATTCATAGAGCTTTGAAATTTGTTCAACTTGCTAGCAAGTCGGAGAGTATTTACAGAGCAGGGATGAGTCAAATGGGGAACATGAACAGATGGAGAAGAGCCAGTTGTTATGCTTCAAGTATGTTTCCCACATTGGAATGTGTCAAAGCCTGGCGGTATACACTGCATGCGAGTCACCCACATAGTATAAAACTGATTTAATTTACTACCAAACGCCTTCATTTTGCCATTACATAATCATAAATGTGCCCCCAAAGAGGCAGTGTTAGAACATAAGCCAGGGCAAAGAGCCAACCAGACATGAGATCTAGTCCTAGTTATACAACCTCATTCATGTTCCTACAAATCCTCAGTGGCCTTTCGGATCTGTGGCAGGACATACCTTGACACCACTCTGGTCTGTTGACTTGTCTTTCATTTACCTACCTGGTGAGCTGTGCGGTTTAGCAGCTAGATTCCTGGGCATGCTGGAGAGATACTGGAGAACTGACACTGGTGCCTTGAGATGTCGTGGCAACTCTCAGCTCCACCCGCCCCCACATCCTGTCTACTCTCTAGCGAAATTGCTGCTCTAAAAAAAGACCTCAGAGCAGCTTGAGAAGGGCCTGGAGAGGATGGCCCTCCTCACATTTCCCCCCAAGGTCTTGCTGTTAAATCTCCCACAAGCTCTAAGAGCAAATTGTCAGTGATCCACTTACCCAGCCCTAAACACCTCAGCCACGTCTACCCAGATGACGGAAATTGCTTTCAGGGATAGATGCATCTCAAGAAAGTTGGCTATAAAATGGATTTTTATAAAGAGAATTCCATTTTCTCCTGGCTTCCATTACAAAATTGGAAAATTTGTCACACTGGAGGAAAGAATCCTCTCAGGAGACAAAAATTAACATTTGGGATGAGAAATTAATGTAAAGCCATAGCAATGACACATCTCTCATTGGAACGCACCAGTGCCTGCTGGGAACCACCTCATGGTTCACTTTCCCTTTGAATCATTTCCAGTGTTTTGTGGAAGCGTTGGAACTCATGAACCTAATACACACTGTCAGTCCTTTCCCTCCCCCACCCAAGACTTAGAATTTTCTCCATGAGCAAAGGTTCTATTTCCATGTTCTTGCACCTCACAAAACTTGCTACCGCTCACTCGTATTAGTTTGAATATGGCTTTAGGCTGCAACATAACATTTTATTCATTCATTCACTTATTTATACCCCACTTTATTCCTATAAATAATTTGATGTGGCTTAAAGGAATAAATGAGATAAAATGGTGTATTTGCATTTCAGATTCAATTCTACTTGTTTCATTTTTACTTGCATTTCAGATTTCATTCTACTTGTTTGCCCTAATGAAGTCAATTTTGACATTTTAATGTCATGAGCCATAGCATTAAATAATAAATATTAATCTATTGGAGCTGAAAGAGTCTGATAGGTCATCTGGGCTACCTCCCACCCAGTACAGCTTCCACCATAGCCTGTCCAGTGAAATGGAGTGGTCTTTCTACCTTGGCTCTATAACAGATCGTAAGAAACTGCACAAAACTTTTCTCATCATGTGGCTCATGAGACACCCTAGTTTAAGATCTGAAGCTTGGTGAGTTTCCCAGTAGGTGACGAAGAAAAGTTCTATTCCATCTGGAAGGACTCTGTCACCAATTACCCAGATAATTTCCCACTACCAGGGCATAAAGAGAGTTTATTCTCTCAGTAGCAATACCTGGGGCATTTCTAGCTTTTTCTCCTTTTTAAGGTTCCTGGAAAAGCAGAAGCCTTTGCTCTCTGAACCCTGGCTTTATGCCACCTCCTCACTTCTAGATGAAAACTGCTCATTTCATCGTCAGCCACACTTGATTCAGTGGAATTTCCCAAACTTTGTCCACAGAATCTTCCTGCCTCAAACTTCCTGTTTGGGGATCTGTTCCCTGGGTTATTTCTGCTTTAAAGACTGTATAATTGTAAATAAGGCACTAGGTCCTTCTCTTATATCCACAAGGGGTTATTCTGGCTTTCCCCTGGGAGTGTCAGGAGGATGTGGGCAGAGACATTGAGCTGACAGCTTAGCTGCCCAGCTGAGTGCCAGAGACTTCCGATCTCTCTCTCTCTACCTATTCTGTGCAGGTCAAGGGCACCTTCTTCTGCCAATGGCACACAATCCCTCAGAACTGTGAAAAGTGCCACCTGTCGCATTGTTCCGGCATCACAGGGAACATCCACATAATGCAAAGTTGGTGTGTCAGTCTGCATTCACTAGACTATGCTGCTGGAACCCCCAAACCTCAGTGACTTACAGCACAAAGGCGCTGGGACTTATAGCATGGCCCGTCTGCAGCCCAACTCTGCCCCTCACAACTGCTGGGGATCCAGGCTGATAAGGATCCCTTGGCTGGTACATGCCATCGTCATGACAGAGGCAAAGAGCAGTATCCAAACCTCATGATAGCTCTCCTAGTATCTGTTCACAAGTGGCGTATGTCACTGTTACGTTCTAGTGGCCAAAGCACATCATATGGCCCTGTCTGATGTCAAAGGGATGGGGACGAACACTACAGCTTAGCGAAGGACAGATACTACTCTATCCAGCAAAGGAGAGATGTATAATCCTTTTGCAGTGAGTGAGGTGAATTGGGACCAATAAAGCAATCAACCTCAGTTGATGACATTATAGTTTGGGGAAGGCTCCCATAGAGGAGCTAACTTGTTTACACCAATTATAACCTATCATAGAGTTTCACTGTTCAGATTTGGGGGGCATCAGCTCACTGCCGTTTCTTCCAGAAGCACTGAGTGTCCTCCATAGATTTTCCTGTCCCTTCGTCATGCCACCCCCTTCACTGTCTGCCTCACCATCCACACACACTCACATAGCACCTGGGTTCGCTTTTTTCTGCTCTCCCAAATTTCCTACCTCCCCTTCTTTTCCAGGCTGTTATCCTTCCCAAAGCCTCCTCTAGTGCCTAGAGGTGTGATACACAGATGTCCTTGCCTGCTTCCATTTCCCTTGCTGGGTGAGGTAAGGGGAGGCCTCAAGTCCTTATGGTGAAGGAAGGACGGCAAGACATAGCGTGGTCTTGACTGCAGGAGGCAGCTTGCTTTCATTTGCTCTCGCTCTGAATTTCTTCAGTTATGATCACATATTTAACATAAATCAGATATCTCACACTAAAAGAGTTTACCTTCTGCCAATGGACTTCCCTGAGTTTACAGATGAGACTCATATTCTCCCTGCTAGCAAAGCTTCTGTTCCTTCTTTTTTTTTCTTTGAGATGGAGTTTCACTCTTGTTGCCCAAGCTGGAGTGCAATGGTGTGATCTCAGCTCACTGCAACCTCTGCCTCCCTGGTTCAAGTGATTCTCCTGCCTCAGCCTCCTGAGTAGCTGGGACTACAGGCATGCACCACCACCAGACCCAGCTAATTGTTTGTATTTTTAGTAGAAACGGGGTTTTACCATGTTAGCCAAGCTGATCTTGAACTCCTGACCTCAGGTGATCTGCCCGCCTTGGCCTCCCAAAGTGCTGGGATTACAGGTGTGAGCCACCACACCCAGATCTGTTCCTTCCTATGCTAAGATGTTATCTGTCTCTTTCACCACCTTTGGTTATGTATGCATTGCTTTCCTATTAACTTGTCTCTGGAAGATATGCCCAGTGGTTGCACTTTTAAGATTTATCTGTGTGTGTGTGTGTGTGTGTGTGTTCCAGTTTTTGTTTATTTGTTTTGCCTGGACTGCAGTGGATAAGTAAATTCATTTCTGCCACTCAGTCATATGGGAGCCCTGCGCAGGGTATCATCCACATCTGTTGAACTGTCTCACCACCACCACCACCACCACCACCTTCCTCCTCTCTTCCAAAAGTGCCACTATTTCTTTATAACTCTCAGGACCATCCTCCTGCCCAGAAGATGCTCAGTACAGATGAGCATTTTCAATCTTATGTCCAAGTGTGCTTCTCCCAGCATTGCACTGTTCCCTATTGTTGGTGCACAATTTCATAATTCTGTTTAAGCCCCCATATAATGTAGAGAAATAGCTCAGGGTTGTTGCCACACAATGACACTTCGAGATCATCCCCAAAACAATGCTTCTATGCACCAGGACCTTCATGGTTCCCTTTACCAAACTGTCTTGTCTTTTTTTTTTTTTTAACTTTTATTTTAGGTTCAGGAGTACATGTGCAGGTTTGTTACATAGGTAAATTGTGTGCCACGGGGGTTTGGTGTACAGATTATTTTGCCACCCAAGTAATAAGCATAGTACTTGATATGTAGTTTTTTTTAATCCTCTTTCTCTTCCCTCCCTCCACCCTCAAGCAGGCCCCAGGGTACATCATTCCCTTCTTTGTGTACCTGTGTTTTCAATAGTTAGTTCCCACTTAAAAGTGAGAATATGTAGTATTTGGTTTTCTGTTCCTGCATTAATTCACTTAGGATAATGGCCTCCAGCTCCATCTATGTTGCTGCAGGGTACATGACCTCACTCTTTTTTATGGCTGTGTAGTATTCCATGGTGTATATGTACCAAATTTTCTTTATCCCAGCATGTAGGTTGATTCCACGTCTTTGCTATTGTGAACAGTGCAAGCTTTCTCTTTTTTTTTTTTGAGATGGAGTTTCACTCTTGTTGCCCATGCTGGAGTGCAACGGTGTGATTTCAGCTCACCTCAACCTCTGCTTCCCGGGTTCAAGCAATTCTCTTGCTTCAGCCTCCCAAGTAGCTGGGATTACAGGCATGCACCACCATGCCTGGCAATTTTTCTGTATTTTTCATACAGACGGTCTTTCTCCATGTTGATCAGGCTGATCTGGGACTCCTGACCTCAGGTGATCCGCCCGCCTCGGCCTCCCAAAGTGCTGGGATTACAGGCGTGAGCCACTGCGCCTGGCCAAACAGTGCAAGCTTTCTATAGTTACATAAGGAACTCCAGTTTGAACACTGCATACCCCACCCAGTCTCCTCTGATGGATCAGACAAGGAGCTCCTCTCCCCCAAGCCTATGACTCACAGAATATTCTGGCAAGAGGGGACCTTACCACTGGCCGAGTTCAAGACCCTAGTGCCATTTAGGTATGCAGTTGTCTTGGTTTCCACCCAGAAAGGTTATGACCTTTGACCCTCATGATGTTTGCATTCCCGCCCCTGTGCCTAATCCTGCTGTTTGGGACAGAGGATGCTAACCTATAAATTGCTAGTTTCTTTCTTCCAAAGTATGGCCAACCATTGAAATCATATAAAGCCAACCACCTCATGAAAGAACACACATTGAGAGAGGGCTGTTTAAACAAATGTTCAGTGAGCTCCCGCCTCATAGAACCATGGAGTGGAATGAAGACCAGTCTTCTAGACAGAACAATTGATTCCAACCCCTTCATTTTATAGAGGAAGAAACAGAAATCCAGAAAGTCAAGTAAAACTTGCTTGCCAGGCTGGTGAATGACAGGAAGTAGATTTCTTATCTCTTAAAGCTTTGCCATGTCCTGCCTTGAACTAAGCACAGTAATTTTTTCCAGGAGACAACAAACTCACAAGGAGATATGTTTTATTTTTATTGCTGCATAATATTTGTCCGTATTTATGGGTACATGTGATATTTTGTTACATGCATAGAATGTGTAATGATCAAGTCAGAGTACTTAGGGTATCCAGCACCTGTATTTATCATTTCTGTGTGTTGGAAACATTTCGAGTCCTCTCTTCTAGTTATTTTGAAATACACAATACACTGTTGTTAACTATAGTCACCCTACTCTACTATCAAACATTGGAACTTTTCTAACTATACATTTGTATCCATTAACTAACCTCTCTTCATAACCCTTAGCCCACCTATATATATTTCCTAGCATCTGATATCTATCATTCTACTTTCTACCTCCATGAAATCAACTTTGTTAGTTCCCACATATGAGTGAGAACATGTGATATTTGTCTTTCTGTGCCTGCCATATTTCACTTAACATAATGACCTCCAGTTCCATCCATGTTGCTGCAGATGACAGAATTTCATTTTCTACAGCTGAATAGTATTCCATTGTACATATATACCACATTTTTAATCCATTCAGCCATTAATGGATACTTGGGTTGATTCCATATCTTTCCTTTCCTTTGGATAAATACCCAGTAGTGGGATTGTTGGATTATATGATAGTTCTATTTTTAGTATTTGAGAACTCTCCATACTGTTTTCCATAGTGGCTGTACTAATTTACATTGCCACCAACAGTGTGTAAGAATTCCCTTTTATCCACATCCTTCATCTGTTACTTTTTATCTTTTTAATAATTTGCATTCTAACTAACTGAAGTAAGATGATATCTCACTGTGGCTTTGACTTGCATTACCCTGATAATTAGTGATGTTGAACATTTTCTCATTTCTCAGCATTCTTCAAAATCTCTCAAATTTGGCCACTTCTATGTCTTTTTTTTTTTTTTTTTTTTTGAGAGAGAGTCTCTCTCTGTCACCCAGGCTGGAGTGCAGTGGCGCGATCTCGGCTCACTGCAAGCTCCACCTCCCAGGTTCATGCCATTCTCTTGCCTCAGCCTCCCAAGTAGCTGGGACTACAGGTGCCCGCCACCACACCTGGCTAATTTTTTGTATTTTTAGTAGAGACGGGGTTTCACCATGTTAGCCAGGATGGTCTTGATCTCCTGACCTCATAATCCACCCACCTCGGTCTCCCAAAGTGCTGGGATTACAGGCGTGAGCCACTGTGCCCAGCCTTTCTATGTCTTTTTTTTTTTTTTTTGAGAAATGTCTATTCACATCCTTTGCCCACTTTTTAATGGGATTATTTATTTTTATACTGTTGAGTTGTTTGAGTTCCTTGTATATTCTGGATATTAGTCCCTTGTCAGATGAATAGTTTGCAAATATTTTCTCCCATTCAACAGGTTGTCTCTTTACTCTGTTTTGTTTCCTTTGTTGTGCAGAAGCTTTTTAGTTTATTGTGGTCCTAGGTGTCTATGTTTGTTTTTGTTGGCTATGCTTTTGAAGTCTTAGCCATAAAATCTTTGCCTAGATCAATGTCCTGAAGTGTTTCCCCTATGTTTTCTTCTAGTAGTTTTATAGTTTTAGGTCTTACATTTAAGTCTTTAATCCACCTTGAGTTGATTTTTGTATATGGTGAGAGACAGGGGTCCAGTTTAATTGTTCTGCATATGGATATCCAATTTTCCCAGCATCATTTATTTAAGAAGATATCCTTTCCCCAGTTTATGTTCTTGGCATCTTTGTTGAAAATCGTTTTGCTGTACATGCATAGATTTATCTCTGTGTTCTCTATTCTGTTCCATTGGTCTATGTGACTATTTTTATAGCAATACCATGCTGTGTTGCCTCCTCTACCCTTGCAATGTATCAGGTAGTGTGATGCCTCCAGCTTTGTTCTTTTTGTTCAGAATTGCTTTGGCTATTTGGGCTTCATCTTGGTTCCTTACAAACTTTAGGATTATTTTTGCTATTTCTGTGATAAATAACATTGGTATTTTGAAAGGGATTGTATCGAATCTGTAGATTGCTTTGTAGTGGTCATTTTAACAATATTAATTCTTCTAATCTATAAACATGGAATGAGATACATGGAATGTCTTTTCATTAGTATGTGTCACCCTTAATTTCTTTCATTAGTGTTTTGTAGTTTTCCTTGCAGAGATCTTTTACTTCCTTGGTTAAATTTAGTCCTAGATATTTTATTTTATTTTTTGTAGCTATTGTAAATAGGATTGCCTTGTTGATTTGTTTCTCAGTTAGTTCATTTATTCATGTATAGAAATGCTATTGATTTTTGTATTTTGATTTTGTATCCTGCAACGTTACTGAATGTATCTATCAGATCTAAGAGCTTTTTGGTGGAGTCTCTAAGTTTCTTTAGATATAAGATCATGTCATCTGCAAAGAGGGATAATTTGACTTCTTATTTTTCAATTTGGACACCTTTTATTTCTTTCCCTTATCTGATTGCTCTGGCTAGGACTTCAGGAACTACATTGAATAAGTGTGGTGAAAGTGGACATTCGTCTCTTGTTCTAGTTCTTGGATAAAAGGCTTTTGACTTTTCCCCATGATATTAGCTGTAGTTTTGCCATATATGGCCTTTATTGTGTTGAAAATGTTCCTTCTATGCCTAGTTTGTTGAGAGTTTTTATCATGAAGGGAGTGTATTAGTCCCTTCTCATGCTGCTGTGAAGAAATACCCAAGACTAAGTAATTTATAAAGAAAAGAGGCTTAATTGACTCATAGTTGTGCATGGCTGGGGAGACCTCAGGAAACGTACAATCATGGCAGAAGGCACCTCTTCACAGGGCAGCAGGAGACAGAATGAGTGCAAGCAGGGGAAATGCCAGACACTTATAAAAGCATCAGCTCTCGTGAGAACTCACTCACTATCATGAGAACAGCATGAGGGCAACTGCTCCTCCAATCCAATTATCTCCCACTGGGTCCCTCCCATGACACGTGGTGATTATGGGATTACAACTCAAGATGAAATTAGGGTAAGGACACAAAGCCAAACCATATCAGAGACGGATGTTAAATTTTATCCATTTTTTGGGGCATCTATTGAGATGATCATATGGTTTGTGGCCTTCATCCTATTGATGTGATATATCACATTTATTGATTTGCATATGTTAACCCATCTTTATATCTCTGGGATAAGTCCCACATGATCATGGTATGTTATCTTTTTGATATGCTGTTGGATTTGATTTGCTGGTATTGTGTTGATGGTTTTTGCATCATATTCACCAGGGATATTGGTCTGTAGTTTTGTTGTTGTTGTTGTTACATCTTTGTCTGGTTTTGGTATCGGTAATGCTGCCCTCATAAAATGAGCTAGGGAGAATTCCCTCCTCTTCAAATTTTTGAAATAGTTTGAGGAGAATTGGTGTTAGTTTGGTAGAGTTTGGCGGTGAAGCCATCCAGTCCTGGGCTTTTCTTGGTTGGGAGAGACTTTTCATTATGAATTCAATCTCATTACTCATTACTGGTCTGTTCACGTTTTCTATTTCAATCATGGTAGATTGTATGTGTCCAGGAATTTATGCACTTCCACTAGGTTTTCCAGTTTGTTAGTTATTCATAATAGTCTCTGATGATCATCTAATCAAATGTATTATTTTGAAAAATAATTTTGAGACTCATTTCTGTGATATCAATTGCAATGTCTCTTTTTGTTTCTAATTTTGTTTATTGGGTCTTCTCTTTTTTTTCTTGGTTAGTCTAGCTAGTTTATTGATTTTGTTTATCTCTTCAAAAAAGCCAGTTTTTTGTTTGATTGATCCTTTGTATTTTTTAAATTTCTATTTTGTTTAGGTCTGCTCTGATCTTTACTATCTATTTCCTTCTATTAATTTTGGGTTTGGTTTGCTCTTGCCTTTCTTGAGGTACACCATTAGATTGTTTAGTTGAAATCTTTCTACTTTTTTGACGCAGGTGTTTACTGCTATAAACTTTCCTCTTAGCACTGCTTTTGTTGTATCCCATAGATTTTGGTATGCTGTGTTTTGATTTTCATTTGTTTTAAGAAATTTTTTAATTTCCTCCTTAATTTCTTTTTTGGCCCAATGGTTATTCAGAAGTATGCTGTTTAATTTCCACATATTGGTACAGTTTCCAAAGTTCCTCTCTACAAGAAAATCTTTGAAATATTCTGATTTTTGAGAATGTTGCATGACAAATAATGGCAACTTGTCCTTACTTAGATAGCAGTTGGTTAGTTGGTTTATTTAACTTAGTTCCCAGTGGAACTAGTGGAAATAACATTCAGTGGTTCTCCCCACCTAAGTACACCCTATCTTCTTGTGCCTGAAAGAGATCTGACACAGCAATAGACAAGTTATCACCCAGTAGTGTTACTCTTACTATCCATATAGGGCATGCCTGGGGCCATCCCTCCAGTGCTCACTGGCAGTCTGTGTGTCTAGGTATGTCTATGCTTACAGATACACTAAAGGAGGAGTTGTTTCTTTGCCTGGCCTCAACTATACCCCAGGAGCAATTAGGTTCTTAGTAAATGCTGTTGTAGGGTAACATGTTTTTACTACAGTGATAAATATATATATATATATTTTTAATCAACATCCTGGTGACAGACCCCATGTTGGCCAGCTGATGCTAGTTTGTGGTATGTTGCAAGATTTATTTTGTAATCTATTCCTAAGTTCATTTGTAGACACTTGAGTAAATAAACCATGTGGAAGAAAGGTAGGAAGAGCTGGAGTTTGGAGTCTGAATGTAGCCCTCTGGTGAGAGTACAGAACTTGGTGTCAGAAGTTTAGAGTTTAATTTCCTGCTCAGCCAACAACTCTGTGTGTGACAAATAAACTGACATCCCCGTACCCGTAGGCAGAAAGACTGTCTAAACAACTCTAGAGCAGGGGGATCTGTTTATTTTGCAATTAGCAAAAGGTAAAGGGTCTTGTCTGAAACACTTAGTTAGGATCCCAGACTTGACACTCTTTCCACTGGCTGTGCGTGCCTCCTTCTTTAAACAAACCTCCCACCATCACCTTTTGAGAGATTCTGAGAATTTAAAAAATTCTAACAAATACCACAGCAGCATTTGTTCAAATTGACTTTTAAAAATCACTTTCATTGGATCTAGGGTTTCTTCTAACATGTTACCCTTGGAAATGAAGGATCAAGATATGAAAGCCATCGTAACAGTATTTCTGATGGAATCGCCCTGGTGAGGATTTTTTAAATAGTAGCAGAGGAGGCTTTGATTTTTTCCCATCACAATGTTGCAAATGAGCCTAAATACAGCTTTGCATTTGTTTAACTGAAAGCTGCCATTTCTCAGTGTCAGTTGGGCGTTGTATCTCAGAATGACAAGTGCTGTTAACTTCAGCTACCAAAAAAAATTTACCAATCTTAGCATATCTTCACCAGAGTATAATTGTTAAAATGATTCTATGAGAGATTCTGCAAGAAAAAAAATGTACAAAAATCGGAATTACTTGGGGAAATGGATGGGATGGATTTGCATTTGATATGACTTACAGTTGGCAAGGTGAAGAAAAGCATAAATACATTGAATTTCCCTGACCTGGGCAAATTCATCACTAATAACAGGAGTAATAATAACGACAATACAAATAAAGACCATAGAATGATACAAAGGCCTTTCAAAGATTTTTACACGTTTTTGTCTAAATAATAGTTTCAGAACCAATTTCAAGCAAATATACTTAATTCCATGTCAAACTAAACTTACAGGGTTGATCAATTCTGGAGCCCTTAGTCATGTTAAAAATTTGGGCTCCCTTCAAATAGTGCCTTTTTTAGATTATTTACATTTTGATTCACAAAAATGTGATTTTCTATGTCATATCTCAAAAGTACAGTTTTGCATAAGCCAAGGTGCCCCTTAATGGAAACATGACTGTGTTATTGGTGCCTTCTGGATAAGCAGTTGCCTTTCATCTAGGGTGCCGGTTTACTGATGCTGCTTCTTCGTATACATGTGTCTGCCCCATTGGGGAAGGTGGGAGGGAATGGATTTAGAAGATTGGGTATAGCGCTGCTAAACTCTAAGTCAATTTGCCTGACCATGTATTTTCAGGCAATTAAGGAAATACACTTGAAAGTTAACTCATAGGAATGTGCATTGGGCACTGAGCAAGGTCCATTGACTCATTTCTTTCTTAAGGATGATGTATCATTGATTCCTCAGTGGGATCTCCTTGGTCTGGTTCTCCCATCCCAATGGATGTCAACAAGGGTTCCTGGAAAGGAAGGATGGAAGACTTGGGTCATCTATTCTCTAATCAAATGTACAATTAAAAAAATAATTTTGAGACTGAGAAGCCTACTACTTAAGCAGTAACTAAGGAACAAGTCTGCATTAAAGTAAAATTACTGGCACGCTAAAAAAAGGTGGCTTAAGAAATTAAAACTCACAAGGTCAGGGGAATTTTTAGGAAGGCAGAATTATCTGGGTCCTCAAGGAAAAGAAATAGAAAAATTTCTGCACTAATTCTTTTATTTCTTTAAACAGTCTAGAGGTTTATTGAATTACAGTTATAAGTAAGAAAAAAGCAGTTTGCCTTTCTTGGGGAAGAATATTTTAAGCTCTTATTTTTTTTCTTTTAATATTAACAGAGTTTCTGAGAATTCTAAGAAAAGGCTTTTCCTAGTATCACAGAAAGGGCAATAAAATTTTGAATTTGGTTTATACGGCTGGCATTTAGGAAGATATAGTAAATTATTCTGATGCATTGACTGGTAAGTTTTTTGGTGATTCATATCAGGTTGCTGTATTTATTTTAAGACCTAGTGTATAAATCTCATTTCCGTTAATTCAAAAAACATTTATCAAGCACCAATCATGTACCTGAAACTGAGTTAAACACTGCGATTCTCTGATGAGAGCAATACTACTATTTATTTAATGATAAGTAAAATCAAATAAAAACTATGCTACATTAGGCCCTTGCTATAAAAATTTAATAGAATCAGAGTTGGAAAGCTTAAAAATATTTTAGAGGTCATCTAATTATGACAACTCATACACACAAAAGTATATTTTACATGGGACCCAGAACAGTTGTGTATGTTTATATGTATATTATATATATATATATCCTTTTATATACATATTATATATGTATGGATATATATATATGTATGTACAAACCAGTTTCATGAAACAATACATACTCTTATTCTGATTTATTACATTAAAAATGCTGATCACAATTCTCTAAATTGGTTTTATAACCCATTAACGAATGTCATCTGAACTCTGAAAAACACTAATGTGACACAACAGCATGACCCCTTATCTTAAAGATGAGATTGAGCCTGAGCCAGGTTACTTGCTTACATTAGAGCCTTGGTTAGTGGAAGGGCTAAACCAGATTTCCTGACTGCTGGTTTCCTGGTCTATCACATTATCTTATTTTCTTCTTAGAACTCATTATCACCATCTGAAATGATCCTGCTCATTGCTGTCCTGAGTGTTATCTGTCTCTCCCTTAAGGAAGTGAAGCTCCTGAGAACAGCCACCTTCACAGATGTACTGGCTGTTATTCCACTCATGCAGAGCTTGGCATATAGCATATGTTCCATACCTTTTTTTTTTTAAATCAAGGAGGGCTGTAGATTGGACCCTGCTTTCTATCAAGTGTAGACTCGATTGAATAGTTTGGTAGGGTCATTGCTGTGGAATAACAACCTGCCTTTTATGAGGGAGGAAAAAGAAGATGAAACGACGTAGCCAAGGCGCACACAGCATCAACACAAAAGCCAGAACCGGAGTCTAGGTCTCTTGACCCCTGTTCAGGGCCATGAGTTCCCTATGATATGTTGTCTTATATTTTTAGTCTAATAATATTATTAAGTTGACTTGCCCCAGAATACTCCTCTCCCCTAAAGTGTAACTCTTTCATTTTCTTTTCTTTTTTTTTTTTTTTTGAGATAGAGTCTTGCTGTGTCACCCAGTCTGGAGTACAGTGGCACGATCTTGGCTTACTGCAACCTCTGCCTCCTGGGTTCAAGTGATTCTCCTGTCTCAGCCTCCTCAGTAGCTGGGATTACAGGCACCTGCCACCACGCCTGGCTAATTTTTGTATTTTTAGTAGAGATGGGGTTTCGCCATCTTGACCAGGCTGGTCTCAAACTCTTGACCTCAAGTGATCTGCCACCTCAGCCTCCCAAAGTGCTGGGATTACAGGCATGAGCCATGGCGCCCAGCCAACTCTTCCATTTTCTAAGGAGTAGGGGAGCTCAGTGTTGGAGAAGCCACACTATTTATGAGAATACTGTCAGTCAAATACAGCAAGAGGAACACATACTTCCAGGTGTGTTGAAAGGTCAAAAATTACATTTATTCTTTCTAAGTTATAATCAAATGAAATGAGAAATCAAATGGGAAATGTTTTCACATCCTAGATCCTTGCCAAATTCTAGCAAAGAAACACAAAGTCAAGTAAATATGTAATTTAACTTTAGGGTACTTTTTAAAGGGAAGCAAATTGCTTCTGGTCAGAGATTTTTGTTTGGACAAGTTTCCAGTATGAATTTTAAAACAGTTTAGAAACTAAACTCTGGGAATCCATGTCACAGAAAAAGGGAATGAGAGAGAGAGAGGTGGGATTAGAGACAGCTTCTCACTTAAGCTACAGGAGAAACCTCACATTCTGGAAAATGACCACTGTTCAAAATAGGTCAAATTGCAATTTACCGTAATTCATCAAAACTCTAATGGCCACTGGAGAAAGCCCCAGCTTGATCTGGCCCAGGACTTAAGGGTTCCTTAGGGCAGGTGCACCCCAGGCTTTTTCTTTATAACCCCAGCATACCCAAAGTAGACTCTACCCATCTTGGATCTTCAGTAAATATATGAGTCTAACAAATGTGACCAAGAGCCGGTGCCTTTCATCCTAAAATAAAAGTTTTCACTGAATTTTGATGAGTAGCATTGGGCATAGAGTTTGGGGCAGCTTGGGGAGTATTCTACCTTCTGAATCTGATTCAGCAAATAATAAATGGAGGCATATGGTCCATGCTTTATCTGGTGACTCTAGACCAGAGTTTCCTAAAATTGTTGTCACTTTTTTAAAGGTGGGGAGGGAAAGTTTGGATTAGAAAGAGAGAAGAGGTTACTAGCTAAAAGTGATCATATTTATTGTGCTCTAGAAACAATTTCCCATTTAATATTATTCCAGCATAAATGTTGCCCCTGCATTCCATCCACAATGCAAAACATCAGGGAACGGAGCTCCCATGAGAGCTTGTTTCTGCTTAATGTACCCTGGGGGAAAGCCTAGAAAACATTAAAGCAGTGGCTAGGCGCTTTAATGAAGTTAGCCTGCTGAAACCAGGGGAGGTATGCCCGAAGTACACCTGAAAGCACTTTGATTATCGCATCGGCTTCAAAAGAAGCCCCTTCCTTCGTTTTTTAGCTCTGCTGCCCTGAGAAATAGAATTACACCTTTATATTCAGGTTAATTTTGCTGTCTTGCTGAGGCCTGAAAGCATTTCTAAGCACTCTGAAGATGTAAGGGAAGCGGGCTGTTCCTCTCCATCCTGCCCGCCACGTCGCAAGCCCAAATGGACAGAGGGTGCTCAGAACCCTTCAGTTTGAAGCATGTTCTAAGAATGTAAAGTCCAGCACAATAAATGCCTTCCAGTTCTGAAAAAGATAACTTCCTACTTTCTGCTAACATTGAGTCAATCGGGTTCCACAGGTTTGCTTTAAAAAAAAACAAATCAAACCAAAACAAAACAAAACCTCAGATAATCCCTGGCCTTCATATGCTATCCCTCCCCTAACACACACGCTGCCTTTAGCTTTTTAATATCATCACCTCGCTCTCCATTTCCTTTTGTTTTATAATGCTTGTGTTTCTTTCTTTCTTCGTCTTCCTCTTTTTTCCATTTTTCTCTTTGGCTGGTCTCTCTGCTTAGCATTCCTTTCATTTCCTTTTGCATCTCTCTTCCTCTAGGATTTTAGTTCCTCGTTTCTGCTTGTTGTTTCCTTTTCTGGTCACAGCTGCCCCCTAATGGTTTTCAAGATCATTACTGCTTTGGACTAGAGGAAAGAGGGAGGCAAAGAGCTAGAGAAGGAAAGTTAGAGAGAAACATAAAATGTGTCTTTGCTTTTAACTTTGCCATATCGTCTCAATATCTCTGGAAGAATATGCAAAACCTGCATCAATGGGGAAGAAGTGAACTGGAAAACTAAGGGACAGGTGTGAAGTTTGTACAGGATACTTTTTCGTGTAATTTGAATTTTTAAAAGATGTGTACTACTTATTTTCTTTTTTATTTAATTTTGAAATAAATAAATAGTATCTGAGTCTGGAGACTGAAAAGGAGACTGCCTCTATAAATGATTTCTTGGTTGCAGCAGGAAAGCAAGCGCCATTCCAGCCCCCTCCCCATCAGTGTGCTCATCCAGATACTAAGGGTTGATTGGCAGCTCAGTAAACTATGTAGGAGTAAATATGACGGAGGAGAGTGGGAACTAATGACTATGGTGGGTGTGAATTAACCCACCCTGGAGTCTCCTCAATAGCAAAAGGTCAGCTCCCTGACTACTGCCTTTCCATCAAGACTTTCACGCTCAAATTAGCAGCTATTGCCATCATAATGTAACAATCACCTGACATGTAGATGTCTAATTAAGGCACCATAAGTCACAGGTTACAAATTTGAAAACAGCAATAGCAACAATAAAAAAATCCCTTACAAATCTGTGGGGGATTTGATAGGGTACATATGCATGTGAATGAAGGCAAGGTAATGTGCACTCGTGGGTGGAAGATTCAAGTTTCCATGAAAATTCATCTATGAATTTAGTAAGAGAATGGGAATTTTCTCTTCAAAATATTTCTGAATGATTAAAAATTTCATATCGTAGCCCTAAAATATCCAATTGCATAACCTATAAGTGCTATGACATTACAAATACATTCTTGGCCTTTGGTTGTGATTGCCAAGTGGAATCTATATTTTTATGATAGGCTAGAAAAAGCCTTGTTGAAAAATATCTCCTCAAAAAGCCCTGCCAAGATGCCTGATATACTCATTAGCACTCGCTGTTTGGGAAAAGTACCCAATGCAAATACTGTGATGATGGAATATCCATTGAAGCCCCATCCATGCATTAACAGTTTAAGGATAAAAGAGCATTAATTTCAACTTGCTTAGGTTGGCCTACGGAATTCAGACTAAAGCCGGTTTTAAATCCATGAGTGAGAATGCGATCAGGAAAGAGTCATAGCCAAAACTCAAAACCAGATAAGGTTAAAAATCATTCAAGTCAACCCATCATTCTGCAGGTGAGAAAGGTGGTTCCAAATTAGTTAACAGAATTTTCAAGGACACCCAAGTAGAGACTGAAGGTCCAGCTGCCCTGTCCTCAAGGCTTCTGCTGCCCCCACCTGCTTCTCCGCGGTGGTCTCCACTGACGAGTGGAGTTGAGGCCCGAAGCTGGGAGAGCATCATAAAGACCCTGACTCCTGGTGAGTGCTCTGGGAAAGTCATCCGAGAGAGCGTAGAAAGAACATGGGATGATAGACAATAATATGAATATAAGCTAGCTCTTCTCTTCCTTAGCCAAACAGACAGTGAGCATTTTCAAATGCTGCCTTGGTAATCAGAACTTCTGCTGATACTGGGGTTCCTTTCTTGGCAAACAAGTATGGTAACCACAGAGATTGATAAGGGTGTGAATTTCTATGGGTTTCTGTGGGAATTATTCAGCTCTGGTCTTTTGATTCTGAAGCTGAGTTGTCCAACATGGTAGCTGGTAAGCACATGCGGCAATTTACATTTAAATGAATAAAATTAAATACAACCTACAGTTCAGTGACTCACTCACACTAGCCACATTTCCAGTGCGCAGTAGCCATGTGAACAGCACAGAGACCACCGTCCTTGCAGAAGATTTAATGGAGAGTGCTGTTTTAAGGGAGAGGGTTGACTGGGTCTTTTTGATATGCTTATGCCTCAAAGGTAGAAAAATTAATGTAGCATAGGAAGATCAGACTCATGCTAAAGCCAGGCAGACTGGAAGAAGCAATAGGGCTTCTTTAGGTTCTTTTTCCAAGGATTCCAGGGAGGTCTGAATGAATTTTGCACATTTTGCTGCTGCTTTTTAAATTTTGTCTCATAAGGGCCCCTCCTACCAGATCCAGTGTTTGTGTCTGAGGAAGAAATGAGATATACACACAGTATGGAGTGAAGGAGATTTCAATAGTTTATGGAAATCTGTAAGGATTCCAGAAACCCACCAAATAGAATATACTAGAAATATCAATTTAGAATAGAAATGTCAAATAGAAACTACTGGGCAATATTCAAGTGTGCTGAAAAAAAAAAAAAGTTGATTGTTTAAAAGGCGAGTAAGAAAAAAAAACAAAAAAAAAAACCTTAGTGACCAGAAACCTGGACTTTGACATCAAACAAAAGAGAGAATAATAAATTAGGACCTATTCCATTTTAACTGAAGCTTTGCTTCTGAGACAGATGTAGCTAAACCTTAACTAGGGCAGTGTGGTAAATTACAGATTAAGATGCAATTATGCCTTAGATCTTTCCTTTTCAGGGTGAGAGCTTATTGATGTTAGGGCTCCGATAAGGGGAAGCACCATGTGACACGTGATATCTATTGTGGAAGCATGAAACTTCTGGAGCTTTTAGATCCTGTGTTCCCGAGAGGCAAGACCTAAATCTCTGTCTTGCTCGCATACCTCTGGCATAGTCATGCATCCATGAACATTTCGTAAGTACAGTGGGATGAACACAGATGGAAAAGCATACCTGAAATGAACCTCTAGTAACCACCAATGGTTGAGTGGGCTGGTGGTGAAAGGTCTGGCTCCAGCTCATAAACCCATCAGCCGCTACTTTGAACATGTCCCTGCAAAGCTCCTGCCTGCATGAGGCGAGGCTTTTGGTGTTTTCAAATTGGCTCTCTGCAGTTGCTGCTAAAGGTCACAGGTAAATCTGGGAATTCCACCACTGCGGCATTTTCGAGAACTTGTTCTTGGTGGTTTTTCCAAGAAACCTGAAACATCTGCCCCATATTGAAAAGTACCCAGAGAGGAAATGTGAAGGAATACTTGTCCAGGTTTCCTTCAACGGAAGAGCATTTATGGAAGGCTGTGTGTAAATAGAACACATCAGATCAGAAGTTCCCAACTACTGGTCTGTGGAGGCTTTGCATCAGAATCACCTAAGATGTGTGTTAAAAATACAGATTCCCAAAGACCACTCCAGACCCAAGGAATTTCACCTGCAGGAAAATGGTTCCCAGGGATCAGAATTTTTAACACTTCCTCCAGGTGATGCTGATATACCCTAAGGTTTGGGACTGTCTAGCTGGGAACACTTAACTTTCCACAGGGGTGTGGCTTGGTAACAGCTTTCTCTTAGCATCATTTACCAACCTGTTTCATGTTCCCCCACATCCCTTCCCGTCAAAGGAATGGAATGTGGGGTGGATTATCTAGTATTATTTTACAATTAAGGATAATGACATGAAACATCCTAGGTGAGTCAGTGATGTGGCCAGGAATCTCAGCTTCGCTAATTAGCTGTTATCTAGTCAGCTCAGTGTTTTTGTTCACAAACCCGATTTTTGACACTGGCCTTTAGGTAGGCAGGCTTCCCTATGGGCCAGGGATGTGGACTCACAAAATACTGAAAAGCACGGTGCCTACCTAGCTCTTTACCACTATACCTCTGGTGGAAACCAAACCAACTGCAGTCAAACCCTGAGATCCCAGTCTAGAGGGAAACAAGACTGGCAGGTCTGAGCCAGTCCCAGTGTGAAGAATTTCCCTAAAGATTTGTTTTCCATGTGGCACATGTGAGATTTGTGTTTAGTTCCCAAGAGTCCTTGGAAGTCTTAGGTTAAAACAATTCTAAGCCCTCTCTGGGCCGGTGGGGTCTTGTTCAGAGTAGGCTGGGGAGAGATCGGCCTCACTCTGAATCTTCCCTGGTCTGATAAAGCACTTTGAACTCCTTGGAATTAAAAGCACCACCAGAAGTGTGACCCTGGGTGGTGTTACCATTATTTATTGAGTGCTGCCCCCTAGAGGATTAAAAAATGGTCTGGCCGCTTGAGTCCCCAGGGATGGAAACCTGAGACTCACTCTCTGTCCAACTGCAGGAAATGAGGCCTTCACTCAAGGCCAGTGGGAAGTCTTGCAGCCCTGGTACAGAGGACTCCCAGGAAGTAAGTGAGCGTCCCCTGTAGGACACCGCTGAAAAATGAAAAGTTATAGTGTAGGCAACCAGGCCAGGAACAAAACTGATTCTGACTTTTCTCTACTCTGGAAGCAGCCTGATGGGGACCTTCATCCCTGAGACCCCAAGACCAGAAGTCCAGGGTTGTCATTCTTATGGTTCTCCAGTGGGCTTAGGTTTACCTTTTCTCTCTTCTTTCCCCCTTTCACAGTGCCCTTCACCTAAACCCTGGCTACATTATTCTCAGAAACAGGAGTCTCCCACATTGGGCACTGGCTAAAATGGTTTGGCATGCCTGGTGAGTGGTGGGGAGAGGTGATATTAAATGGCCCTCTCTATTCAGGGACTGTCACTACAGATAGCGTTCTTTGTCCTTAGATTAGCATTTTGGCAATGACATAAACCGGGATCTCTGCTTAAGGTTAATAATCCAAACTGCTCTTTTACTTTGTTAAATATTTAAGGCTTGGAGTCATTCTTTACAATTGAGCTTTAAAGAGGAGAAATGTAAATCTGGAGTTTTTAATAATGTGGATGTGTTCTCAAGCCTAGAAAGGAAGGAAGAAGGAAGGAAAGGAGGGAGGAAGAGGAAGGAGGGAGGTAAAGAGGGAATGAAAGGTAGCATTTAGGCTAGCCAAGAGACATGCTCCCTGGAAGAACTCAGAGGCCTCTGTGCTGTGCCTTTCCCAACCAGGCATCTGAGATTAACAGTGTGATAGTCAACCTGTGGATTTCCACTCTAAAATCCCGCCCCACCCCCCAACACAGCTTGGCTCAACTATTTGCAAATCACTTCTGATTCAATTTTGTTTTGGTTATCTCAGTGTAAATAACAGTTAAGTGGGAGTTACAGATTTTTCAAACACTAAAAGTGATAAACAAAGCTAATGGGCAAGTCCAGATAAGGAGGGAAACCACCCAGAAGAATCCACAAGTACAAGCCAAGAAGAAAATGGGTAGTCAGGTGTGTGTTTCTCGTCACCGAAACTGTATTTTTCTTAATCTACAGAAAATTTTACTTTATTAATTAAAAAAAAATCTTAATCTGTAAATATTTTTCTGAATTTTCTTATTTTTCATATACCTCTTTTGTGGCAGAAAAGGTGTACATGTGCAGGGTGTAATTTAGGCTGTTTCTGTTGCAGTCTTTATGATAATGTAGTAATAGGTGTCTGGTGAAGCAAGACAGTTTGGAATCCACAAAGCCATCCTCAGAAACAAAGATACAAGTGTTTCCCCAACTGTTAGCTTGCAGTTCCCTCTAAACAGTTTTCACGCCTCCATTTAAAAATAGTTGGCATAATGATGTTTTCTTTCTCTAGGCTTTGTGACCACGTTTCCATGGGGGAAAATGTGAATAGATGTAGTTACAGTAGCATTTGGATGAGACGCCTTCAAGCACCTATACTTTTTCGGGGGAACTTGATGGAATCCAATTTAATTACCTGAAGAAATTATTTGCTGAAGAAAATCTTTCCTCTTTTTAGCGTAGTTACAAGTTAAAGGCGCAGGGGTAACGAAATCCTAACCCAGAGAGGAGCAGAGCATGTTTGGGACATAACAAAGGATCTGAGTAGTAAACGCAGCGAGTGTTTGGGGTTTTATTCAGACCGGGCTGACGGTGTGTGTCGCCGCCACGCACCGCTGCCTGTTCGAACGCATGGCTGAGCTGCCGACCGGCTCGCTACCCCAAACACCGTACGCCACCCAACTCCTCTTGTAACGCCATCGCGCGTGGCATTGTGTTGGGTTCTGCGTGTGTGGCATCGGAGTCGTGGAATTTAGGGGGAACAAGGCTTTTCCCCCCGTCCCCCCGGGGTCTCCCTTGGGTGGGGGCGACACGGCCAAGGGCGGCGCGCCCTGGGGGTGCCCGGGGGCGCTTCTTCCCCAGGGCGTTACGCACCGGCGGCCCGGCGCGGAGGTGCGCGGGGGCGATCGGGAGA
This sequence comes from Pan paniscus, assembly GCF_029289425.2. Taxonomy (NCBI): domain Eukaryota; kingdom Metazoa; phylum Chordata; class Mammalia; order Primates; family Hominidae; genus Pan; species Pan paniscus. The sequence goes on from NC_073262.2 coordinate 108,284,433, forward strand.
TGCGGGGCGGGCGAGGGGTGGTGGGGTGGGCGCCGCCTTAACTTCGATCCTGCGGCGGCCCGAGAGAAGCCGCCGCCGCCCCGCCCGAGCTGGGTGCCGCGGCACTCTGCTCTGCGCCGCGCGTCTCCGCGGCTGCCTCTTTAATCAGGAACACAGAAGGGGCGGGCCCTGAGCCGGCGCGTAATCGGATAGCTCTGCCGCGGCTCTGACATCCACATGCTGCTCGGCCTGAAAAGGCAGTGGGGAGCCGGAGGGGAGGCAGAGATCGCGAGCGAGGCACCAGCCTGCAGCCGGCCCCCAGCACATCCTCAGCCGCACAGACACTCGGCGAGGTGGAGGTGAGGGCGGGCGCCAGCGAACTCGGAGAGGGGCTCGCTCACTCCCAGGCGATCCCAGCCGCCACCGCCGCCGCACCAGCAGCAGCAACAGCAGCAGCAGCTTCCTTCCTCAGACTCCCCTCGAGAGGCTGGCCAAGCGGGTGTAGCCGTTGGGGGAGGCTCCCGCCGGGGGAACCCGGCGAGGACAAGAGCAGGGCGGCCGCCTTCCACTCGGGCTGTCCGGCGGCGGCTGCCTCCGCCCGCGTGTCCGTCAAGGGTGCCGCGGGATGTGTGTCAGTTTACGCCTCTGAGATCACACAGCTGCCTGGGGGCAGTGTGATGCCCAAGGCAAGTCTTGGTTTTAATTATTATTATTATCATTATTGTTACGCTTGGCTTTCGGGAAATACTCGTGATATTGTAGGATAAAGGAAATGACACTTTGAGGAACTGGAGAGAACATATATGCGTTTTGTTTTTGAGAGGAAAACCGTGTTCTCTTCCCGGCTTGTTCCTTCTTTGCTGATTTCAGGAGCTACTCTCCTCCTGGTGAGGTGGAAATTCCAGCAAGAATAAAGGTGAAGACAAGCCACCAGGACTCAGGAGGGAAACGCTGACCATTAGAAACCTCTGCATAAGACGTTGTAAGGAGGAAAATAAAAGAGAGAAAAACACAAAGATTTAAACAAGAAACCTACGAACCCAGCTCTGGAAAGAGCCACCTTCTCCAAAATGGATATGTTTCCTCTCACCTGGGTTTTCTTAGCCCTCTACTTTTCAAGACACCAAGTGAGAGGCCAACCAGGTAAGCCACTGAAAGTTTTTTCTATTTATTGCAACATGGTTTCCCCTTTAAAAGTGACCGCTAAAGCAGGAAGGCCACGCAGAACGGCACAGAAGAAGGCTCCCTCAGTACTCAATAATTTAAAGAGAGATCCCAGCCGGCCCTTCCTACACCACCACGGCTGCTAAAACCCAACTTTCCTCTCCTGCTAGGAGTGTGTGTGTGTGTGTGTGTTTTGAAACAGAATTTGGCGGTGTTCACATGTCACATATGGACTGAATCAAAGGTTTAAAAATACTACAAAGCCTTTGCATTACAGTTTTTGGGAATTTTTTTTCCCTGTCTTGAAGCAGAACACATCTCCCTTGAGTTTCTCCAACTAGCCAGTGAAATATAAATCATTTGCATTCCCTCCACTTAGTTACATTGAGCGATGTTAACTGAAGGGCTTGGGAAAGACAAGAGTTTAGTTTTGGTTTTCAGATACTGTAGATTCTTTGGAGAATGACTGGTTATGCTTCAGAATCATAAGGCTCAGGCTGGTGGAGCAAGTTGGCTTGTGGCTGAGATAGGAGCTTGGGGTTGGGTGCTGCTGGCAACCAAGACGGTTGGTCTCTTCTCTCTTCATCCATGTGTTGTCTGGGAAAGTAAATCATACGTTCTTTTAGAAATTATTATTAGCTAAAACAAATTGCAGGCCCTCGAAGGTCTCTCACTCTTGTGAAGTGGTTAGAAACTTTTGAGTGGAATTTGTTCTAAACCACTGCCAAAAAGGGTGTGTGGACAGGCCGCTGTGGAGATAAGCATTTCGAGGCCCAGAACAGTCTGGGGACCGCATTTGTGGGGAGCGGCAAGGGGTATGCTCTGGAAAGGGGAATCCATGGGGAATGCAGTGGGGTTTGTGCTTCATTCTGGGACCACTCTCTAGAGTGAGCCTCCCTACCCCTCTGAGAACGGTGTCTGGAATCTAACAACAAAACTCTTAGCAGCTGCTACAGGTGATTGGAGATGGAGAAACCATCTATGGAGGAAATGGGTGAAAGAAAGGCGAAAAAGCCTTCCTGAAGTGCCCTCACCCAAGGCACTTGCAAGGCGATGGCGGCAGTGGTAGAGCTAACTCTGCAGCCTCCTGGGCATCCCCAGAACATCAGCTAGTGGATCCTAGCCTTGCATCTGGTACTGTCACCCTTCCTTCTCCTCACCACCCCGCCTCCCCCCCCCCCCACCCAGCACACACACCACTTTAAGCTTGGGCATTTATTTGAGGGGGGAAGAAAATTCAGGAATGCCTTTGCCACCCAGATCCGCACGTTTGCAGCTCTTTCTTTGCCATAAGTGGTCTTCAGGGCAGCTGCAAATCCTGCCAAAGGGATGGGTGGGGGTCCCACTTGGGGAGATTTTCTGGGCCTCCCCCGTTCCCCCTTGCCTTATTTCTAAATTCCCAACTTGAAGCGGAATTAAATTACCACTCACAGACCTGGATGCTGCGTAAATTATGTATGTTTGTGTGATTCGCTGTGTGTGTGTGCACACGCTCGCGCGCCGTGAGGATGCCCACAGTATATTATGTATTCAGACACGGACTCCAGTAGGCCCCAGCGCGCGAGCGCGCACACACTGGCACTCACACTGGCGCGCACACACATGCAACTTCAGGTTCCGTGTGCTGTGCGGAGCGGGAGGGGTCGTGAAGACTCAGGGGCCATCTCCTACCCCAGATGTTCGCACATCTGTCCCCGAGCGCTACTTGGAGTGTGTGTACGTGTGTGCGCGACACCCGCTTGGACCCACTCCCGCTCTGCCACCTGCCTGCCGCGCTCTCTGCAGAACCCCCTCCCATCCCAATCCCCAGCAGTGCTGCGTCACTTCCAGAGAAGCCCAGAGGCGCGGAGTTCGGGGCAACCTCGGACCCGGGGTGGGATCTCAGGGTGGGATTCGAAGCTGGGACCTGCCAGGGACCTCCAGCTCCCCAAAATGCGATCTCAAGCCGTGAGCTGCTCAGGCTTTCAGGCGGAGCAAAGCACTGGCACCCGGGGAGCCGGCAGCGGGTGGCCAGGGCGAGGCCAAGCTACACCTCTGACTCACCCAGTGTGCGCCGGCCGGGAGGGGGGCCTGGTTCAGCCGCCGCCGCCGGCGACGAGAACCAATTCTGGGAAGGAGCAAGATGGGGCAGAAGGTGCGCGCGGGGGAGCAATTGAGCAAATAACACGGCGGTCGCGGCGCGCGGCACCTTGGGCTGGCGCGTGGCTGGGAGGCCGCATGGGCGACGCGCACCAGGCTGCCCCTCTCCTCACTGCGCCGCCTCGCCAGACCGCAGTGCAGCCGCTAGCCTGCCTCCCTCCCTGCCCCGGGCGCCCCCGCCAGTCCCCTGCGCTCCGCTCTGCGCGGCAGGCTCGCCGCGACCCCTAGAGAGACGGCTTTGAGTGGCGGGAGGCCGAGGCCGGCTGGCTTGGGAATCCAAGCGCTGGCCCAACTAGGTGAGAGGAAACTGGGGTGGGATTTCGGAGAGGAGGGCGGAGAGAGGCGGGAAGGAACCAGCTTGAGCCCCAGGAATGCGCGCAACTTGCACAGCCTCTAGAAGCGCCGCGCGCCCAGCGCCCGCCGGTGCGCAGGAACAGGTGAAGAGCACGCGGCGTGCGGCCATCCACGTGGTGGGGACGTGATAGCCCCTCAGCTCTCCTCCTAGCCCTCCCTCCCCTTCCCCGCCCCCCAGCGCCTTCTCTAACGCCGCATCGATTTGTTTGGGCTACGCAGCAGAAACAGAGCCCAGCGATCCATAAACATTCTATTAAGCAAAAATATTCCCAGCGAAAGCAAAACCGAGGCTGAAGCCTCCGCGAAGTTGGCCGCCTCCAACTACTCCATGCTTGTGCCCTCCTCCTCCTCCCCCTAAGGACACCCCCAGGGAAAAGCCTGAGGCATTTCCTCAACGCTGCCCTATGCCGGAAAGTTAGGTCTCGGCTGCAGCGCTGGTCTCCGGAGAAGCCTCTGCGGGCAGCAGCCGGCGAGTTCCCGCCTCCCCTCCCCAGCCGCCTCGCTCTTTGCTTTTCCACGTGAGAAAAAGAAATGTTCACGGCCGATGCTTCATTTTCACTGATTGATTTCTTTTTAATATCAACACAAGTTAATGGAGGCAAGGCGCGCTCTGATTAAAGGGGCTGCCCCCGCCCTTCGACTCGGGCTGGCTGCGCCGGGGGTCTTTCCCACCGGGTCTTTCCCACCGGGTCGCAGGCGTCCAGCGGCTAGGTGGCGGGCGCCGGTAGCCCTAGTGTTTGGAGGTGGGGGAGGGATTTGGAATAGACTTGTCGCCCCTCTGGGAATCATCTGGGTTGGGGAACCTTCGGGAATCAGCTTTCCAGACCAAGTTTTAGGGGATCTTGCCCATATGCGTTGCGGCTTCTGCGGCTCCGGCTGAATTTCTTCTGAAAGACAGGAGATCCACGCTCAGGTTTATTGGCGTGTGCTCCCTGCTCGGCTCCCCTCCCTCCACTTCCTTTTCTTTCGGTTTCAGACAGAGAGGAGAGCCCCCTGGCGCTAGCCATTCCCTATCAGCGCCCACTACGAACGTCCGCTTTGCTAGAGTTAATCATGATCTGCGGGGGGACTGGGTTTTGCTCAGAAAATCATTCAAGTCCTGACAATGGGTTTCTTCAAATGGTGGCAACTCCCAGGCCTAATGTCCCCACCTCCGGGACACATCGCTTGGGGCCAAAAGACCCCAGACCCCATAACCATCTACCCCTCCCCTCCTCGTCTGGAGAGCTTTGATCTATGCTTGGGTTTTAACGCCATTGCCATGGACACGCGCAGATTCTCGGTCAATTCACCCTTCCGTCTGGACTGGATGATCAGATAAGAGGTGTAAATTGGCTGTGGGAGACAGGTCTGGGTTCAGACAAATCCTGAAAGAGAAGCAATGACGGTCTAGGCGCCGGATAAGGGTTTGAAGTGTTTCTTTTAGCCTGTCTCCCCAAAATGTGAGATGGCCATTGGCGAGCATAATAATTTGCAAGTAAACTGTAAACTCCTAGATTTTACGCAGACGGCCTGCTCTGGGCTCTAGGGATTGGTCTCATACCCACATTAAATGGGTGCCCAGTAAACATTTCCCCCGTGATCAGCTCCTGGAGGTAGGGAAGCTGTGGCCAGTTGCCAGCAGAGCACACAGTGCAAGACAGTGGCAAGAGGAGCACTCCCCAAAGGGCCCCGGGCAGGCCCCTACTCGTCCAAGCGGTGCCTGGTGGAATTGTGAATGCGCCAGTGCACATCAGGTTTGGAGTTTTATGTCATCCCATAGAGCCCTCAGACATTAAGCTACGGAGCACTCAACTGGCAAAATGAAAGATTGGAAGGCTGCAGTGACTGGAACCCAGGCTACCCAGACAGGACTCCTGCTGTCTACCAAATGGCTCTGATCCCCTGCTGTTGAATGTATCAAGTCCACGTTCTGCAGCAGAAAGGCCAGTTCCTATCTTCTAGGCATAGAAAAAGCTAGGAATCCAAATGCCAATTCATATGCAGTGAGGCACGAATACAAATAACAGTGAGGGAGGGGTCTGGGGTCAGTGAGGAGAGACACCAGGGACCAGATGATTCTGGGGCCCCTGGTGTTTTTCATTTCACTCAAGTCTTCCCTAAAGCAATCAGGAAAATGAACTGACTCAGGGTGACCTGAGTGTAAGACAATTCTGAATTGACAGAATTCAAGAGCCAGGTAAAGAGGTTTCCAAATATATTCTCCAAAGGTCCAGTTTGGAAAGACTTTAGGAACTTGAGCTGAGATCTTCCTTTCTTAAAAGATAGAGCAAAAGAAGAATATCTTTTTAATTTCTTGAACTGACAAGAAAGGACTTGAAAAGTGTCATCTGGGCAATGGCTTGTAGTGTTATTAACATATTTGAGGTATTTTATTATGTGACCATCACTTGCAAATGGATAATCTTTGAGATACCTTCCTTGAGTGGCAGATAAGTATATTGATCACCAGAAGTTAGTCTTTGTACTGTTCCTTCCAGGTAAGGACTTGGCTATTTGCTGATTTTTGTTTTTTAATTAACCCATTTCTGGAAGATGCTGCAGAAGTTTGTCCTGGAGAGCTACAGTATTTTTCAAAGCTTTATCTGCCTTGATGAGAAATGGTCAGAGGCTTAATGGTTTCATTGCCTAACAGGATTCAGTGGAGTAGGATTCCAGGACACAGTGGCCTTGTATCATGGCTGGCCCTCCAGGAGAAAGCATCTTCTAAAGGTTTAGGAAGCTGTCAAGTTTAGATAAGGCTGAGCTCCGATCCTCTGGGACCTTGGTTGTATTAATAAGGAGAAATTAATTTTTAACCACTGGGAACATTGCCAAATTATGTGACCTTTGGCAGACCAGCTGTGCTATAAAAATAAATCCCCCATTTCTGAAAATGCTACTCCTATCCAGTAGAACAATAACAATGTGGCATTTAGGATAGAGAAGAGTAGGATTGAGAAGAAAGGAGAGAAATAGGAGTTGGCAAAAAACAAAAAACAAAACAAAACAAAAAAAACCCTTCAATGTTGTGATACATGGTTTCAGACCTGAACGTCCTATCCATCACCCCCCTTCCCCGGCCCCATGCCTAGGGTTTCCAGAACACAGGAAAGAGGGCCAGGATGACAAGGAGCTGAGTGCCTGTGTGTACAGGGAGTGGAGAAGGTGTTAAGTGCTTCCAGCCCACTCACACCCCAGCCTCAAACACATCTCTCATTGTTCACACAGACAGAGTACTGGCACAGGCAGAGAAAAGGGGGTTTTCAAACAGGCAAAATATTTGTCTTTCCCTAAATGCTACCAAGTAGGTTTGCCACTGAGAAGTTTTGTGGGGATCATCCCTGGCCTTCCCAGCTTCTGAAACATGGGAACTAGACCGCCTGGGTTTAGAATCTAGCTCAGCCACTTGCTGGCTCTGTGATCCCAGTATCCTGTGTGATCAGATACTTAGTCTCTGTGCCTCGGTTTCCCTGTCTGTAAATGTGTTTGGTAACAATACCTACTTCATAGGGTTGTTGGGCTATGTCAGATTATGTAGAATACTGTTTGGCACATATGAAGCCCATTCTGAAGTCACTGAATCTTTAAAACTGTTTCAGTGGGGTCAGTGGAATCTCGTGATCATAGAAAGCACATTATAACCATTGTGGTAAGTTGATTTTTATGAGATTTAAAAAATAATTGTTATTCTCAGTTCTTCCACCACCAAACCTCTGTGTTTTGTAAGCACCATATTATCTCTCGCCATGCTCTTCTTCAGAGAATATTCTCTGCTGAGTTCTTATCTTAGATTTATGTCTCCCTTGCATTTTTTCCCTCCTTCTTCCTCTGTTTTCAGTATTCTTACCTCCTATTTTCTTTTTAATCTCTCATTTCCTTTCCTTTTCCTCCCCTTCCATCCTTCAACACTGAGAGTGTGCTCAGCAGGGAACACTGTGTTTAAGGCGCTCTCCCGAATGTGTAATAACTTCTGCTCTGGCACTAAGGCCCTTCAGCAGCTGAACTCAAAAAAGTCATCATAAAGACAAAATAGCTTTTACCCAGCAAGACTCTTAATAATCCCATTTCCCTCTGGGTCTTCATAAAGGAGTCATTATCTAATCCAGAAAAAAAGGAGGGGCTGGGAATAAAAAAAGAGAAGCTCTCGGTAGCACAGAGTGCACGAGGCTGCCGGCCAGCTGAGTGCACGTGGCCGTGGTACCCTGCTCCCGCCTCCACAAATCCTGTGATAACCAGTAACCAGTTCTGGAGAGTCTTTCAGCAGAGAAGATAATGGGAATTGCAAATTACTAGACCGAATGCTAATAATAATTGTTTGGATACAGGAGAAAAAATAAAACAGATGTTCCCCAAAGGCATTCTAGGGGCTACAGAAAGGAAAATGAGGAGGGGGTTGAGTAAAGAGAGGTTTGCTGAAACCAAGCACAAGAAAATCCAATACCAACAAATGGCTTAGTGATGAAGTAATAGTCAGCATCTTCCTGGTGGTACAGATAACCAGTATTTAAAGTTGCCTTTGGAAGTGTGGGGGTTGAAGGGGACAAAACCCCTGAGATAAATTAATTTTACTAGTATTAAAATTAAAATGGCCGAGTGTGGTGGCTCATGCCTGTAATCCCAGCACTTTGGGAGGAGGAGGTGGGCAGATCACCTGAGGTCAGGAGTTCGAGACCAGCCTGGCCAACATAGCAAGACCCCATCCCTGCTAAAAATACACACACACACACACACACACACACACACACACACAATAGCTGGGTATGGTGGTGGGCGCCTATAATCCCAGCTACTTGGGAGGCTAAGGCAGGAAAATCACTTGAACTTGGGAGGTGGAGGTTGCAGTGAGCCGAGATTGTGCCACTGCACTCTAGCCTGGGTGACAGAGTGAGACTCCGTCTCAAAAAATAAAATAAAATAAAATAAAATAAAATAAAATGTGAATGTGCTTTGAACTTTATCATTATTATCTGCTTTAGGGTGTTCTAGGAGACATAGTTCACACTACTTGTGACTAGGTATTATTATCCCAGACAAGTTATTCAAACTCTCAATTCACCACTAAGAAACATTTGCACTTAATAACAGCTGGGGGTGGGGAGGGAAGGGCAGTAGCTGTGGCCGCAGAATAATTTCTGATAGAACTCTCAGAGTCTGTCCTATCTAGTGATACTTTTGATGTTCCTTTGGTCACTTCTTAATTGGTTAATTCACCAAATCTCGATGAGTCTGACTTTTGGGAAAGGTTCTGGTTTGATCTTGTAAGACTTGCCAAAGATGGATCAGCAAGGAGTCATGACCTCAAGTTGCTGGTGGCTCAGTAGACTGGATGAGGCCCTCCAGAACTCTCACACATCTCAGAAGATGCTAAAGAGCTTCAGCCTCTCAGATGCACAGAGGAGAAAGACCACTCCCAGTATGGGAGAGGAGAAAGGGCAGAGGCAGCCTGGAGTGAGAGAGTAGGTGGGATTTAGAGCAGGGAAGGGCATACCAGGGGAAGGGGAAGGTGTGAGTAGAGAAATGGATGCTGGGTTGGTTTGGGGAACACTCAGAAGCTGCAGTTTAGAATGTATGGTGGGAAATAATTGCAAACAAGATTAGAAATAATAGCTTGGGCTCAATTCAAGGCCCAAATTGCTAGGCAAAGAGGTTTGGGTTTCACTTGCTAACCAATGGGGAGCCATTGATGTTTCAACATAAGCTTCAGTTAATCAAAATAAATGAAGACAATATTATATTACTTTTTTTTCTCCTTTGGTTTTTGGAGAGACCTCAAAATTATTCTTCTGTTTCCTTCCCCAAATGTCTCCTAAAATGGTCAGGAATTGTAATCCCAGATCTCTCATCAATGGCATCAAAATTGCATTTGCAATGAGGGCTGGAAAAGAGAGGACATAAATATAAACTAATGACATTATATCGGCTGCCCTATTGGAATTGCATTTGTTTATGATATAAGATGACAAATAATAAGGTTAACACAGGTGGCATGATTCGAGGTCAGGAGAGGTAATCGCATCAAACTTACATTTTACCGATTAAATGAGGCTTCATTTTTAGAATCTAGATTGAGGGGAGAGATGTTCAAAAGGCCCCATTTCCAGACCCAATTTCCAGTTCTCTCCTAAGTGAATTCATTGGAGGTGTTTTAAGAGAGGGAATTTGCTTCATTCTTTATTCATTTCCAAACTCATATGCTGGCTTCCTCTCCTGCTCTCTGCTTCCCTCTCTCCTTCCCTCCTAGATGGCCCTTTTATTCAGATTTTGAACTTTATCATTGCAAAAGTTCAGAAGGATTTCCATTTGCTGTGCCTTCAGGAGTGCATCATTCACTGCCACCAGTCTCCATAAATTGAGTAGATTGCATCCCTTCCCAGTTGCCTTAGGAAGTGGTCAAACAGCCACATTCCTGGGCTGATGGATTGGCTCATTTCTTCCCAGCTTAAGCCAAGATACAGATTTTATGAGACTGTCTTGTGACAGGCTGAAGTTGCTTTGAATAAAACAAAATCCAGCCTCAGCTCACAGAAATAATTCTTAAAACGCAGCTTATCCCAGGTTGGTGAGCAAAATTTGGTTAAAACCCTGAGCCAACGACTTAGATGATCTGGGTGAGGGATTTGAAGAAACTCCTTTTGGTTTTTCTTTTCATGCATCACTGTTGTTGACATGCTCACACACAGAACTGTGTATCCATAATATTTATAAATATGCAGCCACAGACTCAGTTACAAAAAGAAACTCGTGTTAGTAGACCTGATGTGATTAAAGGAGACATTTGAACTCTCCGTAATGCAAGATAGACATGTTTTCTGAAGAATCCTGGAGTTTGGTTTCAGGCTTACCAAGCAGATAGAACAGGGGTAGCACCTTGAGTAAATGTCTTATTGTCTAGGAGGGTAGAGAATCTTTTGAATTTTTGGCTCAATCTATGGGTTATAAGATCTATTCCCCACCTCACTACATGGGCTTTGGATTTTAGCACTGGAACTGACCTTTAGAATCACCCCTCTCATTCTATAGATGAGAAAACAAAGGCTCAGAGTTGTCTACTAGCTTACCCAAGGTCACACAGCTTGCTAGTGGTGAGACTAGACTTGATTACTAGGCTTTTAAATCCTGCTCCAATGCTATTTCTAATAAACTTCCTGGTGGAGTAAGTGGCAAGGTGACAACCTCCTTTCTTTTTAAGTAGAAGAAAGAGTTTCTTCTTTGCCTTGCTACCAATAATTAAATGAAAACAATGCTGTGGAAATAGGGACAAAGTGGGATTATGCTGTAGATAAGAAATAAATTATAAAGTAGATAAAGTATATTATTTTCAGAGGAAATGAGACCGATTGCTTTTCTCCACTAAGTGCCCTCAGGTATACATAGGAAATAGATGTCTCCTAGTCATCTGCTCTTTCTCTTTTCCATAGCGTTTTAAAGTAACAGGGAATGGCGATGCCCCATTTAGGGGGTTTCAAACCATGTTCCAGGAAGCCCCAGTGGACTTGCAGAGAAGCCCTTCTGAGCTGAGGGCAGGAACTAGGAGGCCTGGACACTACAATGCTTCTGGCTACCTCCCTCCCAGCATCCAAGAAGGACTCCCTTTTATGTTCTTTGTACATGGGAGGTCTAGGTAGAGTTTTGTTCAAGAAAAAAAAAAGTACTTAAAAAAAAACAAATAAATTTGAAAGCTACACACCTAATTCAGTCCATTCTTTGAATTACAGTTTGTGAAGCTGAGCCCCAGAAAGGTCAAATTGAGTGAGTTAAGAGTTGGGTACCATCTCCCATCTTTCTGCTAATGTCGATCCCTCCCTTTCCTGGTAACCCAGTCCCATCACCCCAGACTCACCTTTTACAACAACTGGGCCCTCTAATCCCACATTCAGCCAATGGCCAAGTTTCCCTGGTTTTGCCAAGGACTTTTTCCTTCAGTTCAACTAAAGCGAGGGATCTGATTGGTCTTTTACCAAGCTGTCGTGAAGTAAGCTATAGTAATCAGATTATTTGCTACAGTCAGGCTTCAGTATTTAGCAAATATTATTGTCAAGTTCAGGTTATCCAGTGTTCCTTTAAAACAATGCCAACTACATTTTTCTAGAAGGCAGACCAGATTTTTAAAAGATCTTCTTTTCCCATTCTTAATACTTCTTAAAAATTAAATATTCGCAAGGAAAGTGATTGGGTTCTGTAGGAAGGTGAGTTCTTAAGTGAAGGGGTACAACATCCCTTTGCCTTTTCAGGGCTATGTTACCCCTAGGCAGCGGCAGATGGTACTTAGACTACCAGCAAAACAACAACACTTAAGAAGGAGAAAAAGAGCAAGACAGAAAGAGTTTAAAACAATCTGATATTTTACATTTCAACTAAAAACACCTAAGTAGTCCTTATAAGAGGAAAATCAGAACTTGGTGACTTCAGAACTTAGTGTTCTCTTTATTTCCAATTACATCTGGAGCTGTCACTTTATTCCTTTCAGCCTTGGGCCTTTCTCAGACCTGACCTGGCTCATCCCTCAGCCTTCCCTCCCAGATATAGGAGAAAATGCTCTAACAGTCCAAGCCTGGATTTTGCTATCTCTCTTCAGGTGATGAATTTGCCCCAGGTGAAAGGTATTCACAAAATAGTTGCAGAATGAAGTCTTTTGTCAACTCACCCAGCGGGCTCAGTAGCTCAAACAGGGTCAATTTCCCCTCTGTACATGGAGATTGGCCTTAAGGGTTTTGCCCTTGAGTTCAACTCTCCTTTGGCTTAGCTTGACTCCTCTGAAACAGAACAGCAACCATGTATAAAGTTCATTGTGGAACACAATAAAGACCTACAAAGTAATGGATGGTATAGCTCTTCAGAAGAAATTTTAGCTAATTTCTATTGGGACATGTTTGTATTTAGGAAATGATGTGTCCCCAACCCTAGAAAGGAAAGATCAGTTATCAAGAGGAGAAGTAGAATGATTAAGTGTGTTTTCTTTACAATTTTTACTGATATGTTTCAAGAATTCTGTTCTCTCCAAGAAAAATAAAAACAGAAATTCTAGTATTTATCTTTGTGGATATATGTTTGTGCAAATGATGTGTGATATTTTATGAGAAGGTGTGAACGTATGTATAGGACTAAAGTGTGAATTACTGATATGTATATGTACTTGAAGTATGTTCAATATCTATGTTTGTGTGTGTTTCTGGGTGTGAATGCAAGCCAAACAAGAATGTGAATTTATAAATTTGTAAGTATTGAAAAGGTTAACAACACACAACTGAAGCAGATGTTCTAATGAGTTCTCTGATACTTCAATAACTGCCCTGATTTTCTTCAGGTAAAGAAAGGATAGAAAAAACGCAATGGATGACTCCTTTTTCTTTTGGTTTAACAGCAGACAGTACAGACTATCAGCTATGGGATATATATATATAGTTTAATTTTTTTTTTGTGGTCGTGGTGAAGAAATGATCACTTCTGCTGTAGATGAGAAATTAAACCTTCCTGCGAAGAAGTTTCCTGTCTTTATTGCTGATCTGTGTGCCTGGTCTAATTACTAAAAGTTTAAACCTGGGGTGTGGGGAATTGAGGGAGAAAAGTTCCCCTTTCAAGAGTAATTGGAGAGAAGTAGAGGAAGGGATGGGGAAAGGAGGGAGAGAGTGTGGGTGGGGAGAGTGGAGAGTATGTGGAAACCATAACAGTTACTAAACAGGAGCTCAGCTCAGGTTTCCTCTGACGAATTCCAAGGCAAAAAAGTGTGGTTTGGGGTGAGTTGGTGGCAGGGCTGCAGTTTTCTGCAAAATAGCTGGCAGAGGAGCTGGACCCGGTAGAAAATTCCCCCTTCTGCTAGTTGAGTAAGAGCAGCTGGTGATCTGTGTCCTCACACCTCTGCCTTCTCAGAGGACCGCTCCACCCGATTTCATATGCATAAGCCAGGACCGACGGGCCTCAATTTGGCTGGCTAGATGCCACTGGGTTCCCAGCATGGGTGAGTGGTGTGGGCACCTGGAAAGCCTATGGGTATTGGCTGCAGAGGAACTGGGCCTCATGGCTGGCCTCATGTGGTCTGGGTGGGAGGGATGAGCTCATTGTCTTCATGGGCTGGGGTGGGTGCAGGGTCATTAGGTAAGAAGATGATGTGCTGTGTACCAGCCTGAGGAAATGGCTGCTTTTGTTTTCCACCCAGTAGGAAATGGACCTGAATTCATTCCATTCTGGGCAGTTCAATACGGCACAGTTTGAGCTCGTGGAGGCTTGATGCCGAAAAGGCTACTTGTGTGGATTTGTGTCCCAACCACCCGTGTGCAGTGTGCCCATCTTTTATGCATTTAAAGCCTGTCAGGCCGGTAGTCTAAAGCAGAGGTCTGGGAGATAGTAATGCCAACAGACATGGGGAATAGTAAAGTGCACCTGTAGAGTTAAAAAATGCATGACCTGTTCCCTCAAAGAGTGAACACAGGAGAAAGACCCATCCTGGAGGGCGGCTGCTGAGTCGTAATACATAATTCACGGGCCCATGCTGCTCCATGCAGATGGCGATATTAAATCGTGATTGATGCTAAGAGACACACACATCTCAGGAAGGTCTCCGAGAGGCTTCTGAATATTTCCATGTCTCATGTGCCTTCCCAGCTTCTGTTCTACTGTGGTATTTAAGCAAAACTCCCTATTTCCCAAGAATCCCTGCTGGGGATTGCAGAACTTTACTCCCGAATAGATGAGATTCCTCAAATGTCATCACCCACCTTTGGAGCCTTTGAAGGTGGCTCCCTTCCCTCCCAGGCCACATGAAGCTGTCTGCCTCCAGCCAGGCACTGCAGGTACAGGGAGCCAGCCCTTCCTGCAAACGGCCAGTTATGGCTGGACAAAGCAGCAGCACACTCTGGTGGTGGTGACCAGGCAGGAGGGACAGTGGGCAGACAGCGCAGAAGAAACAGATGTTCATTCAACACAAAGCACCTTTGTCGAAATTCCAAGGCTAGAGCCAGTAGATTCTCTAATACAGATTTTTCCATTCGGTGTATAATGAAATAATAAATCAAATTTGTGGTATATATGGAATTAAATGTTTGGGGGGTTTGCATTTTTTTTCTTAAAAAAAATTTTTAAAAGGCTGCAATCACCCTCCAGGGCCTGTTCTGGCCCAAAGCTGAAAGTGCTTCCTCTGCACCACATGTAATTGTTACCAGGCTCGCTTGTGGGTCGGCACCACAAAACCACCATTGTCAGTTCCCAGAGCCCTGACTGCTGGCTGCCTGGGCTGGGCTGGGAGACACCGAATAAAATGAAGGATTTATGAGATAAAGATAGAGATAGGAGGTTGAATGAGGAGAGGAAGATGGGCCAAGGAGGGGAGGCAGGAAAGGCAGGGAGGCATGTTGAGTTTGCAGTCCTCTTGTTTTTTTAATCGCAGACCACATAATTGAGAATATTTATGGCCATGTTCTGGAATACTTTCATCTGTGTGTGTGTGTGTGTGTGTGTGTGTGTGTGTGTAGTTGGGTGGGTAGGGGGAGGGATGAGCTGGAATAATCTCTTCCACCGAATGAGTAAGTAGGTTAGTCTTCTGGACTGCCATAAAAGGTCTGTAAAATAGTTTTAATCAGACACTGGTACAGAAGAGAAGGAGGGAGTGTGGGGGGAAGAAAGCTGTAACATATTTGAAGTTCTTTGGGTTGTTGATTTCTCTTTCAGACCCACCGTGCGGAGGTCGTTTGAATTCCAAAGATGCTGGCTATATCACCTCTCCCGGTTACCCCCAGGACTACCCCTCCCACCAGAACTGCGAGTGGATTGTTTACGCCCCCGAACCCAACCAGAAGATTGTCCTCAACTTCAACCCTCACTTTGAAATCGAGAAGCACGACTGCAAGTAAGCACCGTCCTGTCCCACTGTGTATCCCATCCATGAGATGCACATGCCCTGCCCCCACCCCTGCTCTTGTCACTTCTATCACCCCTCACCCCAAGACCTGCTGCTAACCAGTGGTGGATCCTGGCCCCAGAGGAAAACCTCAAGGGGCATTCCCTTTCCAGGGAAATAAAGGTGTGGCTGATCCCACAGTATGGTGGAAAGAGCCTTCTTGAGTGAAAAGTAGAGAATATTAACCTACCCCCAAAGGCCGGTAGTGGAGGAGAATTTCCATGTGGTGGCAGGGGCTGGACTACAAAACTCTACTCTTGACTTTGGGTTACCTTGCACTTGGAGATCTCCCCATTTCCACAGCTGCTACATGTATAAACCCCACCCACTTCCTTAATAAGATAGTAGCTGTATCCCCAAGTGGAGACTTCCCTCGCATCCAGCCACGCAGGATCAGCCTGTTACCTTATATAGCGGTAACTGGTTTCCTTACAGAAAAAAAAAAGGGTAAAAAAAAAAAAATCTAAGTAGTTCTAAGATTCACATTGGTTCTTGATAGCTGTGCTACACAAGTTAGAGTCTCAAAGTCAGTGTCATGGATTTATTTAACAAACACTCTTCTAATTGCATTACAAATATTAATCCATTTACTTTGCACAGTGGGCCCTGGGAAGTTAGTGCCATTATGATCTCCATTTTGCAAAAGAGAGAAAACCGAAGCACAGAGAGTTTAGGTCAGTCACCCAAGGTGACTCAGCTGGTCTTACAACATTGGTTCTGCCACCCTGGAAATGTGTGGCTTAGGAACTCCCAAGTGGACATTTAGACACTTGGGAGTACTTTAGAAATGCCATGTTACTACCGAGGTCCCTAAAAGTTAAGGTTGGGAAGCAGGCAGCATGTCTAGAATGCAGATGTGCTTTAAGCTGTCTACTGAGCTCCATCTTAAAGTCTTTTCTCATTGGAAATAAAGTGAGAGTTTTTGTGCAGAAAAGAATGTGCCAACAGTCATATTCTGCCCCAAATGAGCGCCTACGGAATGCTGTTACTCTGATAAGTATTCAGTGCTCCCATGTGATTCATAAATTGTCTAAGCATTCCTTGCTATTAAGCAAGGAATTGCAAATACTGAAAAATTAATAAGGGGGCCAGCTGGCAGGACAGGTACCAAGGAGAAGGCAAAACTCCTACAGGCCAGGTCTGGGCCAGCACTTCCTCATGGAGGAAACAAGGCCCCTCTTTAACTAGTGCTAGACTGTGAGGCTCAGTGAATTGATGTCATTATTATCCCCCTAGGACTAATTTGCACCTACATAATGGTTTTCTCCTAACAAGAGGTAGCCTTTGTTGAAAACCAAAGGGTTTCCCGGATGAATGCCTCATGTGACGAAGAGTCATAAGATGAAGTTTCTAATCCCAGATCCACTCTTGACTCAACGGATGACATAGGGAAACTCATCAGTTCCTCTTTGTCTAAGTTACATGAGTACCCTGGATACATTTGCTCAGCATCCCAAGGCTTCTGATTCCCTGACAGTGAACTTTATCAAAGATTTCTGTTAGAAGAGCTTCTTTATAAGGTGTTTTGGGCTCTGATTCCTCTGGCTGGACTGCAGAAGGTTGGCACAAATGGAAGCATAATGTACAGAGAGAGCCTGGGTCTAAGCTCAGAGAAATTTGACTAAGCACCTTTCTCTACTAAGGGCCAAATTCTGTTATGCTTATGACAGCAAATCTCCCAGGGAAATTGCCAAGAGGTCATCCTATGTTGTATTCATAGTGGCAGAGGGAGAAAGCATGGCTTTTGGAAGGAAAAACTTAGGAGCTAGTAAGCATGGCTTAAAACATGTTGGGAAGGACGAAAGGCCAGAAAGGCCCTGCTTTGGGTTGCAGGGTACCCCTTCCACGGACAGGACTCAGTCCCAGAGATGGGGAGAACTGAAGGTTGCCAGAGACTCTGACAAGGGGAAGAAGAAGGCATTGCCCCTTGCTGGAGGTGGAGTAGGGGAAGCCAGCAATTTACAGGGTTATCTTCTGGCTTATCATCCTCGCTAAATCACTTCCTGTTTTTCTCCCCATTCCATGACCTCATGTATCTGGTTTGAACCTAAAAAGTGAAGGAGGTCAGAAAAAAATCTTTCTGGGGTCTGTTTCTCCCAGTGCCAAACTGTCAGAGAGGCTCTGTTGGGATTAAGCCTCATCCACTTAACCTTGTCATTAATTCTCTGTTCCTCCCCCCATTTCTCCCCCACTCCCCATTTCTCTCTCTTTCTCTCTCTCATTAATTTTTGTATTTAGAAAGACACATCTGGTTTTCTCAGCCTCTCACTCTTCAAGGTATTTTTGACATTTCCCCTGGCCATTTGCATTTGCCATAAATGGGCTTCCCCTCCCCACTGCCTTGTTTTACTTTCTTGTGAAAGGAACAATTAATCTAATTGAAGTCCTGGAAGTTCTGTCTTGTTCCGGCTCTCCCTCTCTCTCCCATACTGCATTTTCGTTCCAAGGGAGCTCCTGGGTTTGGAAAGCACTCACTCTCCAAGGAAATTAGCCTGCTTTCTCCTTTTGTTTTGGGTGCATGCTTCAAATTGGATTTGGCTCTGCAGGCCCATAAGGTGGATACTTCCCAAAAGAAAACTGCCTGGGCTGGTCTTCCGATGACAGAGCACAGCAGCAATGCCCCAGCAAAAAGGGGAACTGAGCAAGAAAGTCAGGAGAAGCAGCCAACTCAGCTGTGGAGACAGAGCAGTGGTCAGCACACCCAACCTCGTGTTTGCCCGGGTTCTTCCTATGTGCAGGGTTAACTGCAAAGATTGCCCGGAAGCCTGGAAACAGGGCCCTGATATGAAAGAATTTATCCTGGGCTGTGGCCCCTGGGCCCTTGGCTCCCTGTATACCTTGAACTCTACATCCCAAAGGTTGAGACGGTTGCTGAGTAAACCCCAGATAGACCTTTTCCCCTAACCGTTGCTTATTAACTTTGTTCCATTGAAGCTTGCTGTCTGCTTGGAAAATTTCACTCACAAGCCGCAGCTTTGCCTGACTCAGTGCAATCCAAGGCCACCATCTCTGGTGAACTTCCCTTGACTCCTCCCTCCAGTCACTTGCAGAAATGCAAATCCTGGGCACCCACAGGCTGTTTTGGGGCCTGTATAGAAGCTGTGGGCAGAAACCAGAGGCCACTGTGGTACTGCTGGACTCCTGCAGCCAAAGGACAAAAGGGCGAGACTACAGGCCGTCTGGGCAAACAGAGAGAAGCCACTTTATTCCCTGTGGAGTGGAGGATGCTAGGATGTTGCTGCTCCGGCAGACAGAGGCCTTTCGCTTGAGTCATCAGCCGACAGACTGAATGTTATGGTTTTAGAAACCCATACACAAAGTTGAGTGGTTTTTTCCATTTCTAAAATTTAAAATGTATGTATTTTTAAAACACCCACCTGCATGTAATACACAGCTTGTTCAGGAGTTCTCAAACAGCCCCAGCACCCACCCCATCCCAGAGGCTCAACCAAATAAAACCAAAACCAAGAGGCTGGGTCCTTTTAAGCACTGGTAATTTCTACCTGTAATTCCAGCCCTTTGGGAGGCCGAGGCAGGCAGGTCACCTGAGGTCAGGAGTTCGAGACCAGCCTGGTCAACATGGTGAAACCCCGTCTCTACTAAAAATACAAAAAAAATTAGCCAGGCTTGGTGGTGCGCGCCTGTAATCTCAGCTACTCTGGAGGCTGAGGCAGGAGAATCACTTGAACCTGGGAGGCAGAGGCTGCAGTGAGCTGAGATTGTGCCACTGCACTCCGGCCTGGGTGAAAGAGTGAGACTCTGTCTCAAAAAAATAAAAAAAGAATTGATAATTTCTAGATGGGTGTCTTGATGGGTCTCAGAAAGTGCAAAACCCACTAGCAAGAAATGAAAGAACATTTCTTAGGCTAAAATCCTCAAGGAAGTCTACATAAATGATTGTATGTGCTATGTTCAGCACAGCAATATCTCATTTACCACGTATCATTGAAGAATGACATTCCATTTAGGTGAAGTGTCCACATACTGAAATATCCACCTTTAAAGTTCTTAAAAGAGAACTTTAAAGAGTTCCAAGAGTTCTTTTTTAAAGGATTTCTGATAAAGAACATTCTAAATCATGTGCTGCACTTCCCTGTCTTTTTAAAACCTACAATGAGAGGAGTCAACTTTTTCTCAATGATTCAGGCTTTTAATTCTAAGCTTCACTTTTGTGACAGCAGCCAGTATTGCCATAATTGGAACAGGCAGATTAAGATTTGAATTTTTATTGACCTTTTAAACTTCCCAGGCCTCAGTTTCCTCATCTGCAAAGCTGTCAGAATAATAAATATTTTGCAAGATTGCTCTGCCTTTTTATGTAGATGCCCAATAAGTTAGCAACTGTGTTAGCATCATTGGACTTTGTCAGGGGACAGTTTGGGACTATTTTCTATCAATCCTCCTGCTTTCACACATCCTGTTACAAGTATGCCTGTCTCCTGTAGCCTTCCCATTCTGACTTGTTTTTGCTTTTTTATTGGGTTATCAATTTTGCTTCAGGAGCCCTTGCTGTCTCTTGGGAAGTTTAAGTTCTGGGACCTAAGTTTGCCCAAGCCAGTGCAATCCCAAGGCCAGCATTTCCAGTTGGCTTCAGCCAGCCAAGCTTGAAGCAGAGTTAGGACTGGGGAGTGATCCCCAAGTGACAAAGCGTAAGAGCAACAGAGGATGGAGTTCTCAACATCAGTGTAGCTGCTCATAATCTTTTCTTCTGAACTCCCCCACACCCTTATATTCTGCATATTTAAGGTTTTGGATATTTGCCTCTAAGTGTCCTAGATAAACAAGGTGCTCTTGTGTTTATTTACAGCCAGAGGGGCCCTCTATATCTTAGAAGATATGTCTGTTTCTCCCAAAGTAAGAGATGATATCTTAGAAAGGTAGCAGTTTCCCAGTTGATAACCTGATCATAGTAAACAGAGAGATCAGACCAGACCTCAGTCATCTGGCCCCTCCCCATTCAGCCAGCAGCGTTTCCCTGTGCTCAGTAAACACCCTCGATTCCCTGCAAACAACCAAGCATAGTTTTACATCTGCGTGAGCCCCCTGAGTTCCCAGGGCTCCAGCCCTCCTTCCCCTCCCTCCACAGTGTCCAGCTGCAAGCTCCCATCTTCCTCCCCTGAGTTTCCTTGCTTCCTGCAGTTCTCTTTTATCACCCTTTCCTCTGAACTCCCAGAGCACTTGATGTTGCCTGAGTCCCTTGCTTTTTGTTCATATGTGGTCATCTTGAGTTCTCAGCAAGTAAATTCTACAAGGGCACAAAGCATGTACTTCATATCTAAACTCCCATGGCACCTAGTCTAGGAGGGTGCTAGGCAGGTGTGTGCAGGTGATTTCGTGATATTTTTTACATTGGAAATGCCAGGCAATAGGTCAGCATGAGCTGAATCTGTGTTGGAAGGCAGACAGATCTGTGTTCCCTATTTGTCCATCTGGGAATATGACATAATCTTAGGGGGTAGGACACAGGCCAAGAATGTCACTAACTGATTTGGGACATGAGTCTCTCACCAACAAAATGGCAATAGACCATTCATTCATTCATCAGGAAATAGCTATTAAACAACTACTATGTGCTAAGCACGTTGGTATTATTGGGAATACAGTGATGAATAAATCATATTCTTTTCCCTAAAGTCACTGTTACTCTTTCCATTTTACAGATGAAGAAGCTTGGGCTCAAAGAAGTTAAGCAACTGGCCCAAGGTTCTACTCCCATAAGTGGCAGAGAAGGGTTTTGAAGCCAGATACCCTAGTTTTCAATCTCTGCTTTACTCTTGTGCTGTCTGCCTCCCTGGCATCATGCGTTTGGCAGGGGACATGATATGGACCTGTTACGTGGGCCCACAGCATCCAGGTCCAGCCTAAGCTGGGAAGATCAAGGAAGGCTCCCTGGAGGAGGTGACACCTATATGAATTCTAAAGAATTTGGCCAGGCAGCAGGGAGTGTGTTTGGCTGGTGTCATAGGCAGACAGCAGCATGCCCAAAGACAAGAAGGAGGGAGGGTTTGATGCCTTCAGGAACCAAAATAATTGAACATGCCTGAACCCAATTTCTTACCAGTGAGCATTGTAAGGGTAGACTAAAAGGGGCTGTCCTTGTGACTTGCTGACACAAACCCTTTTCCCGGTGAAGAGGTGCCTGAGCAATACTATTTAATTGTATTTCCTGGCCAGACAACTTCCACCATCTCCTTAGGAGACAGGGTGGTCAGGAAGCAGGAAAGACTGAGATGATGGGGACTCTCTGCTGTCCCCACCTTCCCTGTCCATTGTAGGGTCTCTGCAGCCTCATACCCTATGTCCAGCGACGCCCCCCCCCCCCCCCGGCACCAGTGGAATGCCTGAAAGTGGGGTTTGGCCTGGGAAAATCCAGGTAACACTTCAGATTAAGCTCCTCTTGTCAATTTCCTGCTACACAAGACTTTCTGAATCCAAGTCTCTTTCCTATGAATAGAGGGCGGGAGGCCAGATTGCCCAGTTGGAGGTGTGGCTTCAGCTGGTCTCCGTTGAAGTCTGAAAAGCCAACAAAGCATAGTGAGAATTCTGTGTGGTTCAAGAGGGTGCCTTGTGCTTGTTGAGGAGAGGCCGTTGGCTTGATCACTCATGACACTATTACTGACGTTATTATTTACTGCCTGCCCAACCACAGAAATATTCTGATTCCCCTAAGGAGCCAGTGAGCAGTAATAATTTTCTGTATTGCAACAATCCTCCTAATGACAGAAACAGATCCACCTCCAGGTACGTGGTGGACGAATGGGAGCAGCTGGCTGCTGGCCCCACACTTACCAACCTCGACCACAGGGTCCACCCAGCAACTCCACCTCACCCATGGATCAGGGGGAAAAACAACTCACAGACTGTTCTCCTCTTACCAAGGTTAAAACGCAGCTGGAATTACTTTGGGCAGTTTGTTTTTAAAAATAAGTGTTGCAATTGTAACTGTCTCAATGCAAGCTTCGCTGTGGATGCCCTTCTTAACAATATGCTTTATCTTCTGACTGAGAAAATCACTTGAGATTTTATCATGCGCAATCCCACTTGTTCTGCCTCTCCACCCTGGCACCTTCTCCGAACCCAGAGATCCCAGAGGGCCAGCATCTCACCCCATGTAACTCCATGTAATTCTCCCATCTAATTACACCGGCTGAGAGTCTGTCTTAAGAAATTCAGTGGGAGCTCCAGGTGTGGAGGGGATAAAGAAGAGATGGAAATATACCAAGTGAAAACATCAGATTTTTCTAAAAAGGGATTTGTGTATTTTCCTGGAGTCATGAGTCCTATAGAAAAAAATTTATATTCTTTTTGTTTTGTCCTTTTTAGTGGCAAGGGATTTAAGCCTTTGGATTAAGAGAAACTCAAAAGATAATTTAATTCCATTCTTATACTTCTGCCTGGATAAATAATTCCAGAAAAAAAAAAAAGATATCAGCTGCCCTTGTCTTTCCTTGCAGAAAAGAGCTTCTGTAATCGTCCTTCATTATGGGACATCGTGCCTCACAACTCATCTCAGTTGATTGCAGAGTAGATGGTTGTATTTAATTTACATAATCAAAATTTTTTCCTAGAAGGAGAATCCCTGAAAAATGTTAGCTGGGTCAAAATAAAATTTTCTAAAAAGAAGAAGGAAAAGGAAAAGGAGAAAGAAATGTGAGTTGGGCTTAGGTTTGGGAGGGCAGCAGAAAAGCATGACTTTTTTTATGCCTCTTTTCGAGCTTTGTAGCCAAGCATCTTGGCAGTCTCTAATATTTTTCTACTTTTTCCCACTGGGGACTCAACTGTATGTTTGTGGGTCACGTGGAGGAACTCTCAAAATTAGACAACAATAGCAAACATTTATTGAACTCTTGCCAGACATCAGGTCCTACCCTAAGTTTTCTATGTTTAACCGCCACAGCTGGTACTGGTACTACTATTATCCCATTTAACAGATGGAGATACTGAGGCCCTGAGAGATCACACAGATAGTAATCGTGGGGCTGGGTTTGAAGCCAGGCAGCCCAAAGCTGCCTTTGTATACCTGTGTCAATCTGCTTGGAGCTGTCATCTGCTGTCCCAGTGCTTAGGTATTTGGGGTCTCTCTGATTTCTTTAGATATCCTTGACAAGCCTTTTCTTTTCCTTTTCTCTTTTTATTCCTTTTCTTTGCCTCTTCCTGCCATGCAGTCACCTCCGGATGCCAGCGGGGCAGTCAAGGAGAGAGATCTCTTTCTGTGTCTTTAAATACAAGCCGGAGGCCTCTCAGTCCATCGTCTCTCTCTGCCTCCCTGTCACCTACCTCCTACTCCCCCAATCCCCCCACAGCCCCGCTCACCATCCTCTTCAAATTCCCTGCCATCCTCACCACCACCTTCACTCTCCATCTGGAGTCCAAAGATGTGAGGGCCAGTAATAGAGTGTCAGCGGAAGTAATTGATTCCTCACACCGAGAGAATTCGCCTGCCTTTAGTGTCAATGGAGCTGAACCAGAGTCTTGGAGGGTGAGCGAGACATGTAAACAGTCCGTGGCCGAGCTGTCAGGACGAAGCCAGACACACCAGAGAGTGAACAAGGGGGGAAATGGTGGAACAAATAATTGTTTTATTGGAAAGGAAAGGAATAAATAATATTTCAGCCCAGGAATTGGCAGTTTGAAAGAGATGGTTGAGAGCTCGGAGCAGAAGGATTCGTGATGCAGGTTTTAATGGAAGAGATTTTCTTTGTCTCAAAGTAGGAGGTTTCGTCCCCACCCGACCCCCCCCCTCCCATTATCATCATTATTATCATTAAAATAATTACTGTAACAATTACAGTTGATGAGACCTCAGGTTTATACAGCACCTTTCATCTAAAAGTTCAAAGCGATTTATCTATGTGTCATCTTTTGAGAGTGGTAGGAGGGTAAGAAAGTATTATTTTGGGGGGTCATCTGCTGGGAAACTGAGGTCCAAGCAGATACAAGATTTAGTCCAAGCCTCAGGGCAGGCTGCTGGGTTAAATGGTGGGGTACTGAGTTATCTTCTTGGGGGCCTTTTCTGCTGTACTCTTCCCTGCCTGGGCCTTTATACACACGTGGCTCTTGAAGCTCATCCCCGGCACTGATGCCTCCTCCCACTGCCAGGGCCTCCACTGGTCGCTACAATATTGTGGCCAACCAGCCAGAAGCTCTGTGCGCAAAACAAACAGCCTGCTTCTGGCTGTGAGATGAATAAAGATCCTTCAAGGTCTGACTCACACAGCTCCCATCCTGCTTAGAGACTTCCTGTAATCTGGTTCCCTTTCTTGTAGAAGCTCATGTCCTTTCTAAACATCTTTCTTCATGGTCTTATGAGGCTCTAGCCAGGAGCACCCAACATTCCTAAATGCTTGCTTCCTCCACCCCCAACAAACCCCAACCTGTTCTCTCAGAATGGAAAGGGCATTTCTGGGATGGGGAGAGAAGGTGAATGCTTTAACATGCCTCACATGGCCCGGGCTGCCTGTGCAGCATGATGCTTCAGAATGCAGCTGTCGAAAGCATAGTCACAAACGGAAGCAGTTCCAGCTGACTGGCCTCTAAGTGCTAGATTCAGAATCTCCGCCCTGGCGTGGCAGCAGCCCTTTTCTGCTTGGACATTAGTGCAGGCCCATCATTTCCACACCATGGTGTTTTTTGCACAGTAGTGACAAGTTTGCCCCTGGAGCCAGGAGAAGCTCCAAGCTCTGTAATCTGAAGCTCCAAGTAAATGAACTCTAAAAGGGGGGCCCATCACACCTGCTACCTACTCCCAAACTGTCCCTTACTTGGATTTCTGCATGGCACGTTTTTCAGATGAGTTTTGCATCTTCCAAGTTTTGTTAGGGAGGCTGGATGCCAGCAAAGAGGAATAGAAAAATGATATGGAGCCTAAATCCCTGGAAAAACAAAAAGGACTTTTCTGTTGCTATGGTGGATTCCCTGGTGCCCAGTACACTTCCGTTCCCAGCAGGCTCCCGTTTTTTGGACAGATGGGGAAGTTATGATTTGCCCTCACAATTGGATCCCCTGGGAGCCAGAATTAGTGTGAACACCTATTCCGGAGGGAACTGTTCACCCTGCCGAGTAAAGGGGCACTGCCAGCACACCAGGGGCCCCAGACGCTGTGCTCTGATTGCCCTTCAGTGATCACCCATGCAGGCAGCCCCACCAGGCACAAAGGCATGATTCCTGTTCCTTTTGTCAAATGAGGCCAACTGAGGCACGCAAGCATGATTGACCCAGGCCAGCATAGGAAAATTTAGTAAGTCCTGGCCCTGCTGGGATTCACCTTTACACCTGCTAGTGCTGCTGCTGCGGCTGAGAAAAACAGAAATGGAAAGAAATTGTGGACTACTCTTCCTTTGCACTCTGGTATCATTCCAGAATGCTAGCAAGGGGCCCTTTAAGTTGACTGCAGAGGGTGAGGATTTTATAGACACAGAGCAGACCAACGAAAGACCCAACACTCATGCTGAAAGCAGCCTGCCCCCAAAGCCTTAAACTTCACATTGGCACCGGTTGCCTAGAAAACCATTCCTTACATAAGCAAACATGTTTCATCCAAGTGGCCTCCAGTATGTGTGCTGGTCCAGAAGCAGAGCAGACCCGTGACCACACGGCCTCAGGAATGCGCCTTGCTGGCCAGCCAGGTCAGCGAGGGAAATGGTATTCACCCAAAGGACCAGTGCAGAAGTTGGGGAGGCTTTGTTGTGTGCCCTTAATTCTCTGAAAGTTCACCTTCAGAGAGACTTATCAGACGCGTTGTCTGGAGTGGCCTCCTTCCTCACGTCGGGAGGCATTCTTGGCAGCCTGCTCCATGAGGAACAATGAGATTGGTGGGGCCCTCACCATCATCGCAGGGCCTTTGCGGAAAAAGAGCCAGCAATTATAAATAGATGTTATTTGTCGTTTCCATTTTCTTGCCTTCAAGGTTTTTTGGAATAATTCCTTCAGTTTGTTTTGGGTTATTCTCTCTGTGTACTTCCTTTGGTGGGTGGTCAGACTTCCTCCTTTCTGAAGAGCCATGGTGACCCTGGTTGTGAGGGGATTGTGGATAAGAAGCTCAAAATATCAGCGATTTGTGGTGGGAAGAAATGAAGGAAGAAAATACAACTGCAAACAGCCACTATTAAAAAGGCGCTTAGTACTGATGCAGATACACAAACAAATACAGAGTTTGGTAACTGTTTGAGCCCTTGGCGTTAAATAGCAAACAAGAATAACAGCAGCAGTAACAACAAATGGCTATTCATGGAGCATGTACTGTGTGCCATACACTGTGCTGACCCATTGATATGCATTAACTCACCAGCCTCTTGGGAGCTTGAGCACCTTGCTATCTAAGACAGCAGATGGAGGACGAGTGGTTTTGAACATAGCCTGGGCTCAGAAACACAAGTTTGAAATAAAATCTCGAAAACTCAAGTGTCTGAAACACTGTTGATGGATTTGTGCAGGGGGATGATTTTTTAGAAACCCAGCCCCCAAGAAGCGGGGTATTGAGACTGCCTCTAACTGTGCTTTTCGTTTCATCTTCTCCTGTCTGGCTCCCAAGGTGTCATGTGTGTGTAACTCTTCTCTTCTCCACATCCACCATCCTGTTTTGTTTTACGCTGGTAATAATAAAAATAGCCAGGGGCTCTCAGGTGCTTCCTAAGGCATCTGGCACTGTGCTGGGCCTGCATGTACCTTCGCAATCCTGCCACCACCCCCAAAGGTGGAGACTGTTATTATGTCCATTTTGTAGATGATGAAACTGAAACTCAGGTTAAATACCTTGTCTGTAATCACACCATGAGCAAGTGCCAGAAAGTAACTGGGTCTGTCCACAAAGCCCACATGCTGCACTTCCCAGGTTACACAACACCCTCTTAGGTATGTTTCCGTTAACAGTAATTTAACGTTTCTTTTGTCACAGACCTTTTCCCTAGAAAAATGTGCCTACTCACAAACACAAAATTTCAGCAAACAAAGATAGAGCTTCCCCAACCCACTTACACTTGTGTGTAGGCCCTAGGAGAAATCCCCGCATTTAAGAATATGTGCTCTAGATGATAGCTTAAGAGCTTATAAATATACGGGATGCTGCTTTCTCACTCCATGGGCCATATGTTCACATATGGATATATATGTGCTTATAAAAATACTCCACTTACAAAAATTAATATGTTATCCCATCTGAACTCTTACAAGCTAGATTTCTGCTGGGCGAGTCTTGAAATCATGGATTCCAAATCCGCTCACTTTTCCTGTTGGTGATTTGTCTATTAATTTTGGTAAGTCCTTCAGCCTTGTTTAAACAGAACAACTCAAAAGAGCAAGATTCTGTTAAGTCTCTTACATATCTTACACCCATTTTGTGGAAACCTAACTGAGGCCATAAGGATTCTTTACACCTGGTACCTGCTAATGCTATTGTGCTATGGCAATCCGGTATTTTCATTGCCCTCAGATCTTCCTCCCACAAGGAGACAAAGGGAGGAAGGGAAGGTCTCTGTGCCCTGGAGTTTGACTACTTGGGTTCAATGCCTGTCTCTGACCTTTCCTCCTCATGTAACCTTGGGCAGGTCACTTAACTGCTCTGAGCCTCGATGTCTGCATCTGCAAATGGATGGTAATTGTAACAGGGCCTGGTTTGGATGAAATGAGGATTAAATGAAATAATATCTGAATCAACGGCCTGGCCCATAGTAAATGCTCAATAAAATGTGAACAGTTTGCAGATATACCAGCTTTTTAGTAAATGGGTGGTACAGATGCAAGGCAGAAATTCAAGGAAATGAAATTTACTTTAAAAAGTCTGACCTGACAGTGAGCTGACTTCTCCATAAAGGCTAGGTGACTGTACTGAGCCTAAGGAGCAGGTGGCCTGGCTTCAGGCCTGAACCGACCAGAGACCTCAGCATTGTGCAGATCTGCCTTGCAGCCTTTTTAGGCATCATGCAGCTTCTTTGTTGGGAAGTTGTATGTGACAGTGCTGTTTTTTTCCTCCTAATTTCCTCACAGGTTTTAATGTAAGGATTAATAAGACAGTGTTTGTAGATGTCTTTGAGCCTCTTGGAAGAAAGGCACTCCAGGAGGTGATAAATTCTCTGGCCTGGATAATCTACTCATGAAATATGGAACTTTGAAAGTGTGAGAAAAATCTCAAATCACTTTGACAGCATTTTAATTATAGTTGATTTGTTTGCCGCTAATAGTGAAAATGCTGTCAGCATGATTTGAGATGTTTCTTCCACTCAAAATGTTATATTTCATGTTTTTGAGTCACAAGGCAACATTTTCGTTTTCAGATACAACCAGAATAGCTCAGTAAATGTGTTGGGGCACAAAGAGAGTATAAAATGGATCAAACTCCACGGAAAGCATCATCGTAGCACGCATTCTTCTCAACATGGAACACCAGCCTGAAGTCCCTTATTCATTTACATTTATTTACTCAACAAAAAGTGAATGAGACCTCCTACATGCCAGGCACCAAGGGAGTGTTGTAAATTCAGCAGTGAAGGGGCAAGGTCCTTGCCTTCATGGTGCTTATTGTCTGGTGCAGGAGACAGATCATAAACAAATAGGTATATTGACAAGACCTTTCCAGATTATAATCATAGCTATGAAAGAAGTAAGACGATGGTGAGATAGAGAATAAGGGCATGCCGTCTGAAATAGGGTGGTGACAGTAGGCTTCTCTGAGGAGGTAACATTTGTCCTTAGGCCTGAAGGATGAGCAACAACCAGCCCTGGAAAGCACCAATGAGGAGTACTGCAGGCAGAGGAAAGAGCGCTTGCAAAGGCCCTGGGGTTGGAAAGAGCTCACCATATACAAAATGTCTTCAACATCTTATGATCTTATGATGAGCAGTGTGAAAGGAGGCCTTGCTTGGTTGGCAAAGGTTATGATGTCAGGACTTGGGCAGAGATGTTCTGATACGTAGACCCAAAAGAAGGGGCAGAGTATTCTTCCTCTGAAGACCTAAGTACTCTATCTTCGATACAGAAATCCCCTTCCAAGTGGTTCTGTGTGGCATCCCTAAAGCTGGATTCTGACAAGGGCCAGACATGTTGGTGCCCTGAGAGAAGGACCTAAGCTTGGTGAATCTTCCAGCACAGGCTCCATTGACTAACCCAGCCTTTGGTGCCCTGCTGGGAAGTGTCAAGCGTGGAGACAGTTATGGAAACTAGAAAGCCCTTTTTCATGTTTGCCTAGTGATGAGAGGAAGAGATGAGATTGTTGCTTTTTCATATCTCTCCCATGGACTCTTAAAATTAACTTCACTGTCAAAATTTCCCATGGCCCAAATGTAGGTTTGGGGAGAGAAATGTAAGACTTTGAAGTTGAGAAAGAAAGTAGAGAAAGCATTCTCTAGACAAATGCTCACCATGCAGATGTCCGAATCTGTGAGGAGACAAATAAAAAGGCACTTGGGGAACCGTTTTAGAGAGAAAATAAAGAACTGGGAGTAGAGATGGCTACTTCAGCTCAGGAAAAAAATAAATAAAACAATACAAGGTAGTGTTAAAGCTTTGAAAGGAATTTTTCATTTAGGAGAGATTATGAATAATGAAATGCAAACACTCTAGTTAATATGTCTGTTAGCTGGTTTATGTTGCCTTCTGGAAAACGAGTGATACGTTCTAAGAGGAGCAGCTTTTCAAGTTATCCTACTTGACTATCATTGGGGTGAGCTCTGAGTCTGTACCCCAGATTCCTTTACCAAACACTGGATATTAGACACTAGATGCAAAGCCGTATTTATTCCAAAGCCAGAAACTTCCTAAGCCTCTGCCTAACTCTTCACAAATGAACCTGACAACACTGAAATTTCTAAGGAGATTTACTCCAGCTGTAGCAAATCCCTCATAATAAAAAATTTCCCCAAATGAGTCAGTCACACAGGAGGTAAATGAGACATTCTGTATGAAGTCAGCATGTCATTTGGAGTGTGCCCTTTATATAAAAGGCCCAGCCAGAAGACCATGTGGTTAAGTGGGGCTTGTCCACAGGGCAGAACCAGAAGACTGGAAGTTGGGGGGATTTCAGCTGCCGAATTGTAACTCTGTGTCACTTCCCCTCAAGCAAACCTTATAGAAAAATCTAGTTTTTCTAAGAAGTTCAAGTAAGGTTTGTTGATTATTTGCTTCACAAAAGGATTCAGCAGAGGGGTCCTTTAACTAACAAGCTCAGAGAAAAAATTTATAGTATGATTGAATTATATGAAGCTTTTTCAAAAATGCATCCCTTCTCTATATGTGTGTTAGATACATAAGGATGTATTTGTTGCAGGCAGCATTACAAGAAGGGATTTGGGGTGGTCTGTATCCGTTGAGTAAATTGAGGCAAGCTTGTAACAGTGGCATTTGTTGGGCAGCCCTGCTTCATTGCTGATTCTGTTAATCCCCTAAATGACTCCATGGGTGATTAGGCAACCAGATAAAACCCTCTCACTTCTGATGAACAAGCCAGTGGGATGTCAGGGCCTCTCTTTGTCCTTCCTAGAGAAATTGGCAACACAAAGACTGGAACTATCTGGTGAAGCTTTAAAAAAAAGTTTAAAAAATTATTTATTGAATGTGGGTCATGTCCTTGGCACTGTTCTAGATGTCCCGACCTACTGTGTCTCATTTATTCCTCACTCCAGTTCTGTGACATGGATGATGATGGTGATGATGATGAACTTCCTTCTACATCTGCTAAATCATGACAGCTGGATTCTTTTACAAAGAAGAGAGAAAAAATTACCAATTATCCTACCACCCATGTCTGTCGCCATTGTTCATATTTTAGTAGTCTTTCAGATTTCCTCTGTATGTTTATGTGAGGAAATGTATGTATACCTTTTAAAACATACTTTTAAAAAATCTCCTTTTTAAAAAGTTAACAGTATAGCATGAACATTTTTCCATAAAAACAAAAAATTCTAGACCTGCAGACTATTGATTGTAGCAGGAGAGTATTCCATTTTATAAATATCCCAGATGGATTCACCCTCCCTCTACGGTTGGGCTTTGAAACCATTTATAAGCAAAATATCCTCCCACTTTTTATATTTTTTCAAAATATATGCACGAAGATGCATATGCATCTTTGCACAATTGTCTGATTATTTTCTTAGGAAAAATTCCTAGCAGCAGGATTGCTGGATTAAAGGCTATGTACATATTAACTTCTGTCACATTTCACCAAAATGCCTTTCAGAATGTTTGAACAGATTTCCATTCCCGCTGATACTACACCTCTGCTCATTTGTTCCATTTCTGAAAACAGGGTCGCTTCTGCTCTGTGGCTCAGCCTCCTTGCCTGTGAAATGGGTGTGAAAATACAACAAATCACAGTTCACATTTACTTAGCACTCACTGAGTGCCAGACTATGGACTAACACTTTAGATAGATTAGATTTTGTCATTTAAGTCCCACATCAACCCTAGGAGAAGATTGTAATATCCCTACTTTACTCTTTTTCTCCCCATTTCTGAGGCTCAGAAAGGTTCAGTAACTTGCCTGAGGTCACCCAGCTAAAAAGTGGCCAAGCTGGGGTGCAAGCCCAGCTCTGTCTGCTTCTGGGATTGGGACTCTTGCGCTCTGGGCCATGCATTTCTTAGTCCAGATGAGTTGTCTGATTAATGAACATGGGTAGCAGAGCCTCTCAACCTTTGTGCACATTGCCAGGGCATCACCATTGCTCACAGGAATGTGTCTGTCCAGCAGTGCTTGCCTTAGTGTGAAAATAGCACGGAGGGGTTTTCTGGAAGGTTTGGGAGTTTCCCCTGAGAACAAATGAAGCGTCTTTTTACTTTTGTTTTGGAAATGAGGAAGCATGTTTTCAAAGTCAGCACCATCTCCCACACTGAAACCACAGACCTAAACAGATTCCCCAACCTCACGTCCTTCTCAATCTGTGACCATCTCTCCATTTCTCCCTGGGGGTTGAAACTGCCATTTTGACTTCTCCAGACTCTAAGGAGCTTCAGCGGTTCTTTTTGGACTGTGGGAGTCCAGCCCTGTGGGGTCTAAGAATGAATTAATCCTGGCCCACTCCTTAGACTTCCTTTACAGGCCTATTATTTGAAAGTGGCTAAGTAACATAGCTCCTGGGGGCTGAAGTGAGGCCTCAGGCCTCCCCAGCTCACACCAGCCACTCCTTCCGGCAGCCGGCAACCCCAGATCCTTGTATGTGACAGGATCCTTTGGCAGGCACATCCCACAGAAGGGTGCATTCCCAGCCCTCTCCTTACCCGCAAGGAAGAGATTTCTTAAGTGTTGCTTTAACAGGTTGATGCAAAATAAATAAACAGAAAGGGAGGGAGAGGGAGATGGATGGTTTTCAGTAAATAATGGTGCAGCGGCCAGCAGTTGGAAAGGGAGCTGGTGGGAGGAAGTTTCCCACCTAAGCAGTTGTGACAGGAGTATTAACTGGGAGCCCAAAAGCAGCACAAACGCAGCACAGTGAGGACTGCCAGAGCACATACGGGGGCTGGAAAATGTGTGTCTGTCAAGATAAAATGGTGCATTATGTTTGCACCTTCCCATGAAGGAGCCAAGGGTATCTTTGAGGTACCTTCTTCCCAGCCCTGGCCAGTTTGACTCTGCTTCAAATGAGCACAGGCCTCCACTTCAGGAGGGCAGCCTGCCCTACCTCTCACTGAGGCTAATAGTTGTGTGCACGTAGACGGTCGGCCCCTGGAGACTCACCCCTGCTTTTGGAGAAAGGTTTTTATCCCCTTATCTAACATGAGGCTGATTCCTTTTAAGAACACATGTTGACTAGACACTGCTGATGGGAACCTCGCAGAGTCATCTTAGGGAGGCGGTGGCCCACGGGTGGGGAGTCTTTGTCACTAACAATTAAAGAAGGGATGGCCCAGGGGAAAATTGAAACAGGGGGCTGGAGGGAGATGGGAAAATAAACAAATGTCTCTGAAACATCCCCCGTGTGCCTGGCACAGTGCCTAGCCCCTTACATATATATATTTTTTCATTCTATCTTCTCCCCAGCCTTGTGGAGTGGATATTTTTATCCTCATCTTACAGATGAAGAAATTGATGCTCAAAGGGGTTCAGCAGCTTGCAATGTCACAGAGCTAAGAAGGAGAGACTAAGATTCTGAGAGAGCATAATGGAAATAAAAATGGTGCTATTGAAGGAAGAAAAAAATGTGTTTTGTGATATTTGATAGAACGATGCTCCTGCTCTTACGTGGGCAAGAGATAAGGCCTTCCAGCCATGTGTTTAGTCACTCTGTGGCTTTCACAAAGCACAACGACCTGCAGTATCTCTGTTTGCCAGTCTGTACAAGCAGACATAAGTGCCCTTCGCTTATCCATCTGAAACACCTGAACTTCTGCAAATGAATAGAGAGACATAAGTGGGAGCGACACAGCGGTCCTTCTCATGTCCTTCGAGTGATCTTTTCTTGTCTGTGCCATCCCCACCCAGGTATGACTTTATCGAGATTCGGGATGGGGACAGTGAATCCGCAGACCTCCTGGGCAAACACTGTGGGAACATCGCCCCGCCCACCATCATCTCCTCGGGCTCCATGCTCTACATCAAGTTCACCTCCGACTACGCCCGGCAGGGGGCAGGCTTCTCTCTGCGCTACGAGATCTTCAAGACAGGTCAGTGTGGTCACACACACGTAGGGGCCGGGAGATTGGCGTCTTAGAGAAGAAGGAGGGACAGCACCCAGTGGGCTGAGGCACTGGGTAAGGGTGACAGTGTCATCCAGCTTGAGCATGGTGAGAGGTTCAAGGTGAACCCACAAACATCCTGAGAAGAAGAGCCAGCTCAGATTATCCACCAGCTTAAGGGGGCGGGCTGTGGGTGGGGGGGTGGGGTGGGGTCAAAACAGCCATTGTTTGTGGTATTAGACAAACAGAAAAACACTTCTTGAAAGAATTGGATTTTTGTATGTTTTTTAAAATCAAAATAATCTTCATGGGAAAAAGCAAAACTCTGATGACTTTCTCACGATTACTTCATGGTCTAATGATGTCTTTATTTGGAACTATATGGGGCTGAGGACATAATCTTTTCATTGTTTGGAGTCTCTAAAGATCTTGCCATGACCTCCAAAATGGGGTCACACCATAGCTTTTAAATTAAAATAAGGTTCCTAGAAATTCCCCTTGGCAGTCCATGTTACCACCTCTGTCCATTGAACCCCTACTCTCTAAATGCCAATGAACTTGACTCCCTGAAAAGCAATCAAAAAATAGCAGAAAAAGAGTCAGAGGGCACTGCACTTGCTTTAAGTTGACTGCTTGATTTCCATCAGGTCCCCCTTAGATTACTTTAGGGCCTGAGAATATGGGCCAGTGCTCATTTCCAAAACTAAATACAGCAGACTTTTATTCACAAGACCCCGCTTCATCAGCTACACTCAAGCTCTCCCAGTGGTGTGTCCTCTTCTGTGACGTGTGGAGCTTGTTATCTCGAGGCTAAGGGAAGCATGTCCTCCAGTCCTCCCCACCCACCACCCACTCCCTTCCTCAGAGGCTCCCCTTCCATCTATGTGTGTGTCTCCCCTCTCCCCCCAGCAGCCCAAATTTTACAACTCGTGGATGGAGTCTGGTTCGAGGGGAGGTTGTCAGCCTTGTCATCAAGAGGCCCAAGACCGGCGCCTATTGAGTTCAGTGTGAGGGGAACTATTCATATATATTTTCTTTTTCACTAAACAGTTCTTGAAAGGAAGTGGTAGCTGCTGAAAGCACTTTTTATATCCACTCTGTCTAAATATTTGTCGGATTTGTCTGCCCGAGAACAAGAACGTGGAATCAAATGAAGGGGTGGGGCAAGGGGACTGTGTCATGCAAGAGTGGCAGCCCAGGCTGCTGCAGGGCACAGGTCCCAAGAAGGTCTCTCTGCCTTGGGTTTTCATGCTCCTGACTATGATGAGGTCACAGGGGCTGACAATCTGTGTGTCCAGTGGCTCAAGCTGTTGTGAGGCCCCTGAGTAGCTTGATCCATATTCCCCTGAGTCTTGTGCAAAATTCAGATCAATGCCACCAGCACCAGTGGAGCATCCTCTGCTGCCGAGCAGTGGGGAGAATAAAAGAAAGAAATAAAAGGGGATGCTTGCTCTCTTCGGGTTGGAGAGGCAGGTGTGCAAACCCTTTGCACGTAACAGATTCGCAGGTGATGTTATTGGATGAGTATGTATGTAAATTGAAAGGAAAACTATGATATGAGGCAGAATGAATAAGTGCAAAGTAAAGGTACAATTGACATGTGGTGGTTATGAAAATGGGGGAGCAGTCAAGTGGCTTAGCAATCGAGGGGCTCCAGAGAATCTATTCAATAGCAAGGTCCCTAGTGCTAATGCTGCCACTCGGCTGCACTGTGCTGGCCATGAAAGGAAAACAGCTCCAAGCAAGATCTTCCAGGAAGCTGGCCAAGGGAAGTCAGAACAAGGGTGAGCAGGGCCATGAAAACTCAGCCTTGGTCTCACACCACCCAACTTAGTATTTCACAAGGCATCATGCTACATTCTCCAGAAAGCCACAGGAAAAGTCAATGTTCACTCTATCCATCATGCAAATTTGAAAGGAGGATATTAAAAGATAAAACATGTAAGAGGGTATCATAATTCAATATTGCTGTCTTGAGGACATGCTGAAGCAGGATTTCAAATGAAGCAACAAGTCTGTGAACTGCCTAGAAACAATGGTGCCAGCCAACGGAGCTAGGTGGCTTCAGCTTGGAGAAATGGGGTGGCCTGCTTTAAGGATTGGGGTTGCCTAGTGAAGAGATTGTAAGAGAAAGCCCTGCCAACAACAGCCACACTCCTGGCAATGTAAGAGAGCAGATGAGAGCCCATAGACTTCTCAGGGCCACTCGTACCTGCCGTCATACCCACCTGCTGCTGGAAGAGCAACTGTCCGCATGACAGTCAGTCTTATATATGCCGGGCGCAGTGGCTCACACCTGTAATCCCAGCACTTTGGGAGGTTGTGGCAGGCGGATCACCTGAGGTCAGGAGTTTGACACCAGCCTGGCCAACATGGCGAAACCTGGTCTCTACTGAAAATACAAAACTTAGCCGGGCATGGTGGCACGTGCCTGTAATCCCAGCTACTTGGGAGGCTGAGGCAGGAGAATCACTTGAACCCAGAAGGTGGAAGTGGCAGTGAGCCGAGATCATGCCATTGCAGTCCAGCCTGGACGACAAGAGCGAAATTCCATCTCAAAAAAAAAAAAGTCAACCTTGTATAAAGTGCAGAAATGTGCAAGGGAGCAAAATTCAAAACAGAGAAGTTTAGAAAAATGAGCATTCATGCAGGTGCCTTGTCCTATACCCACATTTCCATTGTTGGAGTCAGGAGAGAAAATATACAAAGTTTACGTCATCCACAGAACATGAAAGAAATGGGTGGACATGCTGAAGAAATCCAAACAAACACAGCTATGTTTGCTAGTCGGATTCATAGAGAGGAAGAAGCGGGGGAAACTGTAAACACAGATACGCAAATAGCCATACAGAGGGCTCTAGAAGCCTTCGATGGTACATTACCCTGGTGAGGCTCTGCTGTAGGACCCACAGTGTGAGCGCAGACCAGGGCATGTGGCTGGCGTGGAAGGTTCATGTCTGCCCTAAGTGAAGTGGTGTATAAAAGATTCTATATGTTACCAGACTGTCTACATTTAAAAGGGTAAGCCAGAACAACTTACATACTTAAAAGATCTCAAATCAAGATACCATGAGCAGAACAGAAAAAAAAAAAAGGAATTTTTAAACGTAAAATGTCACATTGAAAACAAAATCAGTGGAAAATGTGTGTGTGTGTGTGTTTGGTTTTTTCCAGAAGCTCCTTTAACCATAAGTTCAAGATTAGGTTTTCTTTCATGTTTGCCTGTGACACTTCAGAAACCGACATTTTTGGGGTCATTCACAGAGGTAGAGAAAACTCGGAGTGCCTACTGCCTCCACTTCCTGAATTCAGGAACTGAATTCACCTTCTGCGGGGAAGGCAAACTCAGCTTTGGGTAAATCCACTGTGTTTTAAATGTCTTGATACCTATAGATTCTTCTACTTGCAGAGTTATTGTAAAATTCACAGCGGAAAAACAGAGTGGACATTTTTCATAGCAGAGTCTTTTCCTATGAAATCATTCGCTGCAACCCAAATCCCCCAGCTTCTGTAGACAATCTTAGCCTTGAGTGGGCTTGAGTATTTGTTGACTTGAGTTCTTCCTTTAACCTTTAAACCTTCTAACACATCTCAGAAAAGGATCTTGGATAAGGCAGATGTCTGCAAGAGCCAGCCAGCTTCTGCCTCCTTTTCTGAGATCTCTTCCTGGCATCTGCTATTCAGCTGCTTTTGTGATGCTGCAAACAGTGAGATGGTACGATTAGAGATGAATGCATGATGTTAACAGACAGGTTTTATTTTTCTGCATAAAAATAGATAAAACTGGACAAAAGTTTTTCCACCGCCTTCAAAATAAGCCAAAGGATATACCCATTTATAGCCATATATCAGAAATGCTTTTTTCTTTTTCTTTTTTTTTTTTTTTTGCCTTAAGTACCTAAGGTTGAAGTTTCTTTTCAGTCAAATGCAGGAGCTCAGGACCCTGGGAACTATGGATACTTTCAAATTTCACATTCTCCAAGCCTCTCTTAGACTCACTAGATGTCCATCGTGGAAGCACTTGTGCCCCACCAATGACAGGAACCAAAGAAAGATTCCTCCAGAAAATTCCCCACTCCCAGGGGGGTGGACATTCCCCTTGCCTTCTAAGGGAATGACAATAGAGCAAGCTCTAAGAGGGCATGTCAGGATGCTCTTTCTAGCTCTCAAGCAAGAAGTGAATAGAGAGTTAATTTCCTCCCAACCATGTGTGAGGCTCAGCTGAGTGGCCCGCATGAAGAATGCTGCACAGCAGCCATAAACTCTAACCTTTTCAAAATTCCTCTTGGCCCCCTGAAGACCCGCCAGCTGGCTTGGCTTTGCTGAATTGCCTCATCCCGGGCCATTGAGGAGGCCCTCAGGAGTCTGAAGCCCAATCATAAACAAAGCTGGGGGAGGCAGCCCCAGCTCATCCCTCCAGGACTAGCTGCCCATTGAAAACTCGGCCTGACCTGCTGCTGCCATGCATATGAATGATGGGGTGCAGAGCCTCTGAGATTCGCTGCTTAGAGCCTCCACAGAACCCATGCAAAGGTTAGCCCTTGCCCTCGTGTGTTCCTAGTCCCTACCCTGCCAAAGCACAGCACAAGGTGGAAAGTAGGAAGTGATGGATGGATAGGTAGGAGATACTGGAATTTTCTGTCTGGTGCTGAAGAAAGTTGCAACTCCTCCATCCGCATTTATTTGCATGGCACTTCTTCCAAATCAGACATTTGCCTCTTTCCAGAAAGCTGTCATCAATAAAGAAACTCAATGAGAGGCCTCCTACAGGAGCTGCGGATAAAGGCATCGCTGCAGGCTCAGATCAGTGTATTGACATCACCTAGTTATATTTCAGTGTGAGCCCCAGAGGACACTTCCTGCCAGTAAACACCTAGTTTACCGAGTATTTCTGGTTGGTTGTGTTTTTTATTCTTAGAGTGTCTATTATCCTCCTCAAAAATCCTGCTTCCTTTTCTTCTTTTAAAATCTGAACATAACGAGTGAAATCAATTCTAATTGTCCAGCACTTTCATTCATTGCGTGAATGTGCATGAGCTCGTGCTTCGTGGGTCCATGGGTCTGGGTTGCAGTGCTCCCGGGACCCATCTGTGGTGCTGCCCTGGCAAATGGTGGCTGGTTAAAGCACAAGGACCCTTTTAATATGACTCCACCTAGAGGCATTAAGAGATAGGGTGGCTGTAATCCTCTTATGAGCTCCTGTTCCTGCTCCTGCTGCCATCCAAGCTTGCACCAGGATGCGAATGTGTGCCGCATTTAATCAGGATGCCTCCATGCGTCCCAAGAAAGCAGACACAAGAGCTCAGGAGAGAAACAAGGCCATCCACACCACAAAGGAGCCAGAAGCCTTCCAAATGTCAATGCACTGCTGCATTTTTCCAAACTTGTTGCCGGAGCGGCCTTTAACATCCCCAACGACCTGCTGTGATCCACCAGCTAAAAACATCGATTGTTAATTGTCCGACCACTACAGAGCAGCTCGTTTTAATATAGTCATGACATGAATGAGACCCAAGCTCCCCTTTGCCCCTCCCCTGAGGCACCTTGGATCTTGGAGGGAGAAGGGGGCACTTCGTTGGCTGTGGTACAATAGGGGCTAGTGTTGAGGTCAGCAATAAATAAGGGGTAACATTGTTTTCCCTGCTGGCAATCAGCAAGGCTTCCTTAAGGATTGAAATAACTTACATTTCTGGAGTGAGCAGCTGAGTAATTGAGAAAGAAGACTCTGTTCCTCTTTTCAAGAGAATCCCTCTCTCTCTCTCTCTCTCATACACACACACACACACACACACACACACTTCTCTGTACCCCCACCCCACTCCCCAATTCCTCAATTGCTGCTCTCACTCTAATATGTAGAGCAAGCCAGCTGTGCCTCCCTAATTTATGAGGGCTTGAAACGTGCATGTGAAGAGTATGTTGCTTCAAGGGCCACTCCAGTGGCAACAAAAACCTCAAGAGTAGGGGGATTTGGGGCCAAACATTTAAATAACCCATGTGACAGAGGCCACAAAGAAAGGCATCTTCTTCTTAGTGCTACAGTTCTCTTTTACATACAGGCTCTGAAGATTGCTCAAAAAACTTCACAAGCCCCAACGGGACCATCGAATCTCCTGGGTTTCCTGAGAAGTATCCACACAACTTGGACTGCACCTTTACCATCCTGGCCAAACCCAAGATGGAGATCATCCTGCAGTTCCTGATCTTTGACCTGGAGCATGACCCTTTGCAGGTGGGAGAGGGGGACTGCAAGTACGATTGGCTGGACATCTGGGATGGCATTCCACATGGTGAGTGATGTCATGAGGCATTCCTCAGTAGCTTGGCCTTTGCCTGTTAATTGCTTTAGTGATGATAAAGAGGAAGAACAAAGACTTCAAAGCTCCTATGAGTTCTTATATGACCCATGGTGACTTTCTCTTCTTCCCTTTCACTAAGGATAGCTTGAGAGAAATTACAGGAAGACTGTCTACTTTCTTGGAAATATTCCTTTAGAAAAGGATAGGAGACTAAATAGATACTTGGAAAGGATGAAAAAACTTACGGTGTTCATTTCTACTCCAAATTGTCAGGA
The DNA here is from genome assembly GCF_029289425.2 of Pan paniscus. Classification (NCBI taxonomy): domain Eukaryota; kingdom Metazoa; phylum Chordata; class Mammalia; order Primates; family Hominidae; genus Pan; species Pan paniscus. The sequence continues at coordinate 108,325,115 of NC_073262.2, forward strand.
TAGAAGGTGGCTCAGTGGCTAACCCCTGTGACAAAACAGAAGGACTCCAGAGCCAGACTGGCCGGGCTTAACTCCCAGCTCTGCTACTCCCCAGCTGTGCAACCTTAGACAAATCCCTTACCCTATCTGTGCCTTATCTGTGTTAAGTTAGCTGCTATCATCATCATTATTACTATAATTTAAAAATTGTTATTAATATAGTCATAAATATTGAAAAAGTACATCACCCAAGGCTAACAGCCACCAGTACTTCGCAGGTGAAGACCAACACAGATCTTGGGTCTAATCAGTATTGGAGAGGAACAAATCTTTCACTTTTGTGGTCATTGTAAGTTTTTTCTAATATAAAGGAGACTTGATGACTAAACAAAAAGAGCAATTTCATTTCCTGGGTAAAGCACAACACTTAGTCAGAAAACTTGGGTTGTAGGCCCAGCTCTGCTATTTCCTAGCAGTAAGAATAAAGAAATCACATGCGCTCTCCAAACTTCAGTTTCTTCCTCTGTAGAACAGACATTGTAATGATACCTTTCCAGCTCATCTTCCAGGCCACTGAGAACAGAATGAAGCCAGTCAAAGTGGCCTGTACCTTTTTAATGAAAAAGTGAAAGTGCTTTTTAATGTACAAGAAAAATATTAGCCATTGTTCTTGAAACATATCTTTGGTTTTTATGGCAAGATGTACAAAGTGTGCTCCACTGAATGAAATGCAATGAGGGGAAGGGAAAACGGAGTGAAAACCAAGTTTGACATTTTGATTTCCACTGACTTCTCTTTGTCTTGAATGTCCAGTTGGCCCCCTGATTGGCAAGTACTGTGGGACCAAAACACCCTCTGAACTTCGTTCATCGACGGGGATCCTCTCCCTGACCTTTCACACGGACATGGCGGTGGCCAAGGATGGCTTCTCTGCGCGTTACTACCTGGTCCACCAAGAGCCACTAGAGAGTGAGTTGGCCGATTGGGAACCTCTGTCCTGTCCTTCCATCAGGGCTGTGAGGGTGTACAGGTGAAGGGGGGCTGAGCTCTTATGAGGGAGGAGATGGGAACTCTACGGAATTTATGGTGGCATCTGAGTTTAGAGGCGCCCACATCCTCTTGCCAGGAAGAGGTTGATGAGAAAAGAACACATTTCAATCTGGGTGCTTATTTCTTTAAAAAATATATATATGTGTGTAACAAGAATTAGTTATTTTCAGGGAAAGTCATGGTACCATCTCATACCTCAGTTTCCTCATCTATGAATGAAAGAGAGGCTAGTTAGGATGATCTATACAGGGCCCCTCCTGTGCTAACATTTTTTTAGTCTGTGGCCATTTTTTTCCCTCTCAAAATCTCAGGGGCCATTGTCACAAAAGTGAACCATTTTAAACCTCTCTTTCTCTGGATTTTTTGACATTAACCATCTCTGGGCCTGGGTAATGTTTTCCTGACTAGATTGGTACAACTGCTTAGACTCGGACTTCACCCTTCCACCAAAGATAGTTTGTGGATCTTCTAGTATGTGCCAGGCACCAAGCAAGGAATTAAAAACTATCACTCTGACCACAGCTGCTGTGGGACTTGCAGTCCCTCAGCACTGAGCAACATCTTCAAATCAGCTGTTCTTGGACATGTGTTTCAAATATGCTGCCATTTCTACTTAAAAACCCAAACGATAACTTTTTTTTTTTTTTTTGAGACAGAGTCTCTCTCTGTTGCCCAGGCTGGAGTGCAGTGGCTCAATCTCACTCCTCCCGGTGCAACCTCCACCTCCCGGGTTTAAGCAATTCTCGTGTCTCAGCCTCCCGAGTAGCTGGAACTACAGGCATGTGCCACCATGCCCAGCTAATTTTTGTATTTTTAGCAGAGGTGGGGTTTCACCATGTTGGCTAGACTGGTCTCGAACTCCTGGCCTCAAGTGATCTGCCTGCCTTGGCCTCCCCAAATGCTGGGATTATAGGTGTGAGCCACCATGTCCAGCCCCAAATAACTTTAAAGACTAAAGAAGCACTTTTAAGAATGATTCAAGCTATGGAAATCCTACCCTGATTGCAGACAACTCACCATATATATAACTACAGACACGGCAGCCTGGCCTGCAGGAAGGTTGCTGGGTTTTGCATTTGTTTTTTCATCAAAGAGCTTCTGAAGATTGAGTGACAAAGAAACAGTATGGCAAATTGCACCAGGTCCCGTGAATGGCCAGTGCAGTCACAGAGTGAAGAATAGGTTGATACCTGATAAGGATTGCTGGCCGATCTTAGACACATGCACACACACATATCGATCAGTGTTTATGGCATTCATAGAAGGACAGCAATGCAACTGACAGCACAGGGCCAGAGTAAGTGACTTCTGGGTCTATTTGTCCAGACAGGTGGTGCGGGGGAATAGAGAGTGACATGCATGTGCTCATGGAGAGATTTCCCAAAGACAAGTATTTATGCTTTGTAATGTCTGTCTTCTGTGCCAGAACTCACAAGACAGTTGAGTGAAAAAAGAAAGAAGCAAAAGTGCCTCCTGGGTGTTTATTAATAAAGCAGGCTTCCCACGATGTATGAGCTCACCCAAATCGCCACGAGTCTATCTCACATTTACCTGTATTGCAGTAATGGTGCATCTGGCATCTGTAGCCTGCAGCAATAACAGTTCTTGTGCTTTAGATTGTATTTTTAATCTGTATGATGATTCTCTTATTTATCCGTAGCCTGATTTCTTTTAGGTCCCATTTAGTTTCTCTCAGACCCAGAGGGGTTGTCAAGCTCCATGACTTGATGTAGTTGTTTTTAAAATGTCAGCATATAATTAGGGTCTTTTAAATGAGGAAGTGCCTGCAAGGACTTGTCGCTAGAAGGGAGGCAGCATTTGGGGGATCCCGAGGTATGAGGTTGGAAGGCCTAACTGCATTTGACCGTCTGCTTTCCCCAGACTTTCAGTGCAATGTTCCTCTGGGCATGGAGTCTGGCCGGATTGCTAATGAACAGATCAGTGCCTCATCTACCTACTCTGATGGGAGGTGGACCCCTCAACAAAGCCGGCTCCATGGTGATGACAATGGCTGGACCCCCAACTTGGATTCCAACAAGGAGTATCTCCAGGTACTTGTGCAGATACCAGAGGATGTGAGAGTGTGTATGTATTGCTGGGGTAGGAGGGTAGCTTCTCAAATACAGTAGGCAGAGGACACAAAGAAAATAAACACAGCATACCTGAGAACTCCATTCATTCATTCATCCAAACAGATGTGTATGCCAGGCACTGGGTTACATGCTGGCATACACTGATCAGAGGGAGCCTGCCCCTGCCCATGTGGGGATTACTGGGCCTGGGGAGAAGTTGTTTGGCCAGGATGCTGTTTGCCCTATCACTATAGATATCCAAGGAACATTATATAAGCTGTTTGGATCTTCCTCATTCTTGGCACAGGGAGGCATCAGGGACATGGGGGGCATTCTCCTAAGGGGAGGTTTGTTGAGGTGCTAGCTGCACATGACAGCTTCTCATGATCTTTGCTATTGGAGAGAGCCCTGCCAGGAAGGTTTTGCACAGAGCTATCAGAAGAACACATAGGAAAATGTCACTACCAGGAACAGAACTCAAGGTGCCCAGATGCTCGGCAGCATCTCTTCAGACCATTGTTTGCTTTATTCTGAATAAACCTTGCAGCTCATGTTGAGTAATCTTCCCGCACTGCACACTGCTCCAATTCTCATCCCCTGGGAAGAAGTAAACAGGGGAAAAGCAAGCTACTAGTTCCACACCAGAGCAGTGACTCTTTTATGACACACGTAAGACAGCCTTGTGACCCACTGACAAGCCTGTCCTAGCTCTGAGGCGACACGGTGACCTCTGCTCTAAGAAGGATATTGCAAAGCAGACAACAGGAAAGGGAGAAAGACCACTTAGAAACTCCAGGGAGTCCACAGAGGTTCTAACAGCAAGCCCTGGGACCATTTGTCATTGTCTCTTCTCTCTGCCTCTCCAAAAATCCATCTCCTCTCAGCCTGCAAAACTTCCAGAAAGTTCTGTATAACTGGCATCCCCTATCTTTGACCTTAATAATATACTTTCTCCTATTGCTATCCACCTGTTTCTCATACGTGTAGACGGCACTATGTACCACTTATTCAAATGTTTAGTAATGCTGAGCACATTGTAGGTCACCAATAAGTGCTTACTGAATTGAATTTAGCCAGTGTGTTCTAGCTACATTTTGGTCATATGGAGACAGCCATTAAGAAACACCATGGCCATCAAAGGAATGACATCCAGCAATTTCCAAATGGGTTTGGCATTGTGGGAGGGGAAGTACCTTAAAATGTTGGCCATCCTCCTCATAGAGCAAAAGGTCAGGACTCGGTGCATAAGCCTAATTGCTTGGGCAGACTCTACATGCCCTTTGACCCCTTAGTGACCTGAGCAACTAAATACACAATGGAGCGAGAGGGTGTGGGGAGGGGATGCCTCTATGAGTGTGACTTTTGGAACTAGGGCATTATAAGTGAGTTGGATTGAACTGGACAGGAGTAGAGTGGAGTAGATTCAACCTTGTTTCTTTAAAGCAGCATCTGCTTCCACAGTCCAAGGCAGGCCATCATTTACTAAGAAGGGATTATAGCTCTAGATGCTCAATGATTGAGAAAAATCGAGTATTGTCCCTTCATATTTGCAAAAGAGAGAAAAAAGAAAAATAATCTAACTTTTCAAGGTGTCTGATTTAGTGTAAGATAATGTGAGTTTAATCGTCCAATGGAATTGCAAACTGATACTAATTACAAGTACGTCTCAGTGAATCACAGATACAGGTTGGAAGCTAAGTCTAATGATTGTGTCCTTTGGAAAAAAACAAGACACTGCCCTGTGTTGGGAATGGTGGTCTCTTACTCCAGCCCTCTATTCCCCAGGTGGACCTGCGCTTTTTAACCATGCTCACGGCCATCGCAACACAGGGAGCGATTTCCAGGGAAACACAGAATGGCTACTATGTCAAATCCTACAAGCTGGAAGTCAGCACTAATGGAGAGGACTGGATGGTGTACCGGCATGGCAAAAACCACAAGGTAAATCCATGATCCTACCTTAAAGGCACATTGGACCAGGGCAGGAGGGATGGGATCAGGGGAGCTTTAAGCCGACCTCCTACAGGAGAGAGGGCCTTGTGTAGTCAGGCTCAGATAATTGATGGAGGCAAGGGTCGTGCTGGCCTTGAAAATCTTCTCTCTTAGGCTAAAGCGATTGGAAAACACCGTTTCTCTGACAGCCAGTTGCTGTTGCATCTTGCGCAGCAGAGAGAGAGAGCTTGCAGAGTGTTCTCTGACTTCAAATGAAGGAGAAAATATGTCCCCAGTCCACTTCTCCCCACACAGGATTCACTGAACATTTATGGCCTGAGTCCCTTCCACATGCTGGGTTAACAATCACAAAACCACATGATACTATAGTTCAGGAGTTACCGAGCTCTGGAAATGAAAGGGCACAAATCCTGAGAGGGAATCACAATGTCCTGGAGAAGAAAAAGGACAATAAATAATGAGGAGAAATTCAGTTTGTTGGGGATGGGCTCTGAACTGGCAATCATGCTTAGCGGCGAGGCATTGAATTCTCTCTGCTGGTGCCTCCCGCATCTGCGGCTCCCGGAGGTGTGGTCTGTGTGGGTGATGTGGGGCTTTTGTTGTATACATATGGATGAATGTCTGGCACTCCACTTCCTTAAGACATGACATTCTGGGTCTGCAGCTGGCACAGGCGATGTGCTGGCTCTATGTGTATATACACAGCACACTCAGCCCATGGGGGCTTATTGCAAACAGCCAGGGGCTTGTGTGGGTGGGATTGGGGTATCTGTGATGGGAACACAGGGCACAATGCCCCCTGCAGAGCAGGAGCTGGTGCAGAGGTCTGGAAGGAGAGTGTGATGTCCGGGGGATTCCTAGGGGCTGCCTGTCCTTCCCTAAAAAGGAGGTAGGGAGGGAGGAAGAGGGTCTCTCCTGTAGCATTACAGTTCCACCAAGCCCTGGTCTGTCAGGGTGTGAATTATCAAAATGGGGCACATGTGGCCAAGCCTAGGGAGGCCAAAGATCTTTTCCAAAGGGAATCTCCTCAGCCCCTGTCACTGCCCCGAGGCAGCTTGCTCTGGCTGGTGCAGCTGGAAACCTTAGACCCAGAAAATTCTGAACTGTGATGTTGGCAGTCTCACTTGGGAAATGGGAAAAGGAGTAGATTTTTAAAAAATCAAAATCACCATAGTAACGGGGTACCACTCATCTGAAAACCATGGCTTCTGGATATTACCAGGTATCTCACACACATGCACACAATTGCCCGATTTCCACGATAAGGAAAGTGAGGTACGTAGCAATTGAAAGATGTGCCAGGCCAGGTCTGGTTTCCCACTGACTTGGTTTCAGAAAGACTTACCAAGCATCCGTTGGGAATGCCCAGCCTGAATTGGCACTGGGTGCCAGGAGCTTGGGGGCTGAGACCTGGTTCCACCCCACCCTTTTCAATTATAAACCGGTAGATCTCGGAAGCTTAGCTAGCAGACGAGGGCCAGAAGCCAGGCAGGGGTGGTCCCCGGGGAGAGGAGCGGGGCTCACCTGATTGTCTCCCTGTCCAGGCGCAATGACTAAGCAGCACAGGCCCAGAGGGATACTGTAGCATAAGCTGTTTTAAAAGCATGCAGATGGACCAGGATGCTATTTAAAACATCATTTGTAGGAAATCTGCTTTTGGAAATACCTTAGCACTGCACATTTTCATAGAATGCTGTCCTCCCTGGCTTTATCCCTGGTATTCATTCTTCAGGAAAGATATTCCTGAAATTGAATTTAGCTTTCTGGTTTTCAGAATTATTTTTCTCAACTTTTTCATAGTGGATATATTCTCTCTCTTTTGCCTCCTCTTTCCCCACTTGGCTAGATTTAGTTCCCCAGCAGCCAAGGGGTAACTTGAGAGTTTTTTTGTTTTTGTTTTTGTTTTACTGAATTAGTCGTGCCCAAATAAATGGAGTTGGGGCAGAGGAAAAGCCCTTTCTCTTCCCCATTAGAAATTCATCCTTTGTGTACTTAGAAGGAGGCAGGAAAATGGAGAGCCTGCCAATTAGGCATCGCCCCACTCTCCAAGCTCCTTCACCCCACTGCGGGTGTGGTGGACGCCCAGGGGCTTTCCTTGTCTCCCCTGCAAGGATGGTCTCAGCTGCCCCTTCATTAGCAGATCTTTCGTTCAGATATCTGTATTTAATGTGCAGATTCCCCCTCATTCACGGTGCGTCAGCGCAGCTCTCTGGGCTGTTGGGGTTGAAGTAGTTGAGTGAACCGTGCCAAATAGATTTGTCAAGTCTGCCGCAGTTTGATTTGATGCCATGGGGGGAGGTGGGGGTTGGGGAGGGACTTGGGGGCAGTGGAGGAAGAGGCTTCGTCCATGCCGAGTGCCACCACTGAGTTTCTCTTTGTAGCTGCTGGATGGTGGGCACTGTGCCAAGCTAACTGGTGCTAAGTGGTGGGCTTGAAAGTGAAATTCAGACAACAGGAGTTAGCAGAAAAGCAAAGCAGAGATGAAGGCAACCGCCTGCTCTGCTCTGCTCTGCTCAGAGCAGAGGGAAGGTTTGCAAATGCCTTCCCGGTGTGCAGGGAAGGAAGAGGGAATAGTGACATTTGGGACAGAAATGTGGGAACTCGATTTCAACTCCCTGGTCACTGTCAACAGCAATGCAGCATACCAAAGACCAGGGAATTGGGGAAGTCAGAGAAAAACAAGATTAATGAGTGCTCAAGGTGGCGGGGGAGGGCTGTCCTATGTCTTTGCAAAACACTGTTTACAATGTGGACCCAGACTGGGCTGAGGCTAGGCCTAGGCCTCTGAAAGAATGCCTTCCTTTTTACTGCCAGTGGGTGAGGAAGACTAAGGAACTCTTTTCCAGCCTCCCCTAGCCAGGCAGCACCCTGTTCTTGGTCTCTTCCCATCCAACAGGTCATCATGAGGTCGCCTATGAGAAAGTGGTCAGTCACACTGTTGCTGGGGCATTGCAAGCCTCCTCCTGGCAAATGCAGCCTGGTTACACAGGCCACATGCACAGCACATCCCAAATCTTTATCCAATTCCACATGCCATAAATATGGAACCTATGATTCTCATACAGGGTGGGCCCGCCTTATGTATATTTATGGCATAACCACAAGGCAGAGAGCTCATCTGCCTGATGGAATCCATATCCAACCCACGTGCTCCCTTAGATTATACAAATTGCTTTGCATACATTTCTTCAGAAACCACAAGCAGAAATTACTGCTTTTGGTTTCCCCAGCTATATTAATAACACCCTAGATGCAGACATGGCATTGTTAATACAACAGTAGAAGGTTCATGTATGTTTACATAATTATAGGCACAATTATGTACATACATACCAAGAGGGGCGCATGGAGAGCAATGGGAAGAGCTCAGAGGCACAAGGTCTTGGTCTAGTTCCTGCCCTCCTGAGATGCTGATTCCATGATTCTGCACTGGGGATAGGCTGTGCCTCGGGAATGGAACCACAGCTGGTGACAGGACATGGGGGAGAGAGACTATTGCCCTTATTTGTCTAGGCAAAAGCCCTTATCTTCAGTTCCCCCTCATTCGGTAAACGTGGGGATCTCCCTTGTTGACACAGGTCTGGTTAGTCACAGTGTTTCTGGGCTATTCTGATGCATTTGGAAGAAATTTGGGCTAAAAGAGAAAGTCTGTGGGGTGCCAAATGCACGCTATTGGCCAGATCGAGGATGGATGGGTGAAGATAGGGATGAGGTAAGACTTGGGTCCAAGAATTTTCAGAATTACCCCACAAGGAGTGGAAGGAATGCACTGAGTTCATCACATTAATGTAAGGATGACCTCCAAGGGACTCAGAAAATCCTCAGGCACCAGCTTATTCACTAGAGAATTTCACAGAGTTTCACAACTGTAGAATTGAAGCTCTTAGAGATTAAGTGCCTTGCTGCAGGGACTAGGAAACTGGAGCCTCCGTGGACGGTGCCTGGTCACCAGACTTGGATGTCCAGACTGGCGCTCTCCACAATCCAGCCTAGGCCTTACTCTTCATCTTGAGGGAAATTGGCTTCCTACGTGTTCAGTCCAAGGACTGAGAGGTACACATTTTCCTGGAAAGCCTCCTCTTCAGTGAAGTTCTGCATGCAGGATGAGCCTGTACATGGCTTAACCCACTAGGCTCATTATTGTGGAGCTGGGCTTCACCACAGAATCATGAGGATGGAGAGTTGAAAGGAGTTGCCATTTGTTTGATTTGGCCACATCCCTTCAAAACAAATAAACACTCCACTTCAAAAATCCTCTATCCCATATTTATTTTCTAAATTAAAACAAATCATTTTTAAATCAGAGACTTGGGAGGAGAGAAAGAGTGGTGTCAGAAAACCAAACCCTCAAATCAGTTGGCTAACAGCTAGAAGCACGTGATGTCTATTTTCAGATCTTCTTAAACAGGGCACCGTGTGATCTTGGAAACATCTCTTAGTGGCTCCACGCCTCAGTGTTTCCACCCAGTCCAAATGGAATGGCGCTGCGGCTGCTATCGGCAAAGCACCTTGAGATCTGTAGATGGAAGGCTCTCCGCGGATATAATTAATGGAGTAGACCCACAAAGCTCTTCTTGAGCAGAAGCAAGTTATCAATTTAAAAAGTAAGAAGGCCCCATGGGATATTTATGGGCCTCTTTTAAAATCATAGGCCTGGAATGGACCATGATAAGTCATCCAGACCTTTCCCTGCATCTGATGGGGCCTGCATTGAGCTGCCTCAGATAAATGTCATCCATCCCAGCCTCATTGTTCTCTTAGGGATGCAATTATGCCTCTACTTGATCATTTAAGTTTTCAGGAAAAACCTTTTTTTTAAAAAACCTCCTGGCAGATGATGGGCTTCCCCTTATTCCTTTTGTGGTAGTAATTTTGTTTGTTGAATATGAGATGAGGACAATACCTCACACTGTAATGGGCACCAGCCTTCAGAAGTCGTGTTGTATGTGCTCTGAAGGGGGCTGATACCCCTTCCAAGTTCAAATCTCTCAGTTTATCTGACCCTCTCAATTATAATGGAGAAGGATCCAGTGCCCTAGGTAATTAAGTTTGTCCCTTATCCATTTGCCATGGGATGAGCTCAGACCTTTAGCCTCTCCACTTAGGAAGCTCAGGGGAAAATTTCATTATACAGAAGCTTGAACCTTTTCTCTATCAGGCTCCCGCGGCCAGCGTCACCCAGCTCCCGTGGGTGCTGAACTGTCTCCAGTAGCTGAGGCGCGCCTCCCTGGCGCTGATAGCCTTGATGTTAAACTCCAAGGCCCCGCCTGTGCACAGAGGCCAGTGACAAGGAGCACACAGAGGGGATGTGGAAGGGCGCTGTGATTCTGCTTGGGCTGTGGAATCGTGTTCCTTGCCCCAACCCCAACTAACGTAGATGAGCACTGGAGTGAAGCCCTCACCTGGTAGATTGTCCCGCTCTCTGATGTCACCTTGTCCCTGCTCCGGTTTGCAGAGCCTCCACCTGAAGAGGCAGGCAGGTGGCAGAGGTCTCTGGAACCTCACTCCCTGTTCCCTCAATCTCTTCCCACCTGGGAGTTAAAGGTGCCTCCTTAAGAAAACCCAAACATCTGTGTCAGGAGGTTTCCAGGGGTGGAGGGCCCACCCCACCCAGCTAGAATGTCCTAGAATGTCCGAGTTTCTCCTTCCCTCTTCCTAGGACATTGGCTGTTCCCCCCAAGCCCGCTCATTGCTCTGATCCTGTGCTCCTCCCCCGCCTGCTCTTCTCCAGCCCCACCCCTGAGCTGCCCTCCTCCCCACTCCTCCTTGATGCTTTCCTGTCTCAAATCCTGAAACCCTAATCCTGTTAGTATGCTGTGTTCCAGGCCTCAGCGTCTCGATGGGGGTAACATAATCCCGCAGTAAATCTAGCGGCCCCGCAGGCCCACACAGATGGGGATGCGCACATCCCCGCCCCCCAGAACGCAGCCACCCCTGTGCCTCTGTCTCCTCCTTCATGTAGGAAAGCTGCCTGATGACAAAAACAGCCCGAAAGTGAAGGAGGATGATAGCAGAGGTCATCAGAGTCCTAAATGTGCATTTGGTTGTTAGACAGCTTCTTTGCCTACCGGCATCCCTACCTTCTCTTAATCTCTCTCTCTTTTTATATATGTATACATATATCTATGTAATGTATACATGTGCACACACACACACACACACGCCTCTGACTCTATATCTGGCTAAGTTCCCACATCCACTAGAATGAAACAAGCTTTAAAACAAGTTTTTAAATTGTCTTTAAAGGGGAGTTTTAAAGGGGAAAGATCAGGACCATGATTCACAAACAACAAAAAAAGCCCATTGCCTTCATATCATTTCCCCCCCATCGCAACAGTTCCCTCCCCCTACTTGACTGTTTTGTGCAACAAATTAATTAAACAGGATGGCATTCATTGATTAGCAATTTATTTTTACGTGTAGACCCAATGGCTGGTTTCAGAGCAGATGCAAGGGAAGGGGGTGGGAGAGGGAGGACACACAGATCTGCAGTCAGGGTGAGTGGATGAGTCAGCACATTTGTTCCTGACACTAGTTTTAAAAACATGCTTCTGGTTTCCCCCAGCCTCTGCCCTGCATTCCTGCCACTTTTCTTTTCTGCCTGCTTTGTTTTCCTCCTTCTTGAGTGTCTGTGCCAAGTACATTGAAAGGGAGAACTTTGGAGGCAATGAAACATTTATCAGTGGAGAGAAATATTTATTTTAAAAAAGAAGAGGAACATCTTGTGCACAATGTCTACCCCAGGGCTCCAGCACTGCGCCATCTTGGAAATATTTCCCTGCTTTCTTTGCAGTCCCTGGAGCTGGCTGACTTCAGATATTTACAGCAAAATAGAAGTAAACAGTAGTTCACACCATAGGTAATGAAGAGATGGGAGTGTGCAAGCTGAGTGCTGAAGCGCTACTCACATGAGAGGTGGTGCACGTGAAGAGAGACTGTTTTTGTACACCAAAGGGCCCGCCTCATTTGGGAAGGGTGAAACAGCCAGCCGTGTCTCTCCTCCAAGGAGCTCAAAGACTTGGACAGAATCTTCATCTTAGGCCCCAGAGGCAGGCATGATGACAGCTAGCATCTACACTGTCCTGGGCACACGGGTATTGATAGCAAAGATGAATGGTATATAAGAAAAGGCTTTAGGCTGGGCAGAAAATTCCTCTGCCTAGAGGCCTAGAAGGTAGGAAGGCTGCAAAGCTCACTGTCCTCAGCTATGTCAGTCACTGCATATTCTTCAAAGACAACTTAAGGAGGGGTCAGCAAAGAAGAGGTGACTGTGACTAGAAATGGGGTGGGAAGCAGAGAAAATGTTCTGAGATGGCCTCAGAAACCATCAGTGATGCGTTCTGGCTGGATGCTTCTTATTAGATTTTATATATATATATATATATATATATATAATTATATATATATAATTATATATATATAATTATATATATAGTATATATTATAGAATATATTCTATAATATATATTACATTGAATTATATTGTCCATGCCTTGTGGACTCACAGGAATGGTCAAAATGCACTGATTTTCTTTGCCTGGGAGTGTAGATAACAACCAAACTGGGATGCTGGATAGCAGCTGATTTAATTGGCAGGTCCCCCACTCCCCTAGAGGTGCAAATCAGAAAATCCGGGAAATGCTGATGGTTTTCAGGTTCTGTGCTACTGAAAACAAATCAGAGGTCTCAAGAATCAATTGAAAAATGCTGGATTATATTCAGAATTCAGAGAGGCACCAAATGGATTATCCAGACCACTTTGTGCCCTGAATCGCTTTTTAAACTTGGTTTGCAGAGATGCACTTGAAGAAATCTTTATGTTCAACTTAGCTCTTTTTAAACACGCACACACATATATTTTTAATAATTACAACATAATCAACACTAGCATCAGAAAGCTAGGGTCACCTTGAACATACTTGTGATTTTCCTTTGGGAAGTAAACAACCATACTAAGATCTTTCTTTTAAAACAAATAAAAAGTGGGCCAGGCATGGTGGCTCACACCTGTAATCCCAGCACTTTGAGAGGTCAAGGCAGGTGTATCACTTGAGGTCAGGAGTTCAAGACCAGCCTGGCCAACATGGTGAAACCCTGTCTCTACTAAAAATATAAAAATTAGCCAGGCGTGGTGGCGCATACCTGTAATCCCAGCTACTAGGGAGGCTGAGGCAGGAGAATTGCTTGAAGCCGGGAGGCAGAGGTTGTAGTGAGCCAAGATTGTGCCACTGCACTCCAGCCTGGGTGACAGAGCAAAACTCCATCTCAAAAATAAATAAATTAAATTAAACAAATAAAAAATATATGTCCTCTGTGACATCCAGCTTCTAAAGCAGATGTTAACATTCCTATCTGAGTATAACATACAAGGCAACCCACCGATTTTTCTCAGATACCTCACTGCAAAGTTGTCGTCTGAAAATTGTTGGCCTGAAGGTGGGACTTGGGAGTAGTCGTGGCTTTTGGAACTTAAACTCTCCCACCTGTGCAAAGACCCACTTGTTACTTGTGACTTGGCTTACACGCTAACATTTGTCCTGGGTGCTATGCAAGCCTTGGAGGGAGGGCCAGTAAACTTAAGTGTCTATCTGCAAGCCTATTATCGACTTTATTTTCCTGAAGGAGAAACCAAGGTATCTAAGGTTTATTGATTTGCCTATAATGATTCAGTGAGTCGTCAGGGAATAGGGAATAAAACCAATTTCCTGGCGTCATTTCCCATGCACACAACCCCTTACCTTGCAATGCCTAGACTGGAAGCCAAGAATCCATCTCAGTGAATTTGATCAGAAAACATATGAAGGGTGATTCTAAAACCACAGAAGCATTGAGAAAGTCATAAAGATGTATAATATATGATAGCATTTACTAGCTATAAATAGGGGAGATGCAGGGAGAAAAATAGAGACCTTGTAAACCCATTGGGTCAGGATAAATAGAAACTGCTTAATATTTCATTAAAAATGGATTTTCATAAATTGCACTTTGATATCTTTGGGCAAAAGACAATATGTAAGGACTAAGGCGTTGTTATTCATTACTCTTTGTTATTAATAATTTGAACTGGTATTGAACCAACACATCAACAAGGTATAGTCGCCCTGTGAATGGGGCACTCCCCATGTGTTCTGGGCACTATTCAAAGTGTATAAAAAATCCACAGCAACTGTCTGCAAAAGCACTTAGGCTGTAAGGGACAACGGGTAACTAAAGTGCCCTGTTGCAAAGTGGACACTGTTAGAGCAGTTCAAACCACAAAAAGTCATGTGAAGAAAGGTTTAGAAGCAGGGGGCCAGAGAGAACCCTACAAATCAACTCATACAATCCCCTCATTTAACAGAGGAGGAAATTGGGGCCCGAGGGAGGTAGAGATATTTGCCCACACTTATGAGCTAATTAGCAGCAGAGCGCAGCTCCTGGCTTCTGATTCAGTAGTGTTTTGTGTGTGTGTGTTGTTTTTCCCACTATACCACACTCAGAGTGAGAGGTGTGTTAAAAAATCTAATAAGACGGTGTTCCTTCACCATCCAAAGAACAGAAGGCAGATGTGAACACAAAGTCAAGAGCAGACAAGAAAACAGTTCAGGAACTAGGCTTGGAAACGTGAAGGGTAATTTGAAGCTAAGTTGAAAAGATCCTTCATTTGATTCAAGGGTGGGAGAAGAGTGGGCAAAATGAAAGGGCAGACTGAAGTTCAATTGAAGCAGTCAGGTAGATGGCCTAGGGGACACAAACTGTGTGCTTGCCTCCCTTCCTGAGTGGTGCTACTGTAAGCAGAGATTAGGGGGTTCACCCAGAGCCTGTGGCCACATGTATCCATGGGAAGACTGACCCCCTCCCTCAGCTCATACATGCGAGTGCGTGCAGCCCATGCCCATGTAAGCCACACTCATGCACACACCGCCATCCCAAAGACAGTCCAAATACACAATCATTTACTCACTGAGGAAAGAAAAGGTCTCTTAGTGTTGCCTGCCAAGGCTGAGAAATGCAGGGGTCGGATAAGATAAAATTGGATATTAACAACACCTAAGACATGCTGTGTTTCTAAACGGTACCAGCGTGGTGTGTATGCTGTGGATTAGCAGCAGTGTTAAAGTTCAGATCCACTCAACTTTCCAATTATGCATTCACGTGACAAGTAAAGCTTTTTTCACCCAATGTGAACTCCTTAGCGTCTCCTGATGGCGACCACACACACAGTCCCCATCACCATCTTCAGAGAGCAAGCCAGTGGAGGCCCCCCTGCTGCTGCTCACAACACCCATCCGAAATAAGCAAAGTGCTGCATTTGCTTCTTCCTTTCCAAAACAAAACAAAGCAAAGCAAAACAAAACAAAACAGAAAGCCTCTGCCTCATGCTGAATTCTCAGAGAACTGATGAATCTCTTTTCTTTGGATCCAGTTCCCCATCCCTTTCCTGAGAGCTGTGGAGCCCTTTATCAGTACGAAGGAAGTAGGGTCAGTCACCACTCCCCTTGGGCCTTCTCCAGAGTGTCTGGCCCTAACCCTCTTTCCTTCCCTTTCCTTGGCTTTTCTCCTTCCCTTGCTAACTTGGTCTTCTCACTCCTTCTCATCCACAATCGCTATACAGGAAGCAGCACAATCGAACCTGGGAGAGAGGCATGACTAACAAGTTCTTTCCCGGTGCTCCCTGCTGTCAACCTTAGGACCCGGGTGGGAGGACTTCCCAGGGGAGGAGAGGGAGCAGCAGGCTGGGTGGGCAGGGGGCACCCCCAGATTTGGTGGACTTCGCACCAGATCAATGGTTTAAACTGAATATGGTGGACCAGCGAAAATCTGCTTCCCTGTTTGTCTTCAGCAAGCCACTTCCCTTCATTTACTTGCAAAAGGCATGGTGTCTTCAGTGGTGTGTTATTAAATGGCTCTAACTTTTAACCTTAGCAAGCAGGAAATAGGGCTGTTAAATGATGGAGTTCACAGTTCACGGGGAAGAAAGGACTGTGTTGTCAATTGGCTGTAGACTTCTGTGCTGCTCTTTGCCATTACTCAAAGCCATTCTAAGGTGGGATTATAAACTCACACGGGGAACACATCACTGGACAGTGACCCTACCTCCATTCAGCCCATGCCTGGAGACTTTAAGGGCCCCATGACTCCCAGCCACCAGCATAAACACTGCAAACGTGTTAGAAGAAACTATAAGCTTAAAACCTAAAAACTTGGCAAGGATGTTGGATCCAGACAGGCATCTCTGAGCCTCAGTTTCCTTATCTAATGAAGTGGAGATAAGAATATCTACCTTCTGGGGTACTATAGATATAATTGTTTATACTCAAAGATATTTTGTTGCATCTGGCTGAAAAGTCTTCAAATATACCAGTTTCCCCAGTTCTCTTGTCCCAGCCCTGTTGGTGCCCCCAAACACTTGGCATGGTCTGAATATCAGGAGCCGAAACATCTAGTTCTCCTAAGCAGGAGAAGTCGCTGATGGTTGCAGAGTTGGCTGTAAGTAGATTTACAGAGTCCCTTGGTTGTTATAGCTATGACAGATATGATTTAGAAGTGATGGTTGGTTAGTTGGTTTTTCCCTCTACCCTTGTTCAGGAAAACCAAGGGAAACTCACATATACTTTGCTCTAGTTACTTTTTTTTTTTTTTTTTTTTGAACAGAGAGCACAAAAAAGCATAAGATCCATATGGCAGTTATTGATCTGGGCCATCTGGAAAGCCAGGACTTGCTCCCACCATGTAGGATCAGAAGCTGTTCCAAAAAGCCTTCCTTCCCATAAGAGATGTATTGGTCAGATGGGGACAGGGATGGATTTCATTACAGGGCGGGACTACAGTGAGAGGAAGCTGGAGCAGGACTCTGAAGGACTGTCTGCAACCCTGACCCTGCCACAAAGATCAGAGAGAACCAAGAAAGTGTTGATTGACGCAGGGCCATTGTAGGTAGAGGGTGCCCCTCATCATCTCGTCTGCTCATGGGTGGAATGGCATCAAGTAACTAACAAAAACAACCGTGAAGCACTTTGCAATTAGAAAATGCTCTGCAAATATTCCTAGGTGCCTGCAACATGAGGAAGAGGGAGTGTCAAGTTCAAGCTAGTGAGTGAGGTCTGGTAGCCCTAAAAGATGATATTTTTACTTCATTTTAAACAGATATTCTACTTTTCTCTTTCTTCCTTAGCTTCTCAAGTGTTTTCCTTCTTCTGCCTGCTCTCAGCCTGGAGGCAAAATTTTCCTTCCCTCTAAAAGTTTCTGGGAAGACCACTGATAATTTTCAAGTAGAACAGTGTGAGAAATTAATTTTTTTTACAGTGTTTCTTTAAAAAGCCCAAAACAACATACCCACTGATTATTTTTAAGCTTGAGGGAAAGAAAATTTGACAGAACTTTCCCATCCCCTTCAAAGACTGCTCAAGTGGCTAAACTACAAACAGCGGTTTCAATAACATGGTTTTGCCTCTTACGCTACAGGTATTTCAAGCCAACAACGATGCAACTGAGGTGGTTCTGAACAAGCTCCACGCTCCACTGCTGACAAGGTTTGTTAGAATCCGCCCTCAGACCTGGCACTCAGGTATCGCCCTCCGGCTGGAGCTCTTCGGCTGCCGGGTCACAGGTGAGGTGGAGGCTCCAATGAGGTTGGGGTGCTGATTGAGTCCTAGGCTCTGCTCCCTTTCAACTCTCTGCAAACAGCATGACTGCACCACATGACCTTCCCAGAAAGACTGGCTCAAGGACTCAAGTCCTACCAGAGTTTGTCTTTTCATTCATTCATTCAGTATATATTTATTAAGCATCTACGATTTCTATTAACAGCTAACATTTACGGAATGCTAACTAGGTACAGATGCCATTCTAAGCACCTAAGATGTAACATATTTTATTATCCTTATAAGGACTCTATGGGTATTATTCTCCTCACTTTACAGATGAGGAAACCAAGACTTAAAGAGCTAGGTCACTCACCAGTAAGTGGTAGAGCCATGGTTTGAATCTAGGCAGTTTCAGTCCAAAGCCCTTGCTTTCAAATAACACTCTCTGCTGCCTCAACCGGGGGCCAAGAGCTGTGCATGGTGCTGTGGACACAAAGGTGGGCACAACAGACTCTGTTCTGTGTGGGCATATGGACAAGTTGGACAGACATACTAATAAACTCATAAATAAATATAAAATCAAAACTATGATCAATGTCTGGACATAGAGGCTTATGGTCCTTGGAAGTACATCGTAGGGGATTTGACCCAGCCTAGGAGCTCAAGGAGGACTTCTTTGAGGAGGTGATGATTGAGGTGAGGTTAGAAGGCAAATAACAGACATTACCTGGTGAAGAAGGGAGGGAAAGTGCACCAGGCAATGGTCACAGCTTTCTCAATGGCACGGTGGCAAGAGGGACCAAAAGAGGAAGTGAGGAGCATGGACACGGCTTGTAGGCTGAAACCCAAGGCATGTAGATTGGAGAAGACCAGAGTGGGAGTTGGGACATTATAGGAGGCAATGCAGGGGGTGCAGATGGGAGATGATGATGGCTGGATTAGCCCCAGAAATTTATGGACAGACCAATCCCCTTTATCTTGTGGGCTCAGCCCAGGGCAGGCAAGTTGCCTCTTTGACCCGGAAGTGTTTTCAGTGTACATCCATCCACGTGCCTTTCCCCTAATCATTCCAGCTCTGACAGGGAGTGCTCCAAGGTCTGACCCTGTTTGAGGTTTCTAGTTAAAACACCTTGTGTTTGTACAGTCTCTGCATCTCCACATGCCTTTCTTGTTTATCATCTTGCCTACACTTTCTAACAACCCTGTGAGGTAAGGTGGGCCAGGGACTGATAAGGAAACCAAGACTCAAAGAGGCTAAATAGCTTGCCCAAAGTCATTCAACTAGGAGGTGACAGAGCCAGGATCTGCACCCACATTTTCTCAATTCAAATTCTCTGCTCTTACCACATTTACACAAAGACCCGTTTTCTTCTAATGGGATCAGTTTATGCTAATCCTGTCTAGGGGACTATTTTCTGTCCCTTCCCTGTTGCTGTTCCAGGATAATCAGCAAAGATTTAGGTAGAAGTCATTCTCTGGAAGATTGAAAGGAGAGAACCAGTGATTTTGAAGAAGGGGAACAACCTGGAGGATCTTTTTTATCCATAGCTCAGTTTGCAAGTATGAAATGCACATTGACTATAGACCCTGCCTTGCCTGACATCATTTATTCATGCATTCTCCACTCAATCATTTGTTCCACACATCTGATGTGCCAGGCACACACTGGGAATGGGACATAGAGACAGGAACAAAACAGATGGGGTCTCTGACATCGTAGAACTTTCAGGCTAGTGAGCAAGATAGATAATAAACAAATGCAAGTACTGGATAAACTAGAATGTGCATATGAAGGAAAAGAACAGGGGGCTCTGAGGGAAACCAATTTAGTGAGGATTGAAAATTTGGGAACAGCTTTTCTGTGGATATGACACTTGAGCTTGGGGGTAAGAAAATGTTAGTCTGGGGGTGACTGAAGGGAAAAGCATTTTGGGTCATGGGAACAGCATGTGGGAAGGATCCAAGGCAGTAAAGAGCAGTTATTTGGGAAGTAAAGACCTGATACTGATGCCAGGAAAGTTTCCTTCTACTTGGCAAAACAATTACTAGGAAATAGTTCAATGTTTAGCTCAGTTCCCCTGTTCTCAGTGTCCCTGATAGGGTCAGTGGGGACTAGTGTCATCGACAGGGATGTGCAGACACACATTCTGAGAGTCCTTGGTTAGAGCTGTAAGCACAAATAGTTAATGGCCATTGGATACTTAAATATGCCAGGCACCGTCCTGTGAGCTCTTAGTAACTAACAGAATCCTTGCAACAGCCCTCAAGAGGTAGGCACCTCTATTAGCTCCCCTTTAGATCTAAGGAAACTGAGGCAAAGAGCAATTAAATAATTTGCCCAAGGCCCTCTGACTAGTAAGTGGCAGAGTGAACATGAACATAGGCAGTCTAGCTCTGAGTCCAGGCTCTTAACCACAGTGCTGTACACATTCACCATGCAAAGAAATTAGTGCTGACTTAGTATTTGACAGTTGGGCTCTTTTGCAGCTCCCTTCTTATAGGGGGTGGTCCCTGGTTAGCAGGTGTCAGCCATGACCTCTTGTATCTTCCTCTCCTCTCTGCAGATGCTCCCTGCTCCAACATGCTGGGGATGCTCTCAGGCCTCATTGCAGACTCCCAGATCTCCGCCTCTTCCACCCAGGAATACCTCTGGAGCCCCAGTGCAGCCCGCCTGGTCAGCAGCCGCTCGGGCTGGTTCCCTCGAATCCCTCAGGCCCAGCCCGGTGAGGAGTGGCTTCAGGTAGATCTGGGAACACCCAAGACAGTGAAAGGTGTCATCATCCAGGGAGCCCGCGGAGGAGACAGTATCACTGCTGTGGAAGCCAGAGCATTTGTGCGCAAGTTCAAAGTCTCCTACAGCCTAAACGGCAAGGACTGGGAATACATTCAGGACCCCAGGACCCAGCAGCCAAAGGTAGGCTGTTCTTGGAGGCCTCTGTAACGTTACCCTCAACAGGGAGGCTAAGTGTGGTACAGGGAGTTGAGACTGACGATGTCCCATCTAAACAGTCGTCATCCAACTCCTGAAATCCAATAAAACAAATATCGTTTGAGAGATTACTTTGTGCCAGGCACTGTGCTAAATACCTTATTTCTGACTCTTTTGTTTGTTTGTTTGTTTGTTTTTGAGATGGAGTCTCTGTCACCCAGGCTGGAGTGCAGTGGCCTGTTCTCGGCTCACTGCAACCTCCGCCTCCAGGGTTCAAGCGATTCTCCAGCCTCAGCCTCCTGAGTGGCTGGGATTACAGGTGCCCGCCACCACACCTAGCTAATTTTTGTATTTCTGGTAGAGATGGGGTTTCACCATATTGGTCAGGCTGGTCTCGAACTCCTGACCTCAAGTGATCCACTTGCCTTGGCCTCTCAAAGTGCTGGGATTGTAGGCATGAACCACCGCGCCCGGCCTGGACTCTTTTTTAATCGTTACGACATCTGTGCAAAGTAGATCTTTTTGTCACTCCCATTTTAGAGATGATAAACTGACACTTGATATCATGCCCAGGGTCACACAGTTCACCTGTGATAGAGCCGATTCAGAAACTGGAAGTCTGACTCCAAAGTCCAGATGCCTAACCCCTACTGAACACTGCCTTTTTATAAAGTTCAACACTCTTTATACACTCTTTCAGATAAAGTCTCCTTGAAATTGGCCAGACATCTAAAGGGGATGTGGTTTTTGGAAGCCAAGCTATAGAAACTAGAGGTTGACTTCCAAAAATAACGATGTTTTTCTGAATGTCGCTGCATTCCTTTGTATTCTCCTAGTTTTGACTGCTTAGATCTTTCCGGCCTCTCAAACTGAGGCAAGGGAGAAGCAAGAGAAACTCACCCCGAGCCAGAAGCTCAGGCCAGTACAGCCTACTCCCCTGCCACCAGAGTGAAGGTCAGCCTTCAACACAGACACAAGGAGCCCCAGAAGGGGAGGAGACGTCATACCTCTGTCCCTCCCCAGATCAGTCTCCTGGCAGGCCAGGCTCTCTGATTCTTATC
The DNA here is from genome assembly GCF_029289425.2 of Pan paniscus. Taxonomy (NCBI): domain Eukaryota; kingdom Metazoa; phylum Chordata; class Mammalia; order Primates; family Hominidae; genus Pan; species Pan paniscus. Next base: position 108,346,725 of record NC_073262.2, read on the forward strand.
TCTAGTTACCCCTTGTTTTTCTCAAAAGAACAGGTCCCTAAAAAAGGAGGGCGTTTGCATGTCTCGGGGCCACCTTTGCTAAGCAAATGTTTCCATTCTGAATACAGCGGCAAGAGTTGGGTTGGAGGTTTTGCAATGCTGAGGTAAACTCCCAGCTCTCAACTCCAGAGGCTTAGAAAGGCTCAGGGCTTGGTAACTGGAACCTTGCATCGATGGAGCAGAAGTTGGACCGCAGGCTTCCCCAGGGAGAGCTGAGCCTGGTTTTTCTTGGGAAAGAAGTTGATCTTTGCCATTGTGGGAGACAGCCCTATCCGAGACAGTGCTTCTGGTTCAGAATTGTGGACGCAGGGCATCCTGAAAACTGGAGTGGTCCTGCTGAATTTCTGGGGGCTAATCAGCTGCAGGCCCTGGCCACCCACTCCTGTCCTTCCCCCGGATGAGTGTCTCCAAGTGTACTCTAGGCTGGTCCTCCACCCAGCTCCACCAAAGCAGCCCCCTGCTCCCCGCATCATCAGTTTTATGTACTGGGGCTCCGTGTGAGGTTTCTTTTGACAGGAGTGCTTTCCCTAAACAAAGGTTTGGGAAACAGTCTAAGACTATCGATGTGTGACCAGAAGACAGTGTCATTGGCCTAGGGGTCATTTTCCCGTAAGGTTCTCAGTGAGCTAGGAACTATCAGTCAGCTTGGGTTACCTCAATGGAGGCTTTCATGCATTAGAAAAAGAAGTGTCCCTTTCCCTGTAGACCAGGAATTCAGAACGGTCAAAGATCGCCCAAACTGCCTTCCCCGCTCTCTAGCCAAAGTCAGCTGAAAACGCAGTTGGAGCCAAATTCTTCCCCAGATACTCCATTTTAGTCGCCAGGTAAAAGACACAACCTGGAAATTGCCACCTTTGTTTACTTCCTATTTTCCATAATTCTGGGTCCCTAACCACCTTCCAAATGAATAAAATCCTTGGTCTGAAAATGAAGCTCGCGTGGATCAGAATGTCCCAGTGACCAGGAATCAACTAGGAAGCTGCCTTCCTAGCAGGACGTGCGGGGCAGGGAGGAGAAGGGGAAGGAAAGGGAAGAAGGTGATAGGGACTGGGTCCCACACCAGAAGGGCTGAGTGGCCTCTCTCCCTGCAGCTGTTCGAAGGGAACATGCACTATGACACCCCTGACATCCGAAGGTTTGACCCCATTCCGGCACAGTATGTGCGGGTATACCCGGAGAGGTGGTCGCCGGCGGGGATTGGGATGCGGCTGGAGGTGCTGGGCTGTGACTGGACAGGTAAGATGACATTTCCTCCTCTTTGCATCTCACCCACATGGTCCTCTGACCCTGGCATCCCACGAGGCCCTGGGAGGGCTGTGGAGGGGGCAGCCATCCCAGGAGCTGGAAATGCTGCAGATCCCTGCCGTGTTCTCCTGCCTCAGACCACGGGTACTGCAGCCTCTGGACTTGGGACAGTTTCTCAAGGGGTGTACTTTGTCTTTTTTAAGGGATCATTTCAGTTCTCCAACCCGAGTCTCTCAAAAACAAATCATAACCACACACCACCCACCCAAATTCAATTAGACCCTGGCTCTTCAGGCCAGAGGGCTGTGGCTGTTGATTTAGGGAAGAAAAAAACCCCTCATGATAATAAAGTAATCGGTTTATGTCTGAATCTGGCCTCCAGATGTCAGTGGCTAAGAGACTTCATTTTCATTTCGGAGCCACATCTGTAAAAGGCATTTATTTGCTCAGGAGGGACCCTGTTGCAGGGAGCTGATGGGGGCAGGACTCCTTCTCATTGTCCTGCTCATTCCTGCCAGGTGGCCCAGGCCTTGGGGAACACCTCTCATTATTCCAAATGAGGGTGAGGCCCACGGAGGGTGCCCAGCCTTCCTGGTTTCCGAGGGAGGGCCCTGCCCTTCTGAGTCAGGCCCTACCTTCCTTTCCTTGGGGCGCCAGCCCTCCTCCCTCAGCAGAGCTGGCACCAGATCTTACCCAGAGCTCACTCACTGCCTGCCAAAAGGAGTTCGTGGGAGCCACTGGGGCTCAGGGACTGAGCCTGATGCCAGCAGGAGCAGCCACCAGCCTGAGCTATCCTGCCCTCCTCCGCCAGGGCCCCAGGTATCCCCATTTTCCTATCTGTGCCGTACCTGTCACTGGCTCAGCCGGCAGGATGGCATGAAGGATTAATAAGGGCATGTCGGAGAAGTGCTTTTGGCTCCCAGGGAGAAAAATGCTGCCTGTATGCTGGCTACAGCAGCGCAGAGGAGCCCTGTTGAGGCACACGGGCTGGGAATTGGGCCCAAATTAGCCTCCTCACTTTTGAATTGAAGGCAGCCCCAGCGAACACATCTTCATAGGAAGACACTTAACTCCCCATTACCTGGGGTTGAGGCCAAAGTTCCCTGCAGCCTGCTAAACGTGTGTCACCTGTCCTCTCACAGGTGCAGAAAACCTCCCCCCGATACAAGCTGGCTTCATTTATGTGCCCTGGAATCAGGGGCTCAGCGCTGTAGGGGATCCAGGAGCTCGTAAGCCAGTGGCTTTCACACATTGCTGCCCATGATACACAATTTAAAATAATTTTCCTTCACAACCCGCTTCACTTATAAGCACTCACACACAGTGGTGTATACGGGGGGGTACAGTGTATGGGTAAGTGCTTGGACTCTGGAGACAGACTGCCAAGTTCAAGTCCTGCCCCTGCCATTTGCTGGCTGCATAACCTCAGAAAAGTTAGTCTCTCAGCGCCTTGGTTATCTTAGCTGAAAAATGGAGAGGACAATAGTCTGTCTACCCCATAGGGTCATTGTGAGGATTAAATGAATGAATGGATGTGAAATACTTAGACTACTGCCTGGCACCCAGCAAACCTGTTATGATAAATAACTGTAACTGAAACAAAAGGTTCCCAAAGCAATGGTCATCTTAACCATGGAAGTGCACTCCAAAATATTATAGTCGATATGTTTTAAATGCTAGTCATGACCTATTCGATGGATTCCACAACCCAATGATGAGAGTGATGCGTGGTTTGGGAAATATCACAGACCTGGGCCAATTCCTCTTTCATAGACAAGGAAACAGCCCCAGAAGGTAGAAGTCACTTGCCAGAGGTCACTCAGCTGGATGAAGTCCACCTCATTCTTCCCCCCATCCCTTGCCCTTCGGTGCCATGCCCTCCCAGTCTGGCCAGTGGGACAGTTGCTAATGACCTCTTTCCTTCATTGCTCCCCAATCCCAACATGCCCCAAATTACACTGGTGATGGTCAGCGACAGGTTTCTTATTTCAAAGCCCTGCCAGGCCATTCCTTGGAAGATCAGAGTTGAGGAGCGTTCCCCTCTGCCCAGCCTCCTTTCCTTTGAAGTCTCTGACATCTGGTTTCAATTTCAGGGGGAGCGTTGCTGTTTGATGGGCAGTTACCTTGGAGCACCCAGTACAAACATAGTACAAACAGTATAAACACCGAGGCCTCCGTGCCCACCGTTCCTCCACTTTCATTTACACGCCCTGCCCTCTGGTGCCTCATTGGCCCCTGGGTTTAACATTCTTTACACCAATCAGCTGACCCATTTTGCTACCTAACATTTCCAGAAACTGTTCTCCATAGGTCACGTGGCTATGTTTGCTTTTCGAATTTCCATCTGTTTCTCACACTCATCTTCGGTTCACTTCTTCATCCCTATCCCAAAGGATAACAGGAAAAATAATGGGCTGGGCTGAGCTGCTGCAGCTAAATACTTTGGCAGGGCTGCTTCACCTGTTAGTTGGTTTGTTTGTGTTTCAAATAATTATGTTTTGCCTTACTGCCCCATAGTTTGCTTTACAATCGAGTTTCTATGACACAGTGACAAATTTGAACTTACAAATTAGGACGCTTCGAGGTTATTTGCTATTTACTGTGAGCAAAAGGCAGACACAGCAAAGGGAAGTATGAAAGGTTATGTGCGTAGTATTTAATAGCAGAAAGGTGGGAAGCCGACCGTGAAAAAGCTATTCAGCGTATTTAGCAATTTCCTCCAGCTCCTGGCTTTATTAAATGGTATCCTGAAGGGTGCCTGACAAAGGCGCCTAATCACATACAGTAGTGCAAAGGAGCATGTATAGAGATGAGAGGGACAAGGCACTGGCATCCTGTTGGAGGACAGCTCTGGGATGAAGACACCACCCCAAAACACATGGACTTGAGCACCAGTTTCCAGAACCCCTTTCACCCCACCCAGGGCCTGACTCATAGCTCCATTCACTCCCTCAATAGTTGCTGAATGAATGACGGGCATGAGCAAATAAGCAAATGAATAGGTGAATGAATCACCTAGAGCTGAGGTCAAAACCCCCTGCCTGCAGCCAGGTTTGGCCTAGCCAGGGTTCATTGTGTGCTACTTAGTATAACATTTTTAATAAGTTGCCAACATGTAGAGTCTGGAGATTTTACTTAGGGATTTTTGCTTTCTTGTTGGGGGAAGGAAAGGGGGAAAGATTTGGAAGACCTGGCCTGGCCACACTGGGCCACCTCCCCTCCAGGCCCCAATCTGCTGGAGCCAGTCATGGAGGCCACCTTTAAACCAGGCATGTAAGATCCCAGCTTTCACCACCTCCTCTCTCTCCAACCTTCCCCTGCCCTCACAACCACGTCTGCTTTCCTCACTTACAGTAGGTGTTTGGATCCAGGAAACACTTGAGCTTGCCACACCCTGACCTAAAGGCATAGCCCCAAATCACTTTCACCATGTGGAGTCTGAGCCTCTTTAAATCCATATTCCCGTCCATCCAGTTTTGTGCAAACATGAGCCAGAGTGTGCTTTGGTCCTTCCTTGGAGTCAGCGTCGCCTGTCGCCCCCTCCATTATTGTCTCGTGGCCTTTTGTGCTAAACTCGGGGCCTCTGCTGTGGAGTAAAGAATGTGGGTTTGTGTCCCTACCTCTGTCACTGCTGGTTCTGCAACCCAGGACCATTCTCATTCTACTATGGCGATGCCCCTGACTTCACTGACAGCACACAGACATGACTTCAGAGTTTCGTGCACATGTGTGCATCTTCTTTCCCTTCTCTAGAGATGTTTGGCATCTTCCTCCTGCTGGGTTGCAACACAGGCTGCTACAGCATTCTCTTATCTTCCTTTGCCCTTACACAGACTCCAAGCCCACGGTAGAGACTCTGGGACCCACTGTGAAGAGCGAAGAGACAACCACCCCCTACCCCACCGAAGAGGAGGCCACGGAGTGTGGGGAGAACTGCAGCTTTGAAGATGGTAAGCACAAATTGCATCCAGATGGCATGGGTGCAGACTAGTCAGAGTGGGAGCTGGCCTGTGGCTGGAGAGGGACCTAGGGGTCCCCCAGATCAGAGATCCAGGGGATCTCAAGGAAGTGGTAAGAGAGGTGGGGGCACTTAGGGGTTTGGGGCAGTGGCTGTTTACAACCAATGTAGAAGCATTTGGATAGTGTAACAACCAGTACAGCCCTACTGGTGTGAACCCACTAGACATCAGGTGAGACAAGGATGACTCCAAAGAGAACTCCTCTTTTGAGGAGTCTCATTTGTTAAGCCCTCACTATCTTGCTTGTCTGCTAAAGGAGAACCATTCTTATCCTTAGAATTCACAGCTCTGATAGTTTTTCCTGTTAAGCTGTGTGTGTATGCTACAGCCAAGTGAAGATACGGCAGTCATCTGGATGATGGAGCGCGATAGTTGAGTTAATCCAGCAGTTACCTGTGACTTAATTGTGTTTTCCTGTGTCTTTCACCACCACCAATTTGAGAAAGTATAACAGTGATGATTCTATAAGATAGTGCACTGTATCCTCTATAACTGGAGTGCAGATCAGAGACAAAGGCGGAAATGTAAAAAGGCATCTTCAACCGTTCCCTCAAAACTCAGGGGCTCCGCATTTCTGGATGGGTCCCATCACATGGGAAATTCCTTTCATTTATCTTCGGAGTATATCCAAGTTAGATAAAAACAATAATTGGCAGAATCCAAAAGTCAGTCACATTTTAAATCATACTGCTAAAGTCACCAAGTATGAGGACATTTATAAGAAACCACAAATTTTGGAACACCTGGCATTTTGGCTAGAACGTTAAGCTTGACAGCCTCAACTTACAGTAAATTACTGATCATTATTAAATGTTCATTAAACAAAATGAGGGAAGATTGGCAAAGAGACTAGAGAAGTGATGGGGACATAAAGATATAGGTAGATGGCAAAATCTGTGGAACCTGCAAGCACAGCCGTTTGACAGTTAGAGGAACTGCACTGATGGAGTGGATGACTCCAGAAAATGGCTACAAAGAAGAATGGGAGGAAAGCCAAGAATAAATGCTAAAGTTATGTGACTGAAAAAGCAATAATTTAATGCATATGCTTTGGGGATTGTGCTTTCATATTATTGTGTGGGTGGGGGACACTGTTGGTCGGGGTTAGTTGAATACAGAATTCTGACATTTTAATGAACTTGTTTTTGTTTTATGGAGAGAAGAAGGAGACTTGGAGAATCTTCCAAGACATGTTTCAGATAGTTTGAGAGCCAAAAGTGGAATGCATAGGGAGTTAACATATGATATTGGATTTACAGAGTTAGCTTGTTGGGGGACCTGGAGTGGGGGTTCTAGCTAAATGACAATCAAAGGAAAAATTAAGGGTTCTGCTGCAAAATTTCAGAAGTTTATTTTTAATATGATTTTCCCGTTTCTAGTGGTTTGTTTCATTTGAGGTTTCTTTGATGGTTCCTCCCTTTTCTTTTTGCAAAAGTTTTTTTGTAGAATTTGGTTCCTGAGATACAGTATACATGTAAACATTACAGAGGATTTATGCTATATTGAATTACTTCATATTTTTGAAGAGAAAAATAGAAATTCAGAAATTGTCAGGAGAAGGGGTGGTAAAGGCTAAGGGCTGACTTTTCCAAGCCACAGGTTGATGCTTCTGTAATAGATTCCATGTGTCTCTTCTAAACTCAAGCTGACTTTGGCCAAGGGTGGGCAAACATTAAATATCCTGTCCTGGAAAGGGAAGGCATTTACAGGGCCTGGTGGCAATCTTCCTCCTCCCTCTGACGCCAGCAGTGCCCTTCCCCCCATGAGGTGAGCCCTCCTCACCTCTAGGGTGAGTAATTTGTTTCTACCAGTCCGTGGCTCCCTTTAGACTTCCTAACCTGCATTCTAAGACTTCCCCAGGGAAATTCCTCTCTAAGAACCCTGGGAAGGGAAGTGAGAAGGGCAGAGACCCCACTTTCTCCCTGCTACCAACATTAGCCAACATTTTTTCGCTGTCTCCGCAGGCACTGCCGGCAAACAACCAAATTTGGGTTCCCATTTCCTCTTTCCCCACGTCCACACCACCCCCACTTAGTCACACATTTGGCATTAGCTCATACTGGATTTTTGGAGCTGGGTGGAACCTCAGAAGAAACTCTCTTGGTTCTGTCTTCAGGCTCAGGCAGGTGAACCATCAAAGCAGACAGGACACCACTGTGTCATTAGTTCCTGGATTCCCATAGGGAAAGCATTCTCTACCTCCCGGGGTCGCAGCCTCCAGGGATTCAGCATTATGGGAAATTATCTTTCCTCCTGGCCAGCACTGAGCTGAGAAGCTGGCTGGTCTGGTCCCTTCGATTTGCTCTTACCATGCCAAATTTCCCACCGGGCATACCTCCCCATGGAGATGCTGGACTGTCCCAGTCTTCAGAAATAGAGACGGATCACAAAGAGGTGAAGTGTAGCAAACAAGCCTTCCTTGTTTCTGAGGTCACTTTCTCCTCACTGGGCAGAACCTCCCAGGGATTTCAGTCTCTCTGGATGCTAATGGGCTGCCCCATCTCCTCTGAGAGCCAGGTTGGCAGGAGATGAGATAATACTTTTTTTGGGAGCCAGCCTTCCACCAGGGCACTGGGGAGACATTCTTCTCTGGCATTTAGGGAACAGCAATTTTCACATTTGTCTGCTCTCTGAGGTGGACAGAAGAGGCTGATTAGAGCCTGAAGCCATTTGGTGGCCTCATTTATAATTGCTTACTATGGGAACCACTGGCAGACTTGGCTTTCATGCCTGGGAAGGATGAGACCAAAGCCTGACCCGAAAGCCAGCGATCGCCAAGATGAGTTAAATGAATAAGCAAAGGAAGCCACTTCTTTCTCTGCTCTCCACTCAGGCCTTGCCAGCCATTTAAATAGTACCACTGTGGCTGTTCTCTGAACCCATTTCATTTGCCTTCCTTTGGGTTATTGTTTTCCCCTTTTAGACAAAGATTTGCAGCTCCCTTCGGGATTCAACTGCAACTTCGATTTCCCCGAGGAGCCCTGTGGTTGGATGTATGACCATGCCAAGTGGCTCCGGACCACCTGGGCCAGCAGCTCCAGCCCGAATGACCGGACATTTCCAGGTAAGCCAGCTGTGAGTGAAGAGATGAAAGAGTTAAGGCTAGCCTGTTCCACATACTTCAACTCCAGATTCCCTTACAAGCTTCATAACTTCCCACCGCACAGCAATCCTCTATTCTTTGCCCACAAACCACCACAGTCTTTGCTCAAGACGTCACCTCAAAGAATAGCCAGTTGGTGGTTCCCAGCCTCTCTTGTGATTACAGCACAGCCTGGAAGCTGGGAGGGAGAGGGGGAAGCCAAGATAGAAGAAAGAGGAGAAAGAAAGAAGGGACAATTGGGAGGCCCTAGGAGATGGGGCGAGTCAGTGTCCTCTTGTTCCCATAGCGAGCACCCACTGCTATTATCACAGAGCCCCTTGTCAACTTCGAGCTGGGTACGGTTCCTAAAATGGCTCATTGGGAGATGACTGGCCTTGAGTTTGATTTATACATCTCTGAGGGTGCCCTTGCTTCTACACCAAGTCAATTTGAGGGACCAAAATGCTGCCACACCCTTGGGTATCTAGCAGAGCTGCCTGGCACTTGGCCTCTAGAAGAGTATTGCTGTAAGTCCTGGATACATTGTTAAGCCCACCATTTTAGTTTCAGAAAGCCAGATTTCAGAAGCTTCTCCTGGCACTGCTGACAAGAAGGGGTTGCCTCTATCCCTTCTAAACAGGTAGCAAGAGTTGTCTGCTATCTCCACTGTTACGTGCTTTCACAGCAGTATGATGGTAAATGTTTAACAATAGGCTTTTTAGGGATTAAAAAAAAACCTGCTTTTTAACGTTTGTCACTTTCAGTGGTGTAAATACCCTTACCATAGCTGAGCTTAAGCTACCAACACAACATCAATGGAGATGGAGTTGAGAAGTCAGTAAGAGAGCATTATATAGTTTTTTTTTCCATTGTGCAAATACAGTAGACAGAAATGACTCCAGAAGTATAGCTACTGATAAAATGTATTAAGATAACTAGCAAGTGTTGAGTTTGGGGATTTGTTACCTTTGTTTTTTAATACAATTTATTGAATTATAGCTTTATATAATTTAATTTTTACTAATGAATACATTTAACAACTGGCTTGCAAAACACTTGACAAGCAGCTCTCACAAGCTGGTACACCTTGGCTCTAGCACAGCACTGAGTGACTTTGAATTCTCCTGTACTTCTGGCCTGGACCTGAGACCTCCATAAGCACTGGAGAGGAGAGGGGTGAATTCTGGAAATTTAGTAGATCAGTTTGCCAGGGTACAATAGGAAAAGGCTAGAAAATAAAAGAGGGAAAGGGACCTTCCCTTCTGCAGGCTTCCTTAGAACTGCTTCTCACCCCAAGCACTGGCGTGTCCCTTCTTCCCGGTGGGGGCAGTGGGACAGATGCTAGGAGAACACTCGGAGCTGGCCTCCTGACACAGTCCACACTTGCTTCCCCGGAGGGTCACAGTGCCTGATCCGGAGAAAAACATTTTCATATTTCAAGTGTTTATCTCTTCAGCATTTGAGTGCTCAGAGAGATTAATATCTGAAGATCACCACGGCCTCAGGCAAAAGAAGAGAACACTTACCCCAGTCCAGCCTTAATCACCCTCCCTTCTCTGTTCACTGCAATAATGTTTAATTAATATAATGAGCCTCCTGCACGTTGGGAAAAAATACTTATTTTTATAACCCAGCCTGGATTTTTCATTTCATTTCCACTCCTTTGAGACTGCATCCAATTAATTCATGGTTGTTCCCAACCCCCATGTTTTATCTGAATGTAAAGAAGGTTTGTGGGGTCTGTGTAGGTGTGGATATTCTAGTGTTAATGTGTGTGCATGAGTGTGTTTGTGGTTTCTGTGCATGGGTGTGTGTGTGTGTCTGTGTGGTATGTACCTCAGCAGAGGCGCTTGGAATAAAAGGATATAGCCGGGGTCCTCTGCAGGCTGGGGAGGTTGGCTGGCTCTTATTCAGTGTCTGTCCTCAGGTTCATTCTAATGATTCTGGCCTCCTCCCTTGACTCTTCTAAGCATATTTTCTCTGGGAGTGTCTGAGGGCAGCCCTACCCAGGCCACAAAGCCACCAATTACTGAGTCACAGCTCCAGGGGAGCTTAAGTGACCTCCCTTTGACCCTGGCCTGGACCTCTGTTTCTTCACCCGTTCACCACCGCCTCCTCCTCGTCCAGTCCTGGCCTTCACCCGAAAGCCCCTATGGTTGACTTTTGCTACTGGTTGGGAATTCTAGTCTTTGTCCTCCTTCCAGTTGATTCATTATACCCTGTGGTTTGGGAGGGCTTTTCAGAGCAAGCTCACAAAGTGGGCAGAATTCCAACCTTTGGCTGAATGGATGGGGACAGAGAGAAAATTAGGGCCATAAGGAACTGCTAAATCTAATGTTGTTCCTCCCTTAAGATATTGAAAGGGAAAGTAATTATTTTCCTATTCCAGAGGAATCCCGAAGTTTGGGAAAGTGGCACTTATAACCTGCCTCCAGGAAACAAAATCATAATATTGTTCTCAGAGCCCTTCCCTCTATCCTCTGATGACTTTATGAACCGTTCTCTGTATTTCCCATTTTCCTTCTCCTTACAGAGCTTGATATTGGGCTTTAAGCAGGAGAGGAGAGAAAGCCTTTTCTGTTCAGGGTGGTCCTTACTTCTTCTCCATAGGAAGAAAAAAAAAAGGAGGGGGAGGCCCTGAGGGGATTGGGGAGAAGGGAAGCAGCTGGCTTGGTTGGGGGCAGAGCAACTGCTAATGGGTTCAGAGCGGCTGGCGCCCACGGAGTCAGCCTGAAAGCCTGTTGTGTGCCACACTTTGCCATCCACAGAGGGGACCGTCCCACTCTTCACGAGCGTGTGCCATATGCTTCATCCCCTGATGAGATAGGCAAACAGAAGTAATGAAATTTAAGAAAGGAGGTGTCTCTGTCAAGTGTGAGGGGCATCAGGGTGAAGAGAAAGGTGGATGGGAGAGGAGCTAGCCGTGTTGAAGTACCCAACACGGGCCCTATGTGGAAACTGCTTACATTCCTTGGATATTTTCTGATTTCATTATTTTCTCATATTTTCTTTCTTTTTTTTTTCCTTTCCTTTTCCTTTTAAGTAAGCAATTAGTTCTGTTCTTTTTGGCCAGTGGTTGCCTAAGGCTGAAAAGCACCCACTGGTTTCATTCCACTGTTTTCGTTTTTCAAGATAGTCTTTCAAGCCCATCAGAATTTCTGTTTTTAGCTCTTTGCTTGTGGCTTAGCTGCCTGGAGTGTGTTCACACCAGCCTCTGGGGACCCTGTTCCAAATTCAGTGACCCCTGCTAGCTGTGGAGGAACACTCAGTGTTCTCTAAGAGGCCACTTTGGCTTTCCTCTGTAGTGACAATGACATAGGAAGCACCCCCTTCCTAGGAGATGGCATGTTTCCTACATTCTCAGGTGCTTTGAACATAGACAGAGTTTTGAGAATGATCAAAGCCCAGCCTTTAAGAACTGAGACAAAAACTCATAGGGCGGGCAGGTATCTAAAGCTGCAGCATTGAATATTGTAGCCATGAGCCATGTGTGGCAATTTTATTTTAATTAATTAAAATGATTACAGCCAAAACTTCGGTTCTGCTGTCCCACCAGCCACATTCCAAGGGCACAGTAGCTACACTGTATTGGTCAGTGCATAGACAGGGCACATCACTGTATACACGGCATCATCACAGAATGTATTGGACAACACTGCTCCAGTGCTTTGGACATTCACATGAGAGCAACCTCCAGGGGCCCTTGATGATTCTTTAGTTCCCTGGTTTTGGTATGAACCAAGAAGCAAGTAATGGAGGGATGTGTCTTCTGTGGGATCCCTTGATGGAGTGTTCAGTGGCTGGTATCTTTATAGCTGTCTCATTCTCCCTCACTAGATAACTACAGTAAAGTAAGCAAGTAACATGGCATTAGATGGTGTAGGAACTATTGCGATTAATCAAAAAGAGCATTGTAAGTAAATATTAATACTAAGTAAGGTCAATAATCATCATCATTGTGATTGTTGTGTCATTATTATTGTCAGGAATGACACAAAGAAGATGAGGTAAAGGGTACTAGGCCAGGTCAGCTTCAGAATCCTCCAGTGTGTGTTCCCCCTAAATGTGTGCTCTTTTATTCGTGGGTTGGCCTTGTGAAATCTGATTACAGTATTACTTCAATGACTTTCAATCATGAAAGTGATAGAAAGAAAACAAGCGAAGCTGATATTGAACAGAGCTTTGACTGCCTAGTCAAAGCCTATGGGATTGAGGAAACAGAACATTTACTCTAGGCTCAAAAACAAGCTCAAATGGGAGTAAGTCGAGAATCTTAATGTTAGAAAATACCCAAATTTTACAAACAGTGGCTGGCTATTCCTTCAAATGTAAGAAGTAAGATTGTTAACACCTCACTGGGGCTATTTTGATGCAGACTGAGCCATTGAATGAATTCCGTTAGAGTGGGAGACCTTAGCCATAATTCACGGTGGAGGCGCACACAAGAAGATTAAGTGAAGTGTGGATGGGTATGGTGAGTGGATGGTTGCAGAGAAATCAGAGGAAATAACTGATGAGTGAATTTACTCATAATGGGCTTGATTTTAGACAGTGAGCAAGTGGTGACTGAATTGAAAAGCAACTCTGAGTTCAAAAGATCAGGTGGGACCGATGGCAGCAAACAATCCATTGAATTGCTGTTAGACTGAACTGTCTTCAGAAAGAGGTTGCTGTGGCTTGGCTGGGGCACAGACACTGCGAATCCAGAGACAGAACTTCCTGGGCTCTGGACCATGATAGATAATTAAAGATCAGGAGCAGCTTGGTTAAAAGAAAGCCAATAGTCAAGGAATAATTTCAACTGGAAAAGAAAAGGATAGAGGCCCTTCTTTAAGGAAGGTAGAAAAACATCCCTGGCTTTGTAGAAAAAAATAACCGCAGGAAGAAGCTTTCTTTACCCTTTTTTTTTTCCTGCAAATCATGATTGGTTGAGTCCCCCAGCAGTGTGTGGATTGATAACGAAGGGGCAGAATGACAAGACAGCCTCAATGGCAAAACCTTCATGAAAGCCGGCAGAGTGAAAAAAAAGCTCTGGGTAGATTCCTGCAAGGGCTAGGACTGAAACCTTCATGTCCACAAAATGGTCTATTGTAAACCTTGAGAACATCTTGCTAAGTTTATCCAAAGTCAGTGTTTCCCTTAACTGGTTGCTACTTTGAGGACCTTAGCAGAGATAGGCAGACCTTGGAAGGCCAGCTGAGGGCTGACTCATGTTTTAAGCATGGACTATGCAAAGAGACTACATCTCCTACAGCACTAAATATTCTTTCAGATGGTCGTTCTAGTAGGAGGGCAAGATGCTAGCCAGGAGATGTGAGTGTTGGACAGATGGTGTGTTTGGCTTTGTGATAGCCAGGAGGATCAAGCTGGTGATTTATTTCAGGGTTTGGTGAGGTGTAGACACAACTGATTCCATTGCTGTTGGGCCAGTCGCAGTCACGTGTTCACATGACACTTAAGCAGCTGAAGCCAGATGCGGCCGTAAATCGCCAGGTGAAATATCAAGAGACCTTTCCAGAGACAGCAGCAGGTTAAAATGCTGAATGGCCCTGTCCTCTGTACTTCCTCTTCACCCTTTTGAACTCCTGTTGTTCATTCCCAGGCGATTGTTTTCCCTGTATCATTGGCAACAACAGATGTTTTGGGTCAAGGACCCAGCAAAATGCCTCCCAAATATGTCAGGTCCAGGAGGAGAGGGATTGTATCTCTGGGACATTATTTCTTCAATCTCTTTCAGCAATGGAACATATTTCCTTTCCATTGTCTTTTTCTTGGAAGCTGTCCATTGCCGGCATCATAGCCATCAGCTACAAGAACAAGAAGGCAGCTTCCAACAGGCAGGGCTGGTTCTTAGCTGGTCAGTTGTCACGTTCAGGCAACCTCTTGACAATCCAAAGGGCTTTACCTCAAGGTTCAAGTAAATAAAAAAGTAGCCCCCCGCCCCCACCATACCAGCTCTTTTGACGGTCCAAGTAATCAGTAGCCACTGTATACCTAGAACATCTTCTGTGTCTGACAGTGGGGGCCATAAATCGAGAGATTCCAGAAAAACAAACTTCAGTTGCAGCACGTGTTTGATCTCAATATCTATGTGTGGGTGCCATGACTTAAAAGAGCTGAAGCATTTATAATAGCTTGGAAGAAGGGTCAGTGGAAAACCAACACTGCCCTAGAAAGTAGACATTTGAACCATGCCCTAGGAAGTAGACATTTGAAGGGGCAAGGGTTCCTAGGGAAGCAAAGACTACGAGTCTTAATTCTTCACAAGTGAAAATGTCTCTAAGTTGGAAAACAGAAATTGGCTATGCTCCATCAGGGGTAGAAGGAGGAAATGTCTCTAAATGACAGCAGGAAAACTTTAAACTGAATTTAAGAAGTTTCTGATGGTTAGGGTTGTAACCTAGAAAACACACTACAGACGTGGCCTATGGAAACTCCTTTTCTGGAGAATTTAAAGCAAAGGGTGGACAGCTGTTCTTGGATGCTTTTGGTACGGTTCCTCTGGGAGGCAGGACTGGCCTGCCCTAAGATCACTTGAGGTCCCACTCTTGTTCCAGGATCATGTAATATTTTATTTCATCTACTGTGAAGCAACGCAAAAGACCTGTGGTGATGGAAAACTTGGGGCCGGCTGGTTTCTGGAGAAAGAGCAGATAAGGGGAACCAGTCTTTTTCCAGAGAACATCTTTACTGCCCTCATGCCAAACATACTTCTTTTTGAGTCTTGGATTGGCCTTCCTGGGTTATTGGTGGTCTTTCTATCGTTTTTGTTTCCAAGTAAAATAAAGGCAAGCATAGGAGGGAGTGTGTAGAGTGATATTAATAGTAATAACTTTTCCTGAGCTCTTAATGTGTCCTTGTTACTGTGCAAAGCACTTTACATGGCTCATTCCATTTATCTTCCCCCAACTCTATGAAGTAACACTGTCTTTGTATCCATTTTACAGATGGAAAGACTGAGGCTTTAAAAGCTTAGTGAGTTAGGCTGGGAGTCCAATCCAGATGAGAAGCTATGCTGTGGCAGGTTTACTGAGTCCAATGAGGATTCAAATCCTACGTCACTCCAATTCTCTGAGCCTCAGTTTCTTTTTGGTGAAAATGGAGAAGATGGTATTTATTTTGCAGAGCTAGATTTCACAGGGAAGGTGACATCAGGGGAGGCAGGTAAAGCCTCCCGTGTGATCGTGCACAGGCAGCAGGTGTTCAATGTGTTCATTTCTTTTCCCCTGCTCTTCTTCTCCCTTCCTTGGGCTTTTCCTGGTCTGAGTCATTCCTTCATGATGTCCCTGGTTCTAATCAGGCCTCTGTCAGTGACAGGCGCTTTGCAGCTCAGCATCTCTCTGACTGATGTCTACTGCTAATTCCTTAAATTTACATATCATCTTTCTTCCCTGGAGCTCATAGTACTTAACAGACAAGTGGGACACAAATGATTTAACGAAGTGAAATCCAGAGGCCTGCTCGTCTGGAGATTCTGCAAACTAGTGGATTAGCTCAGATGTCAGCACCGAATTATGATCCTTCAGCTGCTTGTGCTAAGCATGTCACTAGCATTAACTCCCTGGTCTTGCAATGTTCCCCTAAATCATGCATAGAGATTGTCATTTTATTGTGAGAGGGAGAGGGGAGAGAAGGAGAAAGGAGAGGAGAGGGGAAGGGGCTACCTGGCGGGGTGGGTCACTGGAAGGGGCAGACTGTGAAACCTTTGGCCTGGCTGTGCCTGGAGTTTCAGTAACAGGAAGGGTAAGTAGAACAGACCCAGATACAATCCATTCAGCCCAGTTCTTCACACTTCCACACACATTTTACTTACCAAATTCTAACCATGATGCCATGATTTCCCTGCCGCTTAAGAATGTAAATTCACACAAGTGACAGTATCTCTGCCAAACAATTTTCAGGCAGCAAGTAGGTCTTATTTGTGAAACTGTGAAGGAAGAAGGCTGAATAATAAATCTCTAAAATCTGGTTTCCTTTATATATGAGGTGGCAACAGTAAGGGCTTGGAAATTACCGGAAGCGTGGGAGCATTTAAAGGGTTCTCACTGGTGTCTCGGTACACTGGGTGCTTCCACAAGCCACCTTGTCATTACTGGTGCACCTCACCTTTGAAAGTGGCTGTTGGCTTGGGAGGGTAGAGGGAATTGTGAAGGGATTATATCTAAGGGATTATGAGAAGCTAGCTGATTCTCCTGTCCTCATTTCCAATGTATAGCCTCATATCATTCTTTAACCGTGTATTTATCATTCTCCATTCATCCATTCATTCATAGAAACAAAATTTTCTTGAGGAGTGGCATATATATAGCACTATCTAGGGGTAGAGAGAAGAAGCAATGTTAAACCTTATTATTTGTAAGACCAGCATTTACAATATAACTGGGGTGATAAAAAAGACATGAAAAAACCAGTTAAATTATAATGCCAGGCAGTGAGTGATTACCTGCTGAAATCCATGGAAAATGGCCTGAAGTCCTTTTAAAAACATAAAATCAGCAGTAAAGTCAGTAAATGCTAGAGTTGTTGAGAAAAGAAGGGGATTAATGTTGCATGTGCCAGAATAGTTAGGAGAAGAACTAGCCAAAGGGACGGGGTAGATGGAGTGGTTCGGAGAGTGGAGAATTACAGCTAAGAGGAGAAAAAGCAGCAACGGGCCCAGTGGGGAAGCCAGTTTGCCTCAAACAGAGTGTGATTGATTGCAAGGACTTGGGGCAAGCTACCTGCAGAGCAGCTGAAATAAAGAACTTATTGCATGAAGGTGGAAAACCTGCAGTCAGGGGTCTGGGCTCTGCCATTGAAGTTGCCTCTCTACCTTGGACAAATCACTTTAAACTTTCTGAGCAGTTTCTTCATCATGTGCAAAGTAAGGTTAGTAAGTCCTATCTCACAAGAATATAGAAAAGATGACATGAAATATTGCATGTAAATGTGCTTGTAACCTGTAAAGCATTATGCAAGAATGAGCTTTAATTATTATCATTAACAGCAGTAATAGTAAGATCTGATAGGGGAAGCATAGGTTTAGAAGATCTTTGAGGGTCTGATTTGGCATCAGTGTATCCTCCCTCAGCAGACACCATTATTAATTCTCTTCTGTAGACAGCTGCCTTTTAGTTATCTGTGCTGATTTTGGCCTTGCAGAGGTCACACCTTGTAGGGTATGTAGACAGATGTGGCTTTGGATGGTTGAAGAGGCACAAACTGGAATCCCATATACGCATACTAAACTGGTCTCATTTGACTTCAGGGAAGCATAGCTTCTGAAGCACTAATCCCAGAGAGTCTAAACAGGAAGGGGCTTAGGGGAGCAGGGAGGTAGGTGAGGCAGCTGGGGAGTCAAGAAGGAAAGAGCTGTTTCTGGGCCACTGATGGGAGGTCCAGCACAGGCTCAGCTCTCACCTAGAAAGTTGAGGTCAGCAGGATTAACAACAGCAAAGCAGCGGTCCAGGGAGTATTGCATTGATTCTAGGCTCTAGAATCCTAGCCCATCTACCCTGACAAGTCCAGGATATTCACAGTCCCTGTGGAGTAAGAAAGCTCTGTGCATCTGTCCCAGGTTAACATGACCTCACACTAACATGATCCTAAGGCATCTGACATGCCCACGTTCCATGCTGCATATGTGGTAGAAAAGTGGCCCTGCCATCTTGCAGAAGTATTCAGCCTAAGACGCCCCTATGTTTCAGGGCCAAAAAGAGGTACTGAGATTTCCTCACCAAATGCCACCTTGTTCTCTGTACAAGTAGCCAGAATGGTCCTGTACAAGTTGGATTTGAAGGTGCAGGTCACACCTGTGTTCTGCAAGGCACGTAGTCTGCCAACAGCAACAAGAACTCGGTCTTCCACATGAGTGTCTGATGAATTTGAAACTAATCAGCCAAAAAGGCCATTCTCCAAACATTTGGATTGGTAAACCCTTAATTTCCCAGAACACATATATTCTCTGCTAAACACACAGCCTTTGTTAATGATAATGACAGCACCTTTATCACTGGAGCCATATGTGCCTGGCTGTCTCAGAAAGGCCAAGTTCAAGCCTCCCTGAATCATCTCTTTCAGCTCCCACCCTCTGTTCTGTTTGAAGGTGACACTGGGCTTCTGAGTCACAGTCACTAGAGCCCAAGCATCATCTAGGAGCACTGATGGAGACAGAAGGTTTTAAATGTCAGCCATTTGGACAGTGCCCAGCCAAGATGGCCAGGGCTGGAAGCATCAACCACCTGGTCATAGTCACCCTCCAATCTAGCAGCCCCTCACCCCCTATAATCTGTCCCCTTGTAATTCAGTTCATCAGATTGCACTGGCCCTTTGGGTGAGTTAATGATGAATAGGATGTGGGTCTGGCCTCTCAGAATCTAGAGGGAGAAGAAGGGCACGCACACAACCAGCCAAGACATAAGGCAGCTGTGCCGGGTGCTCCATGTGAAAGAGATGGAAAGGAAATGATACCGAGAAATAGGCAGGAGGGACCGATTTGACTTAGAGACTCTTAAGAACACACAGCATTTGAATCAAGGCTCTGAAGGAGCCTTAAGAAAGGGTCACAGAGCCTGGAGAACAAGGACATGAATAAACCAAAGACACTGAAACTCAGTCCCAACTTTCCCTTGGAGAGGCCACAGCAGCACACTGGTGTCTTTCCCGAGTGTTTATGGAGAACCTCTCTTTGGGTTTGTTTCCGCCAGATGACAGGAATTTCTTGCGGCTGCAGAGTGACAGCCGGAGAGAGGGCCAGTATGCCCGGCTCATCAGCCCCCCTGTCCACCTGCCCCGAAGCCCGGTGTGCATGGAGTTCCAGTACCAGGCCACGGGCGGCCGCGGGGTGGCGCTGCAGGTGGTGCGGGAAGCCAGCCAGGAGAGCAAGCTGCTGTGGGTCATCCGCGAGGACCAGGGCGGCGAGTGGAAGCACGGGCGGATCATCCTGCCCAGCTACGACATGGAGTACCAGGTGGGGTGAGCAAAAAGGGAATCTTGTGATCCGTATTTCAATATTTCAAGGGCCGAGCCCATTCATCATTAGGGAACGTGGTTAAGCGCTACTGTTTTCATTGTGTTTCTCACGTTGCCATGGCAACTGAATGACACTCTTATTTGTTATTCAGAATATGCCTATCTCTACACCCAGACTTGGTTCTTTGTTCCTCCTGTTGCCTTTTATATTGCTGAAATCTTCTCCAACAAATGTTTCTCCTCTCCATTTTATTTTAGATTGCTATCAGGTAGGCTGACAAAGGGACACAGAAGCCAGAGAAATAAACACAAACAAACCCTCCACACACAAGGAAAGAGGCCTGTGGAGCCCCTTCAGATCTGGGGAGGAAATAGGATAATCTCCCAGACCTGTCCCAGGCAGCATGAACACAGGAAGGGGAGCGGGGGCTGTTGGCGCTCAGTGGCCGGCAGACATGAGAGGCTCCAGAGTGAGTGCTCTCTCTCTCTCACCAGCTCCCGGAATGGAGTTCTGTTATCTCTGCCCCACAGAGCAGGAGACTGAGGCACAGATGGGTATGTTCAGCCGTGGTTGCAACTTGGGTAGGAGTAGACACACTGTGGAAGAGGTGACTGAGAACCAGCCAAAGCATTAACCTTCTCCTCCCCAGACGAGGAGCAGCAACAGATGGCTGGTGCGGCAGCCAACTGCTCACCCAGCTTGCCAGAGGACATGTGCTAGTTTGCAGAGAGGAACCTGGGGAGGGCGAGCATGAGGAATGATTGAAGACCACAGAGCCGAGGGGCTTCTGTGTACAGCCTGCAGTCCCTGTCCCTTGAGGTTGCAAGGCATCCTGAGACCCTCCCCACCCCCATCTGGGTTCCCACTTACTCACCTGAGTGTGTTGTATTGTAACTACCTGTTTGCATTTGTGTCTCAGCCATTAGATGGGTGAGCTTCTCTGGGCAGAGATCTTGTCTTACTAGGTTTTGTTACTATCCTTATGTCCAGGGCATAGTAGGTGCTCAGTAAATGGCTGGTGAAAAAACAAATTCTTTTCCTCCTAGCTGTAATAATGAAGCTCTAAGGCAACTTATAACAAGGAGCACAAATCAAAACCTATGTGCTGTATTTCTCACATTACCCCCACCTACTTGTGTCTTCTGAGTTTTCAAATACCTGGATTGGGCATTTGAAAGATTTATGAGACAGGAACCTCGAAAATAGTGAGGGAAGTTTCAACCCCCCTTTCAATAGTCTCTGATTATGGCCCTTTTAATCAATACATTCTAGTTACTGGACAACAATATCCACCCCCTTGTTATATTTTCTTATCCCCTTAAATATGCGTTTGATTTGAACAAACTCATTTTGAATTAAGATTTCAAGAGCTGTAGCCATGTGGTCAACAGATGTGTACCAGGTGCAATAACACACACACACACACACACATACACACACACGCTTTAAGCTGCAGCTAACAGAAACTTGGAAATCCTTGCACCGTTTGGACTAGGAGACTCAGTTAACCATGGCTCTTATTCTTCCGGCTTCTAGATTGTGTTCGAGGGAGTGATAGGGAAAGGACGTTCCGGAGAGATTGCCATTGACGACATTCGGATAAGCACTGATGTCCCACTGGAGAACTGCATGGGTATGTGAATATCTGTCTCTTCATGGTTCTTTCAAATAAGACCCCAAGGGCTGGGATAAGCAAGAGGAGGCAGGACACCATTTTCCAATGCAGTCGTTACCCAGTGGGTGGGGCAGCCATAGTCTCTGCAAGGTAAGGTGTGGGTGTAGTTGTGTCTTAGGCTGGGTTCAGGGTGGGAGGGGGTGTGAGGTAAGGAGACGGCTTATATCCCTGTTCCCAATCAGAAATAGACATGCACTAAGTACATAGAGGTTCAGGGTGCCAAGACCCCCTCAGCAAACCCCAGCTTTTAGCAAAGAAAATGCTAGAGGACGAGAGCAACTGCCAGTCAAAATTATATGCTGGAAAGGTTTGATGGATTTAATGGAAGTCTTCACTGGTGAGCAAAAATAGTACATATGTTATGTAAGAGTGATAACACAATTACCTGAGTAGTTATTTTACGTGAATGAATTGCAGAGCAAACTGTGGCATTTGAAGTAAGATTTCAGATTTTTCTTTAAAACGAATACCTCTAATGCCCAAGATCCCAAAGTTGTTGTAGGAGTAAACATTGCAGGCCAGGTGACTGGCACGAGAAGGATATCATAACCATCATCTTGGTCAAAAGCACCTGAGCAGCCAGTCCACCTGAGATGCACACATTTTCTTCAGGGTCTCCTGCTGCAGATGAGGTCACCCTGGCTGTGTCCCATCAGAGCCATGGACATTTCCCAAACCAAGAGGGGAACCCTGAGAAGGCATGAGGGTTGCTTTCAGTCAGCAGAGTGGCTGCAGTAACTCACCAACTGCCTTTCTTGGCAGACGACCCCTGGTGTGTGTGTGCTTGATGATGTCAGAAGCACCTGGGACCACCCCAGTCCCTCCGGGCAACTCTCAGGCCCCAGGCATCTAAAAGTAATCCAGGCTCTGAGAAAGTAATCAGCAGTAAGTGACTGATTACAATACTTTAGGGACCCATTTCTCGATGAAGGACTTTTTGTTCCAAAGCATTTTTGAGAATCCCCCCTCCTCCACCACCACCACCCCATGACGATGATGTGTTAGAGCCAGCCTAGAACATGTGGAAGATGTGGGGCCCTCTCCATGGAGTGGTACAAAAAAACCGAGTGCAGTCATGTTTATCATCATATTCATCCAATTATTCACTCTATGTTCACC
Source organism: Pan paniscus (assembly GCF_029289425.2). NCBI lineage: Eukaryota > Metazoa > Chordata > Mammalia > Primates > Hominidae > Pan > Pan paniscus. The sequence continues at coordinate 108,368,855 of NC_073262.2, forward strand.
CAATTGTTTCTTCCCTTTAACTAAGTCCAATTTTTTGTTTGTTTTTTTCAGAACCCATCTCAGCTTTTGCAGGTGAGAATTTTAAAGGTAAAAAAAAATTTTTTTTTGCATGCTTTTTCCTTCCCCCATGTGATGTGAATTTGGTGGGGGGAATCAACCTCCAAATTTGTCAAATCTCGCAAGAGAAAAGAGACGCCACACCTTCCTGCCACTAGATGGCACTAGTAACACCTGTAGATGCGGGAAGGGGATTGAGAGCCTCACTGTCTCTTGTTTAATTAAAGTTTAGAAACCTATTAATAGAGACAAATAGGTTACAGATAAACCTTTCAGCCTTGCATTGTCCAACGGGGAGCAATGAGGCTGAAAATGCAGGGGTGGTGAGAAAGGAGAGACTGTGGGAAGACTGAACCAAAAAAAAAAAAAAATCAGTATAAATTAAAAGTGAAATGAGGTGGCAATGATTTATTTTAGCCTGAAGATGGTTTCTTTCCAGTTCCAGGGTACCAAGGCAGCGGTTTCAGTTAACCACAGAGCCGAGGGGCTTCTGTGTACAGCCTGCAGTCAGTACCTGCAGTCACCATACCTCAGTGAGGTACGGTGGCAGGCCGCTTGTAAGGGAAGGAAGTTAGGAAAGAGACACAGAAGTGGTGGCCTCAGGAGAAAGAGTTGCCAGATTTAGGACCTGGTGTCCAGTCAAGGGAATAAGGAGGTGCATTCGATGACTGGAGCTAGAGCACTTTAAATGCAGGACTGAAAATCAGAAAGGATGTGTTCTCCCCCGAGAAAGCAGAGAGAGCAGAGCAAAGTGAGAAGAATTGGGGATGCTTGCCTCATCCAGGTTATAAAAAAAAAAAAAAAGGCCTCCAGCCTTGGGTGATGGCAATGTTGTTTGTGCTGTTACAATGCAGCAGATTTTACATTTTGCCCGCTTTGCAAACCTATTAGCTGACACTGCTGAAGTTCCCACACTGGTTTCTAATGCCAAACATTTAGGAGCCACTCTAAATGCGTCACTGCAGTTGGCCTGAGTGTAAAAGCACACACAAAAACACCCTCACCAAATGATGGGGGTTCTTCATGACCTGTTTCATGCCAGCAATTGTGAGGATTGCTGTGCCCTTTTTGTAGTGGCTGGGCTTACCCCTACAAGTGGCAACATTGCAGAGATAAGGGCAGCCATTTTTATATCTGCCGTCTAGACTCGTTATCTTCAATCTCATTAATCTGTCCAGCTCTGAGCTAGAAAGAGATGAATTCCTGGTTTGCCACCTAGATATGCTCCCTGACTCCAAATCATCTCACCCAATTTGCCACTCATCAACTCTAAGACAGCCAGTGAGGAACAAAGCTGCAGACGACAGGGGAGTGACAGACCGACATAGAATATATTGCCTTTCTTACCCTTCCTCATGTCCCTGAACCCCATGCCCACTCCCTGTACCACAGTTCTAAAAGTATTAAGAGTATTCATGTGCATACACTGGTGCTCTCTGGGGGTCAGGTTTATGTTAATGTAAATCCAAAGTATTGGAGGAAAGCTGAGAGCCAAACTGAACGACTTTGGATTACAGTCGAATTCGAGTTCTAACCTTCAGGACCCAAGGTAATGCTTATGTTGGTGAAGTGAAACCTGTGGATGTTGTTTCACCTGACTCTCTTTGGGTTGTGGAGACTCACAGCTCCCAGAAAGGCTGGGTAAAGATGTGCCAGCAGCTGCTGCAGACACTGTTCTGTGTGCACACCGTGTCGGGCCATGACTGACAAGTACAGTGGCTAAGTGCTAAGTGCTTCATTTCCGTAAGAGAATAAGCAGACCAGGGCACGTACACTCTCCTTGAAACTGTGCTTACCATGAGGCTTCACAGGCCAGTCATGCTCTCTTGTAAAAAATATATACATAAAATCTCATCTGAGCAGCAGTGCTCATTTAGCCAAAATAAACACAGGGCTTAGTAACTTGAAGGTAAGAATTTCCAGGGTGCTCCTGGTGGGCCGCTTTGAGGCTAAGCAAAGGCAGTGCACAAGTTGCATGGATTAGGCCATGGCTTTCATCCTGGAGGATGGCAAGCATCTTTGGGAAGAAGAAACCAAGGCTTGGGGAGCAGAGACTTGGCCAATGGACACAGTAAAGAGCAGAATCTGAATTGGGAATGGAGAATTTCATTCACCTTGGCACGTTTTACATGGAGATCTGAGTTGGTAACCAGATGAACCTAGTGCCATGGGTCTCTTCTTTCTGGCTGAGACCTGTTTGACCACAGCATGCAACTCTGCCTTGAGCAAACTTTTCTGTTTGAGAGAGGAGAGGACTGTGTGTTCCATCTAACCTAGTGACTCATATACTATTCCTCTTATGGTCAGGACAGCAGGAGTCCTCTCTTGATCAGGGCATAAAATCAGCCTTTTCACTCAAAAAATGGAAACAGAGAAATCAGGGGGCAGGCAAGGTATGGAAAGTTGATGTTGAAACACTGCCAACCATAGGCATTTACATTGTTATACATTTTTCAAATTAGAGTGTTTTTCTTTTCCCTTATAAATTAATCATGCAACAAAGGTAATCTCATTCTTTAGGAGCAATCAATGTACAGGTAAATCTTTAGTGAAATACAATAAAAGTGGCCTTTGGACCTGGAGTTATTAGATGGTCTCAATCTTTTATATTTTGAAGTATCTTTCATTTTCCGCCTCTTACTGATTTCTTGCCATGCAATATTATTTTAAATTTAAATCATCCTGTGTTTTCTGCTGTGTGTGTGTATATACATACATACACACACACACACACACACACACACACACACATTGTGTGCCAGGATGTGAGTCAGTAATGAAGAAAAGCCTGGAAGAAAAAGAGATCTGTGTTGAGAAGGGAGAAAGAGAAGAGAGAATGAATAAACTGTGTTGTCATGTGATTTTTTAAAAAGACCCTTTTTTGTGGTTGTTATGAGTCACATTTTAAACAATGTAGCCTGGGTGTGCATTCTTTTCTTTTCTTTTTTAAAGCAGTGGCTATAAACATGGTGCCGTCATGTATCTTTTTCTAGGATTTGAGCTTTAACAAATGAAAAACCGTGTGTATAAAGGGGGGAAAAAGAACCGAAAAGTGGTGTAATTAAGGTGATGGATTATTTCCTCTTACCCAATACTTTCTTTTTTCAATAAAAGAAACAAGAACAATAAAGAAGCCAGTAAAAATATATAAAGCCCATAATCAGAGTTCTGGGGTTTGTTGACCAGGTGGTTATTTTTAGCAGCTCACCTTGGAGGCAAGCGTTTTTGTTCGTGTTAGAGGCTGTGGTTTCTGAGCAGAGCAGGGGCAGAGAGACGATCTGGTGCCCTACCTGTTAGAGACTCACGGAAATCCCAGCTGGGTGCACCTGTGGAAGGTGGTTGTCAGATGGAAGGATTCAGAATGACTGTCCTACGCTAGTGGATGCTAAAAGAAACATCAATGTCTCCCATTTCAGCTGGGAATGTGGGGTTTATGACTCAGACCATTCCTAAGGTCCAGGGGCCCCATTTCTTGGGTCTCCCTAGGTGCGTTTCTGCAGTTCTCCACAGTTCTCATCCAGACAAAACCAGGAGAAAGTGCACATCCACAGCTGTCTCTTGGGCATAGAGGGGAGCAGTATTAAGAGAGGCCCATTTTGGGGGTAATGCTGGCTGGCATTTGACTCTATTCCTTAGGCTTTAAGTTCTGTTTCTTTGGTGCCAGCTGGCCAATCTCTGCATTTTGCACCCCCTTCTCTCCTTTCCCATTCCCACCCTCACCCTCTATTGCCTGCCTCCCAAGGCTTTGTCCACCAGGGTAAGGTCCCCCATCCCAGGGCCTGGCCTCACATTCCCTTTCTCCCTGGACTCCCTTCCTCCCACGCCTCCTTCTCCTAGAAGCACTTCTGAGATGCAGAGAGGGTTAAATGGTGCTTTTGCACATAACCGTCTGATGAAAGGCAGAGAAGTGTTCCTAACCCCTGCCGGGGTTCCAGATAGGCAGCTGTAGTGTGTGAATCCTCCTCCTTGCCCCCACCCCCTTATGTCTCCAGCTGCCAGATTAAGGCTAGGTGTTGCTGAGCAAGAAAGCATGGAGATCAGATGTGTGAAGCGGGTAACTGCTTGGCGGCCATCCTTCCCCAGGGGACACAGAGGTGTTCTTTGTGAGGTTCGCTGGAGCATGCCACCTCTCCTGCTACAGAGGCCTGACACGTCCCCTCTCCATCAGTTTACCACTCATGTAAACAACTGCCGAGGCCAGCTTATCTATGGGTGGAAGAAAATGTTTTTCACCAACTTTTCTCTCCAAGAACACAGGGACAAGACTCAGTTTACAGAAAGTAGCATAAGTGCCACCAAAGAGTGTGAAGCGTCCGAGACTTCAGCCAGTCAGAGATCTGAATTCGGAGGCATTTAAAAATGCCTCTAGATGTGGGAGCAATCCACATGGTTTCTGCCAACTTACTGAAAACATCCCGGCGCCTCCCGCCACACCATGCTCATAAGGCAGATGGAAAGAGTCGTTTCTCAGGGATGCCTTTGTGCTTGTGCGTCTTTTTTCCAAACACATCAGAGGGCGTGACCACATTCTTCTACTATCTTCTGTAAACTTCTCTAGAGGAGCCAACCTTTTTCGTTTGTTTAATCTCACAAATTAAATAAACCTTTTATCTGAAATGTTCCTTCACCAGCACTTCATTTTTAACCTGTACAGAAAGGACTGTGCAGACAGGCCAGTCCTAAAACAATTCTGACATGCAATGAGCCTTTTTTGAAAGAGAAAGAGAGAAGGCTTACCCTTGGTGTCTTTCAAAACACTTCTTCTGGAAACCTGGGTGACTCCCCCAGGTCCAGATGATATTTCATAAAGCAGCTATAGTATATGCTTTCTCATTTCAGAGATTCAGTGAGAAACTGACTTGACTGAGACACGCCAATCCTCAGACAGGTTCAGACAGAAATAGGAGGCAGAAAGGAAGAGGACTGTTTCCTCTTCCCTCCCTACTTGGTTAGAGCAAGGAATCTGCAAACTTGTTCTGTAAAGGCCAGATAGTAAATATCTTGGGTTTTACAGGACATACAGTCTCTGTTGCAAGTATTCAGCTCTGCCATTGTGGCATAAAAGCATCCATAAGCAATATGTAAACAAATGAGGGTGTCTGTGTTCCAACAAAAATTGATTTACATAAACAGGCAGTGGGCTGGATTTGGCCCATAGGCCACAGTGAGCTGACCCCTGGGTTAGAGCACAGGCTGGGATTTTGTCCACCTGGTTCCAGCCGTGACTCTGACACTTGCTAGCAGTGTACAGTTCCTCAGGGGACCCTGGGCCATCTCTTGGGTTTCACTGAGTGCTTCTCTGCCCTTCTCCACAATTATCCTCCACGTGAAACCAGGAGAAAATCACTTGTCCTCTCAAGTACTCAGGTCTCCCTTTGGAGGGTCATGAGGAATAAACAAAATTGATTCATGTGAAGCCCGTAGACCAATGGTTAATACACAGGAAATGTCCACTCAGGGTGGCCGTTGTTACAGACCGTTTCCCAGTTGCATAGTGACCCTATTTGCAGATAGGAATGACAGGAACACTACCTCATGTGTAACTGTTTTTCTTATTTTCTCCCATGCCTGGTTTCTCAAACTTTATTGTTTCTCAAAATTCAAATTCTTTGTGTTTGCATTGCTTTTCTCCAGGGGGCTCAGAATTTTTACAGATGGGAGCCTGTGCAACCTTGCAAATGCACTTGGAGTTCAGTTATTGACTATTTAAGTATCTGTTTCTCATTATCTCACACAATGGGAAAACTTTGTAGAGAATTTGGGGTGGGAATTAATGAAAAATAGTTCAGGAATTGAAAGCGTTTTCCAGTTGAAAAAAGACATGTGAGTAAGCAGTAGAAATTAGATCAATCAAAGGGAAAATTCAGGTCAACAGATCAACCAACTCCAGGCAAGGTTGAATTCCCACCTACACTTTCACCCACCTAGCCCAGGCTCCTTTTTTGTCAGGCAATGGCTCGATCACCCCAGATGGCTGAAGGGGCAAGTGAAGCTAAAATTGCACAACTCAGCAATTCAGGCATCTGGTGCAGGTGACATCTGCCTAAAGTGGGCACCTTTTTCTAATTTCCCATAGAGGTGCCACATGAGCTAGCAAAATCTCTAGCACTTTCTGAAAATAACTCTCCAGGGAAGTACCAGTAGGTCATCAACATTTTCCAGGGAGTCTGAACATTGGTCCAAATATATTCCCCTATGCCATCTGTCCATTTATCCATCCACCTATCTATTCATCCATCCATCTGGCATTCATTGGATTGCTGCTGTTGTCTGGGAAGGTGCTTTGGGTGTGGATTTAAACCCCTATTGATTTATCATCTTCCTTTTCTCTAGTTGGCAAACCACAGCCTCATTAGCATACAGCTCTCCAAGGCTGGAACAGAGCCAGATTCTAAACCAGCACACTCCACCTGTCTTTGGAGTTGAGTCTTTTTAGCTAGTGAATGTTCTGAGAAACTTCTAGCCCCCAGCTGCAAGTCAACCAAGAGTTGCTTGTAGGGGACCAGGAAGGGTTTGCTAGTCATATCCTCTCTTTTCTAACATTAACGTTATTTCTAACCTCTTGACATTAAAACATGAATTCACATAGTACTATTTCTTATTTCTCCAAACAAATGCCCAAAGAAAATGTTTAAGGAGCCAGTATAATGTCCCCCAAGTAGCTTTTGTCACTGAAGTTTTCTACATGTTGATAATTTCAGGGGAGAGAAGGATAAGTAGAGAAGGAGAAGAGGGTCTCACTTAAAGTGGAGTTTGTCTTTCAAGTAGAGCAGGATTCTGAGAGACTATGTCTGTGTCTCTGATTCTAAATATGTAATCCCTGTACTAGGATTTCACCTTCCTCCAGCAGGTCCCCTTGATTCTCTCCATTGTGCCCTAACGTTGTCTCTTATCATAAGAAACACTGTAAGAGAAACATGAAGGCTTCATCCTTCTCCAGCCTGAGCACTTCAAGCCATAGGTTGTGTATTTTGTGTTGGAAACCAGCATTTTGGCTGAAGGAAAGCAGACTTTTGAACAAAGATGATGTAGTGATGGAGGGAATGTGGGTAGTTGTGACCATGTTCTGCTTGACAAAAATTTCTGCTCCCACCATTGTGGTCTGGTCAGGTACTTCTTTAGAGGGAAAGCTAATCCCTGAGGATTTATCCCCTCCCTTTTCTTGATGGGTGAGCTGCAGCCTCATTAGGGGATGGCCCTCACTGTGGAGCCACATGAAAATCAGAGACAAACCCCAGGACACCCTTTGGGGAGAGAAGGGATGTCTCTGAGGAACTCTGGGGGCATCCCTTAACACTTTGATGTTTCCTGTGCATTTTTGTAAGCTTATATTGAAAATCCAGCAGCAGGATGGTTGCCAGGCAGCAGATCCTCTTGGTGACCTGAATAATGAATTGACACCAGTTGACTGTGACTTGCAAGCTGGCCATTTCAAGGAGCCATTTCCAGCACCTTGCTTTCTCTTCCTCTCTTTCTATGCATAATTTCCACCATGGCCACAAATATGAGAGAGAGAGAGGCCTTTCTCAGCTATGGTAATGAAACTAGTAAAAGACAGAATTAGTTTGGGGACAAAGACAAAGAGGGTAGGCAATAAGGTGGGAGAAGAGGAAGATGTATAAAGGGACATTCAGGGGATCCTGGGATTCTGGGGTCATTTCTACCCCAGGGGTTGTGGATGTGGCTGTCAAGGTGTGTGCAGAGCAACACATCCTTGTCAAAGCTCTGCCAATGTTGTGGGACTTCTGATCACCCAAGAGGTGCCAATGAACCTGCACCCTAGCGGAAGGGGATTCGTACAGCAGGAGAAAGCAGTGATTAAGAGCTAAGAAGTTGAGCAGGCTTTGAAATATTTTCCAAGAAAAATGTTCTCATTTTTCTATCACTTCTGAGAAGACATTAGAAGGTCTGACCCACCTCTCACCTATTCCCCAGATCAAAGAGAGGAGTTCTGATGTTCAGGCTGCAGGAATTAGAGAACACAGACTCAGAAATAGGAGTCTTAGCCTCAGTTCAGTGTTTGATTCACCAAGCATTTATTGAGTGCCTTCTTTGTATAAACCCTTAGGTATGGATGAGAGCAAGTTCCTCATGATGAGAGTGAGTTCCTCTGCTTAAGGAGCTCTGAATCTCAGGGTGGGTAGTGGAAGGAGGCATGAAAATAGAAATGAGCCCCGTTTGCATCTTGAGCAGAGGGGGACCACCCTCTGCTCACAGGGTAGGACCACTAATGCATGAAGGAGCCCGCAGCACTTCCCACCCATGGCTCCCCTGCTGGGGCACCCCATGAGTAGAGAGGATGCATCTTTCCGGCTTAATGCAAACAGCTAGGGAGGCATTTTTCATAGGAGAAGCATATATCATTTTTCAGAAGTAAAGATCATGTCTGGTTTTGGCAAGCTCAAAAGCTCCTAGTCCCTTTCTGGGCCAGATTCTCATCTGATGTAAATCTTTGGGAGAATCAAGTTGTAACACTGCTTTGCATCAAGTGGGACTCCAGCCAGTCTTTCCCCAGAGTTACCCTGGGCTTAAATCTACTACATCATCTCCATAGCAACCGGCAGTGGCCAGTGAACGTGGTTGCCTTCTAAATACTCTGCCAGCTTCTCTTCCCTGCTCTGTCTTTTCTGTCATTAAGAATGATTTCCCTCCCTCTCTCTCTCACTCACTCACTCTCGCTCTCACATACCCTCTGTCATTTTGTGCCCACATTTTTTTTGTTGCAACTTCCCTTCCAATCTGCTTTTAAAAATCCTCCATCCAATTAAAAAATGAGGATGCATTAGTCATGACTTAACAGTGGTGATTGACCTGTCTAGGCAAGACCAGGCTAATTTCAATGGGCACAGAAGCCTTGGCAAGCCAAAGTGGAATTTACCTTCAAGTCTAGCCAGCCTAATTAATACATTGTTGCTGAGAATGCTGGCCAGCCAGACCAAATATGGTGTTTCCACCACTCAGGAAATCTGCCTCACTGAATCCCGGAAGTCACGTCAGCATCATTTACTTGTATGTATTTGTGTATGTGTATGTGTGTGTGTGAGAGAGAGAGGGAGATGGAGGGAGAGAGAATTAGAACACTTCCATATATTATAAAGTGATTGTGGTTAAACAGAAAGAAAAGAGATGTGTAATTCTACCGTTCTTGGTTGAATCCCATACTTACTATTTAACTAGCTGTATAACCACTTAATTTAACCTCTCTCCACCTCTGTTTCCTCATCTGTAAAATGGGTCTGACAATCGCTACCTCCCAAGGGGGTAAGTAGGAAATAATGCAATCGTTGAGAAGTGCTTGGCAGGTGCTAAGGACTGAGTACCACCTTAGTCCCCCAGCCCCTTCCCTGTATGTCCCAAAGCATGTGTGTGTTTCTTTCTTTCTTTTTTTAAATTAGTCTTTTGATTAGTCTGCATGCTCTCAGCCTAGCAACACTCTTCTGTGTCTCTCCACCAGGGGGCACCCTCCTGCCAGGGACCGAGCCCACAGTGGACACGGTGCCCATGCAGCCCATCCCAGCCTACTGGTATTACGTAATGGCCGCCGGGGGCGCCGTGCTGGTGCTGGTCTCCGTCGCGCTGGCCCTGGTGCTCCACTACCACCGGTTCCGCTATGCGGCCAAGAAGACCGATCACTCCATCACCTACAAAACCTCCCACTACACCAACGGGGCCCCTCTGGCGGTGGAGCCCACCCTAACCATTAAGCTAGAGCAAGACCGTGGCTCGCACTGCTGAGGGCCGAAGCAAGAACAGCACCCAAAACAAACGAGAAAGACTGCAAACATGTTGCCTCGATTTTGCACTTTTTTCTCCTCGCCTAGTTTCTGTGTGAACTCTCAGACATCTCTTTCCCGGATCCCCAACCCTGAGCACTCTTATCAATCCCAACCATCCTCCTTGGGTTCATTTTGGTTTTTGGTTTTTCTTTTTCCTTTTTGTTGATTCCAAACCAACAAACCCAACTCTAATGCTGCATCTTGGACTATCCGAAGAGATCCACCCCCAAGCACTCCACAACTCAAGGTTCAGCTGGTTTTGTTCCAGAGACTGGTTCGCTTGTTTTTTCCCCTTGCCTTATCCCATACCTCCTCTCAGTGGGCAGTCTGCCAGGAGACGTGAGGGGAAGCCTGGATCTGTGTGTATGTACATAGTAGACATGTGTGTGTGTGAATAGCTCTCTGTGTGTGGGTGTGTGAGAGAGAGGCTGGTTCATTGTGTGTGTGTTTGGGCGAGGGGTGAGTGTTCAGAGAGGGCCCCTTTAACTCTTGTGTTACTTCTCCTGGGGTACATTTTACAAGAAAATAATATACTGTACAAGTTTTGTTTACTTGGAGAAGAGATTGAAGCTTTTTGTTGCCTTATCTAGCTCTGGCTGGGTTTCTGTTGGCTGTCATTGTCATCTCCAGGTACCTAAAGAAATAGAGGCCACATGGGATGCAGTGTGGCTTCTCCCATCCCTATCCCCAACCCACCTGACCCAAGAGAAGGTTCCCCTAGCACACTCAAACAAGACCCCCTTGTCTTCTGGTGTCTTTGAAATGTCAAGATAACAGCCATTGGGTGTCTGCGGAACCACCTCTCCAGCCCTAAAGCAAATCTGTCTCATGTTGCCTTATAAAAGAGAAGCTCATAATGAATGTTTAGCCTTTATCAGTTACATCCAATCTTGGAATAAGTCATAGAGAATAACAAGTCTGGGACTGATGTAGGAAAAACAGTAGTCTGTTTAAGTTGAGAGGAGGAGGATGTGGACGAGAGAAGGGAGGAGAGGGAAGAACTGAAATGGCTCCTCACCCAGGGTGGTTATTGGGCCCAACTTGGGATGGGGTTGAGTACGAAGGTTAAAAAACATATACTTTGGTATTATATTGGTCATTGTAATAGCAGTTGTAAAATATGGGGGGAAAAGGGATCATTTGCTTTCCTTTCATGGTGTTAATGTGTGCCTGAATCTATAGCCGCTAAAATGTAAGGCTGTCCACCTGACTTATTTCAATATTATCAGAGAATAGAAAGTAACCATTTTTTAAGTGTACCAATGTGCTGCCCCTTAAAACATTCATGGCATCTGGCAAATAGACCCTTGTAGGCTGGCCTGGCATATTCAGATGTTGCCGCATCATCACAGAGAAGGTCAAATGAAGACGTAACCATTGCTGCTCATGTGTCTTCTCTGAGCAACAAGGGGAGCGGGATGTAAGAGAGAAGTTGCTAATGATACTGTACAAAGGATGGATTAAATAATGAAGTCAATTTCATTGATAGAAAATACAAATTTTAAGATTCTCAGTGTATGAGGTCTCAGCCTCGGGAGCATTTATTTTTTACTTTCCTGCTAAAAATCCACTGGGGAGGTATAAAATTCACTCCAAAGAAGTTTGCCTGGGCCAAAAGCCTCCAGGTTCCTTCTGAGAACAAAATACTAATGATTTTTTTTTTTTTTTTTTTGGCTGCTTGGGAGAGACTTTCAGCATTCTTTCACGATATCCAGATATGTCCCTTCAGCACACACACTCAACTTTCTCATCTGGTTCGTTTCATCCTCCCGAAAGAACGGTGCTCTCCCACTCTTACTCTATTTCAAAGAGCTACTCTGTCTCGACCACAGCAGCCCTGCCAAGAAAAGGCAAGATGAAAGGCTAGAGCATGTGCTACCTTGAGATTTCAAGAAGTGTCCTACCTCAGCTGAAGACGGAGAAAGAAACGGGGAGTGGAGAGGGGATCAGCCCAGGGTACCATGTGATGACTAATATGCCACTCATTAAGGGCTTTTACCTCGGCTGTCCATATCCAGTCATGCATTTGGGGCCAGGCATGCCTGCAAAATGATTGACATTCCTGTAGGTGCCCCATAGAGGTGTGGCGTTGAGAAATTATATCTGGAAAATACAGCCAGTGTAGTGACCAGCTGAGTTACCATATACCCTGATGATTCCCCTTCTGTAACAGAAGGTGACAACAACTTTGTGAACTTTCTATATCTTTATCTGATGCCCCAAGTGGCATCATCTTTATGTACATGCCTTAGTTGAGAATATGAGACTGCTCTAATCTTTGTGAATGCCTTCACACTTCAGCTGAGGATGTCACCTTCTCTGTCACTCCCCACCCTGCAACCTCTGCCTTTGCTCTGTCTACCCCAGCAATTTTCATAGTGTTATCCAGGTACTATGCTAAAAGGTCAGCTCTTCTGTAAAATGCCATGCTTCGCAGCTTCAAAAAGCAAAATTCTGTATTTCGTGGAGGGAGGGAAGGGTCATTCTCTTCTAAGAAAAATAGACTGGACAGGCGAATGCATGCATGCATGTGTTTAGAGTTGCTTCTCAGAAGACAAAGAGATGACAGCAACTATTAAAATATGAATGAATGAATGAGTGAATGAGTTGAAGGCCTAGCTCGGGCTGATAAAGCTTTTGCCTTAGTAGAGGTTTTATGTCAACACCTTCAGGAGGGAAGCCCTTATTTCTGGGTTGAACTCCCCTTCCATGATATTATGCTAGCAATTGCCATCACTTAGTTCCTGGCGAAGGCAGAAAAAGAAAACAAAAAATCAGCATTGTCATTGACAAAACTGGATGCTGAAGATAAAGTAAAATTGTCTTTTCCCTTGTCCCACATTTTTGGGATTAAAGCCAGAATTGAATAGGAAATACAGTACTATTTCTGAAGTTGATAGCCGATCTTTAAGAAGACCCTGTCTTTAAAATGAAACTAGCAGGCAAACACCTAAATTATCGAAAATTACCAAAGAACAACAACGAAACAAGAAAACCGAAAGATTTTTACTTCCTATTCTTATTCCTCTCCCTATTACTGTGACACCCCTTGCATTGCTCAGTTGCCTGTGTGTCAAAATAATTTGTGGACGTTGGAAATTATTTGAAAATGTATTGTGTGGAATGTAATAAAATGATGATATTTTTATACAAACATGTGAGGTTTTTTTCCCTTTGCCTGTGAGAACAAAGTTGAAATGTAGGCTTTGAGCAAACTGATGCTTCCAAAGTTTACACATCACCTTCTGAGCTACAGGGCATTTCTGTGGGAGGTAGGTGGGTTTTCTCTTTGAGGCTGAATGCCAACTTTTCCTTCTTTTTATTTTTATTACTGCTTGTTAGGATTTTTATCCAATTTGTGCAGCTGAGACAACTTTTATGATTGGTGTGGGATTTTGCAAAAGTTGCTAAGTGCTAAATTGCTAAATGAGATTCCACAAAATTTCTCTTGATGACAAATCCCTGGAGATTAGATTCTACTTTCAAAGGGCTCCGGGGGAGTGGTACCAGCTAAGCTGAATCCTGTACCCAGCTCTGCAGAGACAGATCACTTCCTTTGAAGAAGCAGCAGTGACATCTTACCCCTCACCTACCCAATTATTACTTCCACAGGGATGTGAATCTCCCATTTACGAGCGCTTTCCCAGACAAAACGGGACCTTGTAGCATGTTCAGGGCTGAAAGATATTCTAGACTTCATTTTTGAACAGGTAATGAAGATAATTAGATGATGACTGTGGACATAGAACTATCAGAATGGAACATTTTATGAAAGGAACACTATAAAACTTCGAGGAGACGCACTTGGGGAAACTTACTCAAAAGGCCAGGTCTTTCTTGATGAGTATTTTTCTTTGGTCCTCCTCTTTGGATGGTGACCTAGTTATATAAAATATTTCTATCAGAAGGGGACTGGGTTGGGCCAGGTGGGGGAAAATCTAGGAAAGGCAGCCTCCCAGCAGTTCATGGTTTCTAGATAGTGGTCAAGAAGAGGTCACATTAATCCTATTTGCAGATAGGATTTCCCACCAACCCCATTCATGGGATTTATCAGAGGCCTTCTGACAACCTGGGAGCCCTCCTCAGGGGTCCGAGAACCATCCTTAAAGGTCCTGAGAAAATGTACATGTTCAGAAGATCCTATTTCTGTCAGAGTCCTGCTTTTCATCCTATCCAAACCTAGATCCAGGAAGGAGTGCTTTTTACAGCTGTAAAACCTGTCCAAGTGCTGCTAAAAGGAGACAGGCTTCCGGTTTTTAGATCTTACCGGAAGTTCTGTTAGTACAGATGGTTCAGTATAGATGTCACTATCTGTCCCTTGCAGGAGAATAAAGTAGAATGTCAGTGATCAGAGCATTTTTTGTTTCCCCAGTGACAAGCTCAATTACCCCTTTTGTCTAAATAACATTTGGCTTTCCTTAAAGCCATTTGTTCCCATTAGTAAAGAATGAAATAAAAATATCTCAAAAGTGTTGATTTCAAACAAAGACCCAGGCTCAGTCAACATTTCCTTGAGCTGACCTGGGACCAAACTTGCTGGACTGAACTAAATTAGCTATCACTTATGCTTTGTTGGCATTACTGTTTTTGGAACCATGTTTGGGAATTTTCCCACCTTGGTTCTAGTCCCAAGACTTATTTTAAGGGTACTTACTCCCCCTAAAAGGGGAAGGACTGTTAGGACTCCAATCTTAGATGTCAAACAGGGCACTGTTACCACCAAACACTCCTCAGTGTGGCATTTCGTATGTAGCCCAAGCATAAATGTTCAGAAATTGTGTTTCCATGGATCATAAATACCAGATGTCAAGGCCTAGGCCGGTCTGTTTCTGCTCCTACCTGGTTCTTTGTGATGGTTTCAGTGTGTGTTCTCTCTTCACCCACTGCCCCCCTAGCTCAGATAACCGAAACCCAGCCAAGCTGAGGTGGCACAGTGTTTATTTTCCTCGCCCCTCTTCATGGCCTCTGCAGTTGTTCTGCACAAACGTGTGGCCTTTCTGTAATCTCTGATGAAAAGAGCTACATCCTGAAGTTTTGACTTGCCTGCATTGTGGGCTACACATCTGAGCCAAACTGCAGATCTGTAGGTGAAGGCTTGTTTTTTCTCTTTAATTGTGCAGATCACTGGGGCTCTCACAGCTGTAATTTGCCTTTCATCCACTTTAGTGACAGCCCAAAGAAAACACAAAACAAATCCAACCAGAGAAAAAGGGGGGGGCGAGGGGAACACCAGCTGATGATCTTACAATCAGCAGGGAAAAGAATTGCCTCATACAAATAAATTAGTAGCTAGGAATAGTGTAGGATTTAATTAAGCCTGACACAGATCAGGTGCACCACAGTATGTATAGAGGTCAGATACAATCAGAAACCCACACCCTTAGGGGTCTTCAGGCCACAAGCCTGGGCCAGAGTATGTTTGCCCTGACTGCTTGGAGGTGTTCTGTTTGGACCCAAACCTAAACACTGAAGGGAGACAAGATTTGGGAAATCGCCAAGAGCAAAACCTTATTTAGCATGGTATGGAACAGTGGAGAATCTAGGTGCTTCAGCACAACCAAGCCGAAGCCATTCTTTCCCCAATCCCAGTGGATAACAGACCTAGAATCATCTCTCTACTGGGTAAAACAGTTGTTCTTGGCCTTTTCTGCCACTGACCCCTGAGAGCCCCAAAAAGCTAAAGTCCCGTGGGCATTGGACCAAGAAATAGGAAAGACCATTTGAACAGTCAACAACAGAGGTACTTGAGGGAGGACTGAGTGTTATGTGGGAAAACCTCTTTTCTCGGAGTTTCATTGCTTGAGAGTGTATTGATACTGATGATACAGGGAGGCTGCTGGCGGGGGACTTTATAGTAACTGGCTGGGTTTCTTTAACTCACAAGTTAAACATGCTCAAAAAGTGCAATAATACAGAAAAAGCCAAAGTTGATTTCATTGTTGACCAATCCCAGTCACCTCCCCAGAGGTAACTGTGAGGGATGGTTTGAGGAGTATGTTTCCAGGCCTTGTTTTATACCTTTACAAACATGTATGTTCATGTTGAGTTATGTGGTTTGGTTAAGCTGGGGTTTAGTTTGGTTTCATTTGGTTTTGTGTAAATGGTAGCACAGTGTTTGCTTACTATATTGGATGACTTGCTTCTTTTCATTTGACATCTTGAGGGTAATTCAGTACATACTAATGCATCTACCCCATCCTTTATATCTGCAGCATAGCATTCCATATTGTGTTGATATGCCAGAGTGTATTAACTGCTCCCCTGTTGATGAGTGTTCAGACTGTGTCTAGTTTTTTTTTTTTTTTTTTTTTTACTATTATAAACAATACTGCAATGAACATCCTTGAAATTGCTTCTTTGGGCACATGTTTTACAAAGGATAGAATTTCTGGGTCAAACACATCCCTGTTTTCATTTTAGTAGGTGCTATAAAAGGCTGAGGTTTGCCGTTTAAAATTAACCTGTCCCTGCTTGAGAGCATAGCAGAAACTAGTGGACATCCTGGCTGTAGAGCCCCTGCCACATCTGCCCAACCCATGTGATCTCTATGCCTATCTCTCTTTCTCTACAGTGGGTGTGTTGCTTGCAAGAGAAGACCTTGGGCACTTTTAGCTGAAGATAATTTTAAACTCAGGGAGTGTTTCTTCAGAACGTTCTTTTTTTTAACTGCCAACTTATGGGGAATATGGACCTGGCTCTAAGTGTCAGCTCCCCAGAGCTGTGGCGGCTGTGTCACTGGAGTTAATTCTGTCCCTGGGTTCATCAGGCAGAGTCCTGTTCTCCATGATTAATGAGTTCCACTTGCTTTCTTCAAAGAATGCCTGTGCTGTGCCATGCTGTTATTTATTTATGTTTTCTACTAAAAAATTTATGTAAAAAACATCCCTTAAGGTCAGTATGCAGTATTGTGCTGCAGACTAAACTATCCTAGCAGCCAGAGGTAAACCTACACACCAAGAAAAATTCTCAAATTTGAGAGGCCTTGGACCCCAGGCCCCCACACTGGCCCCAAGAGGGGCAGACCTTGTGGGCTTCCTTCTGAGGAAGTTCAGGGCTGCAATACCCAAAGGAAAGGCACTAGGCAGTGAGGTGGTTTTCTAGTGGGATGTTTATAGGCATAGGCAAAGCTACTAGCCCCCACAGGGGCCAGTAGCAAGGAATGGCGGGTGGAGGAGAAGCCCAGAGACCTGTCAGTCCAAACACCATTTCTAGCAAAAGCACTGCCCTCATTTCTGTGGTGTGCTGAGAGAAAAGTGTCATAACAAAGTGGCTTTGACTTTGAACATAATGGAGTGTGTGTGGCTATGTAGGTCTGGTGTGTGCTTGCCCTGACCTGCCAAAAATCCAGGACCATTGCCTCCTGGGCATGAGGTATGAGTATTTAACTCAGGAAAGAAAGCAGCATGAGTTGAGATCTGGATGAACTAGAGTGCATCTCTCTCTGACACACACACACACACACACACATACACACACATACACACAGTGCCTTGTTTTGTCTTCTCTGTGTAATTGCGCAAAATTAAATCCTTTAAATATCACGAACATTCCCCAAAACAAAGGCTCTGCTCCAGAATTGGAATGATAGTATACCATGCCACGGCTTTCAGCAATACCAGTTTCTTTCTCCAGCAGCAGGACTCATTAACAGGATGCCTGGACTGGACTTCCCTGCAACTTATTAAAGAGCAGCCAGCTCCAGTAACGATGGGTGTGCAGAAAGCCTTGAGCTAGAGGCAGCCTTGACCAAAGTCTCATTCTCCAAAGCCTGCTAGTTATTGAAGCTTCATTTAAGCACAAAGAAACTTTTTGTCTCTTTGTGTTTTCTTGCTGCCACCCAGGGCCTGCAAGAACAGGCATGAGGATTTCAGGGGCTGGTGTGGGCCTCCCCGTGGCTTCTCTAGGGCAGCCCCACAGCTGGCATTGAGAGTGAGATGGTAGTTATTACAACCTAGATGGGGCCAACATGGGTGTGTGAAAGGAGCCCCAGAGATGCCTCATTCGCCTTGGCCAACTGTGGCCTAAGAGGGTGAGCCCCATATTAGTGTTTACAGGGGTCCTGGGCCCACAAACCCATCACTGCTTTCTGGCTCTGCACCTCCTGATGTGGCTATGGTCTCCACCTCTTTCTCTGTGGAGGAGCTGGTCACCACTCATCTGCCTTTGTGCCAGGTGCAGTTTGTCTCCAACCTCCAAAATCCCCTTTCTGCACCTTCCCCTTCTCTTGTTGTCCCCTTTTCTTCTCTGGCATCCTTACGCTTTCTCTTTCCCTTCATCCATCAATGCCTTCTTCAAAAAAGCATGGGTCAGATTCCTTCACACAAATGCCGCATGGCTACTTCCTCCAATAATTGCATTTTTACAGGGGACCACAGCTGAAGCCAGGTCTCTTAGTAATTATGGTCCTTGGCCACCAGCAAGCTATTGGGGGAAATCATCTCTTGAATGGGCAGAGAGAGGTACATTTTTGGTAGCTGTAAAATGATATCACAGAGTCATTCATTCTCATTCATTCTTGTGTTCAGAAGAAGAGCCCATCTTTTAAGTACAGTGAATTCTGTTAGTGACATACAGGTGTACAGTTTCTTTTCAAGGACCTACAAAATAAAAGGGGCTATCTTTCAGAAGATATTCTTCTTCACATTGGAAATGGATGCAGTTTTGATTCTTCAACTCCATTTTCTCACTTGTCCAAGGTTGTACCAAACCACTCCATCTGAGTGACATAGTGATGTTTCTAACATCCACACCTCAAATATTGGAACTAGAGGAGGGGAGAAATTTCAAAGCCCACTGGAAAAAAACTCCCTGAAATATAAAGATACATGACTTTTTCCCCTAGCGTCCCAGGAAAAAAAATAAGACTACACAAGAGGGGGAAAAAACAGCAGGTTTTCCTTGAAATGCTCTGTTTTTCCCACCCTCATGCCCTAAGAGAAGGTAGCCAACAAAAGAAATGAAAAGAGCCAATTGCTTGTTCACATATCTACTTACAACAATGGAGAATAGCTGATTTTTCAAAGACTTGGGGTAAAAAAGAGGTTCTAGAATTTTCTTTCATCAGCTTTGCTGTGTTTTTGCAGTCTGCACAATTGTGAAGCCTATCTTTATAGACAAACATGTCTCTGGCTGCATTTTTCTTCTTTTCATGCCATTGTTGGGGCTCATTGGAGACATTCTGGCCTCAGCTGTTCATCCGCCTCCACACTTGAAAGTATTACTGGGTCATTTCACAGTCTTCTTGTTTGCAGTCAGTATTTCCAATTCTTTTTAGTGTTTCCTTCTAGTTATTCAACTAAAAATAATAGAAACGAATGGCTAAATTCAAGATCAAACTCTTCCAGTAATCTCACACCAAGCCCCCTCCTTTTTTTTCCGCACTTGAAACCATTTGAAAAATTCCAAAAAATATTTTTTCCATGACCGTGCCTAGATTTGGCTGTAGCCCAAGAGATAAAAGCCTGTGATAAAGGCTCTTCTGATGGTGCTTCTAAACTCAAGCCAAACCCAGCAAGGAATGAATGGCTCTCAAGTAGCCCGACTTCTTAACAGAGGAGATTTGGCAAAGTTTAGATCAACACCTGAATGTTTGGCTCCTTATTGCAACTTGGATGAACAAACTGAATTGGGAAATTAAGTGTGGTGGGGAAGGCGGACCTTCAGCCAATACTAAATATTAAACTGAATTAAACCGAATTTTGAAGTGCCAAGAAGAATCTCCTTAGTCCTTTGTTATTTATCTTTTACTGAGGTCTCAGTGTTGTATTTCCTGCTGGGATTAAAAGAGAATGGCTGAGAGAAGTTTCTGGAGGCTACTCATCTGAAAAATCCAGCGATTTAACTGGCCCATAGGGTTCAGAAACTTGGAATCAAGTTCAACAAAGGCACTAAGTGGCCAAGAGCTTATCCCAAATAAATCACAGCCCCCAAACAAGGTGTTGAAAATCTATGGCTTACTCTCAGTTCTACTGCTGATTTATTCAATGACTTATTGCACTTCTCTACCCTCCCTCCTCAATTTCATCTCTAAAGTCAAAGTGATGACACCTGGTACCTGTGAAAATGAATGATTTCAGTGGTTTCCTGTGTGTAAGAGGCTCTTCGATCCTTGCCTTCAAGGCTGGTTGAAATGTGGTAGGTTAAGTGGATGTGCTAAGACTGGCTTTCCATGAGGTTTTCTCAGCCCAGCCTCAGTTAACACAGAGGCTTAAAACTATGGGCACAATTTACCCACTTTGTCAGTTCCTCAGTCACCAATTAGCAGGACTAAGTCCTGAGCCAAACGGGCAAGTATTGAACACATAGAACCTCATGGGTTCTCTTGACCTGTCCTTTTTGTGGTCTTCTCTTTCTGTGCACACCTTAAAACAAATGGTTTCAGGGAGTGGCCACTCCCAGGAGAGGACAGAGTTAGGGTGAAGAATGGGGCAGTGAGCATCATGGGGCAATGGAGCCCTTTTGTTCAGAAGTTGCCTTGTCTCCCTCAACCATCACCCTCTTCAAAGAACCCTCATCAGAAAGGCCCTCATACCTTTCTCATTTCCTTCCTGTAAAGACAAGGGATTTCTAGAGGAGAGGAGAGCATCAGTGTTTACTTTACAGAGGAGCAAACAGAGACCCAGGGAGGTCAATGACTGGTCAAGGCTCTGACACCTGAGGCAGAACCACATGGGAGGTAGGCATTCCGCCCCCAGCCTAGGGCCCTCCACATCCCACGCCTCTTCCTTCAGTGCAGGGTGATGCTGCCACTGACCAGGCTTCTGAGTGTCTCTGCTGTACACTCCAGATGACAAGCCTGTCATCAGCTTCAAGCAGGCCTCTTAATCCACTGCTCAGGGTTGGCATGGAAGGGACTCTTCAAAGAAACCAGCACGTTAGTGACCTGAAATGATCTGTGTCCCAGGGCTGTCTTAAATTATTTACCCAAAAGTAACCAGTGGTTTGGGGCAGACTTCTCACTTTCCTGGCCATATTGTGAAGCTCCTTTACAATGCAGGAAGTAAACAGTGTCGAGGCCAATATATTCATACAATATGCTCTGTGTAGACACAGAGCGAAGGCTAAGAATTTTCTGTAAGAAACTGCAGAAAAGCAAACTAATGAAGGAATGCTAATCCCAAATAATCTTAACTTAGAAGAAGGAAGAAAATGAGGGAGAGAGGAAAGATAAAAAAAAAAGTGTCTGTGTGTGTGTGTCAGAGAAAGAGAGAGTGAGAAAGAATGGAAAGGGCCATAAGAGAGGGCCTTCTTATTTGAGGACTAAATCATTCTCAGTAGGAATTTCCAGGCAGCAGGTTGGAGTGTCTTGGGGGTGTTTCCCCTGAGCAGCATGTGTGGTCTTACACTACCAGGCAGTGTTCCAGGGAAAAGCTTATTTCATTAGAAGAGGTTGGGTTTGTGACTGGATATGGCATTCACCCTTTGTGCCGCAGTGTTGCAATGTATTGACAAGCACACTAGAGAATATTTGACTCTTCCAGGGTGGAGGGTGTTTCTGGAACAGTCTTGTGGGTGTTTTCATAACTAGCCACCCTGGTCTCTCATTCCAAAAAATCAGGACAGCAGGACATCAGTGAGACCTTGAATCATGCCTCACCGTGTACCTACTCTGTCTCTCGATGATGCAGAGAGAAGGGACACTGACCAAAATAAGGTGACTTTTTGGCCTGAGACTGATCTCCATATGAAAATGACCAGAGTTTTGTGAAGTTGGGTTGTATTTGTTTTTAAGCAGTAGCTACTGTGCCCACTTGATTACTCAAGCTCTATAAAACCCCTTCCCATCATTCATTCAGAGCTGACCTCTTTCTCTCACTGTGCTGATCTGCAACAGCTGGGGAAGGGATGGGTGTTGGAGACCAGGAGGGCAAAGGTCTGACTCTCACATAGATATATGCAAGGTGGAAGATTTGTGGCAAAGCTAGGTGATCGCTTTGAATTCCTTGACGAGCCTGATACGAATGAATGCAAGCCAAAAGACAAGAGATCAGCTGCCATGTTTGAAAGCATTTCTATCAATCAGACAGATAAAGGGAACAGAAATCCCCCAATGCCCAACTTGCAGCAGCCTCAATTCCACAGTATCCTCCTCTCCACTCCCACATTTTCCTTCCTGATAGTGGCCCAGGCTCATTTGCCCAATCCCTGCCCTGGACTCCAGCAGCACTTGGGGGTCCTCTCCGCAATGCCTCACTTTCTTTCATGCTAATTTGGCATGGGTGAGTCTTCACTTCCCAACCACCCTGAAGGGCCTTGATGGTAGACACCTGGTCCCTTACATCTTTATTTTCCAAAGTCATCAGTTTGTTTCCTGGGCATGCAGTGAGCCCTCTTACTAAGTGGTGTTAGGCTGGTTAGTTGGTTAATGAAAACTGCCCTTTGAAGAACAATGTAATTTAGTTTCCTGCTCTGGGTGATGCCTGTCATGGAAAGCATGAAACCCCAAATTTCAGATCCCCACTTCTTCATGTTCATGAGAAGCCCCTCAAAGCCCTACTCTATCAAAGTAGTGAGCCAGTGAAACAGGCAACCAAAGTGTGTATCCAGCCAATCCGGATCTGAGATAAGGCAGACTCTTTTATTTTATTAGAAGGGGGCAGTAGGGATATGGTGGTAGTTACAGTGTCCCAGCCACACCCAAAGAACTTGAATGCAGACTGGGGATCCACCCTGGCCCTAATACAGTTATTTGAGAGTCAGTATTTGTAGTCAGGCTGACCTGAGACTGAATCCACATGGGGGCCTAGAAGGAAACAGGGTCATGGGAGCACAAAGGTTGAAAGCGGAACTCATGTGGGTGGTGAGATCCCTTCCTGACCTGCATTCTTCTAGAGGTTTGGCCCATTCCACTCTCCCTAGCCCATCTCACACTCACAAACACACCCACCCACTAAAACAGAGTCCTGGAACTTCCTCTTCAAGTTTTCCCCATTGAAAACAAAATTCTGAGTCCCTGGTTCCTTTCTCCCACTCTCTCCTGATGTCTGCCCTGACTTCGGCAGCTAGGTCTGCCATCCTGTGGCTGCCATTTCCCCTTTCCAGGGAGCTGTGGCCTCTACCCTCTGCCTTGGGCTCCTAGCTCATCATTCTCCCCTCTGCCTCCCAGAGGCCGGTAGCTTTACCCCTTGGTTCTCCTGGTAGCGTCTTACCTGCCACACCTTGCCTTTTCTTTGCTAGAACTACAGGGACCTGATGAGAGAACCACATTCCTTCCTGCCGGCCTCCTAAGGAAACAGGCTGCAGTTTACCTACCAGGCTCAACAGAAAAGGAAAGTGGCTGGTAAAGGGCAAAGATGCTTTTGAGAGAGAGAAAGCTCTTAATCAAACACAGATATCAAGAATATTAGCAAGGGGACTAGAGAAAATTGCTATCAAAGTAAATGGTTTTTTGTACAAATGTTCCCTTTATTTGTGTTTTCCCCAGTGTGCCATTCTTTCTTTAAGGCTTGGTGAACAGATGTGCTTTTGAAAATGTTGATTAACTTATCCTTTTTTGACCCCCTTCCCACTCACTCAAACTCAGGGGAGCAGTGATTATATAAAAAGCCAAGTCAAGCCACTAAAGTGTTCTTCTTCACCTTAAGTAGCCTTTGATTCTCCAGGTGCAGAAATCTCAGCTGCATCTGGGCAATTGATTTCATTGAGTCTTAGAAATGGGCCAATTCTTAGGAAATCATCTCATCCAGTCCTCAACCTCCAGAGACAAGAGGCCGTGATCTCCTGTGATAAAATGTTCTCAAAATCATTAGCATCATTTTACCCTTTTCCTTTAAGATCAATGCCACATTCACCCCTTTCCAGCCAGTGATCTATGGTATCCTAAGACTTCTTCCCTGAGGGTGTGAGATGGAGCAAGATGGCATTCTAGCCTCCAAGAATTCATCACATCCTTGGCAGAAACAAGATCCCTAAAAGCAAGCATAGGATTTGGCCCAGAAGTCACTGGCAGGAGCCCCGTGGTTCTCATCCTAGGCTGATTCACATATTCTTATCCAGTGTTCTGCCTCTTTTACTGGTGAAGATGTTAAGACATATGAGCAGCCCATCAAACCAATTAATTGTTGGAAATGTGACGGTTTTCTTCCATGTTTTTTTTTTTTTCATATGGAAAAAAACCCTGTGGGTTGACTTTCACAAGCTCGATTTGATCCCTGTGACAAACACCACCTGCCTCTTGTTGATTCATGTTCACATCTCCCTTCCAAGGAAACAACCTGCTCTGTTGGGGCCTGGAGGAGAATGCAGGGAATGGGCGTTGAGGTGGGGAGGCTGGCGTGGCCTGCAGGTGCCACTTGCTGTGCTTTAAACATGCAAGGAATGGGCTGGAGTTATGGAGGATTAGTGCCATGTGGCATCAATCTTTTCAAGTGGGGTCTTGGCAAGTTGTTTTGTGCATCCCTTACTAGTGACGGAGGGGGATGAGAATGTGCTTTAGCACTTTGGCCAGAAATGAGGAAGACTTCTAACATGATTGAAACCATGGCCTCCAGGAAAAGACTGAATTTCAAATGTGACAGTGATGGATCAATGCTCAGTTCAGATCATGGTCAAGTAGATCTTCCCCGAGATGTAGTGCTGATGAAGGAAGCTTTCGGGATGGTCTAAAGTTCTTTTTCTCCCTCTTGTCTGATACTTCAGCCGTTTGGGATTTTGATTTTCTTTTAAGCCTTGATTTTTGGATTTCAATTTATAGTAGTGACTTCAAGATTGTTTATCGGACTTGGTGGAACAAAACTCTGAGAGGGCCATACACATTCACTGGGGCTGTCTTGAGCTGACAGCTTGGAAAGGCATAATTAGCTTGTGAGATAGGAAGAAATGATAAGATGTTGCTCTTTGCCATGCATTTGATGTTCTCTATTAATGTTTTACCATTTTAGACAGATAACTTTCAGTGGTTCTGATTTCTATAAGTTGGACAGCACAGTGAATAGAGAGACCTGTATTATCACCCTCCCAAATTATCATGAAAAAGAAAAAGATAGACAGTGATAATACTGGAGAAAACTCATAGTAAATTAACTTAGCCTGGCTAGTCAGATTGGATGCCCATCTTTGATCTATTCTAAACCACGAAGAAAGCTAATAGGAAAAATAGACTTGGGAAGGATGAGAAATATTAGCACAGATATGTGAAGGTCAACAGGCATTATGACATGCCTTCCATTTCTGCTCTTAAATTAAAACATATAATGATGAAACAAGACTTTCTTAAACTACCATATGTTTACATGAAATCCAGAGGAGAAAGACTCTGATGCTTTTGTGCCCACTGAGATGTGTGCCTATGAAGAGGTGCAGCATGATACACTAAATGGACATCCCAGTAAAGGCAGCTGCTGTTGGGCATAAGATGCCATTGAAGGTGCCTTAAATGAAACCTGTGTTCCTAATGAATGCCAGTCATTAAAAAGGCACAGTGGCAGGGGTTGCTTGGCACTGAAGACCCAGAGTTTCTTCTTAGTTCTGTGTTACTGGTTGTGGTTGGAGGAAGACACAGGTCAATCTGAAGGAGAACAATCCAGTAATGTCCATAATGAATGATCTAGAAGTAGAGGTGATTCTCTAGCTGCCTGCCAGAATGGGGAGTCATTCTCGTAAAGATTGCCTCCCTGCCTTTTAGCCATGGTGATAGAACTTGTTATTAACTTGTTTTTATTTTCTTTATATTATAGTGGACATCCCAGAAATACATGAGAGAGAAGGATATGAAGATGAAATTGATGGTGAGTACTGTTATGATTTAGCAGGTAATCGTAAAATTCAAGTTTGGTTATAAAGATGTCAACAAAAATAATGCTCTGGGTATCGGAGGGCCAAAATCTAGAACTATCAGTCAGAAATATATAAAAGAATCTGGAGAAAAATGAGGGAACCATCAATGGATCTGTCAGGGTCAACTTTAGAGGTTTAGAAAGTTTATTGAGTTCCTCTGCCTAATCTGAAACAGATCCCCTCTTTCCAGTAACTTTTTACCTGGATGGACTTCGAATCTGAATAAACCCTTTACAAGTGAAAGATCAGCTCCTCCATACGTGTCATAGCCTGAATCTTTTGACCTTCTCCCAAAAATGGCCTGAGTGAATGAGCATAATGTGAATATTCTCCCAGACCTGCTGTGGTTTCTGGTTCCCTGGCTTGGGGGAAACCTTCCTCACACTATTCAAGATTCCAATTTGGAGCTTGTTGCAAGATTTCGGTTTCTTTTTCACACTGACCATCTCGTATCTTTATATTTATTCCAAGTTCTATTTTTCCACTGCAAACACATATACTTCAAGAGGCTAGAGGGTTGCTGAGCAAATATGTAGATGTAATTTCTTCCCTCAACTCAGAATAGCACAGGTCTCTCTCTGGGCTTCTCTGAGTACCAGAGTTGATCTCCAACAGACTCAACAGCAAGATTCCACTTAAAGAATAACTGTAGACTAAGATTGATGAATTTAAGAGGAACAGTTTATAGAGCAGCTGCTTTTAACCTGCCTTTAATCAGAAACTTCATGCGTAGTTATAGAAACTGGAGCGACTAACCCAAACAGCACCTTGTTAACTGACTGCAGACTCTCCCTGCAAAACCCAGTCCAACACTCCTTTTATGGGCAAAAGTGCATGACCAACCTACATGGAGAGACCACAGTAGATCAGGCAGAGGCGCACTGGAATGGAGTAGAAAGGGCAATGGGTAAGGAGGCAGAAAGCCTGATCTCCATTCCTGCTTTAACTGCTTGCTAAGCCTGTGACCTGGAGTGCGTTACCTAGTTGCCTAATTTCTTTAAACCTCAGTTTCCTCACCTATTAAAATATATATAATATCCTGCCTTCTTCATGGGATTATTAGGATATTTCAAAAAATGATGCCCAGATGTGGGCATGCCTTGGCCACAGTGTAGAAACGTAATTAGATTAGTCTGCTAGGGCTTCCAGAACAGAGCACCACTGACTGGGTGGCTTACAACAGACATATATTTTCTCACAGTTCTGGAGGCTAGAAATGTAAGATCAACATGTGGACAGGGTTGGTTCCTTCTGAGGGCTGTAAGAAAGGATCTATTCTAGCTCTGTCTCCTTGGCTTGGAGATGGCCATTCTCCTGTTCATACGATGTTCTCTCATGTGTGTGTCTCAGAATTTCCCCTTTTTCTAAGGATACCACTCTTATCGGATAAAGGTCCACCCTCATGACCTTATTTTAACTTGATAACATCTGTAAAGGCCTTATCTCCAAATAAGGTGGTGAGGGTTAGGACTTCAATATGAATTTAAGTGTCTGGGAGGGGGATACAGTTCAACCCGTAACAATAAGGCACGATGCCTTATTATTAAAGGAGGTCTGATGGCTGGGGAAAATCTGCTGCTTATATGGCCAGGAATACCAAATTAGGAAACTCATCATGTGCAAATAGTCCCAGACTGTCCTTTCATTAGCTTGAGGAGGTTGGAAAGGAGGGATGTAGAGGTTGCCTTGAACACACGGCCATCCCAGGTGCTGTAAAGCCACCCCAAAGGTGCTGTTAAAATCAGAGCTTACCTAATGTAAGTCAAATTATTTAAATATCGGATACTTAGGACTTACTATGTTGCAGACACCAAGCACTTTACAAATATTAGTTCATGTAATCCTCCTAACAACCCAGTTGAGGCAGATTTTACTATTATCCCCATTTCAAAGAGGAGAAAACTGAAGCAAAGAGAGGTTCAATAGCTTGCCCAAAGTTACACAGCTAGGATGCGGCCAGGCTGGGTTTTGAACCCAGGCAGTCTAATTCCAGAGCTGCTGCTGCTAACTACTGTGCTCTGAAGAGCCTCTGGGCTGGGGAGGCTCAGTCATTTCACCTTGACATAGGCAGTGCCTGCAATCTCTCATGAATTTTATGTATCGCAGATGAATACGAGGTGGACTGGAGCAATTCTTCTTCTGCAACCTCAGGGTCTGGCGCCCCCTCGACCGACAAAGAAAAGAGCTGGCTGTACACCCTGGATCCCATCCTCATCACCATCATCGCCATGAGCTCACTGGGCGTCCTCCTGGGGGCCACCTGTGCAGGCCTCCTGCTCTACTGCACCTGTTCCTACTCGGGCCTGAGCTCCCGAAGCTGCACCACACTGGAGAACTACAACTTCGAGCTCTATGATGGCCTTAAGCACAAGGTCAAGATGAACCACCAGAAGTGCTGTTCCGAGGCATGACAGATTGCACCTGAATCCTATCTGACGTTTCATTCCAGCAAGAGGGGCTGGGGAAGATTACATTTTTTTTTCCTTTGGAAACTGAATGCCATAATCTCGATCAAACCGATCCAGAATACCGAAGGTATGGACAGGACAGAAAAGCGAGTCACAGGAGGAAGGGAGATGCAGCCGCACAGGGGATGATTACCCCCCTAGGACCGCCGTGGCTAAGTCATTGCAGGAACAGGGCTGTGTTCTCTGCTGGGACAAAACAGGAGCTCATCTCTTTGGGGTCACAGTTCTATTTTGTTTGTGAGTTTGTATTATCATTATTATTATTATTATTATTATATTTTATTTCTTTGGTCTGTGAGCAACTCAAAGAGGCAGAAGAGGAGAATGACTTTTCCAGAATAGAAGTGGAGCAGTGATCATTATTCTCCGCTTTCTCTTTCTAATCAACACTTGAAAAGCAAAGTGTCTTTTCAGCCTTTCCATCTTTACAAATAAAACTCAAAAAAGCCGTCCAGCTTATCCCATCCTCTGATTGTCTTATGACTTAAGGGATTTACTGTGGTGTAGGTTCTGCCAGCCAACCCTACAAGCTGCCATTTCCAGTCCTAGCATTTAAGTAGGATGTTGTTGCCTTTAACTTTTTTTATCCAGGGGAAAATTGCCATTTTAGGGTCAGCATGAACAGCTCTTTCTTGTATGCGATTTAAAACAAACTGGAAAGGAAACTTCACACGTCAAAATCCATAGAAGCGCCTGGACGAGCCTTAAAGTGCTTTGTGAGTGAATAGGAGCCATTCGCTAATTCTAGACCCACAGTGTCTGGTGGTGGGGCTTCCCTTGTGGGGCTTCTGGTGGTGGTTTTGCCTTTTCTTTTCCCTCCTCCATGTTCTTCTAAAACATATACATATATACATACACACATACACATATTCTTCAGGTCTCTAAGCCCCTGGAAGCAGCATTGTGTGATATTCTCAGAGGCAGGGGAAAATAGAGGGAAAAATAGAGACTATTGGTATGTTCTCCCCATCAGTGAGTTATTGTAACTGGTCACCACTGGACAGGAAGGAGAACAGAGGAGAGGGAAAGAGAAGCCCAACCTCTGTGATCATATGAGGGCCAAGGCTGAGCAGTGTAGACAGAGACCCTTTGAAATGCATTTGTCTCTCAAATAGACTAGTAAACACCGACTTCTCCTTTGGGTTACAAACACCATTTCAACCTTTCGGGAGAGTCAGAGCTAGGATGTACAAGAACTGATTCTAACCAGAAGTCCGCAAGTACTGTGGACAAGAATGCTTAACCATGCTGCTTCAGCCTTGAGAGACCTAGGTTCTTACACATATGCACACACGCATACACACATGCACGCACACACACATACACACATGCACGCACGCACACATGCACACCAATTTATGTTTTTATTAAGTGCCTTGAAAAAATGAAGAAAAATGTATTTTCCCTTTATGTAAAAATTAGTGAATATCTTATGAATTAAGGCATTCCTCTTTCCCTAACCCCGATGGCTCCATTCCCAAGTACCCCAACTCACTGCTGATCCTATTAAAGGAATGAGTCCTGCTACCCGAGTGGTAGTCATAGCCCTAGATGACTCTCAACTACTCTTCAAAGGGAGGCATCAGGAATAGAATGAAACTGTGTGAAGGATAAGATTGTTCGCATCAAGATCCAAATCTTGATTTCATATTAACGCCTAAGGATTGCCTGTGTGCTGGAAATATATTTGAAACTCAACCAGTATGCCCAGCCTATTGCATATCATTGTCAGACCATTTTTGCTGCTGTGGTCACCCACGATTTCATTTGTCTTATACCCAGGTGAAAGGGGAAGGGTGAATGGGACTGGCTGGTTCCTTTAAATGTTAACTTATGGAAATGCTAGTTCAAATGGTAATGTCACAGTGTTTTGTATGCAGAGAGCAAGAGTTCAACCAACAGCTATTTATTCATGTGTGTGTGTCTTTGCTGCTTTGAGTTCTCTGTATCTACTGTGTATGTGAATGGTCATGTGGGACTCAGTGGTGGTGTTGTGACTTTGACCTAGGGTCCGAGTGTCACAGCTGATCTTGGCACTCGGCACTCATTGGCACAGTGGTAGTTAGAGGTGAAAAGTAGAGCTGTCAAGCCCAAGGGCTTAGCTTTAGGGCTCCTCCTGAGTTCGGCCCACAGTAGAAGCAAGATTTTTACTAGCCCCTTTTCCTCTTCACCCTGCCATGATGCGCAGTGTTCAGAAAGCTGGTAAGTCCTAGGGATTTCCAGAAGTAGCCTGCAGAAGAAGGTAAGTTTGAAAGCCACTCCAGGGGTCCTGATGCTGTCATGCCCAGTGAGCCATTTTACAGTTCTCCAAAGTCTAGCCCTGTTTCGGACCTGCACTTCACCTCTAAGTTATGTACAACTCAACCTGCATCCCTCTAAAAGTCCTATATCCATATTCACCATTGGCTAATTTGAGGCCCTGAGTGGGCCTTGAATGCTAAACAGAAGCAGGGTACGCAGGGCTACATGTAGATACCTCACCAAGGCTGGAGGCTGGTCTGTCGTAAGACAGAAAGAAAGACGCTGGGCCCAATTTTGACTTGGCCAGGGAACACCTTGGTGTGTTTGTTATCTTTATCTGTGGGTAGGCTAGCTGACCCATCTCCTTGAGTCATTCCCTTTGGGAAACCCCACTGCCAATATTGATCTCCTTTTTGCCTTGTACTAAATGACACATTACCTCCATGCTCTCCCGGACTAGGCGGTCAACAGGGCCACAGGGTTGCTTTCTGTCTTTGGTGGGGCAGGGGAGTTGACAGGGATGAGGGTCCAAGGAATAAGCATGAATGACAAGAAATCAAGGGAAAGAGTTAACCTGTCACATAGCAGGTTAACTTTTTCAGGGTTTGCAGTTAAATGTATTCGACCATTCACTGGCTTAGCCAGATCACGGGAACTTGAGAGCTTTTACTGTGATTCTTCAATGTAAAAAATAAACAACAATGTCAAACTGTGTTTATATGATTTGTATAAAGCCTTTTTAAGATTACTATTTAAATAAACATTATACCAGAGATATTTTTCTGCATCGTGGTTTTTTTTTGTTTTCTCTGCATTGTCTTTATTGGAGACAAACAGATCTGGGATAAGGGTGACCAAATTGTCCCACTTTGCCTGAGACTTTTTCAGGTTTTTAGCACTGAATGTCCTGTTGAAATAGAACAGTTCCCTCAACCCATTCACAGGACTCATGATAGGGTGGCTTGCTTACTCAGCCTGCAGCTCTCAACCCGTTGTGGGAGGGGGAGAACACAGGAGAGCAGGCGTAGAGGCCAGGATGAGCACTTTTGGGCAACCGGCAGGAGCAGAACCCTGTGCGGGCCTGCGGCAGAGTCTAGGGGTCGCCCATGACCCCTGGAGCCCCAGAGGGCCTGTGTTACAGTGCGCTCTTCTAGCTTTGCCATCCATGGATGGCTTAAGTGTTAAACAGCTCAGTGTAGGGTCATGATGACAGCCTCTTGCACCCACACTCAGGTTCTTGTCTAGCATCCAGGAGGAATGAGGTTTCACAAATTTGAGGTTGGTGAATGTGGAGGATTTTATTTAGTGGTGGAAGTGGCTCTCAATGGAATGGGGAGCTGGAAAGGGGATGGAGTGGGAAGGTGGTCTTCCCCTGGAGTTTGGGCATCCCTGGCCGAACTCTTCTCCGAGGTCCCGCTACCAAGTTGTCCCTCTGAAGTCAAGCTGCTTCTCTCCAACATCTGGCTGCTGCTTCTCTCCTTCTCTGCCACTCTACTGCTCTGCTGCTCTGCTGGTGGGGCCTGGGGTTTTCTTTGGGTACAGGATGGGGGACAGGGCAGGCCAGGGTGGTTTTAGAAAAGGTAACATTCAGGCAGGAAAACAAGAATGTATGTTCTCACTTTGGGCCACAGTACCAAAGAAGAGGGTGGTACCCTTACCAGATACCACCCTCTTCTACCCAGTATTTCCCTGCCTCCTGTCTCTATCACTGTGTCCTGGAAAACCCTTTGTCTGAGTGAGCTTGGTATAACAGACGAACACAGACTTGGTGGCTTAAATGACAGACATACATTTCTGACAGTTCTGATGGCTGGGAAGTCCAAGATCAGGGCACCAACAGATTCAGTGTCTGACGAGGGCTCTCTTCCTAGCTTTTAGATGGCTGCCTTCTCTCTGTGTGCTCACCTGGCCTTTCCATAGAGACAGATCTTTCTGTCTTCTTCTTCTAATAAGAGCACTAATCCCATCATGAGGGTGGGACATAATGACCAACCTCATGACCTAATCTAAACATAATTACCTCCCAAAGGCCCCAAATCCTAATACCATCAAAATGGTAGTTGAGGCTTTGATGTATGAATTTTAGAAGGACACAAACATTCAGTCCATAATACCCCTCGATCCTGGGCAAACTGAGGTGGTAAGTCATCCTCTTGGGATAATGTTTCTTCTCAGCATTTGAAGCAGTAGGCTAATGGGCAGGTTGGCTTCTTATAAAATGAAGATAGTGTGGGAATGGGTGATGGGCCATCTGGCCAGATGGGCTACTTTAACTCAGAGTCCTACCTGGTAGACTTCAGAGGCTGTGACCCGTACAAACTCTTCCTCCCTGGACATCACCAGGCCCTGCAACTTTAGATTGTTTGCTCCTTCCTTTGTGGTCAAACCCCTGATTGTCAATATCTCTGGTGGTTTCAGCATCTGTGATGGTGCTTCTCAAAGTGTGGTTCTTGGCCAGCAGTGTTAGCATCATTGGGGAACTTGTCAGAGGAGATGTATATGCTTAGGTTCCATCCCAGATCTACTGAATCAGAAACTCTGGGGGTGGGGTCTAGGGATTTGTGCTTCAGCAAAGCCCACCAGGGGAATCTGCTGCTCTTTCAAATTTAAGAACCACTGATCCAGTAGAAATGAAAATGTTTGTATCCTCCTAAAATTCCTACATCAAAGCTTCAATCCCCATCATGATGGTATTAGATGGTGCGGTCTTTGGGAGGTGATTAAGTCATGAGGTGGGTCATTAGGTCCCACCCTCATGATGGGATTAGTGCCTTTAGTGGAAGAACTATCCTTGCCTCAGGTGACTGAGGTGATTGAGGACCTTTTCACCTATTGGTTATTGGATTCAAAACTACCTAGGTAGTACAATAAGTTCCCTGGCAAGGGGGAGGGAGACACTTCATTATGAACCTCCCTCCCCATGGAAGCTCTGAACCTGAGCCAAATTTGCTGCCATCCTGGGGCTCTGTTCACCCTGAAAAGGAAATTTGTTTTGGTCTCTTATTTAAGAAATGTTTTTGAGCAGTTCCTGATTTTGTAAGCTCTTAGAGCTTCCACTCAGGGAGGGGACGGGAAGCAAACAGCCAAATGCAAGAACATGATCAACAAAGGAGAAGGGCTGGAGATGGGGCTGGGAAGGTGAAGGGCCAGGACACACTGCACCTTAAGGCCCCAGTGAGGAAGTGCTCTCTCTTCTGTATCATTCTTCTGCTCTTTTTAATTGATAAAAAAGGGCAGCCCCCACTACCACCCATTCCTCACTGACCAATAATGTCACCACAGTCAAATCTCTGCAATTTCCCTCTTTGCCCCTCCTGTGATCTTACGATATCTTGTGTATCCTGGGATGCCTGCTTCTATCGTATTACTGACCCTAGCAACAATAACAGAGGTTAAAATGAAAGCAAATTTCTTCTCTCCTTTAGTTGAGCTTTTGGGTATTTTTAAAGCCCTAATAAACTAATAATATCTCCTGGTCCCTAGCCAGCAAGTGTTTACATAAGACCTTTTTTTTTTTTTTTTTCTAATCTACATCCTTCTGGAAATGTTTACATGAAACTCAGGGGAGGCAGGCTTGCCAGTGAAATGAGGTTGGAACAGGACCATGGTTGAAGAAAACAGGACCCATCTGGATGCAGAGGCCGCCTTTGCCCCTGTGACGTTGGTGGTGTTGATGGGGGTGTGGGAGGGAACCTGAAGAGGTTGAAAGATGACTCAATTTCAGTTCTCACAGCCTTCAGGCTCTAATCCCAGGCTGAGGTAAACAAAACTCTTGGGAAAAAGATCTCTCCACCGGGGGATAAAGGGTGTGAGATGGGGAGTGGG
The DNA here is from genome assembly GCF_029289425.2 of Pan paniscus. NCBI lineage: Eukaryota > Metazoa > Chordata > Mammalia > Primates > Hominidae > Pan > Pan paniscus. The sequence continues at coordinate 108,402,996 of NC_073262.2, forward strand.
GTGGTGGGAGGGGGTGATGGTCAGAACAGCAAATGCAACCAGTGGTGGGGGCTGAGAGCTACCTCACCATCCACCCTAGGGGCGCACAGTAACTTAACAGTCATTCCCATCAACACAATGGGAAGAGTCCTGGAAGCTTACAGGTTGCCCCAGGCTGAGGCAAAGGCAGGGCTTGCCCCTGAATTCCTATCTCTCAGAACTCCTGAGCCACCTTCGCCTGCTGCCCACCCCATCTTCCAAGGCTGGTCCTCTTCCTTCCTGAGTTTTCTCAGTGACCCTCAGAGGCAGTTCCTGGTGGAAAGACAATGCCTCCCATGTTCTCTCTGGAGGCCCAAGCAAGAGACCTCCAAGGGAACTAAGAGCCAGATTACTTCTGCAGCTCATCCAGAGAATAACACCTGTTTCCTCACCCTTCCTTGTCAGAAAACCCTATAGGACAAGTGTGTGTGCATTTGTGTGTGTGTGTGTGTGTGTGTGTGTGTGTGTGTGAGTGCTGTTCCTGTCATCACAGTTTTACAAGTGCTGTAAGAAAAGGAGGCCCTCTCGCTAAGAAAACATATCCCACCTGGCCACAGTGAGTCTGAGCCCTCCCTCAACCCCTCTCCTACACAGTGGCACCAGTGCAGGAGGGTGCCCTCTCTGCAGAGGACACAGCCCAGCCCAAGCAGGGCCCACACAGTGTTCAAACCCTGACCTGAGGCCCTGTTAGGCTCACGTGCACACTGAGGTGCCCAGGCCTCTGCAGAACGCCCTTCACCAGTGGAGAGGCAAAGCCCTGGGGTCTGGGCATTCAACATGTGAGGATTTGGGGTGCTTGGTTCTAGGTCCCTTAGCAAACCCCTCACCAGACCAGCAGGCCTGGCAGCTGTGTTCAGGCATGGACCCTTCTTTACCCTTGAGACTCTAACAGCCTCCCCAGAAACAGTGCCGTTCAGTCTGCAAGGTGCAGGCTGCAGCCTCCACAGCCCCCAAGGCTTCTCAGAACTGTCTGCAGGGCCAGGGTGCCGTGGTTTGGAGCATAGCCCCACTAATTAATCTCATCCTGAAGCCCTTGACTGCCTCCACTGGGAATTGAAGCACAGCCTTGCTGCACCTCCGCCTTGCCAAGCCTCAGGCAGAACTGCCCGACAGGGCCTTGACTCCAGAGAGGGTGGCAGGCGGCCTTTCTAGATTTGCCTTCTGTCTTCACCTTTTTTCCTCCTCTCACCCCTCATCACATCTCGCCTTGAACATTCGTGTTTCTATTCCCAGCTGACTATTTTTAATGCCTGTGGGAGTTCGAAGAAAGCTTTGTAGGGTTTTGAAATCCCCCAGTGCTCCTTTCCCCTTGAATGTGGACATGATGAGGAGGCGGAGAGCACTGTCTCAGGGCTTGGGAGACCAGGGTTCAAGATTCGGTTCTGCCTCTACCTGTGTGACCTTGGGAAGGCCACAACACATCTTGGCTTTCCCATCTGTAAAGTGGATGTTTGGGCTACATGGATTTTGAGCCCTCAGCTATGCTATGACATCCTAGTCCATGGGGTGGTTCTGGCTGGTTGTCTGTATGTGTGTTGCACAGCCCAGCAAGGCAAAGCTCTCCGGATGCTCCCTTCCCAACATTCTCTCAGGCTCCCTTCTGCACAGACGGTGGGGATGGCATCTTTGGGCTTGACTTGATGTTATCGTGGAGCTGGACCCCAATCCCAGCTCCCCAGAGGCAGAACTGCTCTTTTCCCCAGAGCCCTTCATTCCTGTCTACTGACATAGAAACTGACATGCTTATTTATCCCCCATGACCTCTTGAGGGAAGAACTGATGTATCCATTCATTTATATAATAAACCTATTTTATATTAAATGCCTAAACTGTGCCTCGCTAGGTGCTAGGAGACATGATCAGCAAAACAACCTGGTTCTGTCTTCAGGGACTTACAGTCTGGAAACACACAAGTGAATCAGGAAACCACACAAATATAACAATATGGCAAGAGCTCCAAAGCAAAGTGCAGAGAGCTGTGCGTGTGTAAGCAGGGACCTGAGCATTGTGTCTTATGGGAGCTGAAATCCTAGGATGAGTCAGGTGAGCAGGGGGAGAAGGCAAAGATGCTGAAGCCAAAGGAAACTTGGCTAGAGCAAAGTAGGGGGTGAGGAGGAATGTCTCATTCACCTTTGCATCAGGATCCCCGGCTCACACCTGGCACCTACTGCCTGTGCATAATAAGTATTTGTTGAATGAATGAATGAATGACTTGTATAAATTCCCCTCTGATAGGCATCAAGCTGCCCAGTTTGTACAGACTAAAAGATAAGTGTTTTTGTTCTTGTTTCTTGCTACCTGTTCTTCACTGTAATAGAAAATGTGCAAGTAACCTTCCAAGAGTCTGTATGGAGAGATTATGCCATAAGTTTCAGCATGGAAATGGGCACTATTAGTTTCTGCTTAAATATGATAATTTAGGCTAAATATAATATTCAGATTAAAATTCTGTTGAAACAGTTGGAAAGTTGCCATATTTAGCAAATAAAAATGTCCCACGTAGCCACAGTATAGCAGTTCCTCAAAATGTTAAACATAGAATTACCATATGATCCAACAATTCCACTTCTAGGTATATACACCAAAAATAATTGAAAGCAGGGACTGAAACAGATATCTGTGCACTGATATTCATAGACACATTATTCACAATAGCCAAAAGGTTGAAACAGCACAAATACCTATCAACAGATGAATGAACAAAATATGGTGTGCACATACAATGAAATATTATTCATCCTGAAAATGAATGACATTCTGATACATGTTACCACAGAGATGGACTTCGAAAATATCATGCTAAGTGGAATAAACCGACACAAAAGGACAAATATGATATGATTACACTTATAGAAAGTACCTAGAATAGGAAAATTTCTAGAGACAAAGAGTAGATTAGAAGTTACCATGGGCTGGGGAAAAGAAAGAACCGGGAGTTGTTTTTTAATGGGTATAGAGTTCAGGTAATGAAAAAGTTCTAGAAATGGATAGTGGTAATGGTTGCACAACACTGTGAATATGTATAACACCCCTAAAATGTATACTTCAAAAGGGTTAAAATGGTAAATGTTATGTAGATTTTACCACAATTTTTTAAAGAGCATCTTGATTTTTTTTAAGTCCCCTGTAATACTTGGGACACACTTAAACTGAAAAATTGCTCATTATCTGAAATGGAAATTTGATGAGATGCCCTATATTTTATCTGATAATCCTAATTGAAGAGCTTTCTCTTCACCATGGGATTCCTGGGACCTTACCAAAATTTCAGGGCCATATTTCCCAAACCAAAAATTTGTGCTTAAGATTTGATAATAAAGAGTGTAGAAAACAGTTGCAGAAAGTCAGGAGGAGTCGTGCCTACCCTAATTATAGATTGAACCATAGAGAGAGGCCACAAAGTGACTCCCTCAGCCCTTGCTCACTCCATCAATGAAGAGGTAGAGATTAGAAATCTTGGTTGGGTTTCCCATCTGTTGTTTAATCATCATGATCCACAAATGCTGTAAAAGCTGGTTATAAACCCCTTCTTATGATTGACCACGTGGCTAGAATTACAGTTGCAGATGGCGATGCTCATGCGTGCAACTCAGACGATAGCCTTGTCCCCTGCCATCAATGGATCTTCACACCAGAGTTGGTAAGAACCCATGGGGTGCCCAGATGCCTAATTGTACCAGCATTTGCACCCATGCCTTCTCAAGGAAAGAAACCGCCTGAACAGCTCATTGTGCAGCACGAAACAACAGGTGCAAAAGGCAAAGGCCACTTTGGAGCCATTTGGACCAAAGAACATGACTCTGCATAACAAGTGCCACAAACTTGGTGTGCCTGCATCAACCTGCCTGTGAGATGGGCTCAGCATCCTGCCACAGCCCCAGAGTCTACAGTGGTGTTCCAGGTGGTCCCACCTACTCCTTCTCTCAACAGAATGAAAGACAGCTGGGAGGGCATAGCACGAAGTGATGGGTCGCGTCCAATTCATTTTTACTAGGTGCTGACAAGTCACTGCAAAAGTCTGGAAATGTGTAGCACAGCAAAAACACACGGGTCACAATGCACTGGTGAATGATTACCACAGGAGAAATTCATTACAGGCTGCTCTCAGCTCCCATCACATAAGGAAGTGTTACATTAACAAGATGGAAGGTCCCTGTGGTCCCCTCCCCAACACAGCCCCCACTGCCACCGCCTGCCACCCCACTATTTCAATTTGTGTTGCATGGTGGGAACAGAGCCCACAGGCGGGGGAGGTTAATTCTGCTGCACTAATCAAAAAGGGGGTCGCAGTGGCAGCCAAAGCCAAGCGAAGCAGATTTGACCTGCGCACTGCATGAAATCCCTTCTGCTAGCCTGCACCGGTTAGGACCGTCATCTTTGGGCACCTAGATGTGGCATGAACACAGGGTGACTCTTCTGTTAGCTGTTCATGTAACTTGCTTCCTATGGAGAGAGTGTGTTGTTTCCCTATACCCTCATCCCTGGCCCTCATCCCTATTGGCACCCAGTTCCCTTGGGTTTTTAACCTTTTCTCACACAGACACTGACGGGGAACCTAGTTGTTGCCAGCATGGAAGCTGTGCTGGAGACTGTGGAGTAGCCAAGAAGAATAAGACATGCTGGGCTTGGAGCTGCTCTGGAACAAGTTCTGGGGTGATGGGGATGGAGCACCTCCCATTTGTAGAGGTTGATAAATCAAATGGCCTTTAGGTCCTTGCTCTCCACTGTCACATGCAGTCTATGTCTCGTTCTTCCCTCTAATCTCCCTTCTCCAATTACCACTTCCCACATTAAGGATTCACGGGCCACAAATGGAGGGTCAGCAGAGAGGCAACTGCGTGAGACAGAAGGGTCAACAGTTCTTCCTTAATGGGATTTCTGCTCCTTCAAGATGCCATTCACATGCAGAGGGGCCGGCCAAAGGGACCTACTTTTAAAGTCAAATGCACGGCCAGGCCCAAGATGGATGGCTCTGCCTGGGAAGGGGGGCTCTGGACAGGTGCCTTCCTAAGGAGCCCAAAACAGTGTCTTGGCCTCACTCCTGTGCCCCACCTCTCACCACTGAGAGGCCCGGTGAGTTCCTGTAGCAAATGTCAGCCTGAAGTGGATGAGCCAACCCCAGCGCACTCACCAGCCAATGCGATGTTAAATATGAAACCTCCCTGTAGCCGGCCTGGGCTGAAAGCCGCCGTTTCATTATGCAGCTTTCTCTGGGCTTAAGAAGAGAGCTCGCCTCTCCCAAAAGCTCACCGTGGAGACTCACCCTCAGCCTTCTGGGCATCAGGGAAACCTTCAAAACGGTTCAATTTGTCCAAGCCCATCGATCTTTAATGTCACAGTCTACATTTTCTCCTCTCCTCCTTTTTCAAAGCAGCCAAAAAGGAAAATGTCACTGCATTTGGGGCCAATTCAAAAGCCAGGCTTAGACAAATGTTCTATTTCGTTCTCCCCAGCCCCGGTGTTTTTATCTCCTGCGGTGTTTTCAGGGACTGCACCTCACCCCACTCCACTCCTGTGTTCACCTGGTGTCTTTCTGGCCCGCTTTATTGTGTGTCCTTCGCTCACCTTCACTTCTCAAAGTCCTCTTTGTGACTGAGCCTCTGCTAGAGAACATGATGTTGATTGTGTCGTTTTTGTTTTGTTTTGTGTTTTTGAGACGGAGTCTTCCTCTGTCACCCAGACTGGAGTGCAGTGGTGCAATCGCGGCTCTCTGCAACCTCCGCCTCCCGGGTTCAAGCCATTCTCCTGCCTCAGCTTCCCGAGTAGCTGAGATTACAGGCGTGAGCCACCATGCCTGGCCCACGATATTGATTTTTATGGGGGTAGTGGGGTCTCCCTGGGGGGACTGCCAGGTGAGGCTGCTGCCACCCCCTTCCACTTCCCAAACAGGTTTGGAGGTTCAGCAGCTGATACACGTAAATGTCCCCAGTTCTGCCTTTTAGAAACTGTATTCCCCAAATTTGTCCAAAACACATGGAATTGTCCCCAGCCGTGACAGATGCGGTTAGGAGCACTGTCGGCACCTCCCCTCCCCTGTGTGCCTTAAAAAGACCCTTTAAGCTGTGCAGGGCAGGTGGCAGCTCAGATGAAGATGACAATCAGAATGTATCGCTGACAGTCTCTGGCTCACCCAGGAATAGAGAGCCAAAGCACTGATTGATACCTGAGAGGGTAGCTGTCTTAGGGAGGACACAGAAGAGAGATAAGGGACTCAATCAGTGTCAGAGCTGTCCCAACACAACACAGCCATTAATCACTTTGGGTAAAGATTCTTGGCTGCTGAAGTGGAGGAGGGCAAGCAGGTAATAGAAAAACAGAGGGAGAAGCAGCTGTGTGGGCCGGACAGTTCCAGGATGGACAAGGCGCTTGGCCTCACCTGGATGGATGGACAGGCAGGCCTGATTTGGAGATCTCCATCTGTCCATTCTCAGCCCAAGGAAAATGCCCACAGGATTTTCCTAAATTCATTGCACAGAATTAAAATATAATCCAGGGTGAACTTTAAAGTATGTGAATTATGTCTCAATAAGGCTATTATAAATATATAGACTCCAATCAGCAGCCCAGGACAGCTGCAGTAGAAACCCTCCCTCCCGCCGCCCTCCCACCACATGGATGCAGAGGAGACCATTGCTGATATTCTCTCCTTGTCCTTACCCACCTGTACCTGAATGAGATGCAGCACATGGTGAACCATGAGGAAAACAGGGCTCAAAGACTAAGCATTTCAATGAGAAAAGATCCCTCCCATTCCAGAAAGCCGCAAGACTGCACTTCAGCAATTCCCAACCATATTACGCATGTGATTAGTACTGGCCGAGCACATTTTAGAGACTGTCTTTCAATGTGTTTTAATTAGACATTTAAAAACAATAACTCTGTTTTTTTGTCCAGGGAACAGAGATTCCTAAGTTGGAAATAATGAATGGATTAGTGATTAATTCATTGCTGGCAGGTGTGGGGAGAAGCTGTCTGTAGCTTCGTAGTTTTTTTTGTCCCCTTTCTCTCTTAAGATTGTTCTTTCTTATTTTAATTAATTTTCTTGCCACCCCAGCACTTCTCTTATCAAATATTCAAATAAACTAAACAAGTGGAGTATACTGAGACCAAAGTACTCAATATGGTGTTTAATTGGAATTGTAGCCTGTTTTCTCCCTGAGGGGTATCAGATACCTGGAAGCTTTTCCTGGCAGTGGAAATGGACTCCAAAAGTGCATTTTTAGCATCTAGTTAATCTTCCTTTCAGGTGCCGAGGGCATGGCTTGATTGAAACAGGGAGCAGCCATTGGGTGATTTGTGGTTACTCTTGCCTTGCCTGGTAAGGAACAGAAGTGAGAACATAGCGAGGCTGTGAATCTTCTCTCCATTCACTCTGCTCCACTGTTTGCATGCTTGTGTCTGTGCCACCTGAATGCTCGACACTGGGGGCATGATCCAGCTGTTGGACATGCCAGGTCTGGTGACGGCTGCCTGCCCTCGGCTGCCAGCATCTCACTCAGCTCAGCAGGAGGGCTGCCATCACTGCTGATGCTTACAACATAGTTTGGCACAAATATCCTGCATCCATGTCCTCAAACCCAAGCCACAATTAGCAGGGAGGGGCAGGGCATGTGCTCATGTGCAAGGGCCACAGCACTAGCCTCTCAGCGAAGGTGAACTTTATGGTCTGTCCTTTTCAAAAGAACACTGCTCAGAACAGCTATGGCGCAGTGCACTTTCTAAACTCGGGACTATCTTGAATGAGTGAGCAGTCCTGTATGACACTAGATCTGCAATTGAGCCAGAGCTGTTGGCTACTTCAAAATGAGTTACAGGTTTCAGAACACCACTTGGTGCCTTCTAACAGTGTGAGATCCCTTAGCAGAGACAGCCTTGGCTACCTTCTCAAAAGCAGCCACACGGTTGAGCCCTGACCATATATTTATCCATAAATGATGGTGAGTACTAATAAAGAAGGAATGGAAGAGGAGTTTTTAAGGTGGGTCTCTGGAGGCCATGGTTTCATTCAGCCCAAAGTATTTTCCTCCAGATTGAAGCAAAGACAGAAGTAGCCTGCTGTGACTAATGGAGCTCAGGTGATTGCTTGCCAAGCATTTTAATAATGGGGTGGCTGACAGGTGGAATAGGGTGGGGATGGTGGAAAAGAGCAATGGACAGTAGGGACATGGTCAGCAGTTAGCTGGTAAAGAAATGAGCATTGCTTCCAAAGGCTTCCAAAACTAGGCAGCGGGGAATGAGGGATTCAGCCAGAGGAAAGATTTCCTGGTACTTCCCTCCATTTTTTTTTCTCTCTCCCAAGTTTGGAAGCATCAGAGAGCCGGAAAATTGGGACACAGATCCCTAAAGGAGTTCCTATTGGGTGACCATGTATATGGTTTTTAAATTCTCAAGGATAAACTACTAGACAGCTACGAAGAAAAGGAGAAAGTTCTTTATGTATAAATATGAAAAGATCTTTAAGACATACAGTTAAACAAAAAATCAAGGTGAAGAACCATGCCTAATATGCAGGATGTGTAATTTGTAATTTGCAGAGTCCAGTGTGAAATGAAATTATAGGGTTCAAAATTATTAAGAATTTCAAGCCAGTGACAGCAAAGCATGAAATCAACTGCACCACCCTCCTGCACTCAGAGCCCTGTGTATCTTCCACACTCCCACGCAGTCAGTCCTGCCGGTATGTTTCCATTGCAGTAAACCTAAAATGTTAAGTAAGAAATAAGTACGGTTTTCCTATGGGCAGCGGGGCTGAGAACTACGAGGAAGGAGGACAAAAGAGGGAGGAGAATTTCCACTGTATACCTATTTATATTTGTCAATATTTGAATCATGTAAATGAATTACCTATTCAAAAATTTAAATAATTTTAAAAAGTCCTCAGGGCTCCACAAAACCCCATGCAGACCCTAAGCAACACGTGGAATCCCATTCACATTTATCAGTGATTACATGTTGCTATGTGGAGGTCCTGTGCATGGGAAGAAGCTATGAGAACAGAAGCATCTGATTATAATAACTGAAGCAACAGCTATCCTCTTTCTCACCCAGTCACTTGCTTGCCACTGGACATAGATTTCTATGAAGCCAAATAAAACAGAAAATGTTTTCTCACTCTGTGATCTCTATCAGGTTCCTCTCACCCCTGTGAACTTCACTAGGCCTCGGGCACATGGGCTACTGCTTATTTTCACAGCTGCCCTATAGGTTAATAAGTGCTACTCTTCTGAGCAGAGAGACTCTAAATCTCACTAAAAGAGTGGGTTAGATGAATGCATCCACAGTAACAGTAATAATCAGAAATAACAAGATGCTTCCAGTTTGACAAGACCCACTTGTGTGTCTCCACAATGGTGCCACTCAGAGAAATGGGAGGCACCTTGTATTAGTGTGTTCTCACACCGCTATAAAGAACTACCTGAGACTGGGTAATTTATTTTAAAAAAAAAAGAGAGAGAGAGAGATTAATTGACTCACAGTTGCGCAGGCTGTATAGGAGGCAATGGATGGGGAGGCCTTAGGAAACTTACAATCATGGGAGAAGGCGAAGGGAAAACCAGTATGTCTTACGTGGTGGGAGCAGGAGGAAGACAGAGAGAAGTAGGAGGTGCCACACACTTTAAAACAACCAGATCTCATGAGGACTCTATTACAAGACAGCATTCAGGGGATGGTGCTAAGCCATTAGAAGTCACCCCCATGATCCAATCACCTCCCACCAGGCCCCACCTCAAACACTTGGGATCACAATTCAACATGAGATTTGGGTGGGGACATAGAGCCAAACCATATCACTCCTGAACCACAAATAATCAAATCAATAATAGTTTGCATGTATTGAGTACCTACAATGTATTAAATGAATTATTCATTTAATCCTCATGATTCCTGCAAGGCAGATTCTACTACTTTTTGCATTCTATAGATAAGGAGAAGTCCAAAAAGGAGAAGTAACTTGCCAAACATTGCCCGGTAAGTAAAGGAAGGAGCCAGATTTGAACACAGACATTCTAGCGCCAAAGACCACACTCTCAACCATTAATCACAAAGAAGAGAAGCCTCGCTTTTCAAGTAAACGATGCATATAATAAAGATCATTGGCTAAAATGTAATACATCATCTTAGCCGTTCCGCTCAACAAAATCTTCTACCTTCCAGAACACAATGGGGATAATTTAGAAGTAAGGGCTGCAGATTTTTATTTTGGTAAATATGGCTATGAATTCTTTTGTGCCATCAAGTCAGATGAATGCTAGGCTCACCATTGCTTGAGGCCTGCATTAATGTTCAGTATGGCCCTGAATTCTCTATTCTTTGGAAACAACATTTCTAAGATGATGGCAACTTGACAGCTCTTGGAAACAATTTCCTAGGGACTTACCCACAAGATCTCCAAGTGATGCAAGAGGCTGAGGCAGTTAAGAAGAGTGAGGGAGGAATTACTTCCAAGAGTACAGATAAGTCAAGAAAATAATCTAGAGTCACAGAAGATCAAGATCAGAGGCAGATGTTCACATTCCTGGGCTGAGGAAAAGACTCCAGGGCTTGGCTCAAATTGGCCATAGAAATTGCATGAAGGTGGAATTAAACCCCAACATTCCCTGGGAACTTTCCCCCTTCTAAGTTGTCTAAGACACCAAGAACAAGTATCTATACAAGAGTACTGTACACATATCTGTACTATCTATCTTGTCCTGCATTTATCTTCTACCAAATTGTGGTGTCTACTTTGATGAGAAAGCCAATTTCACATCTTTCTGTCTCAGAACCAAAAAACACTACAAGGCACAAGATGGGTCTTTAATATATGTTTGTTGAAATGGCAAATGAATGAATGAATGATTCATCAGTCAATTGATAAACACCCTTAATCCTTAATAGCCATGTTATGCAAGTAATATCTCATTATGACAATTCAACCTCTCCCTGCAGCTCACCAATAAAATATTCAAATGTTTTTTATTCTAATGACACTTTGTGATAATTGCTAGAAATCCTATTCCCAGGAGGCAGGAGCCAAAGATGAAACCAAACCAATATCAGATTTCCTCATCAAGACTTGGAAAGTGAAAACAAAATGACTTGAATGCAATAAAAGGGAATATTTTGCAGATCAGCTTAATATATTGCCCTTGAAGTGCTTAAATGTGTTTGTGTGATGTTGTCAAGTAACTATTCAATAAATACTTTAAAGCTTGTTTGGCTTGTTGAAATTTAAAATATTAAGAAAAAGAAAAGAAGTTTGACTGATTTTTGCAAATTCAATACCCAAAGTAGTGTAGAAGAAAATAAAAGCAGCTGGGATTTGTGTAGTTGCTAATTTAGTTGAAGAATAATCATCCATCTAAGCAAAAATACTTCCTCTGCCACATCTGGAGAAACCAGTTGTAGAGGGAAAGTGCGGGTTGGTTGCCAAAAGGACATTTTCCATATTGAAGAAAATCTTAATTTTATGCAAATTGCCATTCGATCTTTTATTTTTTTTCTCTTTCCTCTTTCAAAGCAATGAAACACAGGAAGCAAAAAGGTGATTTGGAGACTTTTATGGAATTGATAAAGTCATACTTTCTTAGGAAAGAGATTAGCTGAAACTTGGCCAGGTGATAAGACATTACAAGAAGGTCAAAGTATTAAAGATTTCCAAAAAAAGCTGCAGGATGAGAAAGTCTGCCAGTAGCTTATAAGAAGAGACCAAGGGATTGGGGATTTTCAACATTAACAGGAATTGAAAATCTGGACCTTTACTTAAAGGAAAAGTAGAGTTACCTTTAAACAATGATTGATAATAATCAAAGTCTAGTGGGATAAAGAACTTAACCTGAAGACAGATTTTTTGGTAGAGTATTTCTTTGTATGTTGTTCTACGTTGAGTATTACTTTCTATACTGTTCTTACTATTTTATATTTAGATTTTTTGGGGGGGGAGGGGACTAAGTCTCGCTCTTGTCACCCAGCCTGGAGTGCAATGGCACAATCTCGGCTCACTACAACCTCCACCTCCCAGGTTCAAACGATTCTCCTGCCCCAGCCTCCCAAGTAGCTGGGATTACAGGCACCTGCCAACCCATGCCTGGCTAATTTTTGTATTTTTAGTAGAGACGGGGTTTCACCATGTTGGCCAGGCTGGTCTGGAATTCCTGACCTCAGGTGATCCGCCCACCTCGGCCTCCGAAAGTGCTGGGATTACAGGAGTGAGCCACCCTATAGTTAGATCTTTAATTTGCATTTCTGTTTTTCTCAAAACAAGTGATTCTCAAAACTTTATCTGCATCAGAATTACCAAGGAAGTCTTTTAAAAATGGAGATTCCTAATCCCAGATAGTCAAATTCATTGGGTATGGGGTTGGGGTTCAGGAATCTGTGTTTTAACAAAGTAAAGGTAATAGGGCCTGGATAATTTAATGCAAGCGATTCACACCTCACTTTTGAGAAGTTACTCTCGTTAAATATGTTCCAGGTACTGTCCCGGATCTCTGCAGCTGTAGCAACGAAGCGCCACCTACTGGAAATTTACCAAATTACAGGCATAATGGAAAGGAGAACTGAGAAATCAGTGTAGTGATTTTGTCATTTAACTGTGATGTTGTCAAATAACACTCTATAAATGTTTCAAAGCTTACCTGGCTTATTCAAATTTAAAATATTAAGAAAATTAAAATAGGTTTGAATGACGTTCACAAATTCATACTAAAAGTAATGTGGGAGAAAAATAAGCAGTGGATTTGTATAATGACTAATTTATTATAAAGTTTCAGAGTCTAGGACACATAGAAACAGGACACAGGAGGAAGGTTGGAAAGCCACAGAAACACATTTTACCTACTTTTCTATTCTTCCTGCTTCTCGCTGGAAGTAATGGGCTGATAATTAACCTCAAGCCAATTTGTTATGCTTGATTTAAGAAGTCACCATTTGGCTGCAAATCTGTTTTGCCCCACTTGCACATCTCTCCAGGTAAGGCATGTCCAAACCTGCCTTACTCATTCTATGTATGTTCTTCTGATTCCATTGCAACCTTTCCCTCATTTGGGAGGATGTGGGAAGGAAATGGAATTGAATGAAAAGGAAGTCTGTACCAGACAGCATTTTGCCCCCTCCCAAATACATATCATGACAACCATCAAGGAATAGGAGCTCTGGGTAACACAGCTTACTCCCATGGAGAGGTGTTTGACTTGGGAAGTAAGATACTGCTATACCAACCTCTCATTTCTCCATTCATCAGCAACAATAGATGGCACAAGGCATCCAACCCTTGCAGGAAGCAGCTGCCTTACAGCATGGCATGAAAAAGCATGGAGCATTTGGCTTTAGACAGTAATTTACATGACCAAGGGCAAATTACTTAGCCTCTCTAAGCATCATTTTCCTCCTCTATTAAAGGGGTATTCTTACCTTGTGGGGTTGTAAGAATTTGAGTAATACATGCAAAATGCCTGGGATGTAATAGGTGTTCAATAAATGGTAGTTATTATTTTATGCATGAGACTCGGGCTAATGTATGTGTGAGCATTTAGTTATTAATTAGAAGGTAAATGAAAGCTGGCTGGAGGGAATTGCATTTGACCTTTAGCAAATTATTTCATTTAGATGCGCTGATGCAAAACTCTCACGTCTTATGAAGAAAGACAAAAATAAATCGGGCTGACAAAAGATATTTTAAAAAATACTCAATCTCCCTCCAACATCCTCTCAGTCTATGGCCACCCCACTATAATTTATATGCCATCTGAGGAGATGTTTGTGCCTTTCCCTCTCTTGTCATAGTCAATCGCTGGCTGATCAGGGGCCAGACTCAGCTCTGAAAAACCTTTTTGAGAATCCGCATCTAATGACTGCTCCAAAAAAGAACTCCTAATGCTTTTCGTTTTTCCTCCAAATAAGCTTGCCGTCAAATTAGCTTAGGTGTATTGTCTAAATTATCCCTAGGCTGAGTTTGGCACAACTGGTGCAACATGATGCAGGGGCCTGATGCATTTGTTTCTCCACAGGCCCATTTTATTGAACGACAAAGAGAACCTGCCACACTCCATGTAAAGCACCTTATGGGAGCCCATGTTATGGGAGTCCATTTGTTTGCAGAACCATGGTCTATTACAGGAAGGGCAGAAGCATCTGTGCCAGCTGATGAGAGGAAAGGGAAAAGAGAAAGTGACAAAGGTTTGCGGCAGACCAGAAACAGAAGAGACACACAGACACATCGTGACCTTATCTTGCAAATCCTTGGAAGTTCACTATGTGTACAGGAGTTCTGAGACTTGACAAATCAATGGGAGACAAAAGAAGGAGGGCTAATGAGAGGATGAGGATCCATGAAGGTGTTTCCATGGTGGAGAGCAATGCATGAAAGAAGTAGCAGCTTGCAAGAGACTAAGAGCGATTAAAAGGCTGGGGCTAGCCCTTTTTGGCAGAAAAGGCAGTGACAAAGAACTGACTGACAGCAGTAGGGAAGAAGAGAGCTAAGTCTACTGCACTTAAGGGAAAAAAGAACTAGAAAAAAAAGGAGAGCTGTAACAGGAAATCAATTGCTGATACTACCCTGCTGGAAATATTGCAGATCCCACGACTAAAAGGAAAGAGATTGGTGTTTTTCACATGTGATTCTCTCACGCTATATAACACATGGGTAATTGGTGCTATCAGGGGCCTCATCTTCAGTTTCTCTGTCTCTCAACATAGCTGGGATAAGGATGTATTAGAAAGTCCAACCCAATGAACTTTGCAAAAGGGCTGTGATTAGCTTTGGAAGGCTCCGACTGTGCAAGCAGCCAATATAATAAGCTCACTTGTTGTGACTGATTACAGCTATTACCAAGCCTGCATATTTCTGCCTTCTAATGCCCACAGAGGAGTGGGAAGGAAAGTCAGCCAAGCATCCCTGGGACTGGTTTATTAAGCTAATATACCAGGCATTGCCCATTTTGCATCCTGAGAAGCCATCAAGCCCTTTGAACTTAGCATTTTCATTAGAAATCATCTATTTTAAATAATGATACAGTGAATCTTTAGACTGCTTTTTATCCAAGGACCTCAAAATACATTACTATTACTGCTGATTCTTAGCATTTGGAAGATGGTATTACATTAATTTTCTAGATGGTTAAACCAAAGCATCTAATGGTGAAATGCAAAATCAGCTGCAAAGGCAGGGAGAGTTTAGAGTACTCAGGGTTGAACTCTTATCATTTATCTCCATAACTCCATTTACTGTGCACATGCCAGTACCCAGAGGCATAATTATGAGCTAGGAGCACATGAAGACTTTATGAATGTCCATTTGTGGAGGACATTGCTCATGTTGGTGGCTGCCTGACAACTTTCAGGTATGCTTCTTATGTTTGGGGAGGAGCTCACTTTCCTAGTTTCCTTTGCAGGGGCAAGGCAGACATGTGACCTGGAATCTACTAATCAGATGCTCTGGTGAAAGCAACAAGTCTGATTTCTGGTACAGAAGCTGAACACAGCAAATTATAGTGTCAATGTCATGATGGTGGCAGCAGAAGCTTCCCCATCAAACTAGTTTGACAGCACAGTCGTAGGCATGTTTCTGGAAGTTTAACCTCTCACCTGGTTCTCCAGCTCTTAAAATGATTTTACAAACTCTTTTTAACAAACACTTTCTCTGCAAAATTAGCCAGACTCAGCTTCTGTCACTTGCATCTAAAAACCCTGAAAAGTATTCCTTTATAGCCCATGAAAAATAGAGGTTTACAGACCTTTTTTAGTACTTTTAGATGGTTTGAAAACTGATTATCAGTCCATTTTGAAACTTAATTTACTCAATTAATATTTAGTATTTACAAATATCTAGTATTTATTAAGCACCTACTATGTGCAAAACACTGTGCTAAGTATTGTGGGAAACATTTGCTGAGTGCTTGCTGTGTGCACTCAGCAAATATTTCCCACAATACTTAGCACAATGGCAGACATGGCCACTACCCCCAAGATCTTACAGTCCATAGGGATCAAACAGGAGCAGACAGAGTAGGTCAGAGGCAGTTTTAGTAATTCAAGAAAGAGTTGATGGTAGTTTAGACAAGGGAATTAGGGGTGGACATACAGGAAAAAAAGGACAGACCCAGAAGATATCTAGGAGGTAAAAATAGAGGGAATTTGGCAATAGATTGGATATGGGGAAATGCAATGGGGTCGTAGACGACTCCTGGGTTTGTCATTTGAGCCTCTGGATAGACAGTGGTGTCCATCCCTGAGAGAATGTTGGAAGAAAACCAGATTTTGTAGGGACATCGCAAGTTCAGTCTCAGATGTGTTAAATAAGTTGCCTTTGGGGCATCCATGAGGCAGCTGCATATTAACGGATCTGGAACTTAAAATCCAGGACTGGGTTGAAGTCATGAAGAGTCCTTGCGTAATTGACGTAACTGTGTGAATGGGATTTCTTAGGGAAGAATATAGCCTGAGAACCAGAGAGGACCTTGGATTTGTTCTTAAGGAGTATCAAATATAGGTCTAAAAATTAGGGGAGCCACTCCTCAATGGTTACCAAAAATCTAGTTCACCTATTAAAAAAAAAAAAGTGAAACACATTAATCAAAGAAACATGTCTTGATTCTCCAAGTACAAACTCTTCTATAATAATGATCCCACACTCAGAGACCAGCCCAGTCTACTACTAAGTCAATGGGCCAGGTAGGGCCTGGGGCACACAGGAAAGGACATGTCCTGTCTAAAGAGAGCAGCTGATTCTAAGCTCAGACAAGTTATTCCCATATATAATACCTATATCCAAATCCCTCTATTAAATTCCCCACTGTTTGAAATAATTGCCATGATTTTACATTTATCTGAATGCACCTTGACAAAAACAGCATTATCCCAGATTTCTAGAGTCAGAGCCCAATTCTTGCTTCTGACTTGGAAACAATCTTCAGTTACCTTAAATTATTTTCCTTACTAAAGTCCTCTATTTTTCTATTTCCAAATGGCATTGATACCTACAAAAGACAGATCTTCTACTGCGAGTGTTTTTCCTAGCTTCTACAACTCCCCCAAATTATCTTCCAGTGTCTAAGACTCTAACGACAGTTGTCCCACCCTACAATCCCCTTCGCTACTCAAATTCATCCTAAAAAAAAAAAGGGTAATTTGGTATTCTGGCCCCATGGTGTGGAATGTAAGGAAAAGCAATCAGCTGAACAAAGAGTAATCATCTCCTGGCCCCGTAAGACAGGTTGGGATTAGGAAGCAAGACAGTAGGTTCCTATGCTCCTACCAGCATATCTGAGTGGTAGAGCCCAGGTCACATATCTGCATTGCAGCTGCAAAGGAGACTGGGAAGGTGAGCTCCTACCTCAAACCTACGAATGAACTTTAGAAGCCAGAGACAGAAGGGAAGGACAACAGGTTCTGGAGCAACGTTGAAGATTACAGAAAGAATGGGAGGAACTGGCTCTCAAAGTTAATTAATTCTGGCCTCTGATACTTTTGCCATTCAACATCAGTATATTTTCCTGAAGGTCTGGGATATATATATATATATATATATATATATTTTTTTTTTTTTAGACGGAATCTCGCTCTGTCACCCAGGCTGGAGTGCAGTGGTGCGATCTCGGCTCACTGCAAGCTCTGCCTCCCAGGTTCACGCCATTCTCCTGCCTCAGCCTCCCAAGTAGCTGGAACTACAGGCACCTGCCACCACGCCCAGCAATTTTTTTGTATTTTTAGTAGACACGGGGTTTCACCGTGTTAGCCGGATGGTCTCAATCTCCTGACCTCGTGATCTGCCCACTTCTGCCTCCCAAAGTGCTGGGCATGAGCCAAAGTACAGGCATGAGCCACCGCACCCGGCCGAAGATATTTTTTATTATGTGCATTCAGAATTTTTTGCCTTCTCAATATTCCTCTGCAAGAGTACATTGCATGTACTAATTATAACTGCCAGCTATTGACTAAATCTGATATGTAGCTGAACTGGATTTATTTCTTAGCTTAGTGTTACAACACACACACATCTAATCAAGTTCTCCCTCCCCCTTCCCACCTCCTCCAACCCCAAACTATAATTATTAAACCAAGAAATGTGAAACAAAGCACACTATCAGCACACGTGTGTGGTAAAGCAGCCACTGCGACTTGCCCTGCTTCAGCATCACCAGGTGAGACAACCACACACCTTGCCTTGTATTGCAGCTTCTAAGGCAAACATCCTTCAGGAAACATGATACAGGACCAGAAACAAGAGTATAATTACAAATCTGTTGTTATTTTCTACAGAATCTTGGTTGGGGTAAGAGCTTGCCTCCAAAATTCCCTTTTTGTTGACATTTGGCAGGACTTCTGTCAACAAAATTACATCAACCAACAGCTAGCAGTATTCGGCATGTGGTAAATACTCAATACCTGTTTTTAAGAATCAGAAGAAAATCCAACGAAAATGAGCCCTGTCTAATCTCATAAGTGAAAAAGTTAAAGCAGTTAGTATAGCAGTTAGTGCCAAGTACTTAGTAAGTGCTATGTAAGTATGAGCTATTGGGGTTATTATCATTATCTAGAGTCACTGTTGTTTCTTGTTCACATTCTGGTCATCCAGAAGGTCCTCTCCCATTTCCCTCTGTCCTGTCCTCCCTCTTATTTAAATACTATCAACTACAAATAAAAAATAATAAAATAAATACTGTCACAACTTGCAAGGAAATTTAAACCACCCCCTCCTCTCTCTCTTCTCTCTGTCTCTCTCTCACATACACAAACACACACACACACAGTGAGAGAGCATAGCCTCGCTCTCATGCACTGCTGATGGGAGTGTATGCAGCACAACTCCTACAGAAGGCAATTTGGAAACAGCTATCAAAATTACAAACGCATGGCTAGGCATGGTGGCTCACGCCTGTAATCCCAGCACTTTGGGAAGCCAAGGTGGGCAGATCACTTGAGCCCAGGAGTTTGAGACCAGCCTGGACAACATGATGAAACCCTGTCTCTATTAAAAATACAAAAATTAGCCAGGCGTGGTGGTGCATGCCTATAATCCCAGCTATTCAGGAGGCTGAGGCAGGAGAACTGCATGAACCCAGGAGGCGGAGGTTGCAGTGAGCCAAGATCACACCACTGCACTCCAACCTGGGTGAAAAAACAAGACTCCACCTTAAAATATATATGTATATATTTTTAAATTACAAACACATAGACTTCTCAACCCAGCAGGCTGCATTGGAGAGTTTATTTTACAGATTAACTCTGCACCCATGTGACATGTAATAAGTACAAGATTGTTTATTGCAGTCTTGTTTGAAATGGCAAAATGAAAATAAGCCAAGTGTTTGCCAGTAGGGAACTCACTAAATAAACTTTGTAATAAGCATAGAATGGAATATTATACAGCGATGAACCAAATTTTCAATGAGGAAGACCTCTATGTACTTACATAAGAAAATCTCCAAAATATATTGCTAAGTTAAAAAAATAAGGCACATAAGGACAGTGTACAAAACATCTCAAATTCTGTATAAAAAAGCAGGGAATAAAAATGTATACTTCTATTTGTTTTACCTTAAGAAACTCTGGAAAGATATGGAGGAAACTAAGAGGAATGATTGTCATGGCAGGGAATGGAGAATTAGGCCAATGAAGTGGGTGAGGGGAAACAGGGTAAAAAGGAAAACTTTTTACCATAAAACTTTTTATTGTCTATTCAACATAGATGAAAAAGAGAGAGAGAGAGTGCACCATCTTTTTTTCAAGGAGAAAGGAAAGAAAACCTGGTCTTCTCTCTGAGGCACTTATTTGCCTGCCATGCGCTATGGTTGAAGTTGATGGCCTGGAAGTTCGCCATCTTGAACAGTCCTAGTCCCCATTTTCCAGGCTTCTTCCCCTCCACACTTTGGGCTGGGCTGGGAAACTGTCCCTAGAAAGCTGGACCCCTGTGCCGACTAGCTTAATACAGTCTGTTGGGCTATGATCCTATGTGTACACGCATGTATTCCTTCTGGGACACAAGAGTATAAATTAAGAAAAATCTCTTGGATCCCAGACTCAGTATTATAACTCTTCATTTCTTTGCTTTCATTGGTTTCAAGTCAGCCATTTAATATGATTTGCAAATAGCTTTGTGTGGTATGATATTAGAGGTCAGAAGACTTCTCAATCCATCTAAAAATACATAAACACGCCACAACAAAAATCCATTAAAGTAGAAATAGCTAATCTCTTACATAAGGAGAATAAATAATTCACCTCCAGGCTCTCCCACCATAAATCAGTTGTGCCCTTATCAGACACCGGTGCTGGAGTAGAAAAGTACAGCAGCTGTATTCAACTTCGACAATAAAAAGAGGCGGGTGGAAAAACTAGGGATGAAACATTTGTTTTCCTTCCATGTACGTCTCCAAACAGACTACATAATAAATAAGCTGGGAGAGACCCACGACTTAATTCCATGACCGATGAAAACCTTTTCTAACTTTTTACCCCAGGTAAAGGGTCTCCAGGATCTATCTGACTCACACCTTAAGGGGAACAGCAGTGCCATGTACCAATCCGCGGATGTGATTCGAACACCTGCTAGGCTCACCCCTGCTGCAGTGAAAGGCTGACGGGGAAGAACCCGCCATCTTGGCCCTCTCAAGCTCAGCTGGAGGAGGAAGGGAAGATTCAGGGACAAAATTCCACAGGACTTGTCTATATCACTGATCCCCACCCTCACAGGGCTGTCCAAACTTAAGCCCAGATGGGTCCACAAAAGGGTCCTAACGGAAAGAACTGCTCCCACACCTCCTGGAGAAACAGTCAAGAAGGCTATAGAAAAGGTTTAGAGAGAGAGGACCCGATCAGGAAACAAGGCTCAAGTCAAGTCAGTCACTTGAATTCAGGTGACCTACCCCCAACCCCAACCCCTGCCCATGTGCAGCAAGAGTTTTTAAACTTAGTTAACAAACATCGACATAGTGTGTGCTCTGTGCCAGGTGCCATTCTAAAGGATTCAAATACCAACTCCTTAAGTATTCATAACATCCCTTTGAGGTAGGTACTACTATTAGCTCCGTTTTTCTGATGAGGAGACTGAAGTGCAAAATGATTAAGAATCGTGCCTGAATTTATTTAGTCGTGGATCAGGAAGCGAAGGATGCTTCAGCTCGTCACCACCTTCACAGAAGAGCTTGTCACCACCACCTTCACGTCTGTTCTGGGCCCTGAGTGGGCTGTGTACAGAGAAGGAAGAGAAGAAGTGACCAGAGACAGGCTGCAAACTCAGCATAAAAGTTAACAGAGATGTTTTGTATCCTAATAATTATCATTAATACTAGGAATTGTTGAGAATTTTTTTTGTGAAGAGACTTTTAATCAGCTTACTTTTCTTAGCATTCCCAAACCTTATCCGTATCCAGCTGAGGATCACAGTGAAAAATGGTTGGGAGTCAGCTCTTCTCCAGGACCAATTAATAACATGAATCAGGAGGAATGTGAGGTTTTCTCAAGACAACCACATCCTACTTACTCATTTAAAATGAGCCTCCAAAATGCTGACTCAGCATAGCATCTCAGAACATGGTATATATCAGCAGTGAGAGTACATGAGATGTGAAGTAGAAAAGGTAAGCTTTGCATCAATTATCTATTGCCACAACAAAGCTGTGTGGCAACCTCAAAACTCAATGGCTTTTGTTGGGACAACTAAATATTTACATGCAACAACAACAACAACAAAAAACAACTTAGGCCCTTGCCTCTTATTACATACAAAAATTACCTCAAAATGAATCAAAAACCAACATGTAAGAGATAGAACTGTAAAACTTTTTGAGAAAACATAGGGGTTGGCTGGGCACAATGGCTCATGCCTGTAACGTCAGCACTTTGGGAGGCCAAGGCGGGGGGATCGCTTGAGGCCAGGAGTTCAAGATCAACCTGGCCAATATGGTGAAACCCCATCTCTACTAAAAATACAAAAATTAGCCGGGTATAGTGGTGCACACCGGTAGTCCCAGCTACTCAGGAGGCTGAGGCAGGAGAATCACTTGAACCAGGAGGTGGAGGTTGCAGTGAACCAAGATTGTGCCACTGCACTCCAACCTGTGTGACACAGTAAGACTCTGGAAAGAAAGAATGAAAGAATGAAACAATGAAAGAAAGCGAGAGAAAGAGAGAGAGAGAAAGAAAGAAAACATGGGGTAAATCTTCAAGACCTTGGATTCCTAGATATGACACCAAAAGCGTGAGCAACAGAAGGAAAAAAAAAGATCAATTGGACTTCATTAAAATTAAACATTTTGGCAGGGCATGGTGGCTCACGCCTGTAATCCCAGCACTTTGGGAGGCCAAGGTGGGTGAATCACCTGAGGTCAGGAGTTTAAGACCAGCCTGGCCAAGAGGGTGAAACCCTGTCTCTACTAAAAATACAAAAATTAGCCAGGCATGGTGGTGGGCGCCTGTAATCCCAGCTACTCAGGAGGCTGAGGCAGAGAATTGCTTGAACCCAGGAGGTGGAGGTTGCACTGCACTGAGATCACCCCACTGCACTACAGCCTAGGCGACAGAGTGAAACTCCGTCTCAGGAAAAAAAAAAAAAAAATTAAATATTTTGTGCATCAAAAACACAATATCAACAAAATAAAAGAGCAATCCATCGAATGGGAAAGAATATTTGCAAATTATATATCTGATGAGTCTAGTATCCAGAATATATAAATAACTTTCAATAATTAAAATAAACAAACAAACAAAAAAGTTAAAAATGGCCAAGTTACTTGAATAGACGTTTCTCCAAAAAAGACATACAAATGGCCAACAAGAACTGGAAAAAGATGCTCAACATCATTAGTCATTAGCAAAATGCAAACCAAAACCACAGTGAGATACCATTTCACACCCACTAGGATAACTGTAATAATTTTTTTAAAGAAAGAAAATAAGTGTTGGTGAGGATGTGGAGAAACTGGAACCTTCCTACATTGCTGGTAGGAATATAAAAGGGTATATCCACTATGGAAAACAGTTAGGTAGCTCCTCAAAAATTAAATATAGGATTACCATATTACCCAGGAATTCCCCTTCAAGGTATATAGCCAAAATAATTGAAAACAGGTGTTCAAACAAAAACTGTACAGCAATATTTATAATAGCACTATTCACAATGGCAGACAGGTGTAAACAACCCAAATGTTCATCAATTTGGTAACAAAATGTGATAAATCCAGATAGTGGAATATTTTTCAAGCACAAAAAGGAATGAAGCACTACATGCCACAACATGGATGAACCTCAAAACTTTTATGCTAAATGACATGAAAGGACATATATAGTAAGATTCCATGTATGTAAAATATCCAGGATAAGCAAGTCCTTCGAGACAGAAAGCAGATTACTGGTTGCCAGGGGTTGGGGTGGGAGCATTGGGAAATGACTGCTCAATGGGTATGGGGTGTCCTTTGGGAGTGAACTAGGAGTGGTGATAATTGTACAACATTGTGAATACATTAAATGCCACTGAATAGTACACTTAAAAAGGTTAAAATGCTAAATTTTATGTTAATTGCACCTCGATTTTAAAAAAAAACTCGGGCCAGGCACAGTGGCTCCCGCCTGTAATCCCAGCACTTTGGGAAGCCAAGGCAGGAGGATTGCTTGAGCTCAGGAGTTTGAAACCAACCTGGGCAATATTACAAAACACCATCTCTACAAGAGGGAGGGAGGGAGGGAGGGAAAGAAGGAAAGAAGGAAAGAAGGGAGGAAGGGAGGGAAGGAGGGAAGGAGAAAGGGGAAAGGGGGAAGGGAAAGGGAGAGGGAGGAAAGAGAGAGAGAGGGAGAGAAAGAAAGAGAGAGGAGAAAGGAAGGAAGGGAGGGAGGGAGGGAGGGAGGGAAATTATTTGGGCATAGTGGCATGCGCCTGTGCTTCCAGCTACTCAGGAGGCTGAGGTGGAAGGATTTTTTGAGCCTGGGAGGTCAAGGCTGCAGTAAGTCAAAACTGTGTCACTGTACTCCAGCCTGGGCAATAGATTGAGAACCTGTCTCAAAAATAAAATAAAAATTAAATTAAATTTAAGTTTCAAAAGGGCAATGGCTTTTTTTAAGAAGTATTTCTCAGTCACATAATCTGTGGGTTGACTGGGGGTAAGGTGATCTAGTCTGAGCTAGGCTGGGCTTGGTTTGAGGCTACAAATTGGATACAGGTCTGCCTCACATGTCTCTCATCTTCCTCAGACCAGTAGACTAGACAGGGCATTATATGATTTGGCTGTGTCCCCACCCAAATCTCATACGGAATTGTAGCTCCCATAATTCCCATGTCTCATGGGAAGAACCCAATGGGAGGTAATTGAATCATGGGGGCATGTCTTTCCTGTGCTGTTCTCATGACAACACATAAGTCTCACGAGATCTGATAATTTACATAAAGGGAAGTTCCCCTGCACATGCTCTCTTGCCTGCCACCATGTAAAATGTGACTTTACTCCTCTTTTGCCTTCTGTCATGATTGTGAAGCCTCCCTAGCCATGTGGAACGGCGAGTCCATTAAACCTCTTTTTCTTTATAAATTACTCAGTCTCAGGTATGTCTTTATTAGCAGCATGAAAACAGACTAATACAGGGCATATTCTTCTCATGGGGATAGCAGAAGCAGAGGGCAAGGCCAATACACAAATGCACTGAAAGCCTTGGCTTGCATAGTGTCTGCTAACATCCTGTTGGCCAAAGCAAGTCACATGGCTGAGCTGAAGGACAAGGGGCAGGAAGTATACCCCACTACTGGTAAAAGGTGCTTCAAAGTTGGATGGCAAAGGACAAAGATAAAGGGAGGGGGAAGAATTGGGAACTCTAAAACAATCTACCTCAGCTCTTCCCCTACACAGGAGACCTCTTCATTCTTCACTCCTAGATGGTAAGGAACCCTCCCTAGCTTTTCTACAAGCTTTCATAATTTTCTAGAGCAAAGGATGTTCTTCTAAGTAATGTGACCCAATTCACTCAAGGTAACTCTTATTATATTGTAAAAAACACAGATCAAAGTAAGTGTTCATGAAGTTCCCTGGGCTTTTCTAATGCTTAGCAGAGGAAATGCATGGGTTCCAAGACAATTATGCAGTCCTCACTATGAGATAAGACATTTTCAGATGCTCTAGTTCTCCCCTCCATAGTTCGTGGCAGATTTTAAAACTGACCATTAGTCAAGGGAAGAAAGAGGATATGGAAGATTGTGTAGGAATTTTATGGGCCAGTCCTGGAAGTAGCAGACATCACTTCTATCTCCATCCTATTGGCTAGAACTCAGTCATACAGTTGCAAATTTTATAGCTGCAAAGAAGACTGACACATGCAATCTAGCCATGTGCCCAAGAAAAAAAATGAACTGCTTAGCCAGTCTCTGCCACATTCTATATTAAGCTGCCTTTATTTGAATGTCAAATCACCTAAAGTCGGCTTTCAAAATGTGTTAACCTCTTATTTGTGGGGGTTTGGGGAACCACTTTTTCAAGACTGGGGCTGCAGAGAGGAACCCTGGCAGGAGGTTTGAGGACAATGGCAACAGCAGCAGCTAGAGACACAGGGACAACATCAGCAGGAACAAAATTCAGATCAAAGCAGTGGAAGCCTACACCAGAACTTGAAGTAAAAGCATGTGAAGCATCAGTGACCCCAGGATTCCAATGCCTGGAATCCAAGCTAGAAAAGGGAATGGGTTCCTAGAGACAAATGCCATCAAAGGACAAAAGCCTTGACCTCATCCGAGTCTGGCCTGGGGAAACAAGACTTCCACGTATTGCTTACATATTTCAATGGTCCATTAATGGTTTGCTCCTTCAACTTTTACAGTCACCCTGAATAAATTTCAGATCCAACAAGCAATAGAATCAAAGTGATTTGGACACAAAAGTACTTCTTTCCTTTCTCTCCCACTCCTTTTGCCAACCTTGCTCCTTATTATAGCTGCCCTGAACCAGGGAAAAGAAAAAGCTAGGCCAACGGTGTTGTTAACACCTCCAAGGCCAAGGAAAGACAAAATGAATTCAAAAATCATACTTCCAATGTACTCATTGTGCTTCCTGGAGCTGGCAAGCTCTTTATTTCTCTGCAATGACCTACTCTTCTCTCCTGAAATTTCAAGCCGGTTGCCATTTCCACCCTTCTAACTGGGGGCTTTATTATCTTAAGGTGTGAGAAGTTTCTTCGGCAGAAGTCTGCCTGGGAGAGAAATCAGAATGATTTAAGCAGTGCCCATGTGTGTAGAAAATGGAAGAGAATCCCCAGCTGACACATCAGAAGGGAAAAATGTAAGCTCAGATGCATTTATTAAGGGAGGTTGAATATCGGCTCAGCAACGTCCCCCCCACCCTCACTTTTTTAAACTCTCAGATACTATTTTAATGTAAAGGTACCACAAGTCCTCAGCAAATCACAGCTTTAAAGGAAAATGTCAATTCCTATCAAACCCTGAAGAATTGTTGGAGCTGATGGAAATCTAAATTCAGCCTTTGGTTTCCCCATTTTCCCTTCCGTCCCTCCAAACCAATCCCCTCCTCTGCCAACTTGCCCTAAAGTGCAAGAACAGAGCTGCAAATCAACGCCTGGGGGACATCCCATCAGACAATGGGAAGGTCTGAAGAAAGGTTAAAGCAGAAAGAAAACTAAATTTATAGACTTAGCATTAAAATCTTAAAGGACCTTAGGAACAGCAATGAATCTGATGTTAGGAAAGGCAGGGGCTGTCAGAGGCCACGGCAGGACGGCCTGACAAGGGCTATAAATCTAAGCGAGGAGAGGGAAAAAAATAGGCGTCCTTTCAGGCTGAGTCAACGTGATGAAAAGATCTGAACATGGACTTGAAAGAGAGGCAAGGCCGCAGAGGCATGGCGGGGAAGAAGCGGACTGGGGACTGCAAATAAAGGATGAAAAGGGCAGGAGATCGTGGGGGTGGGACAGAGGAGCAGGCTGGGGCTAGCAGAGGCCTACAACAAAGATACCAGCAACACACTTTGGGCTGTGGAGGGAACTTTGAAACTGATCCCCAAAGAAAGGAAACAAAAGATGTGCTTGCTCCTTGCTGTATAGATGAGATGGAATGCAAAGCAACCTTGTAAGCAACCAGAATCAACATGGAAACCAGGAAGCCCAGGGCAAAAGAAGATGTGGAGGGGATTGGAGAAAGGCAGCAGCATCTAATGGTTAGAACACAAGCCAGAAGGCCGGGAACTCCCAGGAGTATTTTTAATTTTCATTCACTCATTCTGTGTGTTTTTGGGTTCTTGGTTTTTGATTCTTTCAATGATGCCCTCTGGGGTTCAAGTAAGATACATTACAATGCTCATTAAAATATTAGACGTAAGCCAGGCACAGTGGCTCACCCCTGTAATCCCAGCACTTTGGGAGGCCGAAGCGAGTGGATCACTTGAGGTCAGGAGTTCGTGACCAGCCTGACCAACATGGTGAACCCGTCTCTACTAAAAATACAAAAATTAGCTGAGCATGGTGGCACACACCTGTAATTCCAGCTACTCAGGAGGCTAAGGCAGGAGAATAGCTTGAACCCAGGAGGCAGAGGCTACAGTGAGCCAAGATCATGCCACTGCCTTCCAACCTGGGCAACACAGCAAGACTCCCTGTCAAAATAAATAAATAAATAATAAAATAAAAATAAAAATTAGACATAAGACAATTACAACTGAAAATAACATACCATGAATTATTATAAAATGCCAAGTTCAAATGGTCTTCCCCGCTGGGCAGGCCCCATGGGAAAAGCAGGATTGGCATCACTTTGCCAGGGCTTCTGCCAGCTTCACTTGTGTCCTAGAGTGAGGCATTGTTTCCTCTGCCTCAGTTTCCCCCAGTGGAAAGGAAGTTGGCAGATCTGTTTCACAGTTGCCAGAGAGGATTAGTTAAATTAATATCATCATGGTATATTTCAAACACTTGAGATTAAGTTTAGTTGTTCAGGTACACGCACATACATATATACACACCCATGCATGAAATGCAAACTTTGCAGTCTTTTGAAATACGAAAATCAGTTTCCCTTCTACATATATCTGACATATGTTTCCACTCCATTTGCTTTCTACATTTTCCATTTCCTCTCTTTTTCTAGTTGCTTTTCCCTTCTTATCAAATTTCTGTCCACTTTTTCCAGCTTCTGTCTTCTCTCTTGTCTGGCACTTTGACTCTCCCCAGTTTTGCATTTCTCCCAATTGTCTTGGAAGCTAGAGTGCATCTCATGTGCAAGGTCGTTTCATAGGTGACTGCACATTGCCATTAATATTCATTAGCTTTCTTAATCTTCAGTAAAAAATAGAAAAAAAATACTACCTTTCCATGTGTCAGACTAGTTGACTGGTAGGTTCTACTTTTAAAGCATCAAATTCTCATTCTATAGAGAACTTGGAGGTCTGAAAGCTCTGGTGTGGTGGACAAATTTCCTTGGACCAACCAAGGAGAAAGAAATTAGCAAAGCTGAGAGATGATCTTGCAGGAGAAAGTTAAGCTTCAAAGTAATAAGCATCATTATAACCTTCACAGGTGAATTCATCTAGGTGTATTTCCCAAGAATGGTGATCACCTTTCATAGCCTAGACACTAGCAGATCAAAGGGATTTCCCTGAAACATTAAGAATTTTAAACTCTGGAACCTAATAAATGCCTTCAAGAGTTTTCTATTGCCTATAAAAAATCAATGTGGGCCAGATGCAGTGGCTCACACCTGTAATCCCAGCCCTTTGGAAGGCCGAGGTGGGTGGATCACTTGAGGTCAGGTGTTCAAGACCAGCCTGGCCAACATGGTGAACCCTCGTCTCTACTAAAAATACAAAAATTAGCTGGGCATGGTGGCGGGCACCTGTTAATCCCAGCTACTTGGGAGGCTGAGGCAGGAGAAATACTTGAACCCAGGAGGCAGAGGTTGTGGTGAGCTGCAATCATGCCACTGTACTCCAACCTGGGTGACACAGCAAAACTCCATCTGAAAAAAAGAAAAAATGTCAATGTAGATCAGGAAAAGCTGGATGTTGCAACCCAGACCTAGCATGTACCATCTTAAAACACAGAGAGAAGCCAAACATATCTGTGTATAAGGTAAAGGTGTATAAAGAGTAAAAATAAAATAAAATAAAAAGATGGAAAAGTAAACACCATCTTAGATATTTAGAACCTTTCATAAGAAATAATTTTTTTTTTGCTTATGTCAATGGATCCATAAAATAAATGGACTTAACCTGACTTCTAACTCATTTGGTGAAAAGCTAGTAGACTAGAGGTTTATTTGTAGAACTGGGATCTTTCAGCAACTCAGTAACAGACTTCCTGTTTGACTTTGGGCAAGTTATTTAACTACTTGATATCTAAAGTTACTCATCTGTAACATGAGTAAAATAATATGATAGCCATGTTATTTTTGGCGCTCAGACTGCTCCCAACTTAGAGTGTGTAACTAAATCTCACAGAGGAATTTCACAGAATTAATGAATATCTGCAAATGCTGTAGGCCCTCAAGTCAAATGCTCTCTTCATGGTCTTATCATTATAAGGTAGACATTAGTACTAATGTCTACTAAGTCATCTCTCTCCAAACACAGAGGTATGACCTCTCTGTGTTTAAGAACATGTCGGTCCCTCTAGTGAAAAGGCCTTCCCTCCATTCTCCCATCCATCAGAGTCCCTACTGAGACAGCCAAGTGCAAAGGGGTTCCTGCAAAAACTCCAACTGGCCTGTGCATTGGGAGGAGTGCACATTGAAGGGGGTAGAGCCAGAGAAATTTGTGCTGTTTGCAGCGGGGAGGAGCCTGGCCCCTCCTCTTCCTAGGTGGAACCTGGAATTCAATCTGCCCACTAGCAGGACTCTGGCTTTGTGGAGAGTCCCTGTTTCCCTTTTTTCCTTTCTGTCCAATAAATTCCATTATTCTCACCCTTCAAACTGTCTGTGAGCCTAATATTTCATGGCCATGTGACAAGAATCAAGCTCTTAGCTGAATTAAGAAGGAATTCCTACAACACTACCACATCTTTCCTCTAGAATGCACAGGAAATCATACTAACCTTGATTTGTCTTTTCTTCCTCCCTCCTTAACACCTTATAATCTGGTTTCTGTCCGTCACCCTATATGGTTTTGTTGGTGTTTCAAACTCAATCACTTTCCTATGTTCCAGTCCTTTTACAAAGGTGTGTTTTCTCTTCCACTTTTTCTAGAGCTGTGATGGTTTATGTCTAGACTTCAGAGATGCTTCCATATAGTAGATCACCTCCAACCTTTCCAATAATACCTTGACAGAGTCATGTCTCTTCCTGCTCAGTGACCATGTCTTCTAATTCTTCTCCACATAGCATTTCCGATAAGTGGTTTGTAATCAGGTGGTTTTCCTATCAACTCTATGTACAATTTCCAGCTTCTGTTTGTCTCTTTTAGATCTGCAAGTGAATTCTGTCCAAGATACCTGTATCAGTTATCCATTGCCATAATAATAACGCATAACAAACAATCTTAAAACAGTGATTTAAAAGTCACTGATTTTTATTGCTCATGAGTGTATGAATACTCTGGATGGTTTTGTGATGTGGGCCTAACTTGACTGATCTCAGCTGGGTGTGTTCACACATCCATGTCACGTGGTGGGTGGGTAAGAACTGGGTGATCTCAGATGGACTCAGAGGGGACAACTGGGATGACCTGGCTCTGCTCACCTGGTTTCTCACCCTCTAGCAGGCTCACTGGGATTTGCTCATATGGTGATGACAGGGTTACAAAAGAGTAAACACACCTGTGCAAGGCTCAGAACTGTAACACTGTTACTTCCACTACATAATTCTAATTAACCAAAGCAAGACATATAACCAGCCTATATTCAAGGGGTGGGGAAGAAGGCACTCCTCTTGATGGAAGGAGATGCAAAATCATATTTTAAGAAATATGGATTCAGAGAGGGAAATAATTGGGACAATTTTTCCAATTATTCTACTACAACACCTCTGCATAAATGTCCGGCCGTCATACACAGACAAGCAAAGAAAAAGCTAACCTCCTTCTCTGAACTTGTTGACAGTTCTATCAGCATTCCAAGATGCTCAGCTCCCTAAAATTTGAACTTCAAAACCATCATTCAGCCGACTTCAAGATCTCAGCATTGTCTGATTATATCACATCCTGGCTAGGCTCTTGAAATCATTTCCTTACAAACACCTGCATTTCCAGGGATCCATCACCCCTGCAAGTCATCTACACTCCCCTTCTGGGAGCATCACTTTGACCCTCTCCACCTATTGCAAAAATCTCTGCTTCTGGTCATGCCCTTCCACCAACATTTGCATATATGTACAGGCTAGTGTGCACATCTTTAAAATGAACAGTAGAGGAGAATCAACAGCAGAATGCTAGAAAATGAAAAAGGAAGAAAAGGAAGAACAACATTTAATGACACAATAGTTGAAATCCAGTTTATCTATGTCTTCTCGTTGAGCTAACCCCTGAAAAACTCAGAGAATGTCAAATTAATATCTTCAATCCATTCAATCATGCTGTATATCCAACTCTAACTACATATATAATTGTTGGAAAACTCATTAATCTAGATCTTATTGATATGCCTGCTATGAAAATTAATCATCTGGCTGGGCACGATGGCTCAGGTTTGTAATTTCAGCACTTTGGGAGGCCAAGGCAGGTAGATCACTTGAGGTCAGGAGTTCAAGACCAGCCTGGCCAACATGGTGAAACCCCATCTCTACTAAAAATACAAAAATTAGCCAAGCATGGTGGTGGGTGCCTGTAATCCCAGCTACTCAGAAGGCTGAGGCAGGAGAATCACCTAAACCTGGGAGGCAGAGGCTGCAGTGAGCCGAGATCACACCACTGCATTCCAGCCTAGGTAACAGAGTGAGAATGTGTTTCATTTAAAAAAAATAAAAATCTCAAGCAAGATAGTTTTCCCTTTGCTAAATTCATTACAGCCCATGAGTAAAATACATGTTGTGATTGTTAATACTGTCAACTCGATTGGATTGAAGGATGCAAAGTATTGATTCTGGGTGTGTCTGTGAGGGTGTTGCCAGAGGAAATTACTATTTGAGTCAGTGGGCTGGGAAAGGCAGACCTACCCTTAATCTGGGTGGGCACAATCTAATGAGCTGCCAGCGTGGCCAGGATATAAAGCAGGCAGGAAAACGTGAAACAGCTAGACTAGCCTAGCCTCCCAGCCTACATCTTTCTCCCATGCTGGATGCTTCCTGCCCTTGAACATTGGACTCCAAGTTCTTCAGCTTTGGGACTTGGACTGACTTCCTTTCTCCTCAGCTTGCAGACAGCCTATTGTGGGACCTTATGATCGTGTGAGTTAATACTACTTAATAAACTCTCCTTTATATATATCCTATTAGATGCGCCTAGATTTTCAAAAGCATGTTTGAAAATTATAACAAGATCCAGACGCAGTCAATAATTTGTAGAACTAAAGCCTGTAGTTGAGATATAGTGTCCTGCTTGGGCTAAAACATGGAAACATTTTTCATGAATTTGCTCATTTTTATTCTCAACCTTTGCTTGCTGTTCTGCCAAAAATGCCCACCTCCTTGCCTTATCTCCTGTTTAGCCCATTTCTAGAGGACAAGGGTTTTGTCCCTACCACTATTCTCTTCTCCCAGCTTCCCCACATTGTTCTGGCACATAATTGAAATTTAACAAGTATTTACTCCTTACTGTGGTGGTATGGGGCCATTTCAAACGGACCACCCCTTGTTAGTAAACTTCAAAACTTCACAAAGGCACAAACTTGTAGTGGGAAAGTGCAGTCTTTTGAACATCTGGAATAAATGCCAAGACTCTGTGCTGAACATTCTTCCCTAGAGATTTCAAATTTGTATTTGGGTTTGTATGTGTGTGGTGGTAGCTATTGTTCTCGAAAAACCAATGTCTGGTGCTTTTTCTCTGGATTTTAGACTCATAGCCTTAAACTAACTTTAACCCATTAACTGTTGACCTCTATTCTTTTTTTTTTTTTTTTTTGAACTTTGTTCCCTTTTATGCTTTCCTCACCCTGTGTCATTTAGAACCTCAAATTCCAGGTCTCGGAGCAAACGTCAAAAGTCCTTGGAGGGAGAACTCCTCATCCCACTGATTTTGTTTAGCATAAATCTAGCCCTTTTCCCTCTGTGTTTTCAGTGGCTCAGTCATTATTAACCGCCATATGTAATCTCAAATGCTGCTTCTCTCTATATTCTTTCAGGTATCCAAGCCCAGTCTTTGGGGACCACTTGATCTTCTTTGGTTTTCTTTGACTCCTGAATTAGGTCATTGATTTTTTTAGTTTCCCCTCCAATTTTCTGTAAGAAGCCAAGCAGACATAAAGCCAAGCAGAGAATCATAGCCACCAACCAAGAGGATAGAACCAGGGTCAGAGAGGGCTAAAGTTCCCAGATTGTTTCCTTTTCTATCACCCCATTTGTAAAGGATCCTTCTACTATGTTGACTTCAAGCCCCATATTTCACTCAGCTTCCTCTAACAGAGTCACCTTAGCCCTCTTCTCTTCTCTTTCCCACACAGTCTTGAGGCCCTAGAAAGTCTTTCTTCAATCCATACAGACAAACAGCTCCACTTATTAGTTTGATTCAACGCCAAGTTACTTTTCTGAAACACTTTCAGTCTGCATTATAAACCAACACTCCCACGAGAACTGGCCTGCTTCCTTCCCACACTGATAGTGTGAGGAGGGAAAAATCCCCACACATCAGAGACCAATTCCACCCAGGTCTGTGATTGGTTGAGAGACAATAGAGGGCGTGGTTCTGGGTCAGCTGTTCAGCTTCTCTATCCACCCTCTTTAAACTGCAGAATGGAATAAATGGTCAAAAAGAAAATTAAGCAAATCAAACAAGATGAATTAAATGAGCTTGTCTTTCCACATGATAATCTGCATAGTGATGGGGAACAGTTTCAAATCAAGATGGGAGCAGTAGCCAAAACTATTAGTAGGTTGGGAAATGGGGTGCATCAGGGGTCAGATTTACAAAACAGTGCTCTTTAGCCAAACCTCTGAAATACTAAACAAAAACAACACTCAGATACATTGAAAAGACCAACCCAAAGCATCTGGTTTCCTTAGCTGGTGCACATAGCAGGAGAAATGTTGGCAGAACATTTGATTACCATAAAAGAGAGGGCTATGCAGAAACCACATTAGAGTAAACTCAACCAAAACAAAGTCAAATGTTTGAACTGTTGTGAATAGATTATGGTGGAGACTTGGAAAAGGGTCTAGCCTGGATTAATGAGAAATGCAAATGAACTGGCTCAGAAGCAAACCAGCTTCCCCTGTGATGTGACCCTTTGCCTCTCAGATTTGGGGGTGAAGTAAATACCTGTCATCTTCAGAACTGCTGAGAGGCACATCACATCCACATGACGGGTGGCTGGACCAGGCATGTTAACCGTTTCCAGAGAAGTGATAAGTCAGCTTGATGCTGAAGTGTGTCTGCAGATCCCGCTTCACTGCCAACTCCACCTCTCTCTTCCTTTCAATGAAGAACTCCACGGAGCAGCTGGTTTTGATCATTTTGTCCATGGCAAAGACTGTGAGAAACACATTTATTTTGGTAAAACACAGCATACATACATACATACATATATATATATATATTTACACATATATATTTACACATGCTTTTTCTCTGGGTTGTATATATGTCTATTTATTGTCAGGGGTTGGCAATAAACTTCAATCCATCTTCCAGAGTGTCCTCTTATGGGCTATCAACAAAACCTTTCCTAATTTGGGTTTTTGGCAGCTGAATCCAACCACCACTGGAAACCAAACTGCTGGGCTTTAGAAAGCCCAGCCCATCCATCTGGACAGGCCTTTCTCAAAGGAACCCTGACCTCCCCTGGAGACCCTCCCCTCTAAGCCCCTCTTAGCATTACTGTGTTAAAAGAGGCTGTTGAGAAACCAATATTCATTTGAGAATAGGCAAGTGGTTCTCATCATGCTCTCCAAACCCTATCCAGAGTGGAAGCACAGGAAGATTCAATAATTTGTAGGCTTGGAGGTTCAGTGAATCAGGAAAATTCTCCCCAAACTAGTGCTAACAAAAAGAATAGGGGAGGGAGTATGAAATTAGGTTGACAGGATGACTGGGAGTGTTGGCTATGGTTCTGCCTTCCTGTTAGGGGAATGAGCGCTGAGTAATAACCTTGCTGATGGCGAGTTATTTTCATGAGGGCATTTTAAATGGCTGCTCTTTCTCCCCAGATAGCCAGATTACCTTATGCCAGGGAGCCACCCCACCCCCGCTGCTTCTCCTGCCCGGTGCCTGGATTGAAAAATGTGAGGCAGCTGTGGGAGATGAGAGCCAGACGTCCTTCTATTTACTTATTTAACTGGTCTGCTGGCCTGGGTGCAGTCATGCAGTTTTCCATTTACATAATGTGCTAATTGGATATCAGTACCTGCCCAGCCTTAGTCCATTCTTAGGGGCCTCTAGATGCAGGTCTCGACCCTTTCACTCAAAATATGCCCTGGGTGCAAAGCGTGGGCAGGTAAAACACTTGAGAACAGTGTTCTTGATCTTTAGCATGCTTGAGAACCACTTGTGAACTTGGTAAAACACAAATTCTCAGGCCCACCCCAAAAGGTTCTGATTTAATATGTCTGGAATAAGGTCTGAGCATTTACATGTTTAACAAGAACTTGGCATTTCTAACAACAAAGCGATGCTGGCGTTGTTGGTCTGCAAATCACATAAGCCACTGCCTTTGAAGGATGACCTAGCTACCAGAAAAGTTTAGTAATGTGTTCCTTAGGCCGGGTGCGGTGGCTCAAGCCTGTAATCCCAGCACTTTAGGAGGCCAAGGCGGGCAGATCACAAAGTCAGGAGATCGAAACCATCCTGGCTAACACAGTGAAACCCCGTCTCTACTAAAAATACAAAAACAAAATTAGCCAGGGGTGGTGGCGGGTGCCTGTAGTCCCAACTACCCAGGAGGCTGAGGCAGAAGAATGGCGTGAACCTGGGAGGCGAAACTTGCAGTGAGCTTGGAGATCGCGCCACTGCACTCCAGCCTGGGTGACAGACCGAGACTCCGTCTCAAAAAAAAAAAAAAAAAGAAAGAAAGAAATGTGTTCCTTTATCTTCAATCAAGTCAACAAAGGATGTTAATTGGAAACTAATTTTCTCCAGGGAAGAAGAAAGAACTCTGGGGTCCTACAGGTGCAGGTGCTTATCCCTCCCCTACTCCTTCCATTGCTGATCTAATCCTTTAGGGCTTTGCTTGAGTCCCTCTGGGGCCTCCACCAGCTCCTGCAACCTAAAGTAACATCTCCCTTATCTGAATTTCTGCTGCACTTCAACACACTGCTGCCTGCTTTTGTCCTTAATTATGCACTAATTGTTCCCTGCATGTGAATTTTGTCATAGATCTGAACTTTAATGCAATTGGACAAAGGCCCTCTCAACACTCACAGAACTAGGAGTAGGCACAGAATGCTCTTTAAAATACATTTCAAAAATCAAAGCAGAGCTAAAGTAGTGTGCCTCGGAATGTAAGAACAGGTAACAATGGAGAGCTGTGACCACAAAGGAGTCATCAGATCAATCCATCACCATGTCATTTTGGCTGAGGTTCTAAATTTTTTGTTTGAAGTGGCTGGCAGGAGATAAAGTGCAACTCTGCTGTGTAGAAGAGTAATTGACTTGTATTTTCTGGTATTTTCTCTATACAGAAATTAGTTCAAACTATTTCCAAGATGTTCAAAAATTGGATGTGGCTGCATGAAACAGGTTAAAAAGTTTGATATGGTAGGGACTGACTATGGAATGGCAATGTGAGGAGTGTGGCAGACAGACCCTCTCCCCAGGTAAATACCATTTAAGTTCTGAAAATTATAAAAGGATAAGTAAAAGATAAGATGTATTTTCAAGCCCTAGAGCAACCATGAAGAAAATAGTTCAAATAATATGTAGTTCAAAAAATATGTAGTTTAAAAATCATTAAAGGCCTTAAAATTTTCTGCTAGAAAATATTCACTTAATGAAAAAGAAGACAGCAAAGGAATAACAGAAGAACAAAAAAGGAGACATACAAAAAAAGAAGTAAATTGGCAGACATAAATCCAACCACACAACAGAAACACTAAATACGAATGGATTATACGATCCAATCAAAAGGCAGAGATTGCAGACTGAATAAGAAAACAAAACCCAAATATATTATGTCAACAAAAAATATATGCTAGATTCAAATATACAAATGGTTGAAAGTAAAAAAAAAAAAAATGAAAATAAATATACTATCCAAACAGCAATCATAAAAGAAATGAGGTTGCTGTATTCATATCAGACAAAACAGACATTAAAATAAATAATGTCACTGGGGATTAAAAAAGACATTTCATAATGTTAAAAATTATCAACCCATCAGAAAAATATAATAATTATAAGCCTATATGCAACTAATAACAGAAACCCAAAACACATGAAGCAAACATTAACAGAATTGAAGGAAGAAAGATAATTCAATAATAGTTGAAGATTTCAATAATGAATACAGGAACTAGAGAGAAAATTGCCAAGCATACAGAAGATATCTAAAGAATATACCACCCAACAACAGAAGAATACATGTCCTTCTCCAGCACACATGGAATATTCTCCAGGATAGACCGTATACTAGGCCATAAATCAAACCTCAGTGAATTTAAGGGGGTTGAAATTATACAAATTGTTTTCCAGCCACAGTGGAATTAAATTAGAAGCCAATAACATCAGTAAATTTGGAAAATTTAAGAATATTTGGAAGTTAAATACACACTCTTAAATAATCGATGGCTCAAAAAATAAATCATGTGAGAAATAAGGAAATACTTTGAAATGAATGAAAATTAAAACACAACATTCCAAAACGGGGGTTGCATCTACAGCAGTGCTTAGAGATGAGTTTATAGCTATGCATGTCTATGTTAAAAAAGAGGGCAGATCTCAAATCAATAACCTAGTCTTTCACATTAAAGAACTGGAAAGGAAGAGAAAACTAAACCCAAAGCAAGCAGAAGTCAGAAAATACTAAAGAATAGAGCAGAAATAGATGAAATAGAGAATAGAAAAAAATCAACATAACCAAATATTGGTTATTTGAAAGAGCAATACAATTGACAAGCCTTTAGATACCAAGAAAAAGGGAGAAGATTATAATTACTAAAATCAGGATTTAAAAAGAGGCATCACTACCGACCTTACAAAAATAAAAATAATTATAAATTAATGGTATGTTATACCTTATGTAATTGTGCCATAGTTCTTATATAGTCCATTCTAATTTTTTCATTCATTTTTATCTTTGCTTTTTCAGTTTGGAAAGCTTCTATTGACATGTCTTCTAGCTCACTGATTCTTTTCTCAGCCATGTCCAGTCTACTGATTAATGCACCAAAAGCATTGTATTAGTCCATTTTCACACTGCTGATAGAGACATACCCAAGACTGGACAATTTAGAAAAGAAAGAGGTTTAATTGGACTCACAGTTCCATGTGGCTGAGGAGGCTTCTCAATCATGGTGGAAGGCAAGGAGGAGCAAGTCACATCTTTTGTGGATGGCGGCAGGCAAAAAGAGAGCTTCTGCAGGCAAACTCTCGTTTTTAAAGCCATCAGATGTCATGAGACTTCTTCACGATCAAGAGAATAGCACAGGAAAGACCTGAGCCCATGATTCAATTATCTCCCACCAGGTCCCTCCCACAACACATGGGAATTATGGGAGCTACAAGATGAGATTTGGGTGAGGACACAGAGCCAAACCATATCAGGCATCATTTCTTTTATGGTGTTTTTTCTTTCTAGCATTTTCTTTTGATTTGTTCTTAGTGTTTCTATCTCTTGTATATTGTCAACCTTTTCTATGAGAGCTATTGGCATATGAGTGAGTTATTTTAATACCCAGTCTCATAAATTCAAAATATCTGCCATACCTAGGTTTGGTTCTGATGCTTAACTTTTTCTTTTCAGGCTGTGTTTTTGTCTTTTAGCATGCTTTATAATTTTTTTTGTTGAAAGCCAGACATGACATACTGGGTAAAAGGAACTGAGCACTAAACAGGCCTTTAGTGTGAGGTTTTCGTTTATGCTAGGAGCAAGGCTGTATTTACTGTTTGCTATAACTGCAGGTGTCAAAGGATAAATTTCCTTTGTCTTTGATTCTGTCCCCCTATTATCTTTGGGTTTCTCTAAATACTACCTAGTAAATAGAGTCTGAGCTTACCATCCTTTTACCTATAATTCACTGTTATTGTACCAAAGCCTAACTGATGTAGTGTTAATTCAATATTATTTAACGATAAAACACTCAGCAAACAAGTAGTAGAATAAAGGGCATCTATGAAAAAACAAATTAACATCACATTTAATGATAAAAGATTGATTACTTTCCCTTTGAGACTAAGAACAAGACAAGGTTTTCCACTCTTACCATTACTATTCAATATTATACTGGAGTAGCCAGAGAAATTAGGTAAGAATAAGAAATATAAAGCATCCAGATTGGAAAGGAAGAAGTAAAACTCTCTCCATCCACAGATGACATGATCTCTTATTTAGAAAAAGACTAAAGAATTCACACAAAAATGAGACTAATAAAGGAGTTCAGCAAAGTTGTAGGACATAAGGTCAATATATAAATATCAGTTGTAGTTCTATACAGTAACAATGAACAATCCAAAAATAAAATTAAGAAAACAATTTCATTTACATTAGCATCAAAAAATTGAAATACTTAGGAATAAAAAGGACAAGACTTATACACTGAAAACTACAAAACATTGTTGAAAGAAAGTAAAGATGTAAACAAATGGAAAGACAGCTCATGTTTATAGATTGAAAGACTTAATAGTTTAAAATGGCAATACTCCCTAATTAACTTATAGGCACAATGCAATCCCTAGCAAAATTTCAGCTGGCTTTTTTGGGGGATTGAGGGGAACTGACAAGCTGACTGTAAAATTCATATGGAAGTACAAGAGACATAATAGCCAAAACAATCTTGAAAAAGAAGAATAAATTTGGAGGACTCACACTTCAAATTTCAAACTTACTGTAAAGCTATAGCAATCAAGAATACAGTACTGGCACAAGGACATAGAAATCAATGGAATAGAATTGAAAGTTGAGAAATAAACCTTACTTGATGGTCAATTACTTTTCAACAAGGGTACCAAGACAATAAAATGGGGATAGAACAGTCTTTTCAACAACAAACGGTACTAAGGACATCCACATACAAAAGAATGAATTTGGCCCCCTTTCTCAGACTGCCTTGGTCCATTTGTGTTGCTCTAAAGGAATACCTCAGGCTAGGGAATTTATAAAGAGAAAAGGCTTATTTGGCTCACAGTTCTACAGACTATACAAGAAACATGGCACCAACATCTGCTTCTGGTGAGAGCCTCTGCTTCCACTGACAGCAGAAGGCAAAGGGGAGACAGCATGTAGAAATTGCATGGCAAGAGCAGAGGCAAGGGAGAGAGGAGAGAGGTGACAGACTCTTTTAAACAACGAGCTCTCACAGGAAATAATGAAGCAATAACTCATTACTCGAAGATGACTCCAAGCCATTCATGAAAGATTTGCCCCCACGACCCAAACACCTCCAATTAAGCCCCACCTCCAACCTTGAGAATCAGAATCAGATTTCAACATGAGATTTGGAGAAGTCAAATATCCAAACCATAGCACACACCACACATAAAAACTAACTCGAAAATGGATCATAGATCTAAATGTAAGACTTAAAACTATAAAACTCTTGGAAGAACTTAAAACTATAAAACTCTTGGAAGAAAACACAGGAGTAAATATTCATACCCTTGGATTAAGCAATAGTTTTTCAGATATCACCTCAAAAGCACAGCAACAAAAGAAAAAATATGCACACTGGAATTCATCCAAATTAAAAATATTTGTGCTATAAATGGTATCATCAAGAAAGTAAGAAGACAATCTGCAGAATGGGAGAAATATTTTCAAATTATGCACATGATAAAAGACTTGTGCCCAGAAAATAGCAAAGGGGGAAACACAACTCAATTCCTTTTTTTTTTTTTTTTTTTTTTTTTGAGATGGAGTCTCACTCTATCGCCCAGGTCAGAGTGCAGTGGCGCGATCTCGGCTCACTGCAAGCTCTGCCTCCCGGGTTCACGCCATTCTCCTGCCTCAGTCTCCCAAGTAGCTAGGACTACAGGCGCCCGCCACCACGCCCGGCTAATTTTTGTATTTTTAGTAGAGACAGGGTTTCACCTTGTCAGCCAGGATGGTCTCAATCTCTTGACCTCGTGATCCGCCCACCTCGGCCTCCCAAAGTGCTGAGATTACAGGCGTGAGCCACCGCGCCTGGCTCCCACAACTCAATTCTTTAAAACCCACTTTAAAAATAGGCAAAGGGTCTGAATAGAAAGTTCCCCAAGGAAGACACACAAATGGTTAATAAGCACATAAAAATATGCTCAGAATCATTCACCAATAGGGAAATACAAATCAAAGCCACAATGAAATGCCACTTCATACTCACTAGGATGCCTACAATAAAAAAAGGCAAAAAAAAAAAAAAAAAAAAAAATAGGAGGTGCTGGCAAGAATGTGGAGAAACTGGAACCCTCAGTGCATTGTTGGTGGGAATGTAAAATAATGCAGCCACTTTGGAAAACAGTTTGGCAATTCTTCACAAAGTCAAACACAGAGTTACCATACCGCCCAGCAATCTCTCTCCTAGGTATATAGCCAAGAGAAATAAAAACATGGCCGCACAAAAATTTGTATACAAATATTCATAACAGTATTGCCCATTCATCAGCTGATAAATGGATGAATAAAGTGTGGTATATCTGTACAACAGAACATTATATTAAGATAATGAAAAGGAATGAAGTTCTGATACATGCCACAACGTGGATAAACCTGGAAAATATACTAAGTCAAAGGAGCCAGTCCCAAAGGCCACATATTATATGATTTCCTTTCTGTGAAATGGCCAAGACAAGCAAATCTATAGGGACGTAAAGTAGATTAGTGATGCCTGGATCTGGGGCCAGGCTAGGAAGGAATGAGTGACTTCTAATGGGCATAATATTTGTTGGGGGTGATGAAAGTATTCTAAAATTAGGTAACAGTGACTGTTGCAAAATACTGTACATATACTGAAAACCATTGAATTGTATGTACACTTTAAAGAGATTAGCTTTATGAATGTGAATTATATTTCACTAAAGCTGTTTAAAAAATTAATATAGTGAGTCTGATAGCTCAGAACCTCCACACACACAGGATGGTTGGAAGTGGGAAGGCAGTGGATGTCTAAAGTGGTATGCAGTCTCCTCTGGCATGGCTGGATCCAAATGCTCCTGCCATGTCCTCAGGAATCTCTCTCTCCCGGGACTACTTTCCTCTGAGTTTACCTTGTTCTCAGGCAGACCGCCTCATCAAGCAACCAGCAACTCCAGGATTACGAGACTACAGTCCACCACTTCACCCACTCCAGTAAAAAGACTGCTTTTCTCAGTAGTTATAGATGAAGCCCTCAAGCTGCTTCTCATTGGCCTCGCTTGGGACATTTGCCTCCCATTGAGTCAATCACTGTGGCCTAG
The DNA here is from genome assembly GCF_029289425.2 of Pan paniscus. NCBI lineage: Eukaryota > Metazoa > Chordata > Mammalia > Primates > Hominidae > Pan > Pan paniscus. The sequence goes on from NC_073262.2 coordinate 108,445,571, forward strand.
GGAATGAAGTCTGACTGACCTGGCCTGGATGCCATGCACATTGCTAGGTGGGTGAACAATGGATTATCATGTGTTGTGGTCTTTCCTCCTAAGAATTTTGAGGTGCTGATAGTAGAAATGAGTATAGGTGTTGGGATCCACTACAGTGGTAGAAAGTATAATTTAATAAAGCAGTGTCATTAAACCTTCTGAGCACAGCAATGAAAAGATCTATTATGATCCCTGGAAATGATTTTTAAACCCATGTGAAAAAAAGGGTGTGCCCAAGGTTGAACAATAGACTTTGACTGAACATCCAGCTTCACAGATGGCAGCTCTTGGAAAATTTCCAAAATGAGAGCAAACAGTTGAAGCTCTCTATGGTTTTGATAAATCTCATCCTTGGGATTCTATAGCTAGACTTGGCACAATTTTGACATATAGTTCCTATTGCAACTTTTCCATTTCATCACAGTATACACAAACCTGACTTCTACTAGCAAGACTGCAGAAGTAGAGGAGCCTAATATGTCCCCCAAATTAAATGAGGGAGTGGGATGAGGAGAAGAGCTGCAAATACAGGAAATGGTAAGGATATTATTTTACACTGGGAGCTTTCCCATAGCTTAGCATTTTACATGCATTAATTTCTCTTTGGAAATAAAGACCAGATGCTATCTTTTTTTTTTTGTAGCTTCAATAGCAATTCTGCAAAGTAGATGTAAAAGAAATTTTTCAAAATAATACTAGTTTGATTATTGAGAATGTTATCTTGTGTGGGAATGCTACTACTACTATTACAGTTAATAATAATAGCTAATAATTACTGAGCACTTACATATAGTAGCTAATTTAATCCTCACAAAACTTTAAGAGGATGGTATCATTTCAACAATGAGCATACTCAGAGAGGTTAAGTGACTTATCCAACATCATAAAACTAGTAAAGGATGGAGCCAGAATTTAAACTCGTCTCCTGGTCACTTCTTTTCACCACTTTGCTGGTGTTTTAGGGAATAGCCTGTAAGTTATTAGACGCATCAGAAGACTTGGTGATTCCGCCATGAGGCCTAGTTACTGCAGTGACCTCAGAGGCACACACATGAAGCAGCACATGCACACACACGTGTGTACCACAACCCTCGCACACTCCCAGACGGCTCCTGTTCCATCTCATCTGACGTCCCTCTCTCACTTCTTCACTTCCTCAGAAAGGCAGCCCACACTCAGATGTGGAGTCAGAAGTTAATGCCATTTCCTTCCTGGGCAACTCTTTATAAATTGCTTAAACCCTCTAATCTTCAGTGCTTATAAAAGCATTCTGCCTCCCTCACCGTGTCCTTGTCAGGATCGAATAAGCTTATGTTGGGACAGGCACTTTGGATGTATAGCTGTAGCATTTGTATCAGAGGAATGTTGCATTTGTTCATCTTTCTCAGAGTGGCTACAGAAACGGGGCCCTGGGTGGGCCCCTGCTCCCTGCTATCAGCAGCCCTTGACATTCAGAGTGTTGGCCACATCATTCATTCTTCCTGTCTCTCAGGAAAAGAATATAAAGATGTAAAAAAAAAAAAAAAAAAAAAGTGGAACTGGGTGTCTTGACTCAATGCCAGCCTAAAGGGGCATATCCCAGACTCTTTCTACTCCATGATAGGTATTTTGGCTCTAAAAGTCAAAATAATCACCAAAACTCTGCAGCAGCCAGCTTTCGAAAAGGAATAGTCACCTGTAACAAGCTGGTATGACTGGGATCTTCTCTGACCTTTGCAGGTTACAGAAATGACACCAGACCTAGTGTAATCCCCATTGAAAGAGAAGGCTCTACATTTTCCAGGGCTGGATCCAAAGAAGACTCCACTGCTCAGGGACAGAACCATAAACCTGGCTTGTAGGTCTTTCTCATGAACAGATGGAAGAGAAGGCATAGGAACTCAGAGAGGCTGTGTGTTAGAAGAGAGAGGGTTCCCCTCCCAATGCCAAGGAAGTGGGTACCCTCAGAGACTCACCTATCAAGTATGGAGGTGTCTATAAGAAAGGGAGGCTAACAGGTTGTTTGATTGGTTTCTTAGCCCTTAGGCTTTCCAACCTACCCAGCCTTCCCAACCCCAGGTAGCCATAACCAAGGGAAGATTGGTGGCAGTCACCAAAAAACTAACGATGGATCTACCTGCATCTGTAGGTCCAGCAGTGAGGCCAAAGAGTATGGAGACTGGGGCTGCAGGCTAACCTGACTGGGGCTGTGGGATAACCAAATGAGGCATGGACCAAACTGGGGAGACATCAAAGAAATGTGGCATGAGGAGTCCAGCTGGGGGTATCTGAAATACGTGGTCCAGGCTCACAAATCTCAGAAGTGGCCAAGCTCCATCAACAGGCCCTTGGGGGCTTGTTGGGGTTTCCATTTCTCCATACCAAATCCAAGATCAACAAGCTCCACCAATGTATAACCTCCGGAAAAGAGATAAGAAAAGGCCACCTAGGAAGAGCCTTTCCCCTCCCTGCCCTCACCAAAGACGGCAAAGCAGAAGGAAGGAAGGAAGGGTATATGAGAAGTCACAGCACACTCCTACTTCCTCTCCAAGCCATTAGGCCCATGCACATAGCCAGTGCTGGGAGGGAGGCAGAGCTTGGAATAGAACCTCAGGTTGAAGTTGAAATTGCAAAATGCAGGAGATTAAATTCCAATAACCAGAATGAAACTGATCTAATAAGCAGAAGTGAGTAAAAAATTACGGAATCTGAGTAGTTGCTAAGGGAACCTGCTGCCCCAGCAGTAAGGGAGGGGCTCAAGGCCAACAGAGCACAGCTGGTAGGAATTATTAGAAAAACAAAGCTGTTTCATGTCTATTCATCAATAAGGTGAGATCTCTCAATCTAAGCTCTCATGTATCAAGGGCTCCAGTTTAAAGCACATTTATTCTTGCCCATATGGCCCAAGAGTCAAGGTTGCCAGAGCAGTGATTAGGTGTAGAGCCAGCCTCAAGTTAGAGAGAATCGGGTATGAGACCTGGCTCCACTGCGTACTAGCTGTGTGACCTTGTGCAAGTTCAACTCCTCTATGCCTCAGTTTCCTCATTTGTAAAATGGAGATATAGAATTCTTGTGAAGTTTCACTAAGAGAACTCATGTAAGCCATTTAGTCCAGTGTCGGATGGATACCAAGTCCTTAAATACTACTGTTCTTATCAATCTCTGCTCAGCAATCCACAGCATGTTCAGATGCTGTCATCTTCCTCCTCACTCAGCACTCCTCTCCCTCTCTTCTCTTGCCTTTCCTGCCACTATCCTCTCTAGCTTCTTCTTCTTCTTCTTTTTTTTTTTGAGACAGAGTGTTGTTCTGTTGCCCAGGCTGGAGTGCAAAGGTATGATCTCTGCTCACTGCAACCTCCACCTCCTGGGTTCAAGCAATTCTCATGCCTCAGCCTCCTGAGTAGCTGGGATTACAGGCACATGCCACCACACCCAGCTATTTTTTTTTTTTTTTTTTGTATTTTTAGTAGAGACAGGGTTTCACCATGTTGGCCAGGCCGGTGACAAACTCCTGACCTCAAGCGATCTGCCCACCTCGGCCTCCCAAAGTTCTGGGATTCTTAATCTCCTTGTTAGCATGTCCCCCTCTACTGACCTCTTTGGGCTCCGTCCAGGTCCTCCCCTCTCTCACCTCCACAGACTCCTTAGGTGACTGCACTGATTCTCACCACTTTAAATACCATTTGGGAACCATGGTTCCCAAATACACAGCTCCAGCCCACACTGTTTTTCCTGAGCACTAGGCTTTCAGGCCCACGGCCAGCTGGATGTCTCCCTTAAATGTCTCATGGGCGGCCAGGCGCGGTGGCTCATGCCTGTAATCCCAGCACTTTGGGAGGCCAAGGTGGTGGATCACGAGGTCAGGAGATTGAGACCATCCTGGCTAACACGATGAAACCCCGTCTCCACTAAAAATACAAAAACTTGGCCAGGCGTGATGGCAGGTGCCTGTAATCCCAACTACTCAGGAGGCTGAGGCAGGAGAATGGTGTGAACCCGGGAGACAGAGCTTGCAGTGAGCCGAGATCATGCCAATGCACTCCAGCCTGGGCGACAGAGCGGGACTCCGTCTCAAAAAAAAAAAGTCTCATGGACATCTCCAAATTAACATGTCCAAGTAGGAGCTCTGGGTCTGCCCCCTTCCACCACTCCCCACATGCACTCTTCTCCAGTCTTCCCACCTTCCTCCTCCAGCCCAATTAATTGCTCAAGTCAGAAAGTAATCCTTTAAGCCTCTCTCTCCATTACCCACTGCCCACCACCAATCCATCACCATTGTACCCTTAGTTCAACTCTCAAAATATATCCCTAACCCATTCACTTCTCTCCACACACACTCCACCACCATGTCCAAACCATTTAGCTACCACAAAGACAACAGAGATAGATTCCTGACTGGTCTGATAGCTTTCGCTCTGCTTTTGGGGTGTGTGTGTGTGGTAAAATATGCATAACATAAAATTCAGCATTTTAACCACTGTAAAGTCCAATTCAATGGCAATTTAGTACATTCATAATATTGTGCAACCATCACCAGTATCTAGTTCCAGAGATACATTTTAATCACCCCAAAAGGAAACCTCATAACCCTGAAGCAGCCACTCTCTAATATGGTTTGGCTCTGTGTCCCGGCCCAAATCTCACATCAAATTGTAATCCCCAGTGTTGGAGGTGGGGCCTGGTGGGAGGTGATTGGGTCATGGGGATGGTCCTTCATGAACGGGTTAGCACCATCTTCTCGGTGCTGCTCTTGTGATAGTGAGTAAGTACTCGCAAGATCTGGTTGTTTAAAAGCGTGTAGCACCTTCCCTCCACCTGCTCAGGCCATGTAAGGCATGTCTGTTTCCCCTTTGCCTTCCACCTCGATTGTAAGTTTCCTGGGGCCTCCCCAGAAGCTGATTTTGCCATGCTTCCTATACAGCCTGTAGAACCATGAGCCAATTAAGCCTCTTTTCTTTATGAATTACCCAGTCTCAGGTATTTCTTAACGGCAATGCAGAACAGATGAATACACTCTCCATTCTTCCCTCCCTCTAGCCCCAGGCAACCACTACTCTGCTCTCCATCTCTAGAAATGAAGCTATTCTGGACATTTTCTGTAAGTGGGGTCATACAATATGTGGCCTTTTGTGTCTGGCTTTTTCACTTATGTCTTGTGTCTGGCTTTTTCACCTAATGTTTTCAAGGTCCATCCATGTTGCAGCATGTGTCAGTACCTCATTCCTTTTTATTCTTTGCTTTGACTCTTTCTCCTTATTTATTTCCACAAAGATACCAAAGTAATCTTTTGAAAATAGGTTATTCTCTCATTTAAAACTTTTCATCTGCTGCCCATTGTGTATAAGATAGAGCACAAAAATTCTTTTTTTTTTTTTTTTTTGAGTCAGAGTTTCGCTCTTGTTGCCCAGGCTGGAGTGCAATGGTGCGATCTCAGCTCACTGCAACCTCTGCCTCCCAGGTTCAAGCAATTCTCCTGCCTCAGCCTCCCGAGTAGCTGGAATTACAAGCATGCTCCACCATACCTGGCTAATTTCGTATTTTTAGTAGCGACAGGGTTTCTCCATGTTGGTCAGGCTGGTCTTGAACTCCTGACCTCAGGTGATCCGCCCATCTCGGCCTCCCAAAGTGCTGGGATTACAGGCCTGAGCCACTGCGTCTGTCCAATAGAGCACAAAATTCTTAACAAGACCTTCAACAGCCTGTATCACCTGACCTCTGCCCTTCCCTCCACTATCACCTTCCTCATCATCTCCCCCTGGCTCACTTCGTACCAGCTAGACTGACCTTCCTCAGCTTTATTGAAGCTTTTTCCAGGGGTGGAGCCTGTGCACATGTTTCTTTGGTCTGCAATGCTCTGTCCTCTCCCCTCAGCCTGTGAGCACCAGGCTTACAGATCCTGATCCCTCAATCTAAATTACATCACCCCACTTTTTATGAGAGAATCTTCTTATTTGCTTCATAGCACATGTCACCATTTGTAATTAAGCATTTGAGTCTTTATCTACTTAACATTTATCTTCCCTACCAGACTGTAAGCTCCGTGAAGTCAGGAACCAGGTCTGTTTCCTTTACCAGTGTTCTTAATGTCTAGCATTGTGCTTAGCATAGTAGTTGTTCATAAAATGTTGATGACTGGGAGAATGAATGAATGAATTTTCCAGAGCAGAAAGAGAAGGAAATGGTAATTCAGCCACTTCTGGAAAAGCCACTTCTGCTATTAGAGAATCTAATCTAAAGTTGCTCAGACAGGCGTAAGCTCTTATTTACCCTCATCATCACCACTATCATCAACAGCGACTTCCTGCTGACCTAATGGTGGCTGTGTTGAGGCAGTCTTGGAAATAAAACACACTTTCTAGGTAATTCCAGTTCTCCTCCTGCAATTTGCACTCCAGGCAGCTGGAAGCTAAAGGCTAGAAGCCAGCCCCATGAAGAATGGCTGCAGGGCAACAGAGAGAGACACGAAGTGACTTCATGGATTCCCTTCTGTTGGCCAAGTCGCCCTTACAGTGGTGGCGCTCAAACTTCCCCACTCACAGTGCTCTTCAGTGAGACAAAAGACACCCTCTTCACAGCTCCTGCTTACCATCCCAATGGAAATGCAGAATCCAGGAGAATAATGGCCCTGCTTTATTAGAGACACCCAATGAGGACCATCATGTGTGATTATGAATTCACACCAGCAACAAAAGCTTAACATGCATATTCATCCTGTGGGAGACTGCCTTGCAGACCACCAGAGAACCTGGACCACACTTCAAGCACATCTATCTGAAAGGATTTGGGAATTTCCTGCAAACCTCCCTGACTCTATTATTGTAGTCCCAGATGAGACCTAACCCAGTTAAGTTAGCATCATTTTTAAGTAAGAGCAGAGCCAGCCTCACTATGGGCAGCTCCCCATTTTCTGTCCTGCCACCTCACCATCCCTGCCTTTGGTGCCTGTGTCAGCTGGCACCATCTTCCATCTCTTTTGACGTGGCTCCCTGTTGGCTCATGTCTTGGTCTGAGCACATCTGGAACACACAAACTAAGTCCATTCATGCTAGTACTCCAGGGCTTAAAAACAGAGGCCACAAGTGGATTTTTAAAACAATGAGAGACCAGAAATGGGGCTTTTAACATTTGTCACTGCAGATCATCCCTACAAATGAGCCCAGGTCCCAAAGAACATTGAGTAATACATTCAGCTAGCCCACCAACAAATATGTGCTGAGCATTGCTAAGTGCCAGGCACCGAGTTGGGGACTGAGGATGCAATGAGAAACAAGACAGATGTAGTCTTTGTCCTGATGGAGCTGGTAGCCTAGTTGGAAATAAACAAGTCAGTGACTATACAGCTTAGCAACTGCTGTGGTGAGGGAGGTAAAGGATCCTTTGGGAGCTCACAGCAGGGACCACTCATCAAGACTTGGGGAAGGGAGTTGGAGAAAGTAGCCCGGTGGAAGTGACATCTAAGCAAAGACATGAATGATAAGTAGGATTTAACCAATGAAGCAGATGGGATGGAATAATAAATGTCCAAGACAGAGGAAACACAATGTTCATTGGACCAGCAGTGGGAGAATTTGAGGAGCTAAAATGATGTTTGTGCGGGGTTTGTGCGGGGTGGTGGGGAGAAGAATTGGAGAATGATGCTGGAGAGATCAGAAGTACACATATTATGCAGGGTCTTGTAGGTTACTTCAAAGAGTTTGACATTTATTCTAAGGGCATTGAGGAGCTAGAGCAGGATTTCAAACAGGATGGGGAAATTTTTGCATTTTGCAAAGATATCTTTGGCTGTGGTGTGGACAGTGTAGTAGGGGAGTGATAACAGAGACAGAACCAGCCAGAGGTTATGCCAAAAAGCCAGGGGTATAGAGAAAAGAGGACAGAGTTGTTAGGAGCAAAAGCACTTGGTGATGGGATGGATGGGGGATTGAGGGAGAGAGGATCATGATGATACTAGGGCTCAAGTCAGTAAGTGAATGGTCCTGTAATTCACAAACACAGAAAACCCCAGAAAAGGAGCAGGTAGGGAAGGAAAAGTCCAGTTTTGTACATGTTGGCTGGTAGGTGTCAGGGGGACATTCAAAGATGCTCGTCATGCAGGTAAATGGACACATGAGTCCAGTCCAGAACTCAGAAGAGAAATCTGGGCACTATAATGACATTTGTAAATTGAGAGCATGTATGTGCTTTTTGAAGCCATGATAGTTAATCAATCCACTCTAGGAAACCACTTCCTGGTGGAGGCTACAATTAAGCAGAACCTGAAGGATAAGTAGGATGAACAAGTGAAGTAGAAGAGTTGGAAGGAAAAGCATTCAAGACAAAGGGAGTAGCACATGCAAAGGACCAAAAGCAGGAGAATTTGAGGAACTAAAATCAGTTTGGAACAGTGAGAACATAACGTGAGATAGATCTCATAGGAACACCAAGTTTTAACCAGTGAAGAAAAGCCTGAAAATGAGACCAAAGACTAACCAGGGAAATAGGAGAAAAACACAGAAGTCAGGGGAAGCAAGGAATTCAGAAGAACAGTCAACAAGGTCAACTAGTGTCAGGAGGCTGTGTCCCTAGTGCCTAGAACAATGCCTAGAACTAAATAGCTGAATTAAATGAAATAACTTACATAAAAAAAAAGTTCACTGAACTTAGCAACAGAGCTCATTAGTGGCCTGAGAAAAGGACTTTCACTGGGGTGGGAGCCAGTTGTGGTGGGATGAGGAATAAATATGGCATATGAAAATTGATATTGACAATGCTCACTGAGTCCTAAAGGGGCTCCTGTCCACCCGACTAACTTCACCAGCTGACCTAGTGCCATCATCCCCTTGCTCGGTATGACTCAGCCACACAGTCCCTCTTTTGGTCCTCTCTCAAACTCAGGGACCTCACCAACAGTTCCCTCTGCCTAGAGTTCAGTCGTCCCTCCACTCTTTCTCAATCTTGAGCCCAGCCTACTCCTACTCAACCTTCAAGGCTCTGCTCAAATGGCATGGTCTTGGTGGCGGCTTCCCGGACTTCTCATCCTCTCTGCCAGTTCCCCATGAAGTTGCACTCTTGTTGCACACTGCACTTTTCCTCTGCATCACTTAACACAAGTGCAACGTGTTCCTGTGGATATTTGTTTAAGGCTGATCTCCCCAACTAGACCAGAAGCTCCCCAACTAGCAGTGTGAAGGAGCTGAGAGATAGTGGAAGGGCTTTTTTTAAAAAAAATAGGAAACACCAGGAAAGGGAGATGGAACAAAAAATTTTTTAAAGTAGGCTGGGCACTGTGGCTTATGCCTGTAATCCCAGCGCTTTGGGAGGCCAAGGAGGGAGGATAACCCGAGGTCAGGAGTTCAAGACCAGCCTGGCCAACATGGTGAAACCCTTTCTCTACTAAAAATACAAAAATTAGCCTGGCGTGGTGGTACGTGCCTGTAGTCTCAGCTACTTGGGAGGCTAAGGCATGAGAATCATTTGAATTCGGGAGGCAGAGCTTGCAGTGAGCCAAGATCGCACCACTGCACTCTAGCCTAGGTGACAGAGCAAGACTCCGTCTCAAAAAAAAAACAAAAATTAATTAGAAAATTTAAAATAAAATAGATAAGAAGGACTAATGTATATTGAAATGTTCATGTGAAGAGAGAGGAGATGACGAAAACAGTGGAATCCCTGGGGAGGCTTCAGAAGACATCAGATGGAGGGATGGCCCTCAGATGGAGACACATCTTTTTCACCAAAGCAGGAAACAAGGGAAGAATAGGTGTGGATGCAGGTTCAGTGGCAGGAAGGTGAGGAAGCACCTGTCTGTGGGCTCATTTTTTCTGTGAAATTTTTTAAACTGACGTCTCTTAATTTTAAACAGCTTATTCAAATAGTCCCTTCAAACTTTCCTTTGAAATAAACAAAAGGTAAAAGACCTACATGAGGGAAGGGAGATGGAAGATGAATTTGAGATGCATTCTGAAAGTACTTGGCAATGGATTTGATGTGGCAACAATAGAGAGGAAAGTGTTTCATTTACCTTTTTTTTTTTTTGAGACGGAGTCTTGCTCTGTTGCCCAGGCTGGAGTGCAATGGCACAATCTTGGCTCACTGCAATCTCTGCCTCCCAGGTTCAAGGGATTCTCCTGCCTCAGCCTCTTGAGCAGCTGGGACTACAGGCGCCCACCACCCTGCCCAGCTAATTTTTGTATTTTTAGTAAAGATGGGGTTTCACCGTATTGGCCAGGCTGGTCTCAAACTCCTGACCTCGTGATCCACCTGCCTCAGCTTCCCAAAGTGCTGGGATAACAGGCGTGAGCCACCACACCCAGCCCTTTAATTTAGTTTTTAACAAGGTTACATGAGCACATACTTTAAAAAGTCAAATAGTTCTACAAGACTTGTTGCCACAAATAGCAGTCCCTGCCCCCATTTTCCTTCCCCAGAGGCAACTAATTTTAATTCTTACCATTAATTTTTGTTAGTATTTGTGTCCATATCAGTACATAACATGCGTGTATGTCTAATTCCTGATTGGTCTGTTTTAGGTACTATCTACGAACTTCCCGCTGGGGAAGATGAGGATTTAGCACTCCTGCCAACTGCCTTTACCCCTAACACACACACACGGACTCCCCCTGCCCCATAGGTCCCTAAGACATGACATCACATTTTTCAGATAGATTAATATTCTGTATTTATATCTATGACTAAATGCTATTTACAGATAAGCCACGTACTATCCTATGATTAGTTTTTCTTGCCTGCACACATTTTGTTTTGCCTGGAGTTATCTTATTTTGCTTTCTTGTTATCAATATTGTTGCCATTAATCCAATCCCAGGCTCCCCATCTCTCAATATGTTTGGATGCAATAGAGAGACTTTCGAGGTTACCTTATTGAGTGAAAAACTCCCATAGGTCCTCCTAACTCCTCCAGGTTGCCCTCAACTCCTTGGTTCTGGGTGCATGGCTGTCACCATGGTCCTGGCTAGTCCCTTCTCTTCTCTCCTTTATTGGGTCTTCTGTTAACTATCTCCCATGTCCTTGGTTTGCAACCTCAGTCTGGTGGAGCACATCTTCCAGTAGCTTCCCGAGAAAAAGTGCATGAGAAGTAAAATGATTGAAACTCTGCATGATTTAAAATGTCATTCACCCACTCCCAGGTTAAAAGAATATATAGACACATAATGATTTCAGCAGCTGGAAACAAAGCATTTATAAAATTCAATACAAATTCAAAATTTAAAAAGAATTTCTTACTGCAGAATTATTCACAATAGTCAAAAGGTAGAAACAACCCAAGTTGAATGGGTGAAGATGAATGAATAAATAAAATGTGGTATATACATATAATGAAATATTATTTAGCAATAAAAATGAGTGAAATCTGGGTACAAGCTACAATGTGGATGAACCTTGAAAACATTATGTTAAGTGAAAGAAGTCAGACACAAAAGGACAAATATGTGATTTCACTTATATGAAATATCTAGGCTGGGCACAGTGGCTGACACCTATAATCCCAGAACTTTCAGAGGCCAAGGGAGGAGAATCGTATGCATGCAGGGCTTTGAGATCAGTCTGGGCAACATAGTGAGACCCCGTTGGAGGGAGGGAGGGAGGGAGGGAGGGAAGGAAGGGAGGGAGGGAGGGAGGGAGGGAGGGAGGGGAAGGGAGGGAGGGAGGGGGAGAGAGAGGAAAAAAAAGAAAAGGAAAGACAGGAAGAAAGGAAGGAAGGAGAGAGAGAGAAAGAGAGAGAAAGAGAAAGAAAGAGAAAGAAAAGAAAAAGAAGGAAAGAAAAGAAGAAAGAAAGAAAGAAAGAAAGAAAGAAAGAAAGAAAGAAAGAAAGAGAAAGAAAGAAGGAAGGTAGATCTAGAGTAGACAAGTTTATAAAGACAGAAAGTAGAATAGAGGTACCAGGGCCTCGGAGAAAAGGGGAGCAGGATGTTCTTGCTTAATGGTTACAGAGTTTCTTTTTGGGGTGATAAAAAAGTTTTGGAGATAGTGATTATGGTTGCACACATTGTGAAGGCAATTGATTAATGCCACTGAATTGTACACTTCAAAGTGGTTAATATAGCAAATTTGTGTTATATATTTTTTACCACAATAAAAATTTTTCAAAAGAAAAAATTCTTTCCAAATTAAGAATAGAGGAAACTTCCTTAGTCTGATAAAGAGTACCTACAAAATAATAACTTTAAGGCCAGGTGTAGTGACTCATGCCTGTAATCCCAGCATTTTGGGAGGCCAAGGCAGGCAGATCACTTGAGGCCAGGAGTTCAAGACCAACATGGCCAACATGGCAAAACCCCATCTCTGCTAAAAATACCAGTATCAGTCGGGCGTGGTGGCACACGCCTATAGTCCCAGCTACTCAGGAGGCTGAGGCACGAGAATTGCTTGAACCAGGGAGGCAGAGGTTGCAGTGAGCCAAGATGGCACCACTGAACTCTATCTAGCCTTGTGACAGAGTGAGAATATGTCTCAAAAAAATAAAAAGTAACTTTAGAACACCATTCTAAATGGGAAAACATTAGGATACTTTCCTTAAAAGTCAAAAATAAGGTAAGATGGCCTAGTCTTATCATTTCTATTCAGTGCGATATTGACAGCCCCAGCCAGCACAAAAGCAGAAGAAAAAGAAAGAAGGGATGAAAAGAAAGAAATAAAAGTCATTATTTTCAAACAAAATAACTGTTTTCACCAAAAACCAAAAAGAATGTATGAGCAAATTATTAGAAATAATAAGAAAGCTTAGCAAAAGGCAATTGCATTTCTGTACACTTGGAATAAACAACCAGAAAATGTAACTAAAGAGAAGACAACACTTACAGTAGTTTCAAAGGATACCAAGAATCTAGAAATAAATATAAAAAGACACTGGAGCCCTCTATAGGGAGAATTATAACACTTTATTAATAGCCAGTTAGATGACCCAAATACATTGAAGAGTATATCACATTGTGAATAAGATGATCACATAGTACTGTTCATCTCCCCAATTCAATAAAGCTCCAATCAAAATGCTAACATGTGTTTTTGAGGAACTTGATAAGCTGATTCTAAATTTACATGAAATAATAAAAAGAAAAAAACAGGCAGAACTTTTGTCAAAAAGATGAGCGTGGTGGAAAGACTTGCCCCACCTAATAACATGCTTTTTTATTTCTGAAACTACAGTAATTAAGACAGGATGGTATTGGCACAGGGACAGACAAACAGACCACAGAATAGAATAAAGCACTCAGAAATAGACATCCACATGCATGAAACTCTAGTATATATAACAGAGGCCTGCCAGACCGGTGGGAAAATAAATCGAGCTGGATAAAAAAGGTTATGCCTACAGAAAAACATGAAATTAGATCCCTACATCATACCATATACCAAAATTCATTCCAGATGGATTGAGTGCTTAACTATAAAAAAAAAAAACAACTTTAAAACTCTTAGTAAAACTCTTTTAGACTTTGAGATAGAGTAGAATTTCATAAACAATACTCAAAGAGTGTTAACTATTTTAAAAAATTGATAAATTTGACCATACTAAAATTAAGAACCCCTATTTGTCAAAAGAAAGTGAAAAACAAGCTACAGATGACAAGAAGATAAAGGCAAAATATATCATTATTCTCGGACAACAGGCATAACTAGGACTGTCCTACCCACCCTCTGGCCAGCAGTTCTACTCCTGGTGTAACTTTATGAGAGACTTTTGCCCATGAACACCTGGAGCCATCTACAAGAAAAGTGTGTTCATATGAACACTGTTCACAATAGCAAGGCCTGGAAACAACCCAAATTCCCTTCAACAAGAGAGTGGATGAATAAATTGTGGTATATTCACACAATGGAACATAATAGAGCAGTCAACAGGAATGAGCTATAGCTGTACACCACAGTATATCGAAATCCTAAAAATATAATGTTTTTAAAAAGTAAGTCCTGAATGAACCCATACAGCATAACATGCTTTTTATAAAATTAAATAACTTTTTTAAAAAACTAGCTTTGGGCCAGGCGCGATGGCTCACGCCTGTAATCCCAGCACGTTGGGAGGTCGAGGCGGGCAGATCACGAGGTCAGGAGATCAAGACCATCCTGGCTAACACAGTGAAACCCCGTCTCCACTAAAAATACAAAAAAAAGTAGCCGGGCGTGGTGGCGGGCGCCTGTAGTCCCAGCTACTCGGGAGACTGAGGCAGGAGAATGGTGTGAACCTAGGAGAAGGAGCTTGCAGTGAGCCGAGATCGCGCCACTGAACTCCAGCCTGGGCAACGGAGTGAGACTCCATCTCAAAAAAAGAAAAAAGAAAAAATACTAGCTTTGTAGGAATACCATTGAATGAGCATGGATGGACTTAGGCTATGCCAACTACCTAAGCCGGAACTACACTTCCCGGAATTCCCTTCCCTGCATAGTTCTTATTAGCAGGGGCCACAGAAGACATTTTCTATATCTAATTTTTTTATGTTTTTATTTTTTTATTTTTATTTTTTCTGAGACAGGAGTCTTGCTCTGTCACCCAGGCTGGAGTGCAGTGGCACGATCTCGACTCACTGGAACTTCCACCTCCTGGGTTCAGGCAATTCTCCTGCCTCAGCCTCCTGAGTAGCTGGGACTACAGGCATGTGTGCCCACATCCAGTTAATTTTTGTATTTTTAGTACAGATGAGGTTTCACCATGTTGGCCAGGCTGGTCTCAAACTCCTGACCTCATGATCTACCCACCTCGACCTCCCAAAGTGCTGGGATTACAGGCATGAGCCACCGCACCCAGCCTCTGTATCTAATTTTCCTATTATTCTATCTCATTCCTAGGGTTCTATGATCACACTCTACTGATACAAGATGAAACAATCTACAAAGGAAAGTAAAGGAATGCCGAATACAATATCCCTACCTCCTTCACGGTTTTACTTACTACAGTACTGTGGTCAACTGCAATTCGAATATATTACACAGAAAATTCCAGAAATAAACTATTCATAATGTTTAAATTGCATGCTGTTCTCAGTAATGTGATGAAATCTGCTGTCCTACTCTGTCCTTCCTGGGATGTGAATCCTTCATTTGTCCGGCGGGTCCATGCTGTCTATGCCCCCCACCTGCCAGTCACTCAGGACTCATCTTGGTTATTGGATAGACTGTCATGGTACAGCAGTGTTTGTGTTCCAGTAACCCTTATTTTACTTAGTAATGGCCCCAAAGTGCAAGAGAAGCAATGCTGGCATGTTGTTATAAGTGTTCTATTTTATTGTTAGTGATTGCTGTTAATTTCTTACTATTGCTGTTAATTTCTTACTATTGGAGACCCAGTATACCTGGAGATTCCATGCACCTGGATACCTGGTTCTACCTGGTACACCTGGAGATTGCTGCCATTGATCTGGATCTTTAAGAATGTAAAGCTCTCTTTTTACTTCAGTTTCTTCATCTATACAATGAAAGATAGTAAAAGATTATTTCCAAGTTTTCACTTCATGATAAGATTCTGTGATTCAATTTAAGCCAAACCGGTGGTCAAACAAGAGAAAGCCCATAAAATTCATTCCTACAACCTAACTTCCAAGTACCAGTCTGTGCCAGTTTTGCAGCCTTCTGTAAATAGTAAGAGGCCGGGCTCAGTGGCTCATGCCTATAACCCCAGCACTTTGGGAGGCCGAGGCGGGAGGATTACCTGAGGTCAGGAGTTCAAGACCAGCCTCGCCAACATGGTGAAACCCCGCCTCTACTAAAAATACAAAAATTAGCTGTGCATGGTGGCAGGCATCTGTAATCCCAGCTACTCAGGAGGCTGAGCCATGAGAATCACTTGAACCTGGAAGGCGGAGCTTGCAGTGAGCCCAGATTGTGCCACTGTACTCCAGCCTGGGTGACAGCGGGAGATTCCATCTCAAAAAAAAAAAATTAGTAAGATGATCATTGTGGGTTGACTCTGTACAAAAAACATAAAGATGGCAACAAAGGTGAGTGCTCAGATTTCTCCCCAGCCTACCTGGAAACTCACCCCAAAACCAACCTGATTCAGGGGAAAAAGTGGTTTGCTTTTATCTAAAGGAATTCTGCACAGGTAAAACCAGGCTGCCCACAGAATTTCCATCACACCAAATTTGCAGTTTCTACATAATTGGATTTCTCTTCCTCACTGTCATCACCATTACTTCTGGAAGGAAGAGTGGAGAGAACGGCACATAGAGTCTATTGTGCTTTTACAAAGATTCAATAAACAAATGCCAAAGTTGGAAAAAGATGATGTTGTGGTTGGTTATTATCTTCCAGCTAATGATACAGTTGAATAAATGCAGCGATGTTGCAGAAAGGCAGCAGATTCAAGGCTCTGCCTTTCCATTAAGTTATGATGATTTCCCAAGACATCCAGGGTGGAGCAGAAATGTGGTTGATAAAATGCATGGTGTGGATTGAACAGCAAGAAGAAAGCAACTGACTGCAGCTGTCTGTGTGATTTGGCAACCCACAACTACTCAGACAAATCTAAACAAATCACCATCCCTGGCTTCCTGATGCCTCCAGGAAAGTCCTGTAATGACTGCTCTGCGCTGCCCTTCTAGGCAGGGGTGAGGAAAATATGCAGATTCCACAAGTTTAGGGCTTTCCTGGGGCATCTGTTCAATGCAGCAGCTGCCACCCTTCCACAGATTTGGCTGCTTTCTGCAAAATCCAAGTTTACATTAACTAATCATACATTTGCAACCCTTCCCACTGTGCCCACAGCTAGCATGGTGGGCACCAAAGCCCTGTTTCCCTCATAGCCCAGCCATATGAAAACACCCAACAGGTAGCCCAAGACAAGAGAAGCTGTGTTTTGTCCTCTGCCCACCTAGCCACGTCTTCCTAGCTCCGTTTCCAAGGCTTAAGTGGGAAGTATTCAAAACTGGTCCATGCACATGACCATCGCTTGGGGGTACATCTCCAGCCCCAAGTTCTGGCAGCTTCCCTCCCCCAGCTTTCCTGCAGCTGCCAGAATAGCTGCAGCTCTGCTGTGCAGCCACAGTCATCCAGTTAGACACATTTTGCCGGGGGTAAGGGATGGATCTGCCCTTGCCAGCCTAGAACACGACTGGAATGGATGGGTGGGAGAGAAATCCTGCCATTGAAGCCCCTTCCCCTCAAAAGAAAAACAAATGGAGGATATCTGGGGAAAAGCTTTTTTTTTTTTTTTTTTTGGTCCAGTGGTACTTCAGAGAGCAGCTCTGGAGAAGTTCATGACAAGAAAGTGTGATTGGCCACTGGCAGAGACTGCTGGGTCCCTGCAGAGAGAAATGTGGCCCTGTTGGGATGCCTCAGCTTAGGAACACAGAGAAGGGGGAGAGTGCAGGCAAACCCTGTCCCTGAAAGCCAGCACAAGGGTGGCATGCTCACCCCACTCAGCAATCTTGGGAAAGAGCAGTGAGAGGGGTCTGAATGGCAGCCCAGGTGGCCTGGAGAGCAGAACAAGAGGGTTCCCCCTGGAAGTCAGCTCCCCTAGGGGCAATAGAGAGGGAGAGAGGAAAGGAGAGGGGAGAGGGAGAGAAAGAACAGTGCTTCTCTATATGGTGATTATAAGTCAACGTAATCACAGAAGAAACACCTGAGCACCTAGTTCGTTGCCATGTACACAGCAGGTGCTCAATAAAAACTTGCTGGTGATGGTGTTAAATGTGACTTTCTAGACAAAACCTGCATTACTGTAAGTGAAATAAATATCTGTTGGATTGAATTGAATTGAAATAGGCAGCCGGTTAGCGGTGTAATTTGAAGAGCAATGGAAAATTTGGTCCCTTGCCTCAAATCTCTCTCCTACTGGAACTGCCAGAGTGCTGGAAATTTCCAGATTCCTCTTTTGGGTTAATGGGGTAATGAAAACCTTGTTGAAAAGCAAATGTTTTCTGGGAGGGATAACCAATGAAGCAACTGTGATCTCTCAGTCATCCAGGATTGCAAATGGAATTCAACTCAATGGCCAGCCCTGATAGATTCACAGGAGCTGTATGGAGTTCTGTCCTAAAGACCCTGAGGCCACAGCTGGCTCAGCAGAAAGCAGTACTGTGGGGAATACTGATATCTGCTACGGATGTGGAAAGGGGCTGGATACTAGGGGTGCCATGTATTTGCCATCCCTGCCTCTTAGCCTGAATTATTCGAATATATTATCCCCAACAAAGAGCAGGCCCCTAAGGAAGTGTAAGCTGGGATGGACATTCTGGAGGGATAAAGATGGTGAAAATTTTGCCTGGAAAGCAGGCCAGGGAATATGCCGCTGATGTTCAGTAGAAGGATACAAGAAGTCCCTGTGGGTTTGGTGGTAGGGGGCTGGGGAATGCCTACAGGAAGTCTACCTTCACCTTTTTCCATCTTGCCATGAGTGAGTGCTAACCACAGACTCTCCAGTCAAGAGGGTAACCGTAGCTCTCATCCTCTCCCCAACAGCAGAGAAGAGTGAATGGACCACTCTATGGGAACCCAGGGATAATGCCAGCAGCCTACCCTGAGCAAAATGTTTCTTTGAAACCTCCGTTTTAACTTGAGAATTCATGTAAAGTTTGCATTCTATCATTAATTATTTGCTTTCATGTAGAAATATTTAAGTTACTTATAAGTCCTACTAGAGTAGCGCCGTCTGCTATGATAGATCAAGCTCAAAAGCTCAATAGTGAGACTTTAGATATTTATTTTTCACAACATAAAGTCCAGGTGAGTGTGGCTGGTCCATGGATAGCCTGGCCCCTTGGTCTTCTGACTCCACCCTCTTTCAGGGACTGTACGTCCTTCCCATTCAACTAGCAGATGAGGAAAGGCCAATTAAGACGGTCTCTTAATTACTTAAGCCCAGAATTGACAGCCATTCTCCCAACATTCCACGAGAAAGAATTTGTCACAGGGCTCCACTTAAACACAAGGGTAGCTGAAAATATAGTCCCTGACTACCTAGCAACACTCCGGGTAAATGTTAATGTTTTAACTTCTCCATCTTCCCAAATCTATGGGACAAGTTAATCTTTAGAAGATGTGCTGAGTTTCATCCCACATCTTTACTCAACTGGAGCATGTTGCCACATATTCCCAGAAGGGCATCTACTCTCGTTTAAGAAACCACATAGGTAGTCCATTTTCAATAAGACCTAATTTCCACTTGTAGCCTCAGTGAAAGCCAATTTTAGTGGACTACTCCATTTTACCTCCTCTTCTCTCTGCTCCCTCTTTCCCTTCCTCTCAAGCCAGTTAGATACCATCAGGATTTTTAAAGTAGGCCCAAAGCCATGTTGAATATTGCCAGGAAATGGCTGGCTGGCTGTCCACCAAGAGACATTCAAAAGTGGCATTATCTTAATGAATTTTTCACGGTCCAAGGTCTGGCCAGAAGACTTACAGGTCCAAAAATTCAATCTTCTTAGTGTTCCAGGATTTGCCTAACTTAGGAGGGCTGACTTGTGCGAACTAAAATCACAGAACTCCAAAACTACTCACCAAAGTGGCAATACCTCTTGACAAGAAGGTGTGTGACTGTCAAGGAGATCAAATATTGAAATTATTGTCTTCACCATTTTTTTCTCCCTGAAGAAAATCTACTAAGGAGGTCAAATTACAATAAAAAAGCTCCTAGGTGAGTCTGGAATCAGAGCATGAGTTATTTAGTTAGAGGAGTTGGAAGCTTAATGTCACCAGGCTACTAGGGCCTGATGAAGCCATCGCTGCTGGAACAGTCATGTCATGGGCTTCCTTTGGTCTGTCCTGTCTTAATTCTGTGCTCACCAGCTTTCTCTCTGATTGACACATCCTTTAGACACACCGATGCCATCCATCAGTAGAGTTACTGCCAGATCTGTACTCTGCTTTCTTCTGACATGGTGGACATTTTATCTCTAAGGTACACTTGTGTATGGCTGGCATCATCCAGTGTGTTAAATTTTTAATCAAGCTCGCAAAGCTAGGAAGAAGAACAGAAGAGAAAGGGCAGGGGACTTACTCTCATCTCTGTCTACACCAATTGATGTTATTGTAGAATGAAATGTAAGAGCTTATTTGGAGGTCTCAGTAGAAAAGATTGGATATTTATAGATCCTTGACTGAAAAAATATTTCTCTCCCCTCTTTCTCTCCTCTTTTTCTAGGGCCACAGCCGACCCAGCAAGATGCCTGCAGTTCTCTCATTCAAGGTTGTAACCCAGAGCTACTGGCAGCAAGTACACACTGAGGAATGAATCCCAGTCAAAGCCAAGAAGGGTTGCCAAGTTCAATGCCAGGGAAGGGTATCAAGTTTCAGTTGTACTGGGTGAGAAGTAGACGGTGCATAGATCAGGAAAAGGTCACTGGCCATGGTGCAAGAAGCAGGACTGGAAGCCAACAGCAAAGAGGGTTCAAGTGAAATAGAACAGGGTGGAAGCTCGAAAAAAACAAGGCTACCAGGAAGCTCTTTCTTCTTGGTTATTGACTAGTTGAAAGCACAATACTGAGTTGGGCACTGAGCTATCTGGGAAAGTAACCTTCTTTAATTGAGTTTGCAACATCAACAGCTATTTCATGGGATAGTGAAGAAAGGGACTCAAGCCTAGAGAACCATGAAGGACAGGCCACAGCCAGATGGCCCTCACATCCAAACCAGTTACATTAAAGTAAGAGACCTGCTTTGCAGTTTTAGCTCTGACAATTATGGGAAGCTTGACTTCCTCAACTCACTTTACCTCTCTGACCCTTAGTTTTCTCCTCTGTTAAATGAGGCAATTGAAATCAATGTTTTGCAAAGCCCTCCTGATGTATAACACTGTGTCTACAAAGATAAAGCACTCCCCAAACCACACATCTATTCACATCCTGCACTGAAAAGATCAACCTTCTAGAAAAGAATTTGGAGTAGTGTTTTTTTAACCTACACTTACACAAAAGTGGGCAAAATAGCCCGGTAACCAGCTCCCAGATTAAGAAACAGGACTCTTACTAGGATCTCAATAGCTTCCCTATTTCCTTTCCCTGTCACTACCTTCCTGCAAAAGTAACCACCATTCTAACTTAAAACAGGGTGACAGATTAGTTTTGTCTGTTTTAGAACTTTATGTAAATTGAATCACACAGTACGTACTCTTTTGTGTCAAGCTTTTTAAATTCAATTATTTGTCTGTGAGACTCACCCATGTTGCTGCATGTAGCTGGGGTTGGTTATTTCCTTGTTGCTTTATAGTGTTCCATTATGCCACAGATTTATTTATCCATCTTATTGCCCACAGACTTTTGAATTGTTTTCTATTTTGGCATTATGAAGAATGTTGCTATGGAAATTTTTATACATGTCTTTGGGTACATATTCGTAGGCATTTATGTATTAGTTATCTATTGCTGTGAAGCCAGTTGCTGCAACAAACTTAAAACAGTACATATTTATTATCTCACAGTTTCTGTGGGTCAGGAGTTCGAATGTCACTTAGCTGGGTCTTTTGTTTTAGGGTCTCTTACAAGGCTGCAATCAGGTGTCAACTATGGCTGGGATCTCATCTGAAGGCTCAACTGGGGGAGGATTGTGTCCAGGCTCACATAGTTGTTGGCAGAATTCAGTTTTTGGAAGACTGTTGGACTAGGGGCTTCATTTCCTAGATGGACAAACCATCCTCATTTCCCTGCCATGTAGGCTTCTCCAGCATCAAAGCATGCAAGCCAAGAAACAATAGAGTCTGCTAGTAAAACAGAAATGAGCATTTTATGTAACACAATCACAGAAGTATATCCCACCACAGTTGCTTCTATATGTTAGAAGCCAATCACAGATCCCATCCACCCTCAGAGGTACAGGATTACACAAGAGAATGAATGCCAGGAAGTGGATATCACAGGGGGTCATCTTAGAGTCTGGCTGCCACAATTTCTGTTGGGATTGTAACCGGGAATGGAATTATGTGGTCACTGGTCCAGATTCAGTTTTGGAAATTCACTAGTTTTCCACTGTGATTATACCAGTTGACATCCTCACCAGTATTTGCTCCACATCTGGGATTGGTTTTTCCATAGCTTTCCTTCTGGTGTGAGTTATCAAATTGCTCCTGACAAAAGAAAAAAGTGGCTTTGTGCACCACAAGCTGCCTTACTCCCTGACTGAACTGGGAGGCAGAATTCTGAATTTCCCAGCCTGGAACTACTCATACCTTTTCTCTACTCTCCACAGAGGAGAAAAATCCCTAAAGATGCAGAGTCAAAAAAGGTGCCAACTCCAGCAGCACCACTGGTGTTAGTGGCCACCAAGCTGAGGGGTGAGGGATGCTGGAGAAAAAGTGACATCAACTCATTTACCAGAGTCCCCTGAATATTAGTCACCATTTATCCAGCCTGGGAAGAGCCACTGGCAGTGATTCTAATTGGGTCCTGAGCTGTTAGCCAATTCTAAAGGAGGGTTGATGTACCAGCATGAAAAGTTCCCACTATCAATCCTATTTCATGGCAAGTGTGTTAGTCTGTTCTCACACTCCTAATAAAGACATACCCGACTGGGTAATTTATAAAGGAAAGAGGTTTAATTGACTCAAACTTCCACGTGGCTGGGGAGGCCTCAAAATCATGGTGGAAGGTGAAGGGGAAGCAAGACACATCTTACATGTCAGCAGGCAAGAGCACTTGTGTACGGGAACTCCCCTTTGCAAAACCATCAGATCTCATGAGACTTATTCACTATCATGAGAACAGCACTGGAAAGACCCACCCCTATGATTCAATTATCTCCCACTGGGTCCCTCTCATGACACATGGGAATTATGGAAGCTACAATTCAAAATGAGATTTGGGTAGGGACGCAGCCAAACCATATCAGCAAGGTACGTGGTAGATGTTCAGTAACTGTTTAATTAGGATAGAGAAGAAGTAATAACTAACCTTCAACAAGTGCTCCCTACGTTCCTCTATTTCCAATGGCTCATAGGCCCCAGATGTAAAAGAATTTGGGGGAAAATGCAATGGGTCAAGAGCATTTCTGGGATCTCCATGAGTTTCATTAATATTTCTGCCCAAGTGTGTCTAGCAGGTTTATGTTCCTGAAAGCCACTAAACAGTGGTAATAACAGCACTGGGGTGACTGAGCTGCCTGGATTTGAAAAACTTTGCCAAATGTGTTCAAAGAAGTTCTAGGGAACAATTGATTTGAGTAGGTTCTGATAAAACACCCTCCTGTGGACACCTGTGAAATGTTGAGGCTAATTGGGGCTTCTGGTACTGATTGTGGAGAGTTTGGGGGTTGCTGTTTTTCCTTCACTGAATTCCGTCTTCTTTTCTACTTTACCCTTTCATTGGGGCTGTTAGTGTATCGGATGTAAGAGTATCACAGGGAAGTGTGTTTTGTGTGGAAGTCATTACTGTGAACACCTGTTCACTGTTGAGTTTAATTGGACTACAGCTGGTGCTGATTGTATGTGAAGAGGGGGGGCTGCTCCTCCCGCCAAGGAGTTCACTGTCAGTGGTAACAGTGGGGAAGTCAGCACTACCAAGTTCAGCTCCCACACTGTACAGTCAAGTATTCTACGTCCTGTATAGTTAGTTGCCTCTGAGGTGCGCTATGGTAAATGCAGACAGGCAGGAAAAAAAAAGTGCCCACATCTTTGGTCTGTATCATTAAATCAGTTCAGTTCTGCATATGAAAATTTAGGGAAATATGAGGGAAATGACTGATGTAAACTTGGCATAATTTTTTTTTTTTTTTTTTTGGAGATGGAGTTTCACTCTTATTGCCCAGGCTAGAGTGCGATGGCATGATCTCGGCTCACCGCAACCTCCACCTCCCGGGTTCAAGGGATTCTCCTGCTTCAGCCTCCCGAGTAGCTGGGATTACAGGCATGTCCTACCATGCCAGGCTAATTTTATATTGTTAGTAGAGACGGGGTTTCTCCATGTTGGTCAGGCTGGTCTCGAACTTCTCATCTCAGGTGATCCGCCGCCTTGGCCTCCCAAAGTGCTGGGATTACAGGCGTGAGCCACCGCGCCTGGCCCACTCAAAGTAATTTTCTTAGCAATATAAGCTGTTCACCTATGTCCAGAGATGATAGGGACTGAACAAGCATATAAATAGAAACCCAGTAATGTAGCTCAGGAGTAGGCAGGTAATGACACATTAAGACTGCACTCCTGATGGAAGTATAGAAAAAGAATATGTCTGTAGCCCTTAATAACAATAAGAAAAAGTTCAAGTTGACGTACAGATGCTGACGTGCATATTTCAGTTTAGATGTAATGCACATTACTTATTCATTTAATATAAATGCATTTAAACAATGAAACATTGTATCTACTTTATAAAGGCTCTTGCTTCATATTAATAATATTAACATCCATGATTATGAGGATGGCCCATGTGTTCTGAGGATGGCAGTAACTCCTATAAAGCATAAACCATCCACACTAAAGCAAATCTACTGATTCTTGGCTTTGGCTGTTCAATGGGGTCTCATTCCTCTTTGTGTGCAGCTAACAGTATTGTAAATGTGACCCACCTTTGGACGAGATAAAACGGAATTGCTCCCGAGAGCACCAAGTCAGATGAAGAGCTGTATCTAAAAACTATTCCAGTGGCCAAGCATGGTGGCTCACGCCTGTAATCCCAGCACTTTGGGAGGCTGAGGCAGGCTGATCACCTGAGGTCAGGAGTTCGAGGCCAGACTGGCCAACATGGTGACATCCCGTCTCTACAGAAAATACAAAAATTAGCCAGGCATGGTGGCAGGCACCTGTAATCCCAGCTACTCTGGAGACCGAGGCAGGAGAATCACTTGAACCTGGGAGGCGGAGGTTGCAGTGAGCTGAGATTGCAGTACTGCACTCCAGCCTGAGCAACAAAGCAAGACTCCATCTCAAAAATAAATAAATAAAATAAATAAAAACTATTCCAGAACTGCATTTTTTGTTGTTTCAATATTTGCACAATCCTTTTCTTCACAGAATTTGAAAAGCCGCTTGATACTTTTTACTTGCTGAGATGGAGATCCATGTGATCGTCCTAAATCCTGGAGGTAAAATGAAGCTAAGACCTTCCCTAGAGCAGATGGCAGGGCAAGATGTAAAAACACAGACCTCCCCTCCTCTGAATTCAACAGCCTCTCCACCACTGTAACACCCTTGGTCTTTAGAGAGGCAGCTGCCCCTGAGCTGAATGTGGAATCATCAGAGCCCGATCCAGCTTCCAGGGTGCCATTTTCTAGCTGTGCGGTCTTGGGTTCATCATTCCACCCCTGTGGATAGGATCAAATAATAAAAAAAAAAACTTTGCCAAAATCCTTTGTCAACTGTGAAGAGGCTTACAAATATAGAGACGTTTATGACTCAAGGGGCAGTTTTTCAGTCAAACTGAAAACAGATTTTTCTGCGTGAGAAGCTGTGTTCCTGTGAAAGGCAGCAGTGCGCGCTGTGAGGGTGGGGAGTGTCTGCCCTCTCTTCTCTTCTCTGATTGCTTATGATGAATGATTCTTTTCCAGCAGACACCAAATACAGCTTTGCTGCTGATCAATAGATTTCTTTCCTGATTGTTTTCATATTAGCTCTCTACTTTTTAACTAATTATTACAATTGTGCTCTTTGGGGAATTGCATGCAATGAACATGCACACACACATACACATGCACCTCCTCTACTTCCCAGCACAGATGGCAAGCAGTTTGAGTTCATAGAAATGAGGTCACAGATACTTCCACATATGCCGACATGGTCTTTCTATAGCTCCACGAATCCCCCGAACCACCCCAACCTCAGTAGCTGGAAAACATTAGATGCCCTCGATTAGATGATGAGAGCGAATCACAGGGTGCAGAACAAGAGCCCTGGGGAATCGCACTCCTGGAACAGTAGCCTAATGCTTCCACCTCAGTGCTCAACCCTAAGTCACCTTGGCATCCAAAGACGATGCCTATGCTTCATCAACTAGGGTCAACTATTTTGCTCTTAAATGATCAGGCACCATGGGGGTCAGGCCAGAAAAAAATATAATTAATGTTCATTTTTCTTGAGAAATAAAGCCACAGATGGAGCATTTTTGAACTAGAACTTAAACTATTCCTCGTGTGGTGACTCAGGCCTTAATGAAGACGAATACTGGGCTGATTGCCTCTCTGAGCAAAATCAGAAATTCAGCTTGCTATGATCTATACAAAGAGGACATTGGTATCTACCAAGAGCAGTGCAACAGAACGCCCTGCTTTGGGGTGCGGTGTGCAAGGTTGTTTGACCTCAAGCAGGCTGTTCCATATGGGGAAATAAACCAAAGCTGAGTCTGCCAGTGAGCCCAGGACCATCTCACAACAGCAGCACCCAAAATGCCTAAAGAATCTTGGACATATGTATTTGGTCAATTCAGGAACCATGAAAAGGAGACCCAGAATGGACACTATTGAAGCCATCAAGTCTCTGAGGTTGTATATCATCTGAGGGGTCAGCTCTATCTGTAGCAAGCTAAGCACAGCTCAGTTTTTTGCCACTGGCTGCCACAAGCCTGGGAGAATTCTTGGGGCCATGCACCTGACACCTGCAGGTTTGTATCTGCTCTGTTCCAGGGCCACAACTTGCAATTAGCCCTGCCCATTCTGCTTGATGGCATGCCCAAGCCACTCCCACACAGCTGGTTCAAGTCCTCTTCCCCTGGCTCATGCGATGAAATCTACACATTTTCCTAACTTGGCAGAGCAACCTAAACTTCCTCAGCCGGTGCCACCTCTCTCTCCATCCCAACTCACGTCAAAGTCTCTCAGGACCAGCCAGCTGGTCTGGTCAGATCGCACACGGAGAATGGGTGGGCACGTGCACCTCACACACGGCTCCCTTCTTGAGCAAAGCCACATGTTCCCCTCCCCAGCGCTGCTTGGCTTCACTCAACTAATTTGGAACAGTGATCTTGACACTAGAAAATGCTCTTATCCTGCTCTGCGGCCTGGGTTGCTCCGCCTGTGGGTGGACCCGCTCAGCTGAAGCAAAAAATTATCCACACAGTTTGCTGATTAGTCACAGCCTGCCCTGGGCTTGGTGACTTCTTCTGTGTCCTGTAGGAGGGGACATTCTGGCAAAAAGACCTGCATAGCTCTCCTCTTCCCACTCCAGCTGAACCATCGAGCTAGTCTCCCATACCCCATTCTGAATCCTTCTCGTCTCCTGAGCACAAGGGAGCTTTGAGTCATTCCATCAGCCCAGTGGTGCTCAAATCCTAATGTGCATCAGGAAATTGTATTGGAAGTGCGGATTCCTGGGCTCTGGATCTAGGGATTCTGATTCAATAGACTGGGTGAGTTGCAGGATCTGCATTTTTAGTAAGTACCTGCTCCAGGTGATTCCATTGTAGTGATCCAGGAATCTTATTTTGAGAAACCACCTCAAAAGCTGGGAGTGCCATGAGGCCAGGGATCAGAACCCCCCAGCTCCTGACACAGCATTTGCTCACAATAGATGCTGAGTAAATCCCTGTACTGGATGAATGATTGAATGATGGTGATGAAAGAGGTGTCCCAGCTCCCCGGGGTCAAGGAGTATTGAATGCATCTTTTGGGAGTAACCTAGGAACTTGCAAATACAGTAACAGAGTTCAGGCCCTTTAACTTGGCAATTGCTTTGGGGAAGAATATACATTAAAAGTATAATAGAAAAGTTAGAAAAATGGCACTGTGTGGTTGGAAAAATTATTTCTGTGAGAGAAAATTTGGAATCCCACAGACATGCAGCCAAAGGATGGTCTCTTATGATGTCTTCCCATGAGAGACTCTGACCAGGTACCAGCATGCAAGCTTGAGCCAGGTGAACGTGGAATGATGCAAAATGAATGAAGCAGGACCCAACACCGTCTGTTCCCACATGGCACACATGTGCACCGACCAAGCTTGAACGTACGCAGGGACGATTGAGTGGCTAGCAGTTAATGTCCACTTGGTTCTTTTTATGTGTAAAACAGCCTACGTTCACAGGAACTAAATAAAAACAAATGAGGCTGTTGCCACGTGGCTGGCCTCGAGCTCCTGGTAAACATCTGAAGAAAATGATGGCAAGAGGCAGAAAGTTGGGCTCAGAGTAAAAACATCTGAGGAGTGCATTGGCTTTGACAGACAGAGGAAATCACTCACAGATGCCTGGGTGCATTCTTTTCCAGTTGCCTCCCTCGTGCTCCCCTGGCAGGCTCCTGGGGATGCATCAGGGTCCTCTCTCTCCATCCTCCCCTTCTTGCCCTGTACCACCTGTCACACAGGATTCCCTTAGCCTGGTCCCCAAAGAACAAAACAAGACCTCCACCCTCAAGAGACAGCTCCTCTGCCCAGCCCTTTCCAGGACCCCAGAGTAGATGCAGCTACTGACCCTGTACAGGTCTTAAAGGATCCAAAGAGGAGTGGATTCCTAAGGGTGCGCCCTGACCTAACCTGTTAGACCTGTCACGTTTCAGGCAGTTCTCTCTCTTACCACTCCATTCTGGAAGGTCTAAAGGTCAGCTCTCTAGGCACCTGGCAATTCTTCCCCAAGGGTCTGTTGGTTAAACAGGAACATCAACAGACAGAGAAATTGTCAGTAGGTTGCCTTGTTGCTGACACCAGAGTAGGCCTGG
This sequence comes from Pan paniscus, assembly GCF_029289425.2. NCBI lineage: Eukaryota > Metazoa > Chordata > Mammalia > Primates > Hominidae > Pan > Pan paniscus. The sequence goes on from NC_073262.2 coordinate 108,474,077, forward strand.
CAAGAAGGGTGCATTCAGGGGAGTGAAGAAGCAAAAGCAAAGAGAAAGTGGTTTCCAAAAGACAATGCAGCCAGTTCAAGCCAAACAGCATTAGCAGTAGCATCTCTCTCAAAAGCCAAAGACAGACAGAGCCAAAGAAACAGCGTATTTCAGCACTGTGGCTTTGGCCGTTAGTGTCTTAGAAAACCAAAACGAAATGTAACGACGTCTCCGAGCCTATGTCTGCTAACAGCTCTGAGATTGTCAACCTGGGAATAATGTACCAGGCTTTCTCTTTTAAAAGGAGAAGAGAGTTAAATGTTTTTAACACCATCCCAGAGGTCTCACGGTGGATTCTTTTCCCGGTTCTGGAGCAGGACATCGAGGCAGCAGATAGCCATTGCATATAGCGACGGGGTAGTTGGGGGTGCAGACTGTGGCACCAATTTACCTCCCTCAGGTCACATGCTGGAAATGTGTGCGCTTGTTTTGAGGATGGGGAATCCAGACATTCTGTAAGGAAAGGCACTGTCCCGCATGACAAAATACTGCCCGATTTTTGAATGTCCCACACCAGACAACCCTCCAGGGAAAAACCTGCTTATAATTTATCTTCGCCTAGATCCTAACTTGGATTTGCATATAAACACCAAGCATTTTTTACACGGTTTTAATAGTCACAGAATTCTGAAAATGCACTTAATCTGTAAATCTAGGGAAGATTAACTTTTTTGTTTGTTTATTTGAGATGCAGTCTCACTTTGTCTTGCCCAGGCTGGAGTGCAGTGGTGCAATCTCAGCTCACTGCAAACTCCGCCTCCCGGGTTCAAGCGATTCTCCTGTCTTAGGTTCCTGAATACCTGAGATTACAGGTGTGCAGCACCACGCCTGGCTAATTTTGTATTTTTAGTAGAGATGGGGTTTCACTACGTTGGCCAGGCTGGTCTCGAACTCCTGACCTCAGGTGATCTGCCAGCCTCGGCCTCCCAAACTGCAGGGATTACAGGCGTTAAGCCACCGCGTCCAGTCTTTGTTTTTTATTGAAGTGACATTCACATAATATAAATTAACCATCTTAAAGCGAATAATTCAGTGGCATAAATACACATTCACATTATTGTGCAGCCGCCACTGCATCTAGTTCCAAAACATTTCCATCACCCCAAAACAGAACCCCACATCCATGAAGCAGTCACTTTCTGCTCCCTGCTCAACCTAGCCCCTGGCAACCTCCAATCTACTGTCTCCGTGGATTCACCTATTTTGGATATTTGTTTCATATAAGTGGAAATATACAGGATGAGACCTTTTGTGTCCTCTTTCTTTCACTTAGCCTGTTTTCAAGGTGCATCCACGTTTATAGCATGTATCACTACATTACTCCTTCTTATGGCTGAATAATATTTCATTATACATATAGTCTACATTTGCTTCATCCGTTCACCCATTGATGGACATTTCGGTTGTGTCCACATTTTGGCTCTTATAAATAGTGCTTCTATGAACATTCATGGATGGGTATTGGGTTGGATACCTGTTTTCAATTCTTTGGGGTTATATACCTAGGAGTGCAATTGCTGGGTCATATGGTTATTCTTTGTTTAACTTTTAAGAAATCTGTACTTTGTTTTATATGAAACTCTACCAAAAATTGCTTATTATTTCAGAAAATCACCCTGCTAATGACTCTACCTAGATCAGCCTACATTCATGGCTGCTGAGTTCCTTTTTTTGTTTTGTTTTGGTTTGTTTGTTTTTGAGACAGAGTCTCATTCTATTGCCCAGGCTGGAATGCAGTGGCACAATCTTGGCTCACTGCAAACTCTGCCTCCTAGGTTCAAGTGATTCTCCTGCCTCAGCCTCCTGAGTAGCTGGGATTACAGGTGTACGCCACCACACACAGCTGATTTTTGTATTTTTAGTAGAGACAGGGTTTCACCATGTTGGCCAGGCTGGTCTCAAATCCTGGCCTCAAGTGATCCGCCTGCCTCACCGTCCCAAAGTGCTGGGATTACAGGTGTAAGCCACTGCATCTGGCCATGGCTGCTGCATTCCTGATGACTGACATACAGGTACCATCATCTGACTATGGTATTGCATCCAAGCATTTACATGTTGAAAAATGTTATTTTACTATAAGATTATCTCCCTTTTATATTGTAGCCAGGTCATTATATTATTTTTTAAGTTATTTATGAAGGTAAGTTGTATTATCTATGTAGTTGATGAAAAGGAGCATTACAGTATTTTTAAAGAGAGGAGTTAAGTCTGATAGAGTTGAGAATCACAACCACAGAGTGTTGAGCTGCATGCCAGTCTTTGCATCTGTGGGAACAAGATGACATTGATACCAACATACTGGAGAGGCCAGAGAATTTACACATTTTTCTGACAAAGCCCTGTGGTTTCTATAACTATAGCCCAAAGGTTACAGGTGTGGTGGCCTAGAAACAGTTAAGTACCAACTTGCAGATAATATTTATGGTGGGGATGATGGTTCCGCTCAGACGGAGAAATATTTTCAGGGTATCTCTTCCTAAAAAAATAGTTCTCTTCCACAAAGCCTGGATAATAATCCCCTCAGTAGCACACCATATAGAGAGAGGAAAGCTAGTCACAAATAATAGAGCAAAGAGAATTTTGAGACGGTCAGCCTCCTTAAATTTCAGTTGCTGATCTGTGCAGCAGTAAATTAGAAACAGGGAAGAATAGAGCTGTAAAATCATTGATGAAAACACTACACTTAAAATATCATCCTACCCATGAAATTCATGATGGTGATTACCTCTGGGGATGTAGGGGGAAAAATGCAATAAAAAAAATACTTCAGGCCGGGTGTGGTGGTGGCTTACGCCTGTAATCCCAGCACTTCGGGAAGCCGAGGCAGGTGGATCACCTGAGGTCAGGAGTTTGAGACCAGCCTGGCCAACATGGTGAAACTCCCATCTCTACTAAAAATACAAAAAATTAGCTGGGCGTAGTGGTTGATGCCTGTAATCCCAGCTACTCGGGAGGCTGAGTCAGGAGAATCACTTGAACCCAGGAGGCAGAGGCTGCAGTGAGCTGAGATCGCGCCACTGAACTCCAGCCTGGGCGACAGAGTGAAATCCTGTCTCAAAAAATAAATAAATAATAATAACAATAAACTTTGTAGAACACAGATTAGCATGTTGATATTTGTAAACTCTAGGGAAGTGAGAATATGGTTGTTGGTTACGTATTAGGTTGGTGCAAAAGTAATTGCAGTTTTGGCCATTAAAGTTTACAGATACCAAATAGTAGCTGTAAACTTCTGTATTACTTTCTCAAAATTAAATATGTGTATGTGTCTAAAAAGAAATCTTAGAGCAATCCTAGTCAGAAACTGAGTATTCTTGATAGTTTATATAAAGGCCCAAATATGACTGATCTAGCTGAAACTAATGAGGATCATAGAGATGTGGAGGACATAAGAACAGAATATTGAGAGAAAGATCAGAGAGGACCAGACCAGAGGCATTTCTGGCCCTTTCTGGAGTCTGGAGAAAGGTTCTAACAGTTCATCCCTCATACAGGATGATAGGTATTAATGCTAGATCCACATGCAATAGTAATTCTAGTCTGTGGTTTTATGGACATTTAAATTATTGTTTTGTCTAGATGGGTTCAGTCATTAATCTTTTATGTTTTCTGAGTGGCATCCAGAGCTAAAAGAACTTTTCCAAGCATTGCTTAAGATAAATCTGAGGCCAGGTGGGACACAACTGACATTTCGGCTAAGAGACCGATGTCTAAGAGAGCTGACCAGTGAGATGCCTGTGGTAGATTAAAGACAACCACAAATTCTTTGCTTTTCCTTTCATCAAAAAAGTGGAGCATTTTCCATCCCCTGGAGCCTGAGCTGGCCATCACTTGCTTGATCCATAGAATTCAGAAGCAGTGATATTCTAGAACTTCCAAGGCTAGGTTATAGAAGTCTTGTAGCTTCTGCCATGCCTCTTAGAAGACTCAATCTGAGAGAAGCCGACAACATGTAAGTCTCACTACTCTGAGACTGCCATCCTGTGAGGAATCCCAAGCTAGATGAGCAGAGATGCCTTGTGGAAGGAGAACAATGACCAGCTAGCCCAAGCTGCTCCAGCTGTTGCAACCCAGGCACCAGACATGGAAGCGAAAAAGTCACTTTGGACATTGCAACCCCAGCAGACGGGACATGGAGAAAAACTGAGAAACCCAACTGATACTTGGAAACATAGCCTCAGATATATATCCCCAGTTGAACTGTTCCATCCATCTCCAGCCATGTGAGCCATCCCAGTCATCAGGGAACAGAGATGAGCTGTTCCCTCTGAGCTCTGTCCAAATTCCTGACCTGCAAAATCTTAAGCATAATAAATGTTATTTAATGCCACTAAGTCTTGTGGTGGTTTATTCCTCAGAAATTGATCACAAGAACACTAGCCCTAGCTGAACAGTGCCTTGAGATTTGCTTGCTGCCTAAATTGGCAGCAATTCATATGTACCTTAAATATCTATCTCAGGTTCAACATGAAAATAGACTTATTCTTGACGCACAGATAATTACGTACTTTTGCTGTGCATTCACATCTTGTCTTATCATTTTTATTTTGTTATTTATATGTCCAATAACAAACACAAAAGTTTGTTTTATGGACAGGGAGTCTATGGGGATGGGAAGAAGGCAGAAAAATTCCAGGGTTTTTTTAAAAAAAAGGGAAAAGGTGGGAAATGCTTATATATCAAAATTAAATAGGTTTCATTCTTGCAAGACTTCTCAAAGCTCTTATATAAATGTGCATTATAAATTGCCAAGAAGTAAACAGAAGATGAAGCACTTCCCTAAATGTATTTGACCATGAAACAGATTTTTTGGGTCCAGCACACCGTCTTGCAGGATCAGTGTTTCACAGAACAACACCTCTTGAACAGAGCATCCAAACCACTTGCTGGCATCAGTGTGTCTGTCTTGGTTTACGACCATTCAGTAGGCAAATGTGTTGTTCTGGAAGCACACACAGAGCAGTGTGCTCTGGGAGGTGCACACTTCACATGAGCCTTTTGGAAAGAAGCCAGAGGACAGCACAGACTTGGAAATCATCAGGTGCACCCAGGCAAGACTGTATCCCACGTTACACCCAGCATCTCTTCTGAATGGTCAGTTCAATTACCACACTGATGGTTAAATGTTTTTACCAACACCCCTGGGATTATAAAGATTAGGAGGGAGAAAGATGCCAACAGTACTGGAAATGGTCATGCCACCCGTCCTGTCATTGTTAAAAAATCATTTTGCCTTTGATTCTGGGAAGCACATGCCTGGGAATACTCCCCAGGCCTCTCACTTGACCCCAATAGAACTGTCCCTTTTATGCCACCAAATGAGCTTCGTGATTAGTCATGCCTGTTTCAGCTGGCTAAGTGCCCAAGCAGTGCCTGAGGCTGGTCCAAGTGTTTCTTCCACCAATTTGAGCTGTCAAATCCACTCATTTTCCTAGGTTAGTAGTGGCAGTACAGTCATCCTCAAAAGAGACATTTCCTGAGGGCCAAGGCTCACGTGTTCCCTAGAATCACATCCAAGTCCAGCTCAGCCTGGTGTGATGCAGGCTGGAACCATGATTAGGAATTCAGAGAAGCAAATCCAGCTGCTCCACACTTGGACCATTCCACTCCTGACGCTTGTTCCAAGTTACAGCTGACAGGCTGCCTATGTTTTCCTAGGTTCCCTATCCACAGATTTAGATAAGAGAGAGGTGTTCTTGCTGTAGTCATTGACTTTATAATTTGGGAGTTTTCATATAATTGGGGGTTTAGGTTTTTTTCATGGTTCAAGCTGGTCCCATATTTTACATCCCTCTCTCTCCCTATTAGGGCTCAGGATGTTGGATTGTGATTTTGCATTTGCACATTTGCATCCTCCACTGGACTGTAAGCATAGTGACACTAGAAAGCCCCTTGTTCACCCCTATGTCCCCAGCCCCCAGCAGAGAGCTACCAGGTGCCTGCATCACCCTGGGTATCTCATCTGCATTCCAGGCAGGAAGCAGAAGGAAGGAAAAAAGATGAAGAACAAAACACATTTGTCAGCTAAGTCCACCCCCACTTATCAGGAAAAAACAGTATCTATCAGTTCTAGAAATCCACTCAGAATTCCTTACATCTCATTGGCCAGGACAGAGTAACTTAGCCTCCCCTGTGGTAAAGAAATCCATGCAAGGAAGGAGCAGATTTTGCTTTTGTTTTTGTTTTGAGACAGGGTCTCACTCTGTCACCCAGGCAGGAGTGCAGTGGTGCAATCACGCCTCACTGCAGCGTTGGCCTCCCAGGCTGAAGCGATCCTCCCACAAGAGCCTCCCAAGTAGCTCAGACTACAGTTGTGTGTCACCACGCCCTGCTAATTTTTTTTTTAATTTTTTTGTAGAGACACATTCTATATTGCCCAGGCTGGTCTCAAACTCCTGGCCTCAAGCTATTCTCCCAACTTGGCCTCTGAAATTGCTGAGATTACAGGCATGAGTGACCATGTCCTGCTAATTTTTAAAAAAAATTTTTTGTAGAGATGAGTTTTGACTAAGTTGCCCAGGCTGGTCTCAAACTTCTGGCCTGAAGCTATCCTCCCATCTTGGCCTCCCAAATTGCTGGGATTACAAGCGTGAGTGACCACTCCTGGCTGAGATTTTTAAGTAGGCACGTTTGCTCTAAACAAAATATGATTCCTTCATAAGGAAGAAGACAGAATAGATGTTGAATCAGTAACTGCAATGTTTGATGTTGATTGAAATGAAAAGACTGGGCTTATTTTTATTCATAAAAATAAATAGGGTTTTTAAGAGATGTGTTTCAGCATGTCTATCCACAGACAAAGATATGACTTAATTTTATTTATGTAAAATTCTGCTGAGAAACTCATGCTCATCTAGCCAGTGGAAGTATCCAATTAGGGGGTGCAGGGCCTTTCTTTTGAAATAAATCACTCAGTTGTCAGAAATTAGCACAGCCCCTCATCATTTGGGTTCCTTCATGAATCATCAGGCCACATCCTTTTCCATTTATGTGACTGTGTTGTGTTGCAAATTAAGTTTTAAAAGACATTTTTTTTCTCAAAGAAAATGTAAAGAATAGAGTACCCCCCACAACCACCACCTGGGATAATGAACTATAGCTGCTGTCATTCCAGGAGGGCTTAATGACAGTGTTCGATGTGTGTGTGGACAGCCGAGGCTTCCCTCAAAGTTGTCTCTGTGAATGGGCTTCAAGATGTTTTGACTATTATCTGTTACAAAGAAACTTACTATTAATTGCATATTGTCATAGCTGTTAGTCCAACATAACTGTTAGCCCAACAAAGCATTCTCTCCTCAGGAGAAGGGGATGAGGACACAGCCTAATTTTCTTCCACTGGGTAAGCGGTTTCTCTAAGTTCCTCGCTGCTCCATTCCTTAAGTTTTCTTGGAGAAAATCAAGTTGAGGAAGGACTCATTCTTCCCTGTGGATGACTTCAGCTCTTTTCCAGGCAGGAGTGAGGATGACCCTCCATCATCCCAGGATCCACCTGTGTCCGGGAAACAGCAGGAGCGGCGTTTCTCAATGAGCTGTACAGAGGACACCAGGGACACAGGCATTAGGGCTACACATGCTTCGGGTTGCTCCGATGGTGGTGGTGACTGCTTCTTGGCCTCTCCCCCATACTCCCTTCCACCTCCCATGTGACCTGATGCTGGAGAAAGTGTGGTTTAGGGGGGGGCTGATGGGGAAGTCCTGTGGGTAATGAGTCAGAAAGAGGAGGAGCAAAAGTAAGATAGAAATGCTTACAATGTTTAACTGGAGGGAATTAACTGTGATATAACTCCAAGAAGAAAGTAACAACATCATTATTGCGCAAGATTCAGGAGTTTGATTCCATGTTGGACAAATGCAGGGAGATGAACTGATTGCACCCCTGGTCCATTCCCTACATCTCCAAAGACTGATCTTAAAACACGGATCCACTCACATCCTTCTCCTTCTTATTTATTTCCAAAGGCTCCCATTGCCTGCTAGATAAAGCCCATACCTCTCAGCCTGGCATACAAGTTCTCACACAGATGGACCAGACCTTGTCTCCTAGCATTGCTTCCACACCCCCAGCCCTCCCACAGCCACACCGAGGCCACAGTGAACTGTCACTGTCCCCAAGCTCAGTGCACTTGCATGCCTTCACACTCTGGCTCCTGTTGCTCCCTTTTCCTAGATGCCTTCTCTTCTTTCTTACCTAATAAACTCCTGTTCATCCTTCAGCACTCAAATTCAATGTCATTTCCTTTGTAATGCCTGTCCCAAGCCAGGATTCATCTTACCTCCTCTGGGCTCTCTGCACTTGGCTCTGACCTCAACCACAGCGCCAATCATATTGCATCATCATATTTCTAAGTCCTCTATTAGGTTTTACATAATCTCCTTCTCACCAGGAATTGTGTCTTATTGACTGGGATAGTCCCAGTCAATGTAACCAGTACAGGTAGAATGAAAAGTAGAGTGTGTTGGGGGATGGGAGGAGGAAAGGATGGATGGATGGATGGATGGAAGGACAGAGGCATGGAAGGATAATTTGTATTATATTAATATTAGGTATCTTGGACTATTAAAGAGGATCTACATGCCTATGAACTGAAAGAAGTCTGTAAACAAAGAATCAAATCATTGAACTGAGACTCAAGTGATCCCAGTCTTAGTTGCTTTACAGGTCCCAGTGTCCCAATCTAATAAGTGAGTAATACAGCTCCTGCTCTAATGTTCTGTGAGCCAGTGATAGTCTAAATCATTGCCATCCAATAGCACCTTCTGCAGGAATGGAAATGTTCTAAAATTTATTCTGTCCAATAGGGTAGCCATTAGTCACATGTCACTATGTGCACTTAAAATGTGACTAGTGCAACTGAAGAACTACATTTGTGATTTTATTCAACCTCAATTAATTTTAATTGAATATTTAAATAGCCACATGAGGCCAGTGGCTACTATATTGAACAGCACAGGTATAAACCACTATGCTCAAAGCCTGTGTTATACTTCAGTGTACTGCTACTTAACACCATCAAAGACATTGCTATATAGGCTCAAACTGCACAGATTCTTCTTGATGTGTTGATAAAGACACCTATGTTGGATGAAGTGAGTGGTGTTCTACCCTCTCTCATTTCTCAGCTAAACATAACTCTTCCACTGACTTTGGCCCAGCCTATCACATGTACCTGGCCTGGATCCAGACAGTTAGAATTATGAGAATCAGTTCAGAGATGTCCAAACAAGAGATCAAAATTTCCTGATGAATCTCAAAATATGACTTGATATAGCTCTAATTTCCTTTGAGTCCTGTTCTTTAAAGTTGTCACCCCATTGAGGGCAAAATGGTATCCTGTTCATCACATTTCTTGTAACATCTAGAGTCATACCTGGCACTTAGCAAGTGATCACTAACATTTGCTGAATTAATTTACCAGGATTGCAAATGAGGAGAAGCATTCTAGTGATAGGCTTGGATTCTCATGACCAACAACGGTACTCCCAAAAGCCTATCTACCCATCAAAGACGGTCAACCATAAAACCTACTCAACGTTCAACAACAGACAAGTCTTAAACACCTTCTATGTGTCTAATCCTAGGCATTTGACCATTTCCTCAGGACCTGAGATACAGAATACATAAGACAAAGTCCCACCCTTCAAAGAATTCAGTTTAGTAGAACTGAGAGACACACAATTAATTCTAATTTTAGTAGCCATTTACTTCAATAGACATGCAGGTAAGGAGGCACATAAGAGCTCTTCATTTAATACAGTTTAAGGATCTCTGGATTGGACATTTCGGTGGACACTGAATTGCACCATGCAGATTCCCCTTTAATCAAAGACTTGCTGGCCCAGTTGCTAGGAGTGCTGTGGGCAGGCAGCCTCCAAACCTGTCCTTCAGAGAGCCTTCATCCAGTTACTGGACAGTGTAGGAGTATACAGACCCAGCCATCTCGTCCCCATTCAGATAACTCTGAAGTCATTTTAGCTCCCAGAATTGAACTGACTTGAGCTGAGGCTGTCCTTGGGCCTGCAGCAGCAGCTCAATTTCTCCCTCTGTGCCCTTCTGCTTCCTTCCTTTTCCTTTCTGGGGACCATCATTAATAAACCTCCTACATGCTAAACTCCATGCTCAACTCCCTCTGGAGTCAGCTTCCCAAGGAGCCCAACCTGCAGCAATCAGTACCACCAATGTAAGAGAAAACTTGAGAAGAGATAGAATTTGGGACTGTATCACTTCCCATCTGGCTGGCAATGAGACTCCAGCACTCACTTGTGGACAGTGGAACACTGAGCCCCTGGCACAATGCAGTGGTCCAATCTAGTTGTAAAATTAGGTGCTGGCGGATTATTGGGATATACACCAGCAGAGGGGGATGCATTTGCTATTGCAATGTATCAGATATCTGACACAAGATGGCCATGTCTTCATACTCCTACATTGTCCAGGAACTGTATGAAGACTCTCTGAAGAACTGGCTTTGGAGGTTGCCTGTCAACAGCATTCCTAGCAGCTAGGGCAGGCAGCAAGTCTTTCACTGAAGGGGAAATCTGTGGTACAACCCAATGTCTACTACAATATCGAATCCAGAGATCCTTAAACTGTTTTAAATTAAAAGCTATTGTCTGTCTTCTTACCTGCACATCTATTAAAGTAAGTGGCTGCTAAAATTATAATTGATTGTGTGTGTCTGTTTCCTACTAAACTGTGAATTATTTGAGGAGAGTGGTTTTGTTGTATGTATTCTGTATCCCAGGTCCTGAGTAAATGGCCTGGGTAATATGACAGTAATAGTAATTATGGACAATGATGGCTATTATTAAGCTTTGCTGATACAGTGGTCCCCTCTTATCCTTGGAGGATACATTCCAAGACCCCCAGTGGATGCCTAAAAGTGTGAATAGTACCAAACCCTATCGATATCGTGTTTTGTTGATCTGATAACTGAGATGGCTACTAACTGACTAACACGTGGGTAGCATCTACACCATAGATCTGATGGACAAAGGGATGACTGATGTCCCAGGTAGGATGGAGCTGGACAGCATGAGATATCATCATGCTACCCAGATTGGCATGCAATTTAAATTGTATGCATTGTTTATTTACATAATTTTCCAGTTAATATTTTTGGACCATGGTTGGCCACAGGTAACTGAAATCAGGGAAAGCTAAACTTGGATAAAGGGGGAACCACTGCAGTCTGGAAAAGAGGAAAGAAAAAGCTGAGAGGATTCATCCCAACCTTCTCAGTAGGACAGAAAGAGGTTCTTGTCTGCTGCAGTGGGAGGGCACAGAAAACTGAAGACCAGCCACAGGACGCAATTGTCAGAATAGCTGAGTCCAAAGTTTAAACTCCTAACCTAGGAAGATCTGCTGTGCCAGGGTCAGGGCTGTGGTTAGGATAAATTGGGACTCTGACTCAAGCAATTTGAATAGCTGGGTTAATCCCACATCTCCCAAATTTTCCAAGCCTGTAATAGTGGCCCACCTTCCCTATCAAAAAGCAACACTCCACCACTGGATGGGGATTATGAGCCTTCCCCCTATAAGGCCCCAAGTGTCTTACACATGACATCTGCCCTCACCTCCCTTCTTAGCCACTAATCCTCTAGCTAGAGTTAGTTAAATTACAACATAACCCAGCCCAGGACATACTGTGACTGATAACGGAAAAAAAGGAATTATACCCTTGAGAAGCTCCAAGACCTAGCCAGCATGTACCAGCAGGACTGGGAGGGTACACATGGAATTGTATTTTGATGGTGCTTAATCAGGAGGTTGAAATATAAGCCTGGGTAAATAAGTGTTTGTACATTTGAGAGCCTCTCCCAGAATGAAAGATCGAATACTCTGGCAGGAATGATAGAAGATAGAAGAACCACAGTTAGATGGCTCCTAGAACAAAAAAGGCAATGCTCACATGAAGTGAGGTGGAAATGCCGGATTTGCCATGGCTGATGGTGGAAGAAAGGATTAAAAGTCTCAGGAAAAGTGGAGAGGCTGGAGCGGATATACCAAGAAAGACCAGGAAAATCATGAAAGTTGATTATGTTCCAAAAGACGACCCGAAAGAATCTGCTGGTGAGAAGGGCCTCAGTGTCACTAAAAAATTTAGTGGTGGCTCTCCTCTCTCGGCAAACAGTAGGAAACGCCACTACAAAACTACACTCTCTAATATTGATGGAATGAAAGGACTCCTAAACAGAAGCAAATTGACAATTCAGAACCATTAGGAGCCAAGTGGATTCAATTACCGTGAGTGGCAAGACTGGAGCAGGGAGGTTGGAGGTGGTTGGCCTGCAAAGAGATTACGCAGCTAGTTTCTAGAACATGAATACCTATGGGCAAAATAGGCAGACAACAAGGGTACTACTCAGTTGATACCAACTAAAGAAATCACAGATGGATAATCAGATGACTAAGGACAGTTATTTTAATATCATCATCCCTAGTCCATTTTTATTACCAACAGCCCATTTTCTGAAGGAATGATCAGGTACCCACGAGAAAGGATTCCATAAGATCACAGCAGGCACACACACTTTTGATTCCCCCAGTTCTTCCACAAAAGGATCTTTGACTATTTACTCAGACGACTGAATTGGGGAAAGGAAGATAACCCAAACATTTTGAGAAATGTTGGACACAAGATCCAAATTGACACTAATATCCAGAGACCTTCTGGAGTAGGATCCTGGGGGAGCTAGATGATAAACGGAACCATGGCCAAGGTTTAAGACATACTGGGTCTGTGTTCGGAATTTATTCCTTCTGGTGGGTTCTTGGTCTGGCTGACTTCAAGAATGAAGCTGCAGACCTCGCGGTATTATAGCTCTCAAACGTGGTGCATCCGGAGTTGTTTGTTCCTCACGGTGCGTTCGTGGTCTATGGCTCTGACTTAAAGGATGAAGCTGCAGACCTCACGGTCAGTGTTACAGCTCTTAAAGGTGGTGCATCCGGAGTTGTTTGTTCCTCCCGGTGGGTTCGTGGTCTCGCTGACTTGAAGAATGACGCGGCAGACACTCGCGGTAAGTGTTACAGCTCTTAAAAGTGGTGCAAAGCCAAAGAGTGACCAGCAGTAAGATTTATCAGGAAGACCTAAAGAACTAAGCTTCCACAGGTTTGAATGGTACCCGACCTGGCTGCCGCTGCTGGTAGGGACGGCCAGCTTTTATTCCCTTATTTGGCCCCGCCCATGTCCTGCTGATTGGTCCATTTTACAGAGTGCTGATTGGTCCATTTTACAGAATGCTGATTGGTCCATTTTTACAGAAGGCTGATTGGTGCATTTATAATCCTCTAGCTAGACAGAAGAGTTCTCCAAGTCCCCACCCCACCCCACCCCGAAGCCCAGCTGGCTTCACCTCTCAGGTCTGCTGAGGCTACAGCCCATCTGGTGGTTATTTCCTCAGCTCCTGAATGTGTAATCAGAACTGATATGCTTGGTGGTTAGCAGGCACATTGCATCTTTGGTCTGCAGGGTAAACGTCATCCCTGGGGAGAAACTTCTACCTGCTACCTCCTAGACAAGAAAATAAAAAAATCATGCCCAAGGAGTGTGACAAAAAATAGGCCCTCTCTCAAGGATCTAAAGCTGCACTGCCCAATGTAGCCCCAACCACATGTGGCTATTGAGGATTTGAAACATTGTTAGTGCACTTGAGGGACAAATTTTTTATTTTTTATTTTTTTGAGACAGAGTCTCACTTGATACCCAGGTTGGAGTCCAGTGATGTAGTCTCCACTCACTGCAACCTCCACCTCCCAGGTTCAAGTGACTCTCCTGCCTCAGCCTCCCGAGTAGCTGGGACTACAGGTGCCCACCACCACACCTGGCTAATTTTTGTATTTTTAGTAAAGACAAGGTTTCACCATGTTGGCCAGACTAGTCTCAAAGTCCTGACCTCAAGCAATCCTCCCGCCTTGGCCTCCCAAAGTGCTGGGATTACAAGCGTGAGCCACTGCACCTGGCCTTCTTTTATTTTAATTAGTAAAATGTTAAAACTTGTGTGTGTGGCGGTGGCTCACGCCTGTAATCCCAGCACTTTGGGAGGCTGAGGCGGGTGGATCACCTGAGGTCGAGTTCGAGACCAACCTGACCAACATAGAGAAACCCCATCTCTACTAAAAATACAAAATTAGCCAGGCGTGGTGGCACATGCCTGTAATCCCAGCTACTCGGGAGGCTGAGGCAGGAGAATTGCTTGAACCGAGGAGGTGGAGGTTGCAGTGAGCCAAGATCCCACCATTGCACTCCAGCCTGGGCAATAAGAGCGAAATTCTGTCTCAAAAAAAAAAAAAACTTGTGTGTGTGATTCAGGTATTGGAAAACTTTTAAGTATTTTTGGAACAAGTTGAGTATGTGAATCTACTTTTTCAATTGTAAATTTCATGAAAACTAAATATAAGTCAGTGTTTCTGCTAAAACTTTATATGGCTTATAATATACTAGAAGTATTAATACTTATTACCCCCCAAAAAACTATAAAATATCTCATTAATATTTTATGTTTATTACATATTAGATTTATTTTCATAGATTGAGTTAAAATATATTACTGAAGTTAATTTTACTGCGCCTTTTTACCTTTTTAATATGGCTATTAAACATTTTTAAATTACATATATGGTTTGTGTTATACATACAATGAAAAGCATTGTTCTAAAGGATGCAGAGTTTGTGGTTCCAATCACGTCTCCATTTAATTCACCAGCCTGGCCCCTGCAAAAAGCAGACAGATACTACACCATAACTGTGTTCCACCACAAACTCAACAGGTAGAGGCTCAAGTTGCAGCCACCATGTGCTTTCCCTCCTGGAACAGATTAACAGTGTCTTAGGTCCATGTTGTGTAGCCCTTGACTTGACAAATGTGTTCTTCCCCATCCTTATTAGAAAAGAGCATCAGGGACAATTATCATTCACATGGAATAGGCAATAGTACACATTTACAATTCTGCCACAGTGGACTCTGACCTGGGTTCAAACTCCAATTCCTCCCCACTGTGCCTTTGGGAAGTAACCTCCCCAAATCTTACATTGCTCCATATGTAAAATTAGATTATGTCCACATCACAGGGTTGCTATGAAGACCAACATGAGCTAAGACGAGGTAACTCTACATCATAAAGTAAGCAATCCATAAATATAGGTCTCTCTTCCCCTCAGTGGCCAGAGAGAAGATCTTGGATGCTAAGGCATGTAAAACACCTATTTAAGCTAGGGTAAATAGAATAGTACTTCTATTTTGTTATGATACATATTGGTAAGTGCAAGGAGGGCTGGAACTTAGCCTATCTGCAGGAATATATTCTGTAATCTCAGTTGCATAATAGAATTACTTTACAAAGTTTTTTAAACAGCCCAGGTACAGTGGCTCATGCATGTAATCTCAGCACTTTGGGAGGCCAAGGTGGGAGGATCATTTGAGGTCAGGAGTTCAAGACTAGCCTGGCCAACATGGTGAAACCCCCATCTCTACTAGGTGGGTGTGGTGGTATGCACCTGTAATCCTAGGTACTTGGGAGGCTGCGACAGGAGAATCACTTGAACCCAGGAAGCAGAGGTTGCAGTGAGCCGAGATCGTGCCACTGCACTCCAGCCTGTGTGACAGAGCAAGACTTTGTCGCAAAAAGAAAAAAAAAAAGAAAGTTTTCTAAAGAAATGGATGATCAGGCCCCAACCCCAGAGATTCGGACTTAATTTCAATTTTAAAATTTATGCTCAATTCAGTTATTGGAAAACATTATTATTATTAGTAGTAGTAGTAGTAGTATTTTGTAGAGACAGAATCTCACTATGTTGCCCAGGCCGGTCTTAAAATCCTGGGCTCAAGTGATCCTCTCAACTACAGCCTCCCAAAGTGCTGGGATAACAGGGCATGCACCACCTCTCCTGGCTGGAAAACTTTTAAATACATTCAGAACAACTGGTCTCAGGTAACACCCAGGTATTTTTCAAGAGTTGCCCCAGCTGATTCTAACATGCAGTCAGGGTTGAGAGCCACCTTTCCTACCTGGTCATTTTGTCATAAGTCTTGAATAAGTGATCTCTCTTCCTGTCTGCCTCTCTAAATTAAAACTGAATGCCCATCAGTCACAGATAAAGATTAATTAGATAATTGCATCAAGCATGTTCTTTGAGATCCTTAATAGCAGAAGGGAAGTTCAAGATATCATTAGGGCCATTGTCATTATTATCACTTCCAGTTTCAAGTAGGAATTAGAAGTGGGAGACAGATCCCTTCTCCCCCATGCTCAGCCTTCCCCAGTCCTGGATGTATTATTCTGAGTGTGTTGTGAGGGCTGGGGCCATCAGAAGGTTCTGAAGCATATTAATGTGGAGGCCAGCCCAGTGCAGGTGTGAGCTGGAGTCTGATGCTGTTTGCTATTAAATACAGCAACCCTGGTGTCAGCATATTTGCAACACATTTCAAGATTGGGTCAGGAGGCCAGGAGCTGATGATGGATTTTTTATTTATTTATATATTTATTTTGCTTTACTGGCAAACTTGAGATTTGTAGGGTTCTCAAGCAGCTGCCGTCAAACCATCAGGTTACAGAGAATAGGCACCAATGGAGAGGGAAGAAAATAGATTCTGGTTGCGACATTCTGTCTGGTCAGCTCATCACCCTTCCCCCCAATTTTCCTACCCCATGGTAAAGCAAGGCAGCAAGGGCTGATGGCTGAGGCACAGGCAATTGTCATTGGCCTGACTGGGACATTGGCAAGAGACACTTCTGCAGTGGAGCAGCAAATCAACTGTCCATTTTGTGTTATATGTTCAGCCGAATTTTCACAGCTGCTTGGCACCCAAAATGGGTGTGGTCAATTACTACCAGGGCCTGTACTGACAATGTGTATTCTACCTTTCATTGCCAAGGCCTCCTCACTATGCTGATATAGAGGGTCAAGAAGGGCTTAAGGGGCTGGGCATGGTGGCTCAAGCCTGTAATCCTAGCATTTTGGGAGGCCAAGGCAGAATGATCAATTGAGACCAGGAATTCAAGACCAGTCTGGGTGACATAGTGAGACCCATCTCTACCAAAAAAATCAAAAAATTAGTTGGGCATGGTGGCACGCCTATGGCCCCAGCTACTTGGGAGGCTGAGGCAGGAGGCTCACTTCAGCCCAGGAAGTCGAGGCTTCAATGAGCTGTGGTCACACCACTGTACTCTAGCCTGGGCAACAGAGCGAGACACTGTCTCAAAAAAAAAAAGGGAGGGGGTGTCTCAAGG
The DNA here is from genome assembly GCF_029289425.2 of Pan paniscus. Taxonomy (NCBI): domain Eukaryota; kingdom Metazoa; phylum Chordata; class Mammalia; order Primates; family Hominidae; genus Pan; species Pan paniscus. The sequence continues at coordinate 108,491,343 of NC_073262.2, forward strand.
TCTTCAAGGGGAGGGGCCAACCTCACACTGTTAGTTTATGGTTAACATGTATCACACACACATACACACACTCACTTTGGGGAAATGTTTAAGTCATGCTATTTCTAATCTCTATCTTTTTACTGAAAACAGAAAGAAAAAGCCACCAATTCTCAGTAGAATCAGAAAATTTGGGCAGTGGAAGGACCCAAGAGGTGAACTGGTCCAAGCTCCCATTCAATGCCATTCACATCACCCTCCCTGAGGGAGGCATCTTCCTGTCTTGCTTGATGGTCTCCTATGATGGAAAACTCCCTTGTGGCCAGGAACCCATTGGAATATCCAAGGCCCTTGTGGGGGTCAATGGGAGTGGGCCACGGGGTGCCCAGATGAAACACTGTTTCTGAGTATATCTGTGGATGTTTCCAGATGAGGTTAGCATATGAATCAGCGGACTCTGTTAAAATAGATTGCCCTTTCCAACGTGAATTGGCCTCATCCAGTCCCTTGAGGGTCTGAATAGAATAAAAGCCTGAGGAAGGAGGAATTTACACTCTGTTTTTTCCTGCCTCTTCTTGAGCTGAGACAGCTCCTCTCACCTTCTCCTGCCCTCAGAACGGGATTTACACCATCGGTTCCCCTGGCTGTCAGGCCTTCAGACTCCGACCGCATCACACCACTGGCTTTCCCGGGTCCCCAGCTTACAGATGGCAGAAGTCCTCCATAATCACAAGAGCTAATTCCTCACCATAAACCTCCTTTTATAAATTACATGTATAGAAATCAATATCTATAACAAATAAGATCTATTGCTGTGTTGCTCTGAAAATCCCTGACTCAGATAGCCCTGTCCCCAACCTACCTCAAATAAATGTCTTTACTGTGGTTTCAGAATACAGTACCAAAAACTGTTCAAGTGCTTCTGAGAGAGCAGAGTGATCCGTGCAGCTGCCTGGCTCCACGCACCGAAGACGCCCAGTGGCAAATACAGTCAGTCATCGCAGCCACGGAGCCATCGGACACCTGGAGCTGCTCAGCACGCACACTTTTCAGCTGCCTGGAAAATCCCCCTGGAGAGCAGTGCAGACGGGGCTTTGTTTTCCTCTTTCACTTGCCATTTCTCTTTTTCTCTTTTCCTTTGAACATTTTCAAATCCTTTTTTCTCTTCCCACCCATCTGGCAGCCACCGCCAGTCCAAAAGCTTTGAAAGCTCTGTGGCTTCTCAACCCACCTTGCATCCTGCAACCGTTTCTGCTCTAAGCCCTGAGATGATGCCTCTTGCTCTCTGCTGGAAGGGCACGTATTGTGTGTGGTGTAATGTAAGGAGAGAACGGTTTGGAATGACTGAGGATTGGACTCAAAATATAAGCCTTCCACTTATAGCTTAGTGTCCTTGGGAAAATTAATAAGCCTCTCTGACTCTCTATTTTCTCCCCTGTAAAATGAGTTTGATACCTATCTTCAAAAAGTTAAGAAGGCCGGGAAAGGTGGCTCACGCCTATGATCCCAGCACTTTGGGAGGCTGAGGTGGGAGGATCCCTTGAGCTCAGGAGTGTGAGAACAACCTGGGAAACATAGTCAGAACCTGCCTCTACAAAAAAATTTTAAAAATTAGCAGGGCATGGTGACACCTGACTGTAGTCCCAGCAACTCAGGAGGCTGAGGCAGGGAGATCGCCTGAGCCTGGGAGGCTGAGGCTGCAGTGAGCTGTGATCTTGCCATTGCACTCCAGCCTGGGCAATAGAGCAAGACCCTGTCTCAAAACAAACCAAAAAAATCTGCCCCTTCCTTGCCTGGATTTCTTTACCCCAGGGGTGGCTAAATCACTCTGTCCTGGACAATGAGATGTAAGGATTTCTGAGTGGATTTCTAGAACTCATAGATACTGTTTTTTTCCTGATAAATGGGAGTGGACTCAGCTGACACATGTGATTGGTTCTTCATGTTTTCTTCTTTCTTCTGCTTCCTTCTTGAAATGCAAATGAGACACCCAGGGTGATGCAGTCACCTGGTAGCTCTCCGCTGGGGGCTGGGGACATAGGGGTAACAAGGGGCTTCCTAGTGTCACTACGCTTGTAGTCCAGTGGAGGAAACAAATGTGCAAATGCAAAATCACAATCCAACATCCTGAGTCCTATGATAGGGAGAGGGAGGGATATAAAATATGGAATGAGCCTCAACCATGAAAAAAACACACCCCAAATTATATGAAAACCCCCAAAGTATAAAATCAATGACTACAGCAGGAACACTCCTCTATCTTATCTAAATCTGGGGATGGGGCCAGGAGTTCAAGACTAGCCTGGCAACATGGCAACACCCTGTCTCCACAAAAAAAAAACACACACACACACAAAAATAAATCAGGGTGTGGTGGTGTGCCTGGGAAGGAGGGTCACTGAAGCTGGGAAGATCAAGGCAGCAGTGAGCTGAGATCATGCCACTACTCACTCCAGCCTGGGTGACAGAATGAGACTTTATCTAGGAAAGAAAGGGAAGAAAGGGAAGGAAAGAAAGGGAAGGAAGAGAAGGAAGGGAGGGAGGGAAGGAAGGAAGGGAGGGAGGGAGGGAGGAAAGGGAGGGAGGGAGGGACGGAATGGAGGGAGGGAGGGAATGGAGGGAGGGAGGGAGGGAGACAGGGAGACAGGGAGGGAAGGGAGGGAGGGAGTGAAGGAATGGAGGGAGGGAAGGAATGGAGGGAGGGAAAGAGGGAAGGAAGTTTGGTTAAGAATAAAACTTCCAAAGAGATTGGTTGAAGATTGAAATAAATTTTTTAAAACTTTGAGTCAAGACTTTGGTATCAGACAAGTGTGGGTTCAACTCTCAGCTTTGTGTTTTACTCCATCTTTAACTGAGGGCAATTTATATAAAGATTCCTATGAGAAATAATTGAGGCAATATATGCAAAGTGCTTGGCACAAAGTACATGTTTAATGAACCTTAGTAATGAGGATGGTGTCCCCCAGGGATTAAAGGTGGTAGAGATTACTTACGAAACAGAAGCAATGTTGTAATCCAGAATTCAAAATTGAACCCATAACATACTATTTTTTACCTAACTGCCCACTGACCAACATTGATAAACATCTAATACCTAGTATTGGTGAGAATTTGGGGAAAAAAGGCCCTTTCATGCAATGATAATAGGAGTACAAACTGATACAAACTTTCTGAAGCCAATTACAGCAACTCACATCAATAGTCTTAAAAGTGTACATACCCCTTGACCCAGAAATTTTACTTCCAAGAGTTTATCTAAGGAAAGAATCATGGATGTGTGCCAAGACAGATACCCAAATACATTCACTACAGCATTGTGAATGATTAGCAAAAGTTGAGGGGGGTGGGGGAGGAAGACCCAAATACCCAACAAAGATAACTAAAGAAATGATGATAGAATACTCAGAAGCCAGGGCTGGCACAGTGGCTCATACATGTAATCCCAGCACTTTGGGAGGCTGAGGTGGGCAGATCACTTGGGGTCAGGAGTTCGAGACCAGCCAAGCCAACGTGGCAAAATCCTGTCTCCACAAAAAATACAAAAATTAGCCACGTGTGGTGGCACTCGCCTGTAATCCCAGCTACTTGGGAGGCTGACGCAGGAGAATCGCTTGAACCCAGGAGGAAGAGGTTGCAGTGAGCCGAGATCCCACCACTGCACTCCAGCCTCAGCGACAGAGCAAGACTCTGTCTCAAAAAAAAAAAAAAAAAAAAAAGAAGTACTCGGAAGCCACTGACAATGACATTGTAAGGAGTGAAGGACTCAAGAAAATTTTTACAACGTATTTTAAAATTTAAGACGCTGGTTTCAGAACACAGGGAAATTTCTAACATTCAATAAGAAAAATGCCATAGAGACACTAAAATATTATAAGCAGCCATCCCAAGCAGTGGGAATAATAGCTACAATCATCCTTTAATTATTGGATTTATAGGCTTTGAAACGGTGCCTCGAAAGAACATATGCTGTTTTTTGCAACTTTTAGGAATAACGAAGAGAAGAAGAAGTCCTCCCTCAGCACCTGTGACCAACCGGATTCCTGAGGGTCAGCCCCGCCCAGGCACCACACAGGATGGAGATCACACCCCCTGCTTGCTTCTCTGCTCCATGGTTTCTAGGTTGTTCATGGAGTAAGGTCTTCTCCTTGTGAAGATCAATTTCAGGGAATATTTATGCGACTACTCCTGAAAATGCCTATAAAAACAGATTTTTTTTTTCCAAATGTGATTTGTTCTTTGACAAGTACAGCAAAGCAAGAAAACACTATTTTTGGAAACAAATGGAATATATCCAAAAAAACTGTGGAATGTAGTGGTAGAAACAAATACATTTCTATATTTGTGCATCCACTTCTCTCTTCCCACCTAGCATTTGCCAGTAAGGAAATAATCTTTGTAACCTCCAAAAATGTCACAGGAGGGGCATAAGTGACTTGTTTCAAGGGGCAGGCTTGAGTGCTATGGAAGTGGGATTCGGCTCCAAGCCCTGAGGCCGGCACAATCTTCAAAGTTCTACAGAGAAGAGACCGGAGGCCTTTTTGTTATGTTAATAGCCTTTAGCTTAATGCTTTTTTGCTGTACTCTTTGTTTTGGAGAAATAAATTAAAGGTGTTAAGCTGAGAAGAGTTATAATTGATTTCCTCTTTGTGCTTTTCTATATTTTCCAATTTTTCTAAAACAGATATGAATTACCACTGTGAATAGGTTACTATTTTTTTAAGAGAAGGGTGAGGTGACCGCCACAGCTACCTCATGGCATCATTTCAAGTGCCCTGCAAAGATCTCCCTTGACCCCCGAGGCGGCCTGAAATACTTTTCACTGAATATAGGGACCTTCATTTCAATGAGATAAAGTTTAAAATTCAAAATTCTGGACCAGAGATGGGAAAGGACATATCTCTATTTGCACACTGTAGTATAAATGACTAATAACACTTTGCTGGGCTGTACCTTGGGAATGGGCTCTTTATTTAGGGGTTCATAGCTTCAGCCTCCTAACTCCTTTTTTTTTTTTTTTTTTACCCCCCCACCCCCCGAGACAGAGTCTGGCTCTGCCATCCAGGCTAGACTGCATTGGCACAATCACAGCTCACTGCAGCCTCAACCTCCCGGGCTCAAGCAATCCTACCACTTCAGCCTCCTAAGTAGCTGGGACTACAGGTGTGCGCCACCATGCCCAGCTAATTTTTGTATTTTTTGTAGAGATGAGGTTTCGCCATGTTGCCCAGGCTAGTCTTGAACTCCTGGGCTCAAGCAATTCACTCGCCTCAGCCTCCCAAAGTGCTAGGATTACAGCACAAGCCACCATGCCTGGCCCCTAACCCTAACACAACTCTGTAGGTCAGGGGTCCCCAAGCCCCAGGCCATGGACCAGTACATGGACCACTACTGGTCCATGGCCTGTTAGGAACCAGGCTGCACAGCAGGAGGTAAGCAGCAGGTGAATGAGCAAAGCTTCATCTGTTTTTACAGCTGCTCCCCGTGGCTCCCATTACTGCCTCAGCTCCGCCTCCTGTGAGATCAGCGGCAGCATTAGATTCTCATAGGAGCATGAACCCTATTGGGAACTGTGTACCCAAGGAATCTAGGTTGCATGTTCCTTATGAGAATCTAATGCTTAGTGATCTGTCACTGTCTCCCATCACCCCCAGATGGGATTGTCTAGTTGCAGGAAAACTCAGGGCTCCCACTGATTCTACATTATGGTGAGTTATATAATTATTTCATTATATATTACAATGTAATAATAATAGAAATAAAGTGCAAAATAAATGTAATGGGCTTGAATAGTCCCGAAACCATCCCCACACCCTGGTGGGCCCATGGAAAACTGTCTTCTGCAAAACCAGTCCCTGGTGCCAAAAAGGTTGAGGACCACTGCTCTAGATCATGTGGGTTGATTTTGCTCTTCCTTATCACTAAAGAAAAATGAGTACCCAGCCATTGGTCATGTGTGGGCGAGAATGGTGCCTTACAATTAAACCAAAGAGCGCTGTGCACGGCGCTGCTCTCCCTTAGCTCCAATAGAGGCGTGGGGTCAGCTTGCTCGGCTCCCTGAGTCTGGGTTCCCCCTGTCCCTTGGTCTCGGAAAGGTACTGAAGCCCCGCATTCAGCTGGATGAGGAACATCTTGGACCTTACTGTTCCGCAGAAGTGACCCTAAAGCCGGACTCACTGCCC